>NW_017728948.1:44455823-44505466 GCF_001723895.1 Crocodylus porosus
CATCCGCCCACCGTTGCAACCTGTCAAGGTCAGCTTGTAGCCTATTGCACCCTTCTAGTGCACCCACATCCCCCCACATCTTAGTGTCATCAGCAGTTCAAAACCAGCTCCCTGCACTTAGGCTCTTAAGTCATCCCTTTGAGCACAGCTAAATGACTACTGCTGCTAGTCTCCCACTTTCTACACAAATGCTGTCAACTTTAGTCTATTAAATAAAAGGTAGGCAGTAATACTTTAAAAAGTGAACCAATCCTCCATTTGCAAAAGGGACAACTTAGCACATAAGTCAGGAAAAATTTTGGGACCACGAAACCCAAACACACGTGCACATCTAACTCAAGGCTGCAAACAGACACCTAAGTCTAGAAGAGTGGCTACATTTCAGATACATCCCTGTTTGCTATTAGCTATTTTCTATTGGCTAGCTTAGGTATGCAAACCCCAGCTCAGTGCAGTGCATTGGCTACTGTAAATCTCAGTCACAGACATCTAGCCCTCCACACACTATGCATCTAAATCAGATCTGTGAATTCCATTCTGGTTGCCAAAAACTGGGTGTGGTGAAACTGAACATCACCACACCTTGGTCATTTGTGAATCTGGGCCAAGTACAATAAGATTGTAAGGCACTTAGGGCCAGATCTAGAATGGTACCATAGGCATTGTGGTCTTTGACTTGTTTAGGTATCTAGGATCCCTATTCAGTCAGTGCAGAGACTTAGGTACTACTAAAGAGTGATCCAAAGTTAGGCAACTGTGCACACTATACAGAGAATAGGGAGAGGTACATGCTTCCAAAGAACAATCCAGACACTTCCAAAGAGCAATCTAGACACCCTGGAGACACCTAGAGCTAGCCAATACAAAACAATAAAGGGGTGTGTCTCAACTCCCACCCTTCTCCACAGATTTGGCTCCTAGCTCAGGTAGCACATTAGGCATCTCTGTTCACTCAGGATCCAGAATATCGAGTCCCTCCTCCAAGAGTGGCTGTCAAACTACAGGGAGGAGGGATGCCTGTCTTTTGCATAATAGCCTAGAGGTTAGAGTACTCACCCAGGAAGTAGGAGACCAGTGCTATAGGTCCTGCTCAGCCTGAGGGTAGTCACATCTCCTACCTCCCCCCATGCCCTAACTACTAAACTACAGAACAGGCTTGGGGTGTGGGGAGGGCAGCAATGTCCATCCCTCTTGTTAAAGAAGCAGGGCCCCTGGGCAGAAAGAAATGCAAGAATCCTGGAGCCGGAGAAAGCACAAGAGCAAGCAAAACAAACTTAGCTAATTTAGTGGCTGGAGTGCTCAGCTAATGGGGAGACCTGGGCTCCAGCCCTGCTCCAAGGGAGTTGTTCTGGTTTTTTTTTAAGTCTATGACAGTCTGTTGTAAAATATATAAACAGCCACAGAGGCAAGGACCAAAACCCAGGACTTCCCCCTCTTAGAAGAATACGCTCTCACTGGGCATGTCTACACATGCACTTAAACTGGCTAAAATTTACTGCACATTAAAAACGGGAGTAAGCCAGCATCTATACATGCACATGACCTGGGACTACATTTAGTCTCCAGTCAGAGCAGTCCTCCATGTGCCCCGGTGGCCACCAAGGGGAGCTCCAACCTCCAGCCACATGTATTTACACAAGGCGCTTTACTACGCAACAGACTAATTTGCTGCACAATAAAAGTGTCACCGTCTACATGTGCACTGCAATTAGAGTACAGTAGACTCATTTACAAGAAGTATCTGGCAGTGCAGTAAATTACTGTGCTTAAATGCACATGTAGATGGAGATGTCAGGATTAGTTTTTTCCAGTTCAAATTAAGCCATCATATATTCAGTCACATTAATTATATGTATAGATGCGCCCCTTGTAACCTGAACCCAGATTACTCTACAACTTGGTGATTAGAGCAATACATTGAGAGGCAGGAAAATTGGGTTTGCATCTGCAAGACTGAATAGGGTTCACAACCCAGGTCTCACACTTCCTGCATGACTGGTCTATTGAGCAAGACGTGTAGAAGGACCCCCAGTGCTTTTGAGCAAGCTCAGAGTTACTAGCATGCATTAGAAAGCCTTGAAGCATGGCTCACAGATCAGGACCCTCACCGGACCCTCACCTGAGTACTTCAGTTTCTCAGCACCATTCTGGATCTGAAAAGAGCTCATGCAGGAGCTAGGTGTCTACATGCTCAAAGTAACACGTTCAGACTAGATCACTTCTAAGGAAGTGTGGATGTCAGGCCACTGACTCAAACCTGAGGCTTTGGCCTAATCAGCACAGCTGCTTATCCTAGCCTGCCAACCTACTACCGGTCACCCAGGCTGGTCAAGGCTGTCCCAAGGCCTCTAGGAGGGCATAGCCCTCTGCCCCAGAGTTGCCAGCTAACCCTCCACTTCCCCACTATGAAGTCCTGACCCAGAATAGGAAGTGTCTGGGCAACAGGGCTCAACCTGATCCCAGGCTGCTTTGCTGTTCCCTTTAGCTTACACACTGACTCCACTCTGTTTGATTTACTGGCTTGCCAACCCAGCTTGCTCCCTGCCTCCACTCTCTGCCTGACTTCCCAGCTTCCTGACTCAGCTTGTTCCAAGACCCACTCTTGGACTAACTGTCTGGCTTCTTGACCTAGGTTGTTCCTGGACTCTGCTCACCCCTCCCAACACTGGTCAGCATATTGATTCCCAAGTGGCCCCAGACCTGGCCATCCACAACCCAGCATGCCAGCAGAAGCCCAGCTGTAGGATCCTAAGGAGTCCACAGTTCAAATGGGAGGCATTAAATAGGTTGTAGCTGCTGGAGCAGGGCCAGTCCAGATGGCTCACTGGAACTTATATGCCTAAATCCCATTGGGGGCCAAAGATGCATCTGAATGTGGCCTTTAGACAGGGGGCCAAGTAAGAATACTCATAAGAACTTACTTATAATGTATCTAATCTTAGAGTTTTATACTACTCTTATCACCATAGCTATCTTGGCATGTTTTGTGTAAAACAGTTTTGTCTGGGGGACTTTATGGAGTCTCTAGCTCTTCTTCTTTTTCAAAGTCAAACCTCTGCCTGAGGTAGGTATGGTGTGGGTTGCATTGTTTGGTTTAGAGAGGACTTAGTATAGACTTGGGAATCAAAGGAATGTTGAAAATTATGAGTTGATATCATTTACAAGATCCTTTACAAAACTAAGATATCATTCTTAACTAAAACACTTCCCTAATATTTTTTTAAGAACTAATAGTGTTCTAACTTAGTTAAAATACATATCTTACAATAAACATTGATGACTCTATTCATAATTGAGTAGTATAGAGAAGATAAAAAACTGCTAGGAATACCTATTGGGGAAAAACAGAACACAAATGGTTCTGACTAATGCATATAAACACTACCTGAGAATATGAGATAAATGGTTTATTCAATGGGCCATTGTGCTACATTTTGATTATTATCCAAGTTAAGATGATTGTGAATATTTATTTTTATTTACAGTGTTTTGGACAAATATAATTATTTGCAAGGAGAGTCTTTCAAGGCCAGGCCCGTTTTAAATCAGATACATTAGGACTTACCTTTCTGTGTAAATTGGCTCTTAGTATACTTTTGAGAGTCAGAATACTTTGCATATTTGCTTTCAGATGTCACAAACTATACTGAAAATTAGTTACTCCAACATAAAAAGATTTGTAACAACATGGTGGTTTGAATGTGCCAAGTAGTAATACTAGCCAAAATTCACATAGAATCTGCAGGCTTGTTTCAAACAGACACAGAAGCTGATCTGTATTATGTAAAGTTGAGAATGCATGCTTATGAAGAGAAACTGATTGACCTTTTACTCAGGTCTTTATATCACAAAAATGCACTCTTTTAAAATTAAATATTCAATCACATTACAATGAAATCAAACAAAAAATGTAGGTCTCTCAATATCTGCATATTTTAGAGTTGTATTAACAATTCATACAATATGATTTGAGGACATGCAAAATATTACCAGCCCAAATTGTATATATTTGAATGCTGTTTTTGAATACTGAAAAACTCTATTATTGTTTTTTACTACTAGGCATTATAAGTCACTTTCATCACTGTGGGCATTCTACTAAAGTCAGTTATTGCAAACGTGAACCTAACTGTCCCTCTTAAACAATATACAGAGATGAACACCCCAAATACTAAAGAAAAAAAACCCAAATTATTGCAAAATGTGCAAAAGTAACTTCTAACAAACTAATGAATAAAAATAACTCTTAATCCATATGCAGGGGTGTAACAGGGGAGCTTCCTCAAGATCAGTCTACCAAAAGCCCACCCACCTGTTTCTGGTCCAACTGCCCACCTTCTCACCTGCCATGCTTTGATATCTAATTAAGTTGTTAGTTAGGTGGGAGTCTGCCTATTTCTTGCCATGGTGCCAGGGGGTGCTATCTGCAGCTCTGTTGTTCCCCTACACTGCAGCCCAAGCCTCACAGATGGCATCCACAGATGTTAACTTTACCAGCCCCACTCTGGGTCCCAGAATCCTTCAGTCCAGACCTCTGCAAAATCCCTCCACTCAGGTGGCCTACTCTGCTCTCATTCTGGGCTGCCTAGTTCACCGAGCTGTTTCCCCTCTCAGGCATGGTCCCCACCCAGGACCTTTGGCCACACAGACCCTTGCTCACCTCCAAGGCCAGTTGGAAACCCCAGACCCCCAGCTCTGGGTGTCCCTTGCAGTGGGCCCCAGGCCCTTTTGACCAGTCAATGGTACTCTAAGTCAGGCCTCTGGGCCTCTAGCCCCACTCTCTCTCCTGGGTCCACCTTCTGGCCTCTACTAGGGCTAACCCACCCAGTTGTGGGAGCTGGAATAATTAAGGCACCCCAACCCTCCCTTCACCAGGGTGATAACTGGCCTGGCATTTCCTGGGGGCTCTTGCACCACTGAGAGCCCCACCAGGCCACCCACCCCTGGCAGGGTGCAGTTGTTTTAGGTCAGGTCCAGTACCAGAAGTCTCTAAACTATCCCCTACAGCTCCTGTTCTACTACCCAGCCTGCTAGTAGCAAACTGCTCTGTTTATATAGGCGGCCAAAGATCTAAAATGGCCACCACAATCAAGCACCTGCTGGCTGCTTGGCTCAGTCCTTCAAGTGGCAAGCACCAACAGTGACCTGCCACAAAGGGGAAAATCATTCCAAAATATTCTTTAAAGTGTTCCTCAGAATAAGAAACCCAAATCCTTCTCCAGTTCCCCTTCCTTCAAACATGATGCCCTTTTGTATGCCAGAAACTTAAAAAGACACAAAAATGTCTTGTCAGAAATCTTGCTTGTAAACCTCAAGTCAAGAAAAATAACTAGTGTCTAGCAATTGCAGGTACCATAGCCCCAAACTATCAATAGGTAGATCCAGGATATGTTCACCTGCTAGAAGGAATTCAGCATTGCATGCATTGAACTGCTTGACTGAGCAAAGTCAAAGCAGCTTTTTAATGATGGAGGAGATCCTTAGTAGGTATAAATAGACTGAAGTAAATGGAGCTGTGTCAATTTATACTTGTTGTAGATATGGTTTTATGCAAACATGGGGTATGGCACAGAAAAGCTTTAGGCCCTAGCCATCTGGAAATGGCTCTTGAAAGAAGGATTTGTGAGGGTAGCAGAAATAATGAGATTTCTTTGAAGACACTGCATATGACATCAGTGGCTGCACAGCATCATTGATTCAGGATGTCAATGGCTAACTTTGGGTAGTAGGGCAAAGAAGGACACAATATTCAGTAGGAATGATAAGCTACCTAACAGAAGACTTCAGAAAACTGATTTACATAATATTCTAGAGCAGGGATCAGCTGGGTTTTTGGCTGGAGTCTCAAAAACACCCCAAGCACAACCCATGCCAGGAGCAGACGGCAGGAGAGTCATGAAGGGCCCAATCCTCATTTCTGGTAGCAGGTGCACAGGTGCCTCCAAGCAGAAAGCAGGGGAGGGGCCAGGGTTGTGCTGCCCCAGCCCCTTCCCCACTGCATGCCCCAAGGTGTGCATGCAGCCACCAGTGGCCGGGGAGCCAAGAGGGGCTCTGGACCCTGTTGCAGCTGTTTGCAGCCTCCCAGCTATCTGCCACAGCTGGCCCAGGCTCTGATCAGCAGTTACCTGCCATGTAGCCTGAGCTGCTTGCAGCAGGATGTGCAGCCTTCTGTTCAGTGGCCAGGGGAAGCTGCCCAGAACCCAGATGGCTGTACACATGCCAGAGATTGCTGACCCCTGTTCTAGAGCAACAGAACTGAAAGGAGTGCTTCTCCTTCTGAATTTTAATCCATGTTACTTTCAATCACCTTCTATTGAGGATGAGTGCTGGGGCAAATATCACAGATCTGTGGACAACAGAATTCTATTGCCCAACTTTGCCAGTGACTTTATATATCTCTGTATGTAAATCACATCATCTTTTTTTTATGCTTCATTTTACCTCCTGGGCAGAAACTCCAGTCCAATGCACAGCAAAGACACAGTGGGTATGTCTACACAAGATGCTTACTGCACATTAACCTAATAATACTGCACAGTAGCATGGCAGGCACCATTGCACCATAACACTAGTTACTGCACATTTAGTTAGTACTTTATTAAGCAATTACTAAACTAAATGTGCAGTAACTAAGGTGCTTTAATGAACATATAGATGTGCCCACTAATTCCTCCAGACTTCAAGTAGTAAAGTTCAAGCCCAAATAGTAGAAATAACAGATAAATCACTGCAAGATAGCTCACAAAAGAACACACAGATGTCCAGCCTCTGATTTCAGTTATGTCAGTATAGGTGAGTTACTCTGGATCTACACCAGTGTACATGAGATCAGAATCTGTCCTCAAAAGCCTATAGTACTTACATTTATATCTCTATTTGTTATTGTGTTTGCTGAGCCTCTTTAGCATATGGAAATCTTAGTTCTTCCTAGAATATGATAATAATAATAATAATCCTTTTAGACCTCAAGTAGTAAAATTCAGGGCCAGCCACTATCAGTATCTATTACCATCGGCAGAAACATATTGGCTGTCGAAAAGTCTGTATACACAAAGACATTCTAAGCACTAGCTTAAACTTTGCCATATGACTGCTGTTGCTATTAGTTAAGGGGTTTTTTTCTTACAGTAATTAAAAACTGGGCAAGCAACCACACAGCAGGAGGATGAGGGTTTGGGCGTTCAAAGAGCAGTCAACCACCACTACACTGTCTAACTGCTGTAAGTGAAAGCACAAGAGCCCTATGTTTATAGTGTTTGAAATCAATCTTCTGCCCAAACTCCACTGATGGTTTCCTCCCTCATGCACCTGCACCACAGACACAGAATCCTGGCTTACTATCTTGCTATTTCTTACCCTCCCCCTTCTCTAAGTAAATAATAATTATGCAAACACTTATATCACTTGAATTAAACAGAATCATTCACACACACAATGTTACTCAGTCTTTGCAGGATCTGGTTTTCTATTATTATTATAATATTAATTATTAACCCTTTTAAAGGTTTTCTTGTGTTTAATTTTGTGGTGTTTTACAGCCGTCTGCACAAGAGGTTTTCCGGCTAAAAGCAGCAAGTTGATTCTACCCCCAAGCACTCAACACTGAGAGGTTAGTGCAAAAAGACTGGACAGAACCATGTTGTTTCCATGCGGGTATGTCTAAACTGCAGTCACTGTTGTGCCTGCAGTGCAGAACTAACTAACTTAGCTACCAGTGTTTGTCAAGCTGCATCAGAGTGGAGCTCAGTGCAGGCTAACCAGCCCAGTATCTAACCATCCTCATAGGCAGCTGAGTTCCCAGTACCTGAGCTAGCTCCCTTAAAACTAACATGCCCTGTTAAATAGTTCAATAAGGGAACTGCATTGTCTGGTACTTCTGTATGCTAAGTGCCTTACAGCCCACCAGTCAGGTCCAGCCCCCAATGGCTTTTGTTCAGCACATATCTAGTCCCTCAGCCCCACCCAGACCAGCCCAGACCTTGGTAAATGTGGCCAGTCCCACCACCCACTGACATGCAGGGGGCCTGGGGCACTGTGGCAGTGAGATTTGTTTCCTGGCAGCCCCAGCGGGAGCAGCTCCTTCCAGCTGCTGCTGTCAGTCTCTGCCACCACCAGCGAACCTGGTCCTGCTGCCCAGGCTCACCAGCCCATCTGCCCACCCACACCCCCAAGGCATTGGACAGAGTGGGCAGCTGGGTGGTCTCCATGGACACCAGCCCAGAACCCTCATGAGCAAGGTGCACGCAGCTGGGTGAATGGGATGGGGCCACAGACAGGCAGGGAGCAGCATCTGAAAGGGAGCCAGGCAGGACTGGGAGCACAAGGTGGAGGCAGCACATGGCGATGCTGGGAGTGGATTGTGGTTCTGCCCTGGGCCCTGGCTGCATGCTGCCACCTCTCTGCAATTACAGGCCCAGCCCCACCCATCCATCCTGCTCCACAATGCCACTCCCCACCTGCCCACGGCTGCATCCCATCTGCCAGGCCAGCACACCCTGCCTGTGGGGATCCCAAGCCAGTCTCCATGGAGACCCTGCCCACCCCAGTAATCTAGCACTTAGAGAGTTTTGGTGAGCTGTTGCAGGTTGGGTCATCACCCCTCTACTCCAGTCCCAGCCCCTTCCCCGCATGCAACAGCTCACCAGAACTTCCTAAGTGGCCCTCCAGCCCAAATAATTGCCCACCCTTCCCTTACATCCCACAAGCTTGCTCAACGAGCTTCCTGTATGGCACCCTCTCATTCTCTTTACTGCAGGGACTCCCTGAAACAGCCTTCTCATTCCCTCCTGTCAAGGCCTGTGTGCGCCCTCCAGCTTCCCCATGTCTGGGGCTCTGTGTGTCCCCATTCCTCTGTCTGCAAATCAGGGTCCATTCACTTTTTTGCCACAACAGGGTACTCAGTTTTCCCCTCCCCCCATGCCAAAGATGGTGTGCCACCAATCACTGTCAGGGGCTCTGTGCTTTCTCCTCCATGAAACTTTCCATGCTTCCAGGGGGTCAGTGTTCACCCACCCTGTACCATTATTATTTATTTTTATTTCTTCCTGGGGGAGAAATGATTCATGGCATCAACATTTTAAACTCCATGGGAGGGAACTGACAAGGCAGAAGTGAGGGGTAGTGTTATGCTAACAGATGTTAATAGGTGTCATGAACCAGTTCTTTGATCTAAAGAGAATTACAGACCTGACTGAAAGGCCTGGGTCTGCTCACCAGATGCCACGGGTTTTGTGCATCATTCCTCACTTCCTCCTCCTGATTTTCCAGTGCTCACCAAAATCAATGGGACTTAGCCCACTGATGCCTAGGGTAGTCCCTGAAAATTGGAAATTGCTTGGACATGGTATCCTGGTAGAGAGAGTGTCGTACCTTCCTTTCCTAGGCCAAAAATGACTCTCAGTTTTTTGTCTTGCATCAGTGTAAATCCGAATTAGCTTTACAGCAGCTAAATTATAAACCAGGGATGAATGGTGTGGAGCCAATCTATGGGATGAATGAGTGGTGCAGAGTCAGGCCGCAGGCCTGATTTAGCATGCAGGATCAGTCTCTGGACCAAATCCAATGCTTGGAGTCGTCTCATCCAGCCCATAGGTCAATGAATTTGGCAGTGGGAGACAGATGGTGTTGTTAATTATTATGGCTCTCATAGGGCCAGATAAATTGACCACCACTAATATATGTCATAGATAAAAAAATATTACAATCAGGTAATAATAAGCACAACTCCCATTGCCTAATGAGGGAGCCGCAACAAGCTCTACCACATATTTGTTCCATTGACATTGAACAAATGTCACGTTGAACCTGAGACAGTTCTGTCCTTGATTTCATGGATTTAAACTATCAATCCAAATGATTGTAGCTCCACCTGAGTCAAAAAAAAGATGGAACAGAGAATTACCTTACTCTTCAACACATGCAAGTGGAACCATTGCAGCAGCTCCTTTTGCACCACACTATGCCACTCTGGGTGCTCTGACACAGTAATTGTACGTTTGGGTTTACATATATTATAGCCTGATAACATACCCTTTCATGTTTAAAGAGCAGCATGATATTTCAACAACACCATGCAATGGCATGATGCAATATAATCACTCAGCAAGAGATACTACAATTGATTGTTGTACCACATAGTATTCTTCAGGGCTTCAGATTGGGGCCCTAGTTTAATTTTTACAGCAATGGTATCTAGACAATGGAGTAAGCTGAGCCAAAGGATAAGTTAAAATACCCTTGAAGTATGAAAGCATGGATGAAACACCACTGCAAACAACAGAAGCAGTAAAATGCTGAAATGTTTTCCCCTTTAAGTCTTTGTTTTATTTTCATGCTATAATTGTAAAAAAAAAAAAAAATCAGAGAGAAAAATACAAAGTGTTCAAGAACAGGTACATACAATTAGGTTCCTATATACTTGTTCCCTAATTTTCTGCAGTGTTGAGTGCCAGTCCAAATAACTTCCTCTATATTATAAATCCCTGATTTTGCAATGGGAATTACACTTCCACGCCTCAAAGAAAGCACCATTGGCTTTCAGCTGTCCTTACTCCGTCACTGCAAAATCAGGCCTTACTAAGGTAGAATTTAGCCCTTGCTAATCACTTATCTCATGTCACTTTAGGTAACTCAGGTAATTACAGGTAACTCAGGCCAATAAATGATTTATCAGATCATACTGAATATGAAATAAATTCATAGCCCCAAAGATCTGGAGTCCTAGCCCAAAATATGAAGTTAAAACATTAGGCCAATATTTTCAAAACTAAGTTCTTAAGGTGAGGCCACTAACTCATTCCTTAGGCATCTAATGAAATCTGTCCATTTATAAAGCGCTGTGCACCCAGCACATTTTCAGAGAACCGAGAGCTTCATGGTTAGGGAACCACTTCCTAGGGAAAAGCAAATGAGCTCTAAATAAGGGGCAAATATAGCTTTAGCACTGCTGCTGCACTTGCATAAATAAATGTCCTGCCCGTTTATGAATTGCTCTCAAATGTGAACAACCTTTGACTTTTCACTTACATCTCACACCTTACAGCAGTACTTTTCAAACTGCTCCAGGGATCCTTCACCAGGGGCTCTCAAAAGAAATGGGGAATAGTGGTGAAGGCAATCAGGTGCCAGTGAGCTGCCATTGCCATGCCAGGTCACTTGGCTTTGTATCAGTCTTTAGGATAGGGATAGGGGTTCTGTGCCACAAGTGATATGAAAAAGGTTCAACTTCCTGAAGTCTGAAAACCACTACTTTACAGCACAGTCAGATAATTAACTTCTGGAGGCAAGGGTAATACATTCCCCTATAGTCTGTCTGCTACATTCCCCTATAGTCTGTCTGCCCACCAGCAGCATGCAGGGAGTACAGGGTGGCCCTCATGGAGGACCAGACCCCTCCTTGATATGAAACCAGACCCCTTTATAAAGGCATTGGGTTTTGTATCAATAGAGAACACAGTAGCTGAAAACCAGAATGCCCTCTATGACAGCCACCCTAAGGGAGGACCAACCCTTTATTCAAGCCAGGGAGCACTCAAGGCCAATAATGGTTCCCCTGAAGTACCCGGGACTACTTGTGGGCTCAGGGCTTCAGAAGGAAATAAAAAAGCCAAAAACCACAGTAGTCTGGGGCTTCATGGATGCAAGTACAATGGGGCCACGGTGAGCATTCGGAGTTGCAGCAGAGGGGCTGAGAGCACAAGTTGGACATCACTGTGGCCTGCGGGAAAATGGACCTTCTCGTGGGCCAACGGCACGGGGCTGGGCCGGGCCAGGCCCGCACTGCTGTGTCCCAGCCCAGACCTGCCCCCGGTGTCACACAGGGCCGCGCTCTCTGCTCCCGCCGGGGAGGTTCCCCAGGCTGGCTCCTCTCGCCTGCTGCCTCGGCCCCGCGAGGAGGACGATGCCAGAGGCGCTGCCGGCCGCACAAAGCTCGGGCTGCCCTGACCCCAGAAGCTGTCGCGTTTCCAAGGCAGCCGGGTGTCCCTGGCGCGGCTTAGTCTCTTCCTCCGCCTGCCTCTGGCGGCAGCAGCCACGCTGGGAGGGGCAGCGCCGCGGGGCCCCGGCCCGGCCCGGCCTTGCCCTGCCCGCTGCCGCCACCGCCCGTGTTTGCGAGGCCGCGGCCGCCGCGCCGCCCTTCCTGCCCCCGGGCGCGGAGCGGGGTGCGGGGCTAGGCAGGCGGTGCACGCCTCTGCCTGACGCGCCGGGGAAGCGGCGCAGCGAGTCCCACCCTGCCCTGGTGCCGGGTAATGAGTGTGTGCACGGCTGCCTGCCCCAGGGGCTGGGGCGGGGCGGGGCGGGGCGGGGCGTGCCTGGCTCCGTGCATGTGAGTGCGGCTAGCGCCACCGCAGCCTCCACTCAGTGGGCGGGGGGCGCCGCCCTGCCCCCGCCCCGCCCCGCCCCGCGCTCACCCGCCGGCCAAGGCTGCCTGGCAGCGAGCGGCGCCGGCGTCATGTGACAGCGCAGCCGGGTGCCAGGAGCCGGGGAGCCGCGAGCGCCGAGCCGCGCACCGCCTGCCGCTGACGACGGTGAGTGCGGCCGGGACGGGCCAAACTTTGCCGGCGCTGCAAGGCGCCTGGGGAAGGTAGGGACGGGGTCTCCGTGCCCCGAGGGGGTGCAAGACGCTGCTGGGAGCAGGCGGTGCTTCTCCCCCCCGGCAGCCCCGGCCCGGCGCCTCGCTCCATTGTTTCCCCGGCACCTAGTGCCCGCCTGCCCCGCGCTGGCCTGGGCTCAGCCAGGAGCCGGGAGACCCGCGGGCGTGGAAAGCACCAGCTGGCGGCGGCCCCGGGGCCCGTCAGTTGCTCCACAGCATCTCCTCGGGGTCCGTCTGCAGCCGCCTTGCACCAGTCCTGCGAGAGGCCACCCCCGGCGCGGACCCCCGGGCCCTGCTCGAGTACGGCCCGGAGACCTCCCCGTCTGCCTGGGGGAGGCCGACAGCGGAGCTCGGCTCTCCGTGCTTTCGTGTCTCATAGATCGTGCTTATTTACTCAACAACTTTTAAGGACCAGAGTGAGCCCTGGTTTAGCACTGAACTGCACCAGGTGGGATATTGCTCCCAAAATGCTTTGTGAAACCCGGCTGCTCTACCTCATTTACCCCTCCTCCGCTTTACACTCACCTAAAAAAAAAAAAAAAAAAGGTTTAGATGGCTCATGACTGGTAACGCTGATACTTAGAAGATGAGGTTCAGTTTAACAGGGGATGGACGGGACGTCCGCAATAGGCGACCTTTTTATTCCGAGTGGCGTTTTTTTTTTTCCTAAGCATAAATGGGAAGGGGAGCATTTATCTTGGCTCTTTGTCAGATGTGTGTTTGACGCTGCTGGAGGGGGAACTGGGTCAAAGAAGTGCTATTTTTTAAGAAGCCAGGCCAGAACTGGACAGAAAGTTGTAAGTAATCCTGAACAGTGCTCTTTTTCATAGACATTAGACATTAGGTTTCATAGACATTGGGGCTGGAAGGGACCTCGGAAGATCATCAAGTCCAGCCCCCAGAACGCCCAAATAAGTTTTTTCAACACCCAGATGAGTTTGTCTCCAAACTTGGGTGTGTAGATTGTAGCCGTGTTTCTCCAAACTTGTACATTTTTTAAAGAAAGCAATTTCTTTAGCAGCCCTCACTTTAATCCAGTTAATGTATGTGCTTTGTCAGCTTGTTTTCAACCTCCTACATGGTAGCCTTGTGCCTCTCTGGAAATTCAGGAAGTGTCACAGTTCATAGGGCTTAGCTCTGCTTCATTGTTATGAAAAAGTTGAACTTGGATGCGTAATGATGAAGGAGCTTTGTGGTTCTGATTTTATTTAACTTAATGTCCATAAAAGTTCATTGTCAAGTTATTGAAAATAAAGAATCGAATTGCTCCTTGCAAATGTCTTTTTTTCCACACAATAGTTTTAAGATGTGTTCCCTTGGTTGTTTTATGAGGAACTTCTTGTATGAGAGGAATGACATCTGGATTTAATAATCTTGGCTGACCCAGGAGAGATTTATTTCAAACTAACTTTTCTTCTTACTCTTTTTAAAATATACTATTTTGTTTGATATCACTCAGATGCAACAATACAAAACAGTTTTTGGCTGGGTGGCATTGTTTTTCTTCTTGCAAGCAGGTAAATAAGTTTTTGCTTGCAGTGATTTAATGCACATTAATGCAAGTTGGAGGATTAAGGCTTGAGGGGAGAAATGTTAAGCAGTCTTTCCCTCCATGAGGAAGTGGAAATTTTGTCCAGTAAGTAACAGATCTGAGACAGTATTGTGACTACATCTTAGACAGGTGATTCTCAACCAGGGTTGTAGATCCTTTCAAGGGTGTTGCAAGGTGCCACAGAATGGTAGGTACTGTTGGTGTTGGTAGTTGGTGGTAGTAGTAGTAGTAGACTGTTGGTAGGTAGTGCAGGTGTCCAAACACTATTTGCGAGGTAAACCCTGAGATTTCAAGTAGGAATCCATATTGTTAAATTGTACTGACTTACTGTGATCTTTGGAGTTCTTTGCAAAGGAATGATTGCTCTTTTGTTTTTCTGTAGTCCAAAAGAGAGGGAAGGCTAAGAACTAGCATTTTCTGAAGGGTCTTTTGAGGTGTGCCTTATGCCTTTTGAGGTGTGCCTCGTCTGAAAAGCTTGAGAAACTCCCCTCTACACCTACAAAATGGCTATATTTATCAGCCAAATCAAAAGTATTCAGGATGGGTAAGCAGTGATGCAAGAGTGAATGAAGCAGCTGAACACTTCCCAATTAACTGCAGTGAGGGGCTATCTGAATAGCTAGATACCATTTATCATTTGGAAATGCAAGCATAAGTATGGAGAAAATAAGAAACTACTGTAAAACATAAACCCACACACTACTGTGTAAATTTTTCAGTACTGTTTTATAATCTCATGTATATCTTAAATTGCAGTTATTAAAGTAAACCTTAGAGTGGTTACCATGGTTACTACGATGCTAATCCAGCAGCACAAATTTCTCACGTTTGATAACATCAAGTACAGCAGCTGTCTGGCCCCCAATGTGAAACTAGTTCAAAGTATATTGTAAACGAGGGTTTCAGTAGAGCTGTAGATCTGAATGAAATTGTGTGAGAAATTTACAGTTCTGATGCATTATCTTCATGAGATCTGCTTTTTCTCCCCTACTACCCTATGATTCTTACTCAAGTAGTTTGCTGGATGTTCTTAGTAATGGGTATTTATGACCTGTCAAGTATTATATTTGCACTAAGCTAGTTCAACTCATAAAATTTTGTTGTTTGTATGTATGTAATCATATATACGAGCGCACGCTGCGGCGAGTGCTTCTGAAAAGTGAAAATTAGCCAGAATTGCTATCAGATATTAACTGTTGTAGTAGTTGCATTTCCCAGTTGAAATGTGGGTTATGTCATCAGCCAGTAAACTCTACTGAATTTTTCCAGTGAAAAATAGGTAATTTCTGTTAGAGGCTGGCCTTTTAAAATTAGTTCCTGTAATACTCTGATTCTTTTCTTTCTTTTCCTTTTGAAGAAGGTTTTCAATTTTCAGCTGCAAGTTAGGACTGTGACCTGATGTAGAACCAGCCTGAGGTTAAATATTAGCAGTGTATAGGCAGAAAAGAAATCCCAGATACACTCGGGTTAATCATCATGCCCATGCTGCCTAAAATACCTACACTTAGCAGCATAAGCCAGCAAGTGATGTTTGCTTGTTTGTAAATAGGGCAGGTCTCCTGCATAAAGACAGTGTTTTTATTCACACCCAGTGAACCAACACCTCCACCCACTGTTGTTGTTTAAAAACCTCCAGCTGCTCATGAATATAGGGTCAGGGAGGGCCGCCTAAATGTTTCTCTATGCTTTCTCTCCACACAGCCAGCAGAGCTGTTTCCTGTTCTTTGTTTCAAGGCTGGGGTTTGCGTCATACATTCCAAGTGGCATATGTGTGCTCTTTCCTGTTTCAGACTGTTTTTGGGTAGATCAGTAGCCTAGTCCAGGCCCCTTGTCACTGCCCCTCAACTCCCAGTCCCCACCCAGTGAGTTATCATGTCTCTACATACACATGATTTCTTAAGATGCCTGTGTTTATGTCATCATGAGATGTCTGAATTAACTTTTAATGCATGGGAGAATAAATAATTGTATTCTTTTTTTTTTTTTTCTTTGAACCTGTATTTATAGAACCTGAGCTGTTGTTGGGAAGAGTGGCATCTAAATTGCATAAATAAGTAAATGTTTAAAAAACCATAAACCTAATTTCTCTCACTTGGATCAGTGTAAGTCTGGAGTAATTGCATTCATGCCATAGAATTGCATTAGTATAATGCCACTGTTAGATGTAAAGACAATTCAGACCAGCGTATTTACTTTTTATAAATATATTGGCTTCTGTCTCTTTCTAACCTGAAGATACCACTCTCTAGTCCAGTTAAGATCAAGAGTAGAATTGAACAGTGTTGGGTGAAAGGAAGTATATTGCTGTTATCTAGAACTAGAAAATCCATATTTTTGTAGATACAATGCAAGCAAATGCTGACAAAACTTTGTTTGGGTTAAAGAGATATGGTGGTCCAATATTTTGCTAAATTCTGAACACTTTTTTTGAAGCAGTAGAGTAGATTAGACTTCCCTTCTTGGCTTGGTTGATGGCAGGGAAAATACAAGAAACAGAGAAACAGCAAGAGAAAACTGAAAAAGAGAACATAAGAAACCTTTCTGTTACCCCGGCGCTGACTGGAGAAGAGCTAAGGACCCTGAGCCAAAGCTCATTGAAATCAGTAGAAAGATTCACAATGCCTCCTCGTATAGGCCTTAAATCAGACCCCAAATGAAATAAGAGATGAATTATTTCTTCCTTTCTGTCACTTGTGCATGGAAGGTGTAAATTTTCTTTCATATACACCAATGTTTCTGCTTTGTCCTATATATGCCTATTCTTTTTTACTTTATTTATTCCTAGTAATCTCTGTAGCTGCAGATGGCATATGGTTAAATGTAATTACATTGAAATCTACATCTGAAATTTATCTAAGCTTCCCCTTTTTAAAGTGTAATTAAATCTATATTAAAGGCAATAGCTTACTTATTTTTAAAAATATGCATACCCTACATGCCAGTAATCTTAATTTTGCTTTTTGTCTCTTCAGAAATACAAATTATATAAAAGTTATTTCAAGGGATCTCAGGAGCTAATAAATTGGGTAAGTTGTGTTTATAAATAATGTGTATATTAATCTATTTTGGGAAAAAGGAAAATACTAAAAAGAGCTGATAGTGCTGGAAAACTGCATATGGCATAGTATATAGGTCTGTTCTGCACAAGAATTTCAGCTTCATTCATATTTTATCTTGTTTTCTTGGAAGATCAAAACCTTTGGTTTACTATTGTGTCCAAACACAGTCAAATTTGTAGTACAATTTCTATAAACAAAGTTTTTGATATAAAATCTTAAACTGAGATTCAAAAGGCCATACATTTTGTAGAGCAATTTTTTAACATTAAGCAACACTGCTAGCAGAAGGTCCTTAAAAAATAAAACTCCTTTGCAGTTAATGTTGGAGCTTTGTGTTTTCATTCCAAGGCTAGTTGCCTCCAGTCCAGAATATGAAGTTTGGCAGAGCTGGTTTTAGGAACAAATTTAACCCTTCCTATGGTTTCTTCTAGTGCGACTTCCGTGTAGAGATTTAATACTCATTGTTGATCTGGCCCAGGGGAAACCAGTACATGAATATATTAGCTAAATAGAGAGATAAAGCTTGAACAGATTTTAAACGCTGAACCACATCATAATTGAAAAATTTGTGCAAGTTTATCTGGTATGTGCAGTCAGGATATCACTATCAAACTTTGGTGCATGTAGGAATGAATTCTCCAGTCTTAGAGAATCCAGTGTTTAATCATTCTTCCACCTCTACCATCCTCTCTCACTCGTTCACTCTTTAATTGCCCCAGACACACATTTGCATGGACATTTTTCTTCTATTTTCAAATCTTCAATAAAACTAAGAGCATAAATTATTACTCAGTCATTACTGACTTTTCACTTGACGTTTGCATTTTTTTGCCTTATGTTGTCAAAGATTTAAATGTTTGTCTTGAATGTGTTTGAGCAAGTAGAAGAATAAACTTAATATTAGAGAATGGCATTTTCTATCCTAACGCTGGATTTTTTTTAAAACACTTGTTGAACACAGAACCTTATTTGTCTGACTTGATGGGGCTCTATTCCACCTGTCAATGTATGTTTTAAGTGGTTGAAAGAAACATATAAGTTTTATAATTTAAATTAAGTGCTCTTATAAATCAGTGAGTGTAAAAATAGGTTTATTTTTATGTTTGAGATCGCTAATGCTCTTTCCTGCCTCTGTTTTCATCTACTTTTCACTAATAGTAGGAAGGCTCTGTTTATATTTGTTCTTTTTAAATTTGCTTCAAAATTAACTTTTTTTTTCTGGTTCAGTTTGGACAGGGGAAAAGTGTCGTACCATTCTTCATACTTCACTTGCTTTTAAAAGTCAGATCTGTTCTCCTTGCTAGACTGTTTCTCCTTGTGAGCAGTAGCTTGAGACAGGAAACCAGACAGCAGTCTGCCCTGATAAGGGAGAGTATTGTCTACAAGAGGTGGCTAAAGAATTTTTCTCCCTTTCTTCCTTCCCTTTCTTCAGTTCAGTAGATGCAGTGTTTGCTCAAGGTTCCACAGCTGTAACATTTTCTCAGTTAAAACTTCTTATTTTTGTGAGTATCCTTAGAGATGATTTGCTAGGATGGTTTCTCAGTTGGGTAAATATGGAGTTCCTATAAAAGTATACCCTTAATTTTTATTGAAATATTAAATAGTGTCCTCCTTTACTTCTGATAAATCAATATATCAAAATAGTTATAGACAAAGTGGCTTCTAATAGTGGGAAATGTATATCTTTTGAAGCACTTTCTATAAAACTGTCAATAACTGATTTTTGTTAGTTTGTTGACACTTCTGAAAAATAGGGTGAGAAATAAGAGAAAAGACCTTCAGCTAAAAAAGTTAGTTGCAAAAAGTATTTTTTGATCCAGCAAAATAGTTTATTGACTGAAAATTTAACATTTTAAAATGAAACATCCTTTTAATTTTAAAAAAAAATGGATATTAAAATGTAAAGCAAACACTTTACCTTTGGGGGGGTTCTCTTTGTTTTTTTGGACGAAAACAATTTAGTGGCATCTACACAAAATGTGTTTAAGTTGGCTCCTTTTTCGTGTGGAGGAAAGCTTCAACCAAACCTTCTGCCTAATCTTAACTTTCTTTTATCTTGGAGTTTTCTTGTCTGTTTTACCAGCTGTTACCAAATGCCACTACATATCCAATACAAAAAAAAAGACAACCCATTGGTATTTTTTTTTCTTGTTATATAGCCAAATCTTTATAATTTTCCCACTATTGTTCCTTCTAGACCAACTGCTTCACTCTACTCCCCTCTATACTATCCTCTCTATGCTAAGTACAGACAGTGAAAAAGCCCAAGGCTGAACAGATTGAATCTTCGCAGGTTGGTCTAGGATGTGTAGATTGAACTGATAAGCAAGTGAACAGGAATTCATTTTGATTCCAGAAATGCAGCTACATGCCTGCAGTGGCTCAGGCCAGAAGCCAGGGGGTGCTAGAGCATGCCTCCTTGCTGGGTTTGAGCAGACAGCTGGTGCCCGGCCAAGCCTAACCTGCCCCACCCTCCTTGCAAGAGGGGGTTTGTGGGGGAGGTACAAAGCATCCTGGGATGCTGGGGGACTGTGAGTTAACTTGAATCTGGAGGGGTTCTGGGACAGAAACTCAGTAAATCAATTTAACCTAAATCAGTTAAGTCTGATAAATCTGGATGGACGTAGTACCAGTTTTAACCATTTTGAAAATGGTTTACATGCACTGAACTTCTGTTGTGTTATAGATCTAAAGTAGTTTCCAATCACTTAAAATGGTTTGTGCATAACTTTGGTCCCTACCCTAGGCCTTTACTCCTTTGTGTTTTCTATTGCATCTGGCTGATTCTAAGTGCTAATATACATAAGAACTTTTTGGCTGCTGCTATTTTGGGAGCTAGTTCAGTAAAGCTCTTGCTTACTTCCCATTGAAATAAATGAAACTTGTGTATTTTGCTGACTGAGGATTTTGATGAGCAGCCAGTATTATCCATAGAATATTTTCCGTTACCAAGTCTGGAGGGACTTTCTTTACACTTCCAAAGAATTTTCTTCTCAAATTGCTGTTCTTTGTTTAATTATCCTTAAAAGATCCACTGAAGAGTATTTCTCATGCAGGGTCACACAGATTTCAACCGGGGGGTCGTCTGGTAATATCACTTCTCTGTAATAGCAGGGGAAGTTTGGCTTGAGATATGGAGAAAGAAGTAGTTTCAGATCATCAGAATTAGTTCCAGAGAGGCAGAACTGCAAAGTATTGTTCAAACAAGTTGGCTCCTAAATACTCTGTTGCAAAAGCTGTCCCAGCCCCCACCATGCACTCATTGAAGTAGTAATTCTGTGTACATCATCAAATTATAACCTAATGCTTTACAGTCTCTGTACAAAGCCTGAGACTCACAACACCGTAAGTCGACAGTCTCACCTTCCCCAGGCACAAGGACTGACTAAACAAGCTTTGTATAGGTACTGTGCAAAGGTTAAAGGGCAGAATCTGTCTTCTTCACCCCCTGCTTCTGCCCCCCAGTCCACAGGTCACAGAGGTCACACCACTGATGACTATTCCAGATATTTCACTGGAACACAAGCCAAAGCTTATGTATATCTCCATTGGGAGATTTCAAGTGTTTCTAAATCACCTTCTTGCATAGTAGTTTCATAGAGTGAAGTGGACCTTCTCCTTGAATATAGACATGCAGAACACACCTGCATAGCTGCTTTGTGCAGCCCTCCCCCAGGGTTGCAAAACAGCCATTGGTGCAGTGCATTCTGTGGCTGCTTTGCCCGTTGGCAAATCTTATCCAAAGTAAATAGTCTGTACAAATCCTTGTTGTCAGAATATGTGTTAAGTACCTTTAAGCTTTCATTTACTTTTATTCACATCTCTGAAATAACAAACCATCCCTGTCTAGAAGTTAAAAGTAATCTTGACAAGAAAATTAACTATTTCCATGGTAAGATTCCTTTCAGAAAGAAAGAATCACTGAAAATTGAATCACATGTAGCAGATTTTACTTTAATAAAGGACAAGGTCTTTCTTTTTCTTACTTGTTGTCTCTTCATTGGGATATGAAAATGTTGGGAGACTTTGCTTAGACCTTTGCACCTGTCCTTATTTGCATACAAAAATCAATTACTTCACTTGTCTTTCTGAAGTACAGGGTGTGAGCAGAATCTTATCAAGAGCCATGTCCTGTTTGGACAAGTTGGGCTGTCTTGGCAAAGATCCATAGGGTGGAGTGTATGGGAGGAGGCAGGAAAGTATAACTGGGTGGCTTGTTAGCAAAGAGAGCAAGAAAGGTGGAATGTTTGCCTACTGGATCACAGTTAATTATTTAGTTTCAGATTACATGTAGCTTAAACTCTTTTACCCACATAAAAAGTATTTTAATGCAAAAAACTCTAACTGTTTTGAGACAAAGGCTCTTCTTTGATTTGTAATTCACTTTATGTATGAATGATTGGATTTCTCCTCAAAGTGACTCAGATAGTTTGGAGGATACTTTAGTCTTCCAGAAATCCATCTTGCATCCTGGGAGTTTATCCAGCTGGTGTAAATTGACTCCGTTGGAGTTACACCAGTTTACATAAGGTGAAGGACAAGATTTATAACCCAAACCCATGGGGAAAAAAATGTTGTACATATTTTAATGATCTGCTTATAAAATCAGTTTATTCTTACCACCTAGCTGGAGGGGGACGGGAGAGGTATTCCTCTTAACTATAGTTTAAAAAAATCAGTATAATACCCAATAAAGAAATACTGAATTTACAAATACATGATACAGCAATGAAATTTTAGCCTATTATTGTTAAATTACTCTAACGGAAAGAGATTAAAGAGAAAAACTTTTCACTTTTACTCTGTCCACTACACTTTCTATTATCAGTTTCATTCTAACTTGCCCATATCCATGTGCTGTGAAGCATGAGAATGTAACTTTCTTCAGCCATATAAAGTGTTTCACCCACTGACATCCAGTAACAGGTAGAAAATAAACAGCCCTGAAAAATGGAAATGCAGAACCACAACAGTGGCAGGAGACGTGGTGGAAGGAAAAATGGATGACTTGGAATGACTTTTACCTTGTATTTTTGCTTTAAAAAGGTTATTTCTTGTCATTTTAACTATATCATTTAAATTAAAAATGGAAAGTTTCTGGAAACTTTCTGAAAGCAACTCTTCTAAATTCCCCTAAATGAAGGCCGGCGTGCAGAAAAGGCTGGTTACATTGTGGAACATGCTTTTCCTTTTATTTTGTCAGATGTAGATATTTGAGGAAACTGACATATTTCTTTCATTTGATGGTAAGTAGGAAGATTTAGCATTAGAAAAGATGATATAAAATGTTCACAACCTGAAAAAAATCTCATTTAAATCACAGGATTAAGATAGACATAATTGTTTCTCCTTTTTTTTTTTCTTCTTCTTCTTTTCCAGAGGAACATATATAGCCAATCCAGATTATATCAAGTATGGCCACCTTTAAAATTGGACAAAAATGGCATTTTCTTTGAACTATTATATCTGTTTCTTTTTTTTTCTTTTTTTTCTTTTTTTTTTTATTTGGTTTGATCAGGTCCTTCGGTGGATGATTTTATATTGATGCTTAAATTTACTCTTCAAAATTTTATTCACGGTACTTTGTTTTCTTCTGTCATTTAGGAACCCACACTTGAGTGGGTTTTTCATTAAATTACTAAACTTTCTTCTTTTATCCCTGAAATGGATGGAAAAAAATCATTCTTATATATCTAAAATAATTTTATTTAAGGTGTGCTCACTGATTTATCTATTGCATGCTTGCTCATTAGTGTGGAACAATTGGAATTTGGCAGTTTGAAGCATGCATACTTTTAACTCTTTAATTCATAAGACAGTTTTTCATCTACCATTAAAGCCTTTTAATTTGTTTAGTGAGCTTTAATCTTACAGTGAAAATGTCCTGATGTAACATGGTAGAATCCTAGTGTTATAGGTATCTAGCACCACCTACTGGAAGTAGTTGAATTTGTTAATGCTCCCACTCAGTGTAGAACATAAAGCTTGTCTGGGATGGTGAAGTGGTTTTCCATGTACTGTATGTCAACTTTAATACTTTGTCAGCCCTTGAGGCCAGGCTGGGCAAGATTTTGTATGTAGTCCTACGTAACATAATTCAGATGTATCTATGTATCCATATAAAATGTTCCAATAGAAACTTACTACTAGCACAGTTTTTAATATCGGTTATTTCCCAACTGGCTGTGGTGGATGTGTAATCTGTTCTCTTTTGGGAAGCAGCTGATGCATCAGTTGTGGTGTCTTATTGGCAGTATGTCTGCTGTGCTTTTCTAAACTAGCCTTGCTCTTAAGTTTCCTCCCTTTGTGTGGCTAGCTGTTGCAGCACCAGTATTTAGTCACCACCATCAGGCCTACTGGCTGGAGACTATAGTTTATGCCTTGCATATTGTGGAATTAATAGGAAGCTTTTATAATAATAAAACTTAACCTTTCATTTTTATTTATATGTACATATATGGAACAAGTTTACTACTTTCTGACAAATAAGGCATGGAGGTATACCTGAACTTGTTCGGATGATTGGTGTGTAGAGCTTTACTGAAATTATAGTAACATTAGATGACACCACAGAATAATTATTTTGTAATAAAGCATTGGAGTATATAAAACTTACCTGTTTGGAAAAATGAAATCAAATAAATTTGATCTAACGGGAGGAGCGAGCTCCAAAAAAACCCAATTCTGGGTTGAGTCTAACCATTCCTACAACTTTCCAAAATGCTTCTTTTTTTTCCGCCCCCCCTTCTGTAGCCCAAGACAACAAAGGCATCAGAAGTTTTCCCTAAAAAACATGCTAATGTTTGACCCAGTCCCTATCAAGCAAGAAGCCATGGAACCTGTTTCAGTGGTAAGACTTTTAAGATACTATAAAATACCATGATTACCTTTTATGATTTGATCCTGCTGCCATTGAAATCAGTAGCAGAACTCCTGTGGATTTCACAGAGTATAGAATTGGACCACAGGCTCCTTATGAGAACTGTTAAGAAGCTGTTTGTTTATTACTCTTAGGCCATGTCTACACTTGTCTAGCTGGTGCAGGCACGTAAAAAGATGCAGATACCAATAAAATGGAATAATGTGTGACTTGTACACATAGCAGAAAAGTTAAAGTGGATCACCTAAAGCAGTAGTGTCCAAGCATTTCAGCACTGCACGCCAGATGAGCAGTGCAGGGCTGACCCACGGGCCAGATCAGGCTGTGTGTGCCACGATCAAGCCCAGCATCTGGAATCAGGCCCCCTGCACTAGGATTGTGCCTCTGCCCAGCCCAGGGGACATTCACCACCCTGCACACCTGATCTAGCCCACAGGGCCACGTTATCCAGCTTGCAGGATTCCTCATTGATCCAGAAGTTTTTTCAGCAGAGGAGTGGCAACCATTCCCCTATTGCCAAACTTTCAGACCTGTAGGGAGCCCCATGGGCCTGATGACATGATTCCGGGGGCTGAATCTGGTACATGGAACGTGAGATGAGCATCCCTAACCTAAAGGGTGGAATCAGTTATGCATAACTTGAAACATACCTTGCCCTCCTTGTGAATACTGCTGTTCAGTGGGAAAATGACATTAGATTGATATTCTCAAACCACAACAATACAGGGCTGTTGTACCTACAAATAAATGGCTGTATCCACATACTAGCTAATTTCCCCATAGCTTCTTGAGAGACCTCACATAGATGAGCCCTTAGAAATATTAGGTCTGAAATACCCAGCTAACACTTGGCTACAGCTGAACTTGTACGTTAGTAGCATTATTTTCCTCTTTCTGAAGTCAGTGCCATCATTGTTGTTTGGATAGGTCAGAATGTCAATCTCATGTTTTTATTTCATGTTGCTATTTGAACCTTACAGTAGAGCTGCATAAAAGAAGGTGGAAAAGAAAGCAAACACCTTGATATGTAAGCACCTAAGTTCCTGCTAGGCAGTTCTAGGGCAAGTGTGCTGCCATAGCCCGTTTGCTTCTGCATACTCAAAAAATAGTCTTAATGGGAAGAGTTTCGCTGGAATATTGTATTTACAAGCTGGTAATGAGAGGCTTATTAAATTAGATCATTTCTGAATTTTAGCTTTTTCTGTTCCTGCCAACAGTGGTTATACAAGACTTAGGGTCATGTGGAGGCCTTAGAAACAAAGTTACCATGGTTATTGCTATTTGTAATATTTGGTAGAAAGTCTGAAAAACAGCTTTCTGTGGAAAGTTTGAAAAGAAGTGTGTTTGTTTATAATTAGTTTTAAATAGATAGGCAGCAAACTTTTCACAGAAAGCTGCTTTTCAAAGGCTTTCTAGCAAAAATATTACAAATATTACAGATTAGTAAAAACTGAATTAATTTTAAAAGTCCAGGTTGCCTTTTACCAAGTTGTTTACTTTGCATTCTTCTAACCAGTGGCAGGGAAATGACTGGTCTAGAAATGGGTTAATACATGACTTTGTGTTTCATCACAAAAATGATTCGTATCATAACAAAAATTAAAATGATTGTTATTTAGTCAGTGTCCTAATCTTCACTTGCTGCACATATATTAGTTCCTCTTAGCATAGAGGTGATTACAAAGTGTGTTCATCAGGTGCAGAATGATCATTGATGTAGCAACCCCCTCTCCCAGTAGTTATCATCAGAGTAGTGGCAAAAACGCACACGAAGAATTGCCTTACACATGTAAAATAACTTTCCTTAATATGCATCTGTATCCATCTCTATTCAAAATTTCTGTGATGATTTGAGATGACACATATAAGAACTGGCAAGAGATTAAAACCCTGCCTTAAATAAGCAGATGTTTCTGCAATACCCAGCAAGCACAATGGAAACATTAGCTTCTTGTGGTCTCTTAAGGAGGATTTAGTGACATTTTTTTCCCTAAAGATCCTACTGAGGACCCATCTCACAGGTGGGCAAAATATGCCCTGCGGTCTGAATCTGGCCCACCAATTGATTTGTACCTGGCCCAGGCTGCCCCTACGGCACTCCACATGGGGCCATGCCTTGCCTTCCCCCACCCTGGGCAGCCCACGCCACACTTCTGCCTGCAACAGCAGCACCCTGACCCTGGCCAGTGCACGCAGTTTCCCTGCAGGGTTGCTCTCGCTGATGCTGCTGCTGCAGTTGTCCAGGTGCTGCTCAGTTTTTCCCAGCTCCAGCAGCTGCTCCTCCTCCTGCCCCTGCTGCACCGCATCAGGCCGGTGTGGAGCTGCAGCTGGGTGGCTTCTGCCCCAGTGCACAGGGCTTCAGCTCCAGCTCCCACCTACTGTGCCCACCTGGCACAATGAGCAGCCGCCTGCAGGCAGCTGAGTGGGTAGAAGGTGGCTGGAGCTGGAGCCCCAAGCACTGAGGCAGGAGTTGTCTGGCTGTAGTTTTTCCCCCTTGCCTGGAGTAGTATAGCAGGGGCAGGAGGAAGAGGCAGGGAAGCCAAGCAGTACCCAGGTGGCTGCAGCAGCCCTGCTGGAAAGCTGTGCACGCAGGTCAGGGAGGTTTTTGGGGCTGGAACAGTGCTGTTGTTGGACGTGGACAGGAGCATGGTGCGGCTGCCCCTAGTGGGGGAGCGCATGGGCTCAGCCCCATTCAGAGCGCTGCAGGGGCAGCTGCAGGCCAAAATAAGCTACTCAAAAGGAATGTAAATCAGGAGAAAAATATTTTTTTGAAACAATTCAAATATGTTATTGTAGATGATTTGTTTTTTATCTGTAATTTGTTAAAATGATAAAGTGTTTCTAAGTATCAGGTTTTCCAATAGACCTTCATTGTAAATGAGTTTTTTCCCCAGTGCTGGAACAGGTAGATTCCTTTATCGTAGTGCCAGCACTCTGACTAGCCATCACAATCTTCTTTATTAAATATACATGTTTTTATTTATTTTTGCATAAAATGCAGTATCTAGGGAAGGAAGGAAGTTGGAGCCTGAATTCAAGTTCTTTCACAAGAAGATATAGAGTAGAAAATAAAATTTAGTGAGGTTCTCCTCACAGATTCCTCAATTCTTCCCCAGGGTAGGAACTGTGTTTACCTCAACCTCTGTGGACAGACTGGCCACTAGCCCCCAGGTCCTTGAGATCCTGGCTTCCCCAGCTGTTCCTGGTAGTGCAGCTCCCTTGGAGCCATCCCATCAAGGACTGCTTAGCAGACAGCTGCTCTGGAATCATCTTTAAAGGGAAAGAGATTTCTGTGTGAAGAGACCATAGCAAGAAAGGTAACATGGCTGTTAATATGTTAACTTTTTTGGCCATCTTTCTGGGGATTGGTAAAGGAACTGCTACTGACTGGGTTTTCAGAGGTTTTGAGCACACCTCTGGCTTCGTAAGAAGCTGACAGCAAAGACATCTTTTGAATGAGGCATTATGACCACTAAATCTATTGTTTAACAGCACCATAAGAAGTCAAACAAAAGAAAGGTCTTAAAATAATGAGTAAGCAGTAAAAAGTAAAATTGTGTGAACATAGACTATATATCATATGTAAAAAAGTTGTACAAAAATACCATTTGTTTATGACTTTAACATCAAGGGGTGGGGGACAGAACAAATTACAGTGTTAACATCACAGACAAGATTCAGGGCGTATGGTTTAAAGGATTAGTTATGCTTCTCAGATGGTTGAAGTCCACACCCAAAGCATTTTGTCCTTCTGCCATTGGCCCCTGCAGTTTATGGAACTAAATTATTATGGATATCTTATGATATAAATGGTCCTATAAACATTTTTTTTATAAGAGAGGTAGTTAGCGTCATCTCATTCCCAATTAAGTAAATACCTGTTATAAGCAAATGCCTGAACAAGTATAGTGACAGTTTACTTACAGAATTTGTTGGGTTTTTCCCTATAGTATGTACTTTCTTTGGGAGTTGAAGTAAACAGTATTTCTGCAGCATTTACTTCACAGCTTTTTAAAATCAAATCATAAGAGAAGTAGGGCTGGAAGGGACCTCCAGAATCATTTAGTCCAGCCCCCTGTCTGAGGCAGGATGATCCCTATCCAAACCATCGCATACAAATGATAATCTAAACTGTACATAAATGTCCTATGTGCTCACTCCTGCCCTCAACACCTGCATCTCTGAGCCAGGAGTTAAGTGCTATTATAAATAAACTTATTGAAATCAAGTGCCTCCAAATTCAGGAGTTACGGAGGGGTGCTGAGGCCAAAAATGTTCTGTGGCTTAATATGTAAGAATCACAAACCAATTATAATTTCCTAGTATAATCACCATCTTAAAGCAACAGATTTCTAACTTTTTAACCATCAATTATTTTAGTCTGCAATCATGACAAATCTGCACCATAAAAATATGTCCTGTTGTATGTGCATATTACCAATGATCTAGGAATATCCTTTTATTTCCACTTTTAAAAAAATTAAAGCAAATGGTTTACAAGCCCTTTCTCTCTAATTCCCACATGAAAATACATTAAACTGAAGTTATAGTTCAGAGTAAGAACAGTATAAGGATGCTGTAATACTTATTTGGGAGATAATTACAAACCCAGGAAATTCTGAGTTAAAGTTATAGAAATACACCTAACAATCTTAGCTATTTTATATAATAGTTATTATTAATTCATAAATATTTGTTGACCTTTATTAAAAATTATTTGTGAAAGTTTCCTCTGCTACCTAGCTACAAGATGCCTCCAGTTGTTATATAACTAATGTACTACCTGTTATACTGTACTGAAAACAATCCTTTTTATCATTCTCATTATCCTTTTTATGCCTTCAGTTAGACAACACCTGTGAATAAGGCGGCAGCCCTCCCCCCCCGCCCTTTGAAAATCAATGATTTGTTAGGCCTTAAAGTTTAATCCAGTGGATTTTGTAGTTGCGAATTTTGATATCATACTTCAGAATCTATAAACATGTAAAACAAGTTGCTTCACTACATTTTTTTTAAATGAAACAAAATTATAGTAGATTAGCACTTCACTATGTTTCCATGCATAAGTAGTAGTATCTGGGTGGGAATTTGTGTGTCTTTGACATACTTGGCCAGCTTTTATTTTTGACAGATTGTCAAGTGGAGGAGTGTTCCAAGTATGCTGTCCTTAGGCAAGGATTTTTTAAGGTGCTATCTTTTACTGGACCCTCATGAGATGTGGACAATGTATAGGAGATACCTCAAGCCACTAAAAAAGTACCTTCAGCGCTGCGTGCAGAAGATCTGTTGAATCCAATGGGAAGATAGACATTCTAAAGTTAGCATCCTTTTGCAAGCAAACAACCCAAGTATCAAGTGGGCTGGCCACATCATCCAGATGTCCAACTCTAGACTCGCAAAGAAAGTTTTATTCTCCCAGCTCAGTCAAGGTGTACACTCAAGCGGAAGGCATAGAAAGCACTTCAAAGAGGTCCTTGAGGCCACCTTGAAAAAAAATGCATCATTTACATTAACTCATGGGAGACTCTTCATTCAGGGCAGTCCTAGGTGACAAAGTGCCTGCTGCAAGGGTTTTCGGTACTTGGAAACCTCACGACCACAGCAGGAAACGGAAAAGAAGGAGCTGCCAAAACAGCATGTCATGGACTGAATCAAGAATCTGGAGCCACCCACCCCACACATGCACCTGAGTTGCAATAGAACCTTTTGATCCCAGATTGAAGATGGCTGACAAAGCCAAACTCACAGATAACAGTCACTCTCAGCTGCGAGGGATGCTAATCATGATTTATTGGACCAACTATATAATTGGGATAAAGTTAAACAAGCTTTCAAATGCAAGAATTTTTTCTCGGGTTTCTGGTCACAGGAACCAGGCACCACATAGCAGAGGGGAGGGACCAATAGAAATTCTCAGGTGTAGCAGACACAGCTAGCAGAGGAAAAGAAGCTGATTACTGGGAAATCAAGACCTATCAAAAGGGAGGAGGGTCTTTCTCACCTTTTCCTGTGTGGAAAGAATTCAGCAGTTGAGTAAAATATAATGTGCCATGAAACTGATATCAGTGTTTAGTCCTTGGACAGTGTTTAGTCACCAGCTTGTGATGTTTTGTTCCCAAGTTCACCTTTTTAAGGTGTTGGATGGATTTCCCTTGAGCACAAGAGTAGTGAAGTCAGAAAGGGAGTGGTTGTTCTGTGAGAAACGTGCTCGTAATAATGTGTGTATGTCTCTGTCCTTTTTGTATATTTTTTTTGTGGAAGTTCATTCTGGTGCATAGTTTAGTTTCACCCACTTAGTTGCGATGAGAGCACTTGGTGCACTGGAATACCAGGTATATCACATTTTGCAAAAGGCATGTGTGTTTTATGGACAGTTTTGATAGTGGTGGCAGTGGAGATGTGCTGACAGGTTAAGTGTTTCTGGCAAGTCCGTGTCCTTTCCACTTGATGTCTGTTGGGTAGGTTTGCCCAGCTCATCGTCATAAGCAAGGTTAGGGCGTTGTTTGAAAGCCAGAAGCAAAGGGGCTGTGAATATTTCCCTCAAGGTCTGAACTTTGTCCGGTATAAGCTGTAGTTCAGCAATTCTTCTGATTTGTTCCAGTGTGGGGTAGTAAGTGATGACCAGGTGTGTGCAGTCACAGGTGGTTTCCAATTTGTATTATATCAGTTACCGAAAGATATTTGGATAGCTGTTTCAAATGTATGGTCTACTGGAGTGTTCTTGTTGCATAAAGGCAGATTTTAGGTTGGTCAGGTGGGCATTACAAGTGTTCTCAGAGCAAATGTGGTGGTATCTGAGGGCTGGGCTGTAAATAATAGCCTTTTTGGTGCATTTGGGATGACCGCTGGTCTTGTAGAAATAGGTATGGTAGCCGGTGAGTTGTCTGTATACATTGGTTTGTAGGGTGCCATCCTTTGGGTGAGCATATGTGCCTTTTTAGCTGGAGCAGTCCCAGATTTTGGAGGCTGGTTCTGGCCAGTTGTTGGGAATTATAATGGGTATCCTGGAAACAGGGGCATGGGGCACAGTCTGGCCGGGAGTTGCAGCAATGTGGAGCACCTTGCAGGCTGGCAGGCAGGCACTGCTGCCTGCCCAGCATGCTGCCCTGCCCCTGTTGACTTGAGAGCATGGGGGGAGAGATGGGTAGTGTCCCAGATTTCCATATGGTCAGCCTAGCCATCCTGGATATGGATTGTGGTATCTAGAAAGTTCATGGTAGTGTAGGAGTATTCCAAAGAAAGTTTGATTGAGGGGATGATAGTTGTTAAACTTATGGTGAAAGCCAGTAAATGAGTCCAGATGTTCAGTCCAGATAACAGAAATATTATCTGTACAATGTAGGCTTAATGGTGCAGTTGTCTAAAAACATTTCCTTCAGGTGGCTCATGAAGGGGTTGGTATATTGAGGGGTACACGGCTGTGCCTTTAATTTGTTAGAATTAAAGTGTTAGAAGTGAAGTTATGGGTGAGAGATGAAATGGATTATTTGTACAACCCATTGTTGCAAATCTGAATCCACTCCAGGCTTCCAAAAGCATTTCAAGCAGGCAGTTGTGCCTTCTTGGTGTGGGATGTTAGTGTACGAGCTCATGACATCCAGGATGATTGCAAGTATGACCTTCTCAGGGAGGTGGCTGATATTCAGGAAATCTGTGGTATCTTGTAAAAAACATTATATTTGAGTGACAAGCGGTTTCAGGTAGTTTCTATGAATCCTGATAGCTTTTTGAGTGATGATATCCATCACAGTTGAATATGATGGGTCTGCAAGGGTTACTTTGTTTGTGGATCTTTGGGAGCATATAGACAGTTCTTGGGTGAGAGAATGAGGGATAAGTGGAAGTCATTTTCCTGAACTTGGCATGGGAAGGATTTGATATTTTCTAGTTCCAAAATGAATTCTGATGTGGTGTCCTCCCTAAGTTCTTTATAGTGTTTGGTATTAGAGTTGTCTGTCAGCTTCACTGGTGTAGTCTTGCCAAGATATCTATAGCTCCATCCTTGTCCATTTGTTTGATTACTACTTCATTTTTCAATCTTGGGACTATGGTGGCTCTTCTATCTGAGGGAGAGAAGTTGTTGCAGTCCTAGATTTGTTAAGAATTTCACTGTTAGCTTTTCTTCCTGAAACAGTCAGTGTAGGAGCCTGCGTCTTCTAATTCTCCACATATTAATATCTTGTCCCTCTCTCCCCTGGCCCCATCTCTCCAATGCAGCCTCTACTCCCCTGCCTGTCCCTATCCCTCCCTTGCCCTTGCTTTATGCTGCAGCCTGGGGTATTGAACATGGCCCCAGCCTGGCCCCATAACGACATTGTACAGCCTATACACCTGCTATAGAGGGGAACAGAGGCTGAAGAGGAAGCAGGGAGCAAGGGGCAGGGAGGAGGGGGAAAGCAGAGGCTGCAGGTGGCAGCAGGGCAGGCACAAATGGGGGCCTCCCCCCTTTCTGCCCCCCCTTGCAATGGTGGGAAGGATAAATTAAAGACAACACTCCAATAATTAGGAGGATACATGGAAGATCATAACAAATTTAAAAAATTTTCATGTATTGGACCTTATTATTGGAGGGTCACCTTATATTTGTCCCTGTCCATTGCTACAGCAGGGAAATCAGTGGCAGGGGGGCAAGCAGTGGGGAGGTAAGCAGGCAGGCTGACCACAGCCCTTTGCCCCACTCTTGTGCCTGCCCCACTACTTGCCTTCCCATCCACCTGCTCCCCCTTCTCCCCTTCCAAGCACTTTGTCCCCTTTGTTACCAATCCCTTCCCACACCACTGGGGGCCTTGCGCTGGGTCCCACACCACCCTATGCCCCTGCACCAGGTCCCACATTGCTCCGTGCCTTAAGTGGATTCCTGCTGCTGCTACTTCTAACTGCAGGTACTGCATTTTTACTTGATTCTAAGATGAGGCTTTGTTTTCCCATTGTTGAATGGGGGAGCCTCATCTTGTAATTGAGTACATATGGTATTTATTTTCTTGTTTAATTAACAGCATACATGCTGTCCCAATGCCTCATTTGTGTAGAAATGACTTGGTGTGTTACTGTGTAATTGTTTTATGTATATCACCTGGTATGAAAAGTACTTCACATTTCTTCTTTTGTGTACTACTTTAGATTACACAATTTTTCCTAATAAGTTTTTTAAAAAAAAAAGTGTGTTCCCTACTTCTTTCTGTAATTCAGACAGAAACATGGCACATAAAACCTCAGAGTAAAGGAAAGCTTAGAAAAATAAGACAACCTCTCCAGACTGGCACACAAATAGCTGACTTAAGTGAAATCTGTGCCAGCTTAGTTACAACAATGCAAACCTTTTATTCAAAGCAATTCAAGAGATCAGGAGCAAGTTTGAATTCCTAATAAAGCTACTTTTAAAAATATAATTGTCATTTCTGTCGCACTGGGTATGTGGCTCTTTTGGGGGTGAAGGGGCAGAAGACTTAATTTTCTAAATTTACTTCATCTTTTATAAGCATTTTTTGCACTATTGTTTTAATAGTTTGATGTTTTCCAATGAGAGAAGCAAAAATGCTTTAATGGGCTGGGTTTTAGCCAAAACTGTTACGTTCTTTAACACAGGCTCCTACTTAACAACAACAACAACAACACCAACAACAAAATTTAAATCACAGATTTAATATGGATGGTCTTCTCCATTTTTTCCGTTCCAGTATTACAATACTTATATGTTGTCAACCTCAGAGTAATACAATTTTTAAATACTGCAAGGCATGTAGAACCCTAGTTCTGTGAAAACCCATGGAGACTGGAATACAATGGGACTACTCATGTGAACTAAACTAGTCACATTCACAAATGTTTGCAGCTTCAGAATCAAAGTGTCTGAACATGAGATCCCCTTACTTGAACAAAAAGTGTACCAGGAATTCTAATGTTCCTTCACCAAAGCTGGCACATACTTTACAAAATGAATAAATGTTCAGATGAGAGGCAGAGCATGCAGTTTTTCTGCCGTGGGAGGTGGTGGCACCTGGGCCCACAGCAGCAGCTACCAGTCTTGTTGCCCACCCTTAAGTTGGTGCCCAGGACTAGTACCCTATTCACTCACCCCTCATTACACTGCTGCTTCAGATTAGTGACCTTGTGATAAGTCTTTCTGGGTTACAAATAAACTGATACCTAGTTGTACTATTGGACACTTCTACAGAATAGTAAAGCCAACTAGACTTTGTACTGTAGGCCAATAACTGAAGTTTAACACAAGCACTTAATACAGTTTATGTATTCAGTGTTTGAATTCCAGCCTCCACCCAGGTCTTAATCAGATTTAGTAGATGCTAAGTACTGTTAAATATTAAACTCCATCAATATGTGGTGGCCTTGATCATTTAGAATTATAATAAATAACATTACTGCCGTATCTAGCAGTGCTTATACTTTCATACAGTTCACGAGCAGTTCTGGATAAGCTGGTCACAATACAGGTTTCCCTCAATTTATGCAGTACATGCGTTCCTGGAGAATGCCGCATAAATTGAATTCGCGTAAAGCGAACCCACTTTATAATGTAAGAAATAGGGGTAAGTTCCAGTGTCGGCTGCTCCTGGGGCTGCTACAGCACAGGCTGGGGTGAGTGTGGACAAGCAGAGCCCTGGGTGGTGTGAGGCATGGCACTTACCCCAGCCCCAGCTGCAGCGGCCCCAGGAGCTGCAAGCACTAGCTGCCTGTAGCCACTAAGCTGCACCATTCCTCAAACCCCCAGGGCTCTCCCTATCCCCACTGGCCCCACCTGCTGCAGCTGTCCCAGGAGCAGCTGATGCCAGCTCCCTGTAGTAGCTGGGCTGCACCATGCTTTGGTTGAGACAGCTGGCACTGGCAGCTCCCGAGGCCATTGCAGCTGGGGCTGGAGTAAGTGGAGATAGGCAGGGCCCTGGGGGGTTCAGGGTATGGTGCAGCCCAGTGGCAGTAGGCAGCTGGTGCCAGCAACTCCCAGGCCTCTGCAGCCAGGGCTGGGATAAGTGCTGTACCCCGCAGCACCTGAGGCTCCACTTCTCTGCACTCACCCCAGCCCGTGCTGGAGCGGGCCTGGGAGCTGCCAACACCAGCTGCCTGGACCAGGGCACGATGCACAGGGAACTGGCATCAGCCACTCCTGGGACAGCTGCAGCAAGAGCTGGGGTGAGTGGGGACAGGCAGAGCCCCAGAGCCTCAGGGCAGCGGGAAAGCATGGCTGCAAAGTGAGACCTTATACACCCAAGGAAAATATACACAAATATATTTCATAAAGATGCTGAAATCAAAGTAATATTTTAAAAAAGTAGAATGTATAAACTATACTATGTACATTTCCTGTCTTAGAACATTTTATAGGCTTCTAAAAGTAATTATCTATTAAAGCAGTGGCTTTTATCCATCTTAGACTTGAGGCACCCTTAGGAAAATGCCAGCCTTCAGCTTTCACTCATTTCTTTGATTATGGAAAAATAATAGAACAATTCTTCTGTTGCAAAGAACTTGGAAAGACCATAGCAGGTTTTTGACATGGTATATTCCAATTTGAAATACCAGAGTTTATCTTGTGAATCTCATACAGATGTTTGCACACCAAATGCTGCATGGTACCTGTAACAACCTTAAAAGGATCTGAAGGCATCCCAGAGTACTATGGTGCTCTGTATTAATTTAATTTGTTTTTAAATGTTTTTTATGACAGGAGTGGTTTAAAATAGGACCCCACAGGTTATTTATTATTCAAGAACATGTTTTCCTTCAGTGTGAAAGGCATTATTAAAGTCTAATTTTCAAATAGAATGAGCATCATGAATTCTTATTAACAATCAGGAAATACTCATTAAGTATGTCAGAGGATCAAACCTTTTGTCCCTTTTACAAGATTACATACCTTTCCAAAATAGTAAGTTAGTTGCATTTCCCTCCTAATCTTCTCAAGAAAAAACACTTGAAATGTATTTGTTGAACTCTAACTTCTTACATTGACTGCTTCTGAACTTGCTTATAGGATTCAGTTGTAAAGTATTTTGTTTAGAATAGACTTTGGTTTTAGTGAAGAGGGATAGTAAGTGCTTTCCAATTATAGGCATAACTGACTGAGGTTTAGAACTGCTAGAATCTAGTTCCAGCTTAATTGTGTTCTTATTTAACCTCAGGGTGCCTCAGTTTATGCATCTCTGTAGCAATCTAGCATAATCCTACTTCCCTTATCTTGTTTATAACGCAGGATGGACGAAAGTTTACTACATGTTTGTAAAGCACTTTTTCTTAGATAAAACATCTTAATAATTAAATAAATCTGGAGGATCTATATACTGCACTTTCTTTTCTTTTGTTGCATGCTGATTACTGATTTCCAGACGATTAGAGAATCAGACTTGAATTGCTCTCCCTCTAACAAAAAAAGGAATACATGAATGTAGTATGCCTTTGCCTTTTTTATTATTAGTTTGCCTCACTTGACCAGCCATCAGTAATTTTAGCGCTAGAATTTTTTAGAACGTATGGTTTCTGTTTTAATTCTCCTCTTCTCCCTCCTTGTTTCCCCAGTCATACCCATCCAATTACATGGATCAAATTAAGCCAAACAAATACAGCGTCATTTATTCTACACCAAATATGTTGCACAATAAATTCTATTCAACCCCAGAAGGACTATCTAATGGAATCCAGATGGAGCCAGTAGATCTAACAGTGAACAAACGAAGCTCACCACCTTCAGCTGAAAGTTCTCCTTCCCCACTAAAATTTCAGACTGTACACAGAAGAGCTTCACCTGGACTAACTCTGTCCTCACCCAGCCCACCTATGAAAAAATACACACCACCACCTCCTGGAGTACAGCCATTTCCCTTACCATTAACAATCCCTCCAGTTATGGCGGCTCTTTCACACCATGGACTTAGAAGCCCTGGAATACTCCCAGTTATACAGCCACTTGTGGTCCAGCCTGTTCCCTTCATGTATACTCCTCATCTCCAACAACCTCTAATGATGCCTACGGTTCTTGCTGATGAATTGGAGAATCCAAGTAGTGTACCAGGTAGGTGGTGCTGCTGTTTTGTTTCTCTTTTATGTCAAATAATTGTATATCCAAGTATTATTTTGGGTAAGTGATTTTCATTTTAGGAAATGAAAAGTCAGGACAGTAATTCTTATGCTAAAACATGAAGTATTTGCTATGCAAATTCTGGTTAGACTTTATGGGTTAGATTCTGCACTTATTTATACCCATATATATCTGTTGATCCTAAAAGAGGCAATCCAGATTACACCTAGTCAAGATAAGAGATTTGTGTTGAATTCAAATTCATCAGGAGGCAGACCAAAAACTAGAAGTCTTATTTTAATGAGAGTTATATACAAGACTTGAGCTGGTCAATTTTTACATTTTCAGATCTAGATGTTGCCTATATCATTTAACTTGTATAGCTCTTTACATACTTGATTTTTCTTTTTTTCTAGTGCCTGTAATTGAATCTTATGAAAAACCTCTATTAAAGAAAACTATTAAAGTAGAACCAGGAACCGAATCACCTAGGACTGACTTCTATCCTGAACAAATGTCACCTCCATTGATGACTTCACTGTCTCCTCCCCAAGTAATGTTGCAAGAGTGAGTAATTAATGATAGTCCAAAACTACCTATTTTCAGCTGAAGAATAAAATATAACAACATTTTTTAACTATATATGTGTATCCTTTGAAGGAAAAGCCAGTGTGCTTTGAAGCACCCAATAAAAATATCATAAACATAGGTTGCAGTTGGTAACTGAATTAAGTTTTTGTGTTTAGGTTCCCTCCTCACTCCCACCATGATGTGAGATGTAATCTCACCTTTGTTTTTGGCAATAGAGTTATCAGCATGTTCACAACATACACAGGAACTATACAAATCTGCTTTACTTGTAACTTTAGGAATTCACTATACATTGGTCCTAGTCCTATAAACCACGGTAAATAGAACCCTTGGTGCATATCAGTGTAGTTCTCCAGGTGAAATTTTGTAGAATTGATCGTATAATTTGAACAGGTACTAGACGGTGGTAACCTGAAAGTATATCAGCAGATCATAATTACATCCATATTTAGATTGTCAAAATGAGATCTATTTAAAAAGATTTTGGCAACCTTTTCTTAGAGAAGGATTAACAATTCCATTGTTTGTTCCTAGCTCTTGATATGGGGGAGAACCTGTGAGAATACAGATGTGCTTTCCCACCCCCAACAAATTCCAATCAGACGTACTAAATTGTATTAAAAATCACCATTTTCATTCTCCCATGTTCCTCAGGAAATTTTTGGCAGCCTGCTAAAATCCCTGAACATTCTAAAAGTCTGGCCCATACTTCTGCCAAAGCAGCAGCAGACACTCTGGTGGGAATGCCTGGGAGCCATCAGAGCAGCTGTAGCAGGAGTTGGAGAAGACTGCTAATGGCACATGGCCCCAAAATCTCATCCCCCTCCCAGGAGCACCATATGGAACAGAAGCACCAATCCCGGGTGAGAGAAAGTGATCCAAGTCAGATTCCTACAGTAAATCCCTGAATCCAGCAGCCTAGGGTCACCAGAAACAGTCTGACATCTACACATGTCACCAGCAGGCCTTTCACCTCACTGAGATAGCAGCCTTCTCTTGATGTCTTCTAAGATAATAACTAGTGGTAGGCATCACAGTTTTGGGGTTAATTACTCCATTGCTCTTCCTGGCCTCCTTAAGGGCACCCATATAATGACTACTAGACATGACCCTTCTTGGTATGGGGATAAACATTCCTCTCCCTATAGACAGGAGCTTTAGGTTGCATTCCCCTGTGATCATCTCTGCAGGTCTGAGTTTGGTTGTGCACCGACTGCTCCAATATCTCTCAGGGACAGTAATCAAGTCAGCTGGTGGCCAGCCAGCTTTCACAAAGCCAGGTACTGTTCAGTTAGACAAAACCATTAAAGAGAAAATGTATCATAGAGCTGTATATAGATGACAAGCACATTTACCCAGGTACCTACCTATCTTATATGTTGGGACTGAGACCTGGCAGGTACAATACTCAAGTTTTTGTCCCTTTGTATCTGATCTGCATGTATAAAAAGAGCTGATTATTTAAACAGCTTCCTCCTTTGTTGTCCGGATCTGTGAAACCTAAACAAAATAAATGCTGTTTCCCCACCATGGCTGATACTTCCACAGACTTGTCACAACTGTATTAGTGAATTGAACTGATTACCCATATGGACTGCAGTTTAGACAGGAAACAGTCACTGGACCAGGAACACAACTATTCATATAGCACTTAAACAAATGTTACATTAATCTTTGAATGTTCAGTGCTTCCAGAGCATCGCAAGTGCCACACATATTCTTTGAACTGGTACTAAACAGTGGTAAAAGCTGAGCTGAAAAGCTGAGCTACAATGTTTAAAGGAGTGGTCGCCAACCTTTTTGGGTGGGAGATTAATTCAAAAAGTGAAGTCAAGATCTACCCCCAGCCCCGCTGGGCAGTCTGTGGGAAGGAGTGGGTGGGGGTGGGCAGATTGAGGCAGAGGGAGAAAAAATTATTTGGGGGCATGTTCCCCCAGCAGGTAGGTCTGTGGGGAAAGGACCATGGTGGGGGCAGGGCAGATGGAGGCCTTAGTTGTGAGAGATGGATTGGGGCACAGGCAGGAGCAGAGGCTGGGGGGAGTGGGCCTAGTCAGGCCGGGTAGTGGGACAAGCGGAGGCCTGGGGGGCACGTGCCCCGTTCCCTCCCTCACCACTGGGGCCTCAATCTGCCCTGCCCCCCGCCTCCCCCCACCAGCGGCGAGTGAGGGAGTGAAGCACAGGCAGGTCCTGCACAGCTGGGGCAGGTGCAGGACAGAGCCCCAAGTGGCTCATTTAGGGGGCAGGGGGCCTGCAGCCCAGGAGGGCATGGGAGGTGTGTGCATTTGGATCTGCACACGGGGCAGGGTGGACTGGGGCATTGCCAGGCTTTTCCCAGTGCAGCTCTTGAGCCAGACAGTGGCACTGGGAGCAGGGCTATGGGGAGGGCTGCAGGTACCTGAAAATTTGCTGTAGCCCTGCCCCACCCACTCCCAGCACTGCCGCTGCAACAGGAAGAGCCTGGTGCTGCCCCAGCCTTGCCCACATGCAGATCTGGGGGCACGTGTCTCCTGTGTCTTCTTGGGCTGCATGCCCCCCCCTCTTTGCACCCCCTGGGCGAGCTGCTCATGGCTCCATCCCATGCCCACCCCAGCTGCACAGCATCGGCCCCTGCTCCACTCCTCCCTTTACCACTGCGCATTCATCCCACCCCACCCCTGCTGCAGCCCCCAGAAGCCCACAGCCAGTTTGCCTTGTGGCCCTACTGCTGCCCTGCATGTGTGGGGGCTAAGCCCTGTTGGCCTCCCTTCTTTTGCCACCTATGCCCTTGTGTGCCCTGCCACAGGGTGAGTGGGGCCCCAGCCAAGCTGGTCCGGCGGAGAGTCAGAGCCCAGGTGGCTCATCCAGGCACACAGAGGAAGGGGGGCTCCTGCCACTGTATGTACCCTGGCAGGACCCTGGGGCTGTTCCTGTCTCCCCCCACCAGAGAGAGGACTTCAACTAAGGAGGGGGAGGAGGGAGGCAGGGGAGGACCACAGGCAATCACCCCAGTGCTCAAGGCTGGGCCAGGCCAGCTCCTTCTGAGTCCATGCAATCAGGAACCATGTGGTGCCTAGAGTGCTGTAGTGAGGGGCAGGTAAGCGTGAAAGTGGCAGTAGGCAGCAGGGAAGTGGCAGCAAGTAGGTGAGCAGACACAGGAGTGCAGCAGCAGCTGGGTGGGAGCACACGGACTGTGCCAGTGTCCTGGGGTCAGGACTGGTGGGGCCCGGAGCAGGGTGACAGGAGCACTGGGCCCTATCTGGCAGGGCTCTGTGGAGCCAGGCCAGGCTGCGCCAGCAGGGAGACTGGGGATCCAGCCTGGCTCCATAGAGCCCCTGCCAGCCCATGCCCATGCTCCTGCCACCGTGCTCTGGGCCCTGCCAGCAGTGGCCCTGGGACATGGGTACAGGTCCTGCACTCCCACCCCACTATCACTGGGCTCCTGCGTGCCCACTTGCTGCCACTCCCCCCTGCACCTGGCTGCCATTTTCCCGCATTACTGTTGGTCGCTCCCACACCAGATGGCTCCCAGCTGCATGGCTGGACTGTGGGAGTATGGGACCCGCACTGGTACCCCAGGGCAGGAGAGTGGGAGGTATGCGCATGTCCCTGCAAGGAGGGAGGGAGAGGGAGAGACATGTAGAGCAATGAGGGAGAGACTGCGTGTGTGCGGGGTGGGAGGGACCCCCGTTGCACTGCCACATACACAGACCCCCACATTCCCTCATCCAACCCAGCCACCCTCCCACATAGCTCCCCACAAATCCCATATCCACACCCACACCTATCCACCGCCCCCACAGACATACCCACACCTTCCCCACATACCCACAATGCCCCACAAATCTATACCCACCAACCCCACAACACACAATTTTAAGCTATTGTGCAATCACCTCTGTGTACACTACACAAACACTTGTAAATCGGGACAAAAATATTTTTTTTAATCCAGTTAACGAATGTTGTAGATGTTTGATTTTTAGAATGTAATTTGGTATTTTTCTGGTTCTAAGCTGGCAAAACCCCTTGCTGAAATGAGTACTTCCAGAGACAAGGGGGGCAACTTCTGGTGGCAAATTTCAGAGATTATAGGGTGGGACTTCTGGTCACAAGGTGGCAACCAGGGGGCAGGGCACCTGTCAAGGGGTGGGGCTACCCATTAAACCTTCAACAGCTTGCCAAAACTCAGTAAGCAGTCCTCCAGCTAAAATAATTGCTCACCCCTGTGCTACAGCTTTCTAATCTGAGTGTGATGCAGACCCAGTTAATCAAGTCTGCTCTGAAGCATTCTAATTAGAATGCATCAGAACACATGTTTAGATACCCAAAGAGAGTAAATTAAGATGAACCAGGAAAGTGTAGGTTGAGCATTTTCTAATTTATAGAATCTGTTTTGCAACCTGACATTATTTATAACATTAATTTGTATTCAGTGTGTGTGAAAGTTGTGGATATTTTACAGTGAGCTTTAGTGGGCTGAATAGTTTAGCTATATTGTCTGCATAAGTTCTTCCTAAATTAAACATCAGACAGATGTAAATAGAACAAATATAACATGTATCCTTGACTTCATTTTCTTGTTTATGTGAGTTAAAAGTTTGACTTATGCTACCATCATAGTGTGGGAGTGGGGACAATGGGATGGTTTTAAAAATAATCATGACATGATTTTTGAAATATAAACATATGAATGTCTTTCTGAAAGAGAAATATTGGGCAGCAAGGCTGCCCGGATACACTGTAGTTATAGCGTGTTGGAGCAGACTTGATTAATTGAGTCTGCTGGAGTTCAAGCTTTAGTTAAAAGGTAGTTCAACGAGCTTTAGTTAAAGCCCCCCCACTGCCATTTTTAAGCACAGAGACCCTGATACACAAGTTGCTCCAGATGCTTTAGAGTGGCTCTCGTGGCTCCCACCTTCAAACAAGAGAGGAAGGAGGACCTGGGGAACTATAGGCCAGTTAGTCTTACCTCGATCCTAGGTAAGCTTTTTGAGAAAATTATTCTGGCACATGTCCACGAGGGGCCAGCTGGGGAGATTATGCTTAGGGGCAACCAACATGGGTTCATTAGAGGCAGGTCCTGTCAGACCAACCTGGTGGCCTTCTACAACCAGGTCACCAAATCCTTAGATAAAGGGGTAGCAGTGAACATAGTCTTTCTGGACTTTCGGAAGGCCTTTGACACTGTCTCTCACCCTGTTCTTATTAAAAAACTGGGGGACTGTGATGTCGACACCTACACAGTCAATTGGGTTGCCAATTGGCTGGAGGGCCACACCCAGAGAGTGGTGGTGGATGGGTCATTTTCGACCTGGAAGGATGTGGGCAGTGGGGTCCCCCAGGACTTTGTCCTTGGTCCAGCATTGTTCAACATCTTCATCAGTGACTTGGACGAGGGGATGAAAAGCACCCTGTTCAAATTTGCTGATGACACTAAGATGAGAGGGGATGTGGGCATGCTAGAAGGGAGGAATAGGCTGCAATCGGACCTAGACAGGTTACGGGGTGGGCAGACGAGAATAGGATGGGATTCAACACTGACAAGTGCCAGGTGCTGCACCTGAGGAGGAAGAACCAGCACCATACCTATAGGCTGGGGAACTCCCTTCTCGTCAGTGCAGAGGCAGAAAAGGACCTTGGAGTCATCATTGACTCCAAGATGAACATGGGCTGGCAGTGTGGGGATGCATTCAGGACGGCCAACCGCATCTTGTCATCCGTCCACAGATGCATCTCAGGCAGGTCCAAGGAGGTGATCCTCCCCCTCTATGCGGCACTGGTCAGGCCGCAGCTGAAGTACTGCATCCAATTCTGGGCGCCGCACTTCAAGAGGGGTGTGGACAACATGGAGAGGGTCCAGAAGAGGGCCACTTGCATGATCAGGGGGCAGCAGGGCAGGCCCTATGAGGTGAGGCTAAGGGACCTGAACCTGTTCAGCCTCCACAAGAGAAGGCTGAGGGGAGAACTAGTGGCCATTTACAAACTAGTTAGAGGGGACCAGCAGGCATTGGGGGAGTCCCTGTTCTCCTGAGCACTACCAGGAGTGACTAGAAATAATGGTCACAAGCTGGCAGAGGGTAAATTCAGGTTAGACATCAGGAGGTGCTACTTCACTGTCAGGGCGGCTAGGATCTGGAACCAACTTCCAATAGAAGTGGTGCTGGCTCCTACCCTGGGGGTCCTTAAGACAAGGCTTGACAGTCACCTTCCTGGGGTCGTTGACCCCAGTACTCTTTTCTGCCATGGCAGGGGGTCGGACTTGATGATCTGCTCAGGTCCCTTCCGACCCTACTAACCATGAAACTATGAATGAGGAGTCAGATTTTTCACTCAATCAGCCATTTTTTAAGCTGTCTGCAGCCAAGCACTTGGGTTTGGTCACAGCTATAAAGAGTTGCTGTCTGTGGCCAGATCAGGAGAAAATTTTCACTTCTGTGACAGGTCAGCTCCCAAACTACTGCACCTGGCATCACAGTTTGGGAAGGAAGTAAGCAGCCAATAGTTGAGAGAACAGGTTAGGGACTATTTGCAAAAACAGGACATAGAGAAGTCCATGGGGCCAGATTCGATGCACCCAAGGGTGATGAGGGACTTGGTTGATGTGATTGCAGAGCCATTGGCCATCATCTTTGAAAACTCGTGGTGATCAGGAGAGGTCCCAGATGATTGGAAAAAGCCAAACATAGTGCCTATATTTAAGAAAAGAAAAAAATAATGGATCCAGGGAACTATAGATCAGTCAGCCTCACCTTAGTCCCTGGAAGAATCATGGAGAAGATCCTCAAGGAATCCATTTCTAAGCACTTGTAGGAGAAGGTGGTTAGGAACCGTCAGCATGGATGCACCAAGGGCAAGTCATGCATGACCAACCTGATTGCCTTCTAGGATGAGATGGCTGGCTCTGGATTCAGGAAGATCAGTGGAATGTGATATACCTTGCACTCAGGACAAAAAAATCCCATGCACCAGTACAGGCTGGGGGCTGACTGGCTGGGCAGCAGCTCTGCAGAGAAGGGGTTACAAGGTAAAGGAAAGCCATTATTCCCCTTTATTCAGCACTGGTGAGGCCACATCTGGAGTACTTTGTTCAGTTTTGGGTCCCCCGCACTACAGAACAGATGTGGATAAATTGGAGAGAGTCCAGCTGAGGGCAGCAAAAATTGTTCAGGGGCTGGGGGACATGACTTCTGAGGGAACTGGGCTTATCATCTAGAGAAGAGAAGACTGAGAGGGGATTTAATAGCAACCTTCAACTACCTGAAGGGGCGTTCATAAGAAGATGGAGTTAGACCAGTGGTTGTCAACCAGGGATATGCATATCCCTAGGGGTACTTAAAAGATTAATAGGGGGTACACAGAACTCTGCGTGCATGCATGCAGCCACAGCGCAGCATGCAGGGCGCCAGGAGCACAGCTCAGCCACATGGAGAGCAGCCAGGTCCAGCTGGTAAGTTTGTTGTGGGGGGCTGCAATAGGGATTGCCAGGATGGGGCAGCTCCCATAGCTATGTGAACCCCGGGAAGGGAATGGGGGCATGTGCCCCTGGATCTGTGCATGGGACAGGGTAGGCTGGGCCTGGGGTACCAGGCTCTTCCTGGCAGGGGCTGAGCCAGGCTGCACTTGGAGTGGGTGGTGGTGGTGCTGGGAAGGTGATGGGGGCGCTACCGTGAATTTTGGGGTGACTGAAGCCCGCCCAGTAACCCCGCTCCCATAGGCCCCCACAGTGAGGAAGGGAGTGGGGCTGGAGCAGGAGCAGGGGCAGGCGCTGCCCAGCCAAGGCAGAACAGGGGGAGTAACAGCTCCCACTGCTGCACCGCACCCTGGGAGGGCACGGAGGACACGTGCCCCCGGATCAGCATGTGGGGCAGGGTGGGCTGCAGGCCACTGGTCCCAGTGTGGGTGTTGGACCAGGCTGCACTGGGATCAGGGTTTTGGGGGAGGGTGGGTCTATGACAAATTTTGGGGTGGCTGCAGCCCCTCCTGTAGTCCCCTCTCATCACCGCTGCCACCTGCCCCAAGCACAACCTGGCCCAGCCCCCACCAGGAACAGCCAGGCGTTGCCCTGGTCTGCAGCCCGCCCCACTCCATGAGAACTATGCCCTGTGCCTTCCTGGGGTGCAAGCAGTTGATGGGAGCTGCCACCCCCTGCACCCCCCCAGACAAGCCACTCATGGCTGTGTCCCATGCTCCACCCCAATTGGGCAGCACCAGCACCTGCCCCTGCCCCAGCCCCACTCCCTCCCTTAGCACAGGGGCCTAAGGGAGCGGGGCCATGGGGGGGGCTGCAGCCACCCCAAAATTTGCCTTAGCCCCCAATCCCCTTCCTAGTGCTGCTGCTGCCCACCCCAAGCACAGCCTGGTCCAGCCCCCTGCCAGGAAGAGCCCATCACCCCAACCTGCAGCAGCAGCTCTTCCAACCCCCATGCCCCAGATCTGGGGGCACATACCCACCATGCCCTCCCAGGTTGCATGTAGCAGCAGGAGCCACCCCACTTTACATGGCTCAGTCCTGCATCCTGCCCTGGCTGAGCAGCCCCTGGCCCTGCCCCATCCTGCTCCCTCCCCCACTGCTGGGGCCTTGATCTGTCCCAGCTCACCCCACACAGATCTTGGGGCACATGTCCCTCCCAAGGTGTGCGCAGCAGCAGGAACCGCCCCGCCTCCTCAGCCCCCCCACTCCAATGCTCAGCAGCTCTGTCACACGCCCCACCCTGGCTACATAGAGTCTACCCCAGCCCCACTCCCTCCCTTACTGTGCCCCCCCCCCCGTTAAAAACAAAAACATAAAGGGGTACATGAGCTGAAACTTTGAGACAGAAGGGGTACACTTGTTAAAAAAGGTTGAAAAACCCTGATCTAGACTGTTCTCAGTGGTAACAGGTAACAGAACAAGGATCAATGTTCTCAAGTTGCAGCAAGGAAAATTTAGGTTAGACAATAGGAAGAATTTTCTCATTAGGAGGGGAGTAAAACATTGGAACAGGTTACTGAAAGAGGTCATAGACTCTTCATCCTTGAAGGTTTTGAAGACCCAGCTAGACAAAGCTTTGGCTGGGATGGTTCTACTTTACACAGGGGTTGGACTAGGTGACCTCCTGAGGTCTCTTCCAACCCTAATTTTCTATGATTCTGTGATCTGCATTGCTGAGCCTAAGGCTTTGATTATCAAGCGCTCAGAACACCAACAACTCCTATAGACTTTAATAGCAGCTGTGGTTCTCAGCATTTCGGAACTTTAGGCCCTAAAAGTACTTGCTTTAAATAACAAATAGCCTCTAGATACACTTGAATGTTGTTAGACGTAATTGGATCTAGTAAAGAACTGGCAAGTTCAGTAATTGCTAAAAAGGCTTGCATTCTATAAAGCTTATTATAGCTGGTAGAACCAGTTTTACTAGGATAAATCTTAGCATGTGCATGTGGCATATTCAGTTTCACTTAAAAGCTAGAAAATACCCCCAAATCAACCCTATTTATCAGTTAAATAGTCCTGGGCACACTGTGAATTTTTATTTTTAATGCTTGGTGCTGGTGTTGTTTTTTACTTTCTTAAATGCATTTTTGTCTTATCAATGCCACTAAGGTCAGTTTCATGTTGGTTTCCAGTTTTAGAAGCAGTCAAACTTTTTGATTCTTAATATACACAGTTGATGATACCCCTAAAAATGTGTGTGTGCGTACATGTGTTTTACCTTTGGGTTTCAGGTCAAGAAAATTGTATTTGTGAAGCTTCAGAACCAATTTCAGACATCCTGTGGGTGTGACAGCAGACTTAAATTCTACTTTTAGGAATTGACATCAGTGGTGAAGGGAGGCCGCACCCTTCTGCCAACACCAAACAGGAAATTCATAATTACTCTTTTAAGGAGTGGCAGGAACAATACAGATTCTGCCTGTAAAGCTAAAGATATGCATTTATGAATATAGAAAAGCTATTTTCAATTTAAAAAGTGGCTGTCTTTTAAAGAGGGAAAATTCTGCAAACAAAAGCAATTTTGCAAACTAAAGTTTTCTGGAAATTTAATATATATTTCACTGAAAAACAAAAATCTTTGCTTTCATAAGTAAAACTAAATTAAAATCCAGGCAGGCAGAGGGGAATATCTTTGGTTTTATTATACCACAAAGTGAATAAGCCCAACAAGCATCAAAACATTACTGGTAAAATCCATAAAAATGCTGAGTTCTGAATTTTTCCACATACATGTAATGTTGTTCTCCCTGCCAAGAGATGGAATGGTAAAGAATAGAAGGCTCTGTCATAAATCATTATAATTAAGTTTATTGTGTTTTAAATGTTTTTCATTTTTAACACATGACTTAACTTCACAGGAATCACCCTTCAGTTATAGTGCAGCCTGGGAAACGGCCTTTACCTGTGGAATCTCCAGACACACAAAGGAAACGCAGAATACACAGATGTGATTATGAAGGTTGCAACAAGGTCTACACTAAAAGCTCCCATCTGAAAGCTCACAGAAGAACACATACAGGTGGGAGTCTTGGTGCACTTTTCTTTCATCAGTATTGATTTTGAGTTAAAGGCAAAGTCCCAGCTACATCCCATCCTTAAGATATTACTGAGGTTTAATGCTTTTTTTCTATTTGCAAGAAAATCTGGTTTGATTTGAATGTTAAAAAAATTTCTTGTTATAAAGACTGTTTTTCCATAGAAAAGGTTTAGGCTAATTTACCATAGAAAGGGTAAATTAGCCTAAACGTCCCTGTCCATCAGCTCATTGTGTCCTACTTGCGTGTTCCAAAAGGTCCCATGGGACCTTCCTTAACTCTGATTTAGCTATTTAAACTAAAAGTTGAAATAGTGGTGAAGGTGGTTACATGTCAGGTATAAGTGGTATATTTTAGGCAGATCTGGCATTTGGCTGGCTTTGCTTATGTGCCTTGCAGTGGAAGGGGGAAGATGAAGGGGAGGTAATTAACAGGTTGTAAGTCTAGACAAGAATCCTCCCAATACATCTTGTATTTGCTTGGTAGCTCCTTTTCTTTCCTTTTTTCTACACCCACTTTTGTCCTCTTGCTTTGAAGATAGCTATTTTGCTCATCCCCCAGATGGATCCTGGTTTTCTCTGTTTAAAAATAGCAAATTCTGTGATTAAAACCCCCCAAATCCACATTTTGCCTTTATTAAAATGAAACACCTATATATGTAGTGGTATCAGTTGAACACAGTGTTTTACTGATATACAGTAAAAGCTTTGTTATCTGGCATAAGTGGGGTAAGAGGGTGCCGGTTATCTAAAAATTCCGGTTATCTGAGAGTTATGCCTATCAAGGAAGACAGGAGTGCAGTACAGCCACTCCTGCCAGGAAGAGTCTAGCACTGCCCCAGCCCCAACCCACAACAGCAGCCTGCCATGCCCTGTGCAGATCCTTTTCCCTTCCCCCTGCTTCTTCCGCAGACTTTCCTGCCTGGGAGGGAGGTGCGTGCCCAAATTTTCTCCCTCCGCCTATGCAGATATCAACTAGAAGGGCTCCTAGCAGCTCCTCTGTTGGCAGCGTCACTAACTAACATAAACAACAGAAATACTTAATGCACATGATGGATAGACTTGGCAAAGATTCTGGTTGCTAAAGTGAAGATTTGTATTGGGAAATATTGGAAATTCAGGTTAATAGAGTATTCCAGTTTGTAAGATGCCAGTTAACACAGTTTTCACTGTATTTACGATTTTAAAGCAGTTTGGAAGCCCACCTCTGTTTCAGTCATTGTAATATAAATTCTAAATACCCGTACATTTTGGCATTTGATTCTGGGTTCTTTCTGATGGAAAATGAGAGCTCCCTCTGCCCCCTTTGCTTACTAGGACGCAGGTCCAGATGTGGCTCTCCCACCCCCAGCTGCTTTGTGGTGCTAAGCAATCCTGATATGCTAGTGTCCTGCCCGTGTCATTGTCCTTCACTCCCCCACAGCCGCAGCCCCCCCAGTCCTGCCACTGCCCCTCACT
>NW_017728948.1:44505566-44514939 GCF_001723895.1 Crocodylus porosus
TCAGGGCTGCCCACCCTGCTGCCCTCTCCCTGGGGGTCTGGCCAACCAGGTGGGACCTGGTGTGGTAGGGCAGAGCAGGGTGGGTCAGGAAGGCTCGGTGCCACCACCGGGAGCCCCTCACCACCATGGAAAGGTGCCCCTACTCACCTGGTAGCAGTGGTGGTGGCAGTGTGGGGTTGTGCACCTCGGTACTGCTGTGCAGGTAGAGGGCACCTTGCCATGGCAGTACGGGGCTCCTGGTGACAGCACCGAGCCTCACCATCCCACTCTGTCCTGCCGCACCGGGTCCTGCCTACGGCACTGCAGAGGCCCCAAGGGGGTGGGCAGCAGGGCAGGCAGCCCTGAGCCTGCAGCAGGCAGCCTGTATCCGCCCCCACCCTGCACACAAATCTTGGGCACATGACCCCCATGCTTCTGCCTTAGGAGTGCACAGAGTGCCCCCGCATCTCCTCCCCATGCCTCCCTGGATGTGCTGCTGCACCTTCCCCCACGGGGAGTGCACGCAGCAGTAGGGAACCAGCTTCCCCACTGCCTTCCAAATGAACGGCCTGCGGCTCCATCCCACTCCCCACCTGGACCCTGCAGCCATGCATTCCAGCACCGGGCCCCAAGCTGGGCAGCAGCCCCAGCCCTGCCCAACTCCCCCACTCCCTATGGGGGCCTCAACCCCTTCCCCCCCCAATTTACCTGCAGCGAGCTGCTCTCATGCTGCCTGGCTGCCGTGTGCAAGTGTGCATGCGCATATGCACATTGCGTCCCCGGCCTGATTGCACTCCTCCCATTCCCCCAGCCCCTTGCAGCCTGGAAGTCTAACAGCCTGCAAGGGAAACCTGCCATTTCCCACATTTTTCTCCTTAAAGTGAGAAAATCCACGTTTTATCGTGTTTTTCCATGATAAACGGAAAACCTGGATCCCTGCTCACCGCTTACAACACTACTAGATTTTGGCTCATAAGTTTCCATGGGAGTAGCTTCTCTGTCAAAACTCCAAACTGGATGCCAAGTATGAAATCTCTAAAAAGATTTATGCATTCAGACACAGAAAAACACTGGTCAGATTTTTTCTGCATACTGCTTTCTAACATACTATTTAAAAAGTGTCGCTATGCTTAGTCAAAGCCAGCATAGTGAAGATATGCTGTGGGACACTTGCTGGGCTTGTCTTGGATGTTTACGTAGCAATAAGACACATTTCGATAAGATAGAAGGTCTAATTCTCATTTGCACTCTGGCCGTTTATACCATTGGCAGAATAATTGGGTCTTTAGCGTAAATGAAAATAAGCTTGATTTAGAAGTTAATTATGAAGACAGAAGTACATAGATTAACTTAATTATTGAAGGAAAGAGTTAAAATTGGATCTACTTAAGGCAGCAGCATTATCACTGTCGTTAATAACTATGAGGCTGCAGTACCCTATTGTACTAGCTGTTATCATAGTCCAGAGAACTCAGAGTAATGTCTCAATCCTACTACTTACTCACAAGTTGACTTAATGTGCATAAGTGGTCTCATAGTCTTTAGTATTTAAAATTAAACTTAAGTATTTGCAGTAGAGGGACCTTAGGTTAAGGCCAGACAAAAGTAGTTGTAAGACACCAATGGCAAGGTCAGGAAAGAAAAGACCAAGGTGACTGTAATATAAGCAAGCTGTCAATGAATTTTTTTTCTGTTCTGTTAACTTCAGGCATTTAGAAATTCACAAGACACGTAAGTGTGCAATGTGCATTAGCTAGATACGTCACTGAGTAAATGGAAAAGGACTAGCTGGGGTTTTAATGGACAAGAAAAGATGCATCTTATTGCATAAATAAAGACCTACTGAAATTGAGGAGGCAGGCAGGTGATTTTGTAGACCTATCCTAGTGTGCACTGCCATTTTCATGGCTGTTTGCGGCAAGATCCCCCAACACCGCTGGTTGACCGAAGGGCCATGGCAATGGCTCTGCCCCTTGCCACTGGTTGTCCAAGAGTGCTGCCCTTCAGGTACCTTGCCTCTCACCACTGATTGGCCAAAAGGGCTGCCATTCATGCAGTTCTGCCCCTCACAACTGATTGGCAGAGAGAAGCAGGTCTGCATGACAGGCAGCCCTCTCCACCAGTCAGCAGAGGAAGGAGCAGCTGCCACCTCAGCTCCCTTTCTTTGTGCCAGGGGCTGTGAAAACTGCTAGCTCCCACTGGGGAACTAGCATTTTATTTTCAGTAAGTTGGGTGAGGGGGTGTTTTCTGGCATAAGGAACGCTGCTTTTCACAGAACCTGCCTCAAATTGCAGTTTCTGCAAAAAATGCAAAATCATGATTTGAGTAGATCCGTATGTGTAAAAGAACTGAAGTGTTTGTGTTAACCTTCTTAAGCGCTCTGACATTTTATCTATGATCGCTTACTTCATTCTTTAAATCCCAGTTTCTGTTTCCTTTCCTAGGTGAAAAGCCATACAAATGTACCTGGGAAGGATGCACGTGGAAGTTTGCTCGTTCTGATGAACTAACAAGGCATTTCCGTAAACATACTGGAATCAAGCCTTTTCAATGCCCAGACTGTGACCGTAGCTTCTCACGTTCCGACCATCTTGCCCTTCACAGGAAACGTCACATGTTAGTCTGAATGTCTTTGGTCCTCTGACTCCCATCACACTTTCTTTTTTTACATGTGCATTTTTAATTTGGATTCAGCTGGTCTGAATCTCTGAGTTTATACCATTAAAAACTTCCATATGGTCAGTAATAAATGTTCTCTAACCCTTCTATGTTCTTGCCACGGGTCAGACCTAAAGAATGTGAACACTTTTTTTTTTCCTCTGGGGGATGCTAAGCAAACCCTTTCTCCAGACAGTATGTTTAATGTATTCCTTTGTGAATAAGGGAACTTCATTGGTTTCTTCATATAATCAACCAGCATATATTGATAAACTAGTAAATGCTATTCAGTATCCAGATTGCTAATCCTTGCCAGAGACTTTATTTATGTCCTGTAAAAAATACTCTCTTTGTATGCTCAACAATGCAATGAATAGAGTTTTCCAACATTGTTGGTTACACCATCCTGTTTAACAAAACACTTTTAGAAAGGCACCTCTTTGATATAGAAATCCCCTCTGCCTCAAGAGTGAAAGAGCTAAGCAATATATTCTTTTTAAATCATGAAAGTTTAAGTGGTAAAATTCATTTAGACCCAGCAGACACATACTGAGTACTGTGTTGTATGTCTGTATTCTGTTTGTATTGCATAATGCCTTGGCAGATTCAGCAGGTGAAGACCTTGCGTGATGCTGGGCACATCTACACATGCTCCTAATGTGCTTGAATAACCTCCAGCACAGTTTGTGCCAGAGTTTATTACTCCCAGGTGCAGCGTTTTCACATGTGCCCAAGAGCACATTGAGGCAGGGTGGCACAGCCTCAGCCAGCAGGGGGCTCAGAAGGTCAGCCTGCCAGCCCAGAGGTGCTGCGCCTCAGCCCAATGTGCTGCAGAGAAGCTGGCTGGGGCACAAGTGCTACAGTGTGGGGCTAGCCAGCAGGCAGCCCTGTACTGTAGTACCCTCATGCCCCAGCCAACCCATCACCATCGACATGTGAATTGATGCACTAAATAACTCTGCTGTAGAATAGTACTTGTGTCGGGCAAGAGTTGCATCCTACAACAAAGTTAATTAGTTTACTGTCACCTAATAGTGCCACATATGTAGATGGTGACGCTTTACTGTAGAGCTGATTAGTCAACTCTGTAGTATAGTGTACATGTAGATGAGCCTACTGTATCTCTGTTTTATATGTAGCTGTATGGATGGTACACAATATATTCATCTGTAGCATAGCATTACATGACTTTCATAGAGGTCTACCACACCTCATTTCAGCCATTATAGGCATCTTGCTTTCTAGTCACTCTCCAACATTTCCTTTCCTCAAACGTTTTGTATTGTATGCCAAAAGCAGTAATTGCCATATCAAAATGCTCCAAACCATAACATTATGGGAAGTGAGTGCCAGTTTTGATACACTGTATACTATTTAAAAGTAGTTCACAAGATTTTTAAGACAAAATGGTATCCTATATGCACCTCCATTGAGAAAACTGAGTAATGACTTAGGTGGTAAGGATATGCCTGATAAAACCATTTTAAAGTTACTTTTTAGTAGATCTTATCTTTTTTAAGATGGCTAGATAAAGATGTAAATATAACATTAACATATTACATCATTAAGTCTTGATTCTGAAGTTAACGAGAAAAAAACAGATGAATACATATGTTCATAATATAATAGAATATCCTGAATTAAAATTACCCAATGTGATGCTAAACATACTTCAGTCCTTGGAATGTATTAACCAGAATTAAAAAGAATTTTTCTATGTTAGTTGGCAGACTGTGGGCCACCAAAAGAAAGCAGGATATATTTCTCTAAACTAAAATATTCCAGAACCACAACATTTTTGTTAATTCCCTGAAATTTGAAAAAAGTATTCTCAATTTTCCTCTTTACATGGAAAAACCTACTAGCAAAGAAAATACTCATTGTATTCTCCAAGAGATCAGTCTGGTCAAGTTGCTGCTATACGTTGCCTTCTATGGAACAAAAATTGAGATCCTAAACAGCAGGTGTTGCTGAAGTCCCTAAACACCATGGACTCCAAAGATACACTGGAGTATGCTGCCGATCCAGGAGTTTGTGTGCGTGGAGTCTACCTCTGCTTCCTTGGCAGTATGGCTTCTCCAAAAGAGGTAGAAGAACCCCTCTTGCTGACATCCCATCTGCCAGTGAAACTGGAGGGGAAGGTCTGCAATGCAGGTCGACCTATTCACAGACCTTTTAGGGGTAAGTGAAAGAATAAAATAAAACCTACAGGTGTCTAAAGATTAATTAGGAATAGTTTCACTTACTGTGTAAAGAAATGCTTCTGCCATAAAATAGGTAGTATTGTATGTGTTCTACAACTAACACTTGAATACTGAAGTATAGAAATCCTTGTGCATTTTATCTAAGGAATATCTTGTCCTTTTGTGATGCTGTTTTGTTTTATATTCAAGACCTGCAAGTGGGTAATGGCAGTTTTCATAGCAGATCTTGAAAGTTTGTGTAAACTCTGTCTAAGGGATTAAGACCATATTCTGCTATGTTATATGAACGTTGATCTGAACTATCTGTTTTGGAATAAGATGAAGCTATGCCAGTTTTACACTTATGAAACAAGATAGAAATCTAGCCCTTTATCCATTAGAACTGTCAGGTAAATATAGTAGTGTTGAAATGATGCTGCAGTTGTGATGGTCCAAAAAATGAGAGAAGCAGGAATTTTTGTGGGTGGGCCAGTAAACTGATTTGGGATAGATTTAGATAAGCTTGCAGGTATCGCTACTCTTTCTTGGATCCCCAAAAGAGAATCAAGTACAGCAGAGCTAAATAGCTACTTACTTACCTTTTGCATAGCAGATCTGTTCAGCTCTGCCATGCCTGTTTCTCTCCAAAGTCCCAAGGAAGACTACTGTGATACTAGAAAGTTGGTCCAATTAAAAGCTACCACCCACAAAAACCCATGCATCTTGCAGGTAAATACAGACAATTCTGTTTTCTGTCAGTACACTGATCTGTTACTAAAGTAGCCAAAACCTTCCTGGATGGAGAATTAGTATAAGCCAGCATTGTTTGGGGGTTTTTTGGCAACTGTGCCATAGAAGAATTAGAACTGGACACTACCCTAGAACTTAATATCTGTGAAATTCTCATTAGCTTTGATAGTGGATCATTTTATGCAACTCCCACGGGTGCAGGTTCTTAGTCTGTTCCCTTAATATATTGTATAATACAAGTGTACCAACAAATTTGGTATCCTGGGAATAAAAAAAAATCATATAGTGGACAAGGCAGGTGACAAGCATTTTATTTCCATTTCTGCTTTCAATGTAATTTTAAACACATCACATTTTGGATTTTTGAAAATAACATTTATTTTTAGTGCTGCTAGTTTCTTTTCCTTCTTTCTTTTTTTTTTTCTTTCATAAAGATTTTCTTTAAATAGTTGCATGGTTTTCTAAGTACAGAACTGGGTCCAAATGACCTGCTTGAACAATTTCTTTGATGTTAGGACTACTCCAACAGAGCATTTTTATCCCCAACATTTAGCTTACTAACCATGTTCATTTATTAATCTATTTACCTTCCATTTTTAAAAGTGTTTAAGATGAACAGTGGGGATAGGAGCAGAGATGCAATATAATTTCAAATACCTTGGCTACATACTCAATGATATAAGACATTTAACAAGAACAGTTTAAATTTAAGCATTAAATAAAAATCTTAAGTTCCTACAGATATCTTTGTAGGATTTTTCTCTTTATGTATGTGGTGTCATTTTGTAAGAAGTCAAAAAAGATTGCAAACAAGTAAGATGTTTTTTCCTTCATTTTAAAATGTGAATCTACATCTTAAATGGGGCATTAACTGTTTTTAATGAATTTGGTTTGAGGGCTACTTTGAAAATATATGGATGAAACTAAGGAAATGACTAAAAAGAAAACAAGCCAGTCCTGCCCTCGTCTACCTACATGGATGCAGGATCAGATGTAAAATCTGCAAAACTAATCCTGCATTAGAGTTACGTGTATATTTAAAATAAATCCTGGTTTACTAGCATTATTGCACTGTATAGTATGTAACTTGAGAATATTGTACCTGTATTCACCATTAAACATAATTATAATGGATTACTTATTTCCGAGACAATCCTTCGGAGTTCAACAGGTATTTCAGCAATGTGGTTTTATTTAAATATACACTGTAGTTCTGTAGTGACCTCTCTAATGCCACAAGCTTGTCTGAATATGTTGTCTGCTTTTGTCTCTGTTTTTGTCTCTGTCAAGGTTAGCAACTTGTAGATGAATGCAAATCCTTTCTGTAAAGAAAAATAATTACAAAGAATTTTACATGTATCAAGAGGGCTACAACAACTTTCAATATGTTTTACAGATATTAGCACTTTTCTGCTATTTATGTACTTCAAATGTTAGAGGGTCAAAATAATCTTTCTGCTTAGCATCTCTTAAAATATCACCTGCAAATATAGCAGGGATATTACATTTACTTTAATACTTGTATAAACTATGCAGAAATTTTTTAATAGAATGTAATATATTTTATAAGCTAATAAGACTGGGTAATTAAAGGTTTCTAGCATGCATTACTATAACTTGCAAATACTGAGACATTTTGGTAATCTTTCTTACTAAAGATGTGAATGTTTAATGTACTTTCACTGTTTCTACTTTGGTAGTCCAATGGGAACTCAGTAATGACATTTTGTCATGTCAAACTGTGAACATAAATTTGTACTGTACAGGCCTCATACAATATGCCATATACAATATATATGTATTATACTTGTTAATAAAACCATCGGAATATTAATTGTGATGTCATTTTTACTATAAGTGTAATCAGCAACTGATTGATTTTTAAAATTGATTTAAAATATGTAAAATCAGCAATTAAAAAAAAAAAGAGCATTTTTATTTTACTTTTTCTGACTTTTGAAGAGCGCCAATCACTGGAATTTCTGTGCACCAGAGAAATTTTCCAGAATAATTATTTTTATATCTTATTAAATAATAAAGAATATGCTGATCTGATGTGCATACAGAACTATATAGTCTTATGATTAGATTCACTACAAACCTGTGCATCACTTTTTTATAGTGATACAAATGATTGATTTATGTAAATCAAACAAACTGCAAAGAGCTCTATTGGATTTCAATGCAGCCTCTTAATCTCTATTATTATTTGCTTTTCACGAACATATAACTAAATGTTTTCATGCAGTGTTTGTAAAAAGCGAATTTCTGGTTCACAGTTAAGATTAGTTTAATGGATGAATAAATTATATTTGTGTGCAATAACTGTAGTCTATAGTTTGTCATTCAGAACAAGATATTTGCGGACATGGGAATTCAAAACCATTAATTTATTTCAGTTCATTATTTATTACCTTTTAATGAGAAATCCAAAGTCAAACGAACTAAATGAACTGTAGCTCATTGAACAAGCTTTAGATAAAGCACCACTTTAAAGCATGCAGACGCTGATACATGAGGCACGGGATCCTGCTACAGTGCAGTAATTTCCATGCTGCAACAGAGTCAATTAATCAAGTCTGCTCCCACACACTCAGATTGCAGTATATCAGAGCAGCCTTTCTCTTTGTGTGCAGGCACCTCAGATCTCCAGAATGCCAGAGAGCACGGTAAAGGCATGTCCCTCTGGTGCTCTGCAGCCAGCAGGCTAGCACACAGTAATCCTAGTGTGCTTTCTGGGAGCATATGTCTGGCAGTTCCTGAGGACAGATGAGTGCAGAGGAAAGAGCTGATTGGCTGCCTGAGGACCCAAAACTACCAGGGACCTTCCACAGCCTCCTCCCTTTCCAAGCACATAGACTGATCCTGGGAATGTAGAGACATATTTTGCCTGCACAGCTTCCACGGCCAAAGGCTTAACAACTTTACTTCCTGGCCATAATAAACCCCTGCTGCTGGCATCCTAAGATTCAGGCAGCTCCAGTACGTGCTGTACTCTGGTCAGCACAGGCAAGGCCTGCCACCACTTCAGACAGCTCATTCAGCTCCAGCATGTGAGCTGGTGCACAACACCATGTGCTACCATGTGGGGACAGAACTGAGGTTCTGGGCATGCTTTCTCTGGTTTGGCAACCAGTTCAGAGTAGGTAAATCCATACTGGGAGATGCACTGCCACTGTTCCTGGCTACCCAGTGGGTGCTGGCAATGTGATTCAGTTGGATAATCAACCTGCAAGAGGCTGCCAGTTTCTCTGAGCAACAAGGGTTTCATCCTGTTCACGACACAGCTGAGCAGTGAGACTGTGGTGACCTGCAAACCTCTGAGTGGGCAGATTCCCTCCCTGGAGCTGTGGGAGAAAAAAGGGGTGCCAAGGTATGTCCTGTGGTGCTGCATGTAATCATACAGATATTACCTGTGGCTCTGGAAAATCATGCTGCTGAGAAAATTGCTGGAAGAATGAGTTAACGTTTTGTCATGGACTTACATTTTTCTGAGACAAACCACTTGCATGACTGTACCTCACTTTTTGCCGCAATAAAAGGGCTTGCTTGCTACAAATATAACACCTGTCCATGGCCTTACGTGCTCCATGGTACTTCTTCTGAATTCCTATATATAGTGGGTGCAATTGATATGAAAATCGCGGTTCGTTTTTTTGGAGGCTCACGAATAATAATTCCTCAGGCACACATTGTTAGTAACACAAAGGATATATTTGCAAATAGGGTCAGAGTGAAGACAAAAGACCACTCTGCCCGCGAGGAAAACTCTCAGCTGGCTTTTATCCCTTCCCTCCTGGGCA
>NW_017728948.1:44514950-44518905 GCF_001723895.1 Crocodylus porosus
AGTTTCTGTAATCTACAAGAGTAGAGGCAGAGGAGTTTGAAGGTATGTGTGATTTAGTGTTACAAAGAGATAGTAAATTAGCGAGATGTCCTTGGTGGTGTTTCTTCTTATCAGGTACGAGATACAAACTGTGCAGAAACAACACTCTATTCATTATACATTTCTAATAATATTTCTAACACAATCACGGAGCTCCGAGTTAAGGCTGGATTCTTTTTTCCAACAGCTACCATCCAACCATAAATAGGGGAGGCAGTTAACAACAGCAATGATGGAGGGAAGAAGGAAGCAACAAGGTTGGCCTAAGGAGAATTATGAATGCCTTGAATTTTGGGAAGTCTCTGGTAGAGACAGAATACCCTTGTAGGTCTCATCTTGAAAGGCCACTGTTGTGCCCAGAAGACCGTATCCTCCTTTTCTTCTGATGGGAGCATGCAAAGCAAAGTCATTATCGCCAAATACCTGGGCATGTACTGCCCTTTCCTGGTACCTAATTCTACTACCTCATAAGGACAACTGATAATCTCAAAACCACTGTTTAAGTGCTTTCTGTCCCCATAGATACCTAAGTTTTAGGGCTGTGCAGAGCAGGTAATATTCGATTCGACAGCCATGTTGAATATTAAACCGGGTCCCACTTCGATTTGCCATCTGCTTCAAGTTGAAGCAGGTCTATTTCGACTCGCAGTCGAAGCTCGGTCGAATATTCGAGCTGCTTCGACTTCCCCATAGGCTATAATGGGGAAGGTCAAAGCAGGCTGTAACTTTGGTATTTTGTGTCTGATCTTGATGAAACTTGCAGGAACGGTAGCTCCTGAGGAGCCCATGAAGCGTGCCAGGTTTCAATAAGATAGGCTCCCCAAATTCCTGAGAGCCAATTACCTGTAACTTCTACGTGCAAAGCCACAGGGAGCTCAGACTTGCAGTAATGATAGCTGCTGAGGAGCCCACAAAGTGCACTAACTTTCAACAAGATAGGTTCAGGGGGTTTGGAGAAACAGCACCCCAAATTCTTGAGAGAAAACCTCCTGTGACTTCTGTGTGGAAAGCCACAGGGAGCTTAAAACTGCAGGCTTGCTAGCCCCTGAGGAGCCCACAAAGCCTGCCAATTTTTATGATGATAGATGCAGGGGTTTGGGGGAAACTGCGTCTTAGGCTGCTGACAGACAAAACTCATGATCCAGATGCAGGAAGGAGGGCGGCAGTCACACCGTCTGCACCTGGAGCTTGGGGACCCCGGCAGCGGGAAGTTCACCTTGAGGAACACCAGCTGCTCCACCAAACCAGGATCCAGGCAGGTGCGGTGGGGTGTCACAACATCCGCAGCCATGCTGAACACCCCCTCGCTTGGCACACTGGTCGGTGGACAGGACAGGTATTCCTGGGCAACTGTGGCCGGATCCAGCCACATCGGGCTGTGGGTTGCCCAGTAGGCCAAGGGATCGCAATCCAGGGGCTCCACAGGCTCGGCAAGGTAGGCAGACACCATGGTGTGAGGGCTGTCTGCCTGATCCTGGGGTCTGGTGGGTCTGGACCCCCTAATGTTTGCCATGGCCTTAGCCCATATTGGCAGCGCCTGTGGTGGGGGGGAAGACTGGCTCGTGGATGGCGGGCTGGGTTCAGGCAGTGGATCCCCCTGTTCCACTTCCCCCCACCTCCACCGCTCCGCCTCCATCACTTTCTTAATGAGTACCTCCCTCCAGTGACTCAGTGTCTTGCTGCCACATATGGTGCCCTTCACCCTTGGGTCACAGATGGGGGCCAGCATATGCATTGTGTTGGACCCCAAGGGTTCAAGCCTTTTCCTAAGGCCCTCCTTCAGCCACCTCACCAGTGCCTGCACATCTGGTGAAAGCGGCCTGCCCCAGCCAGGAACATTGGCCCCCAGAAAGCTCTCCATTTGCCTGCAGAGCTCCTTCACTATGGGAACCACCTGGCTGAGGAAGGCATCAGCAGCACTGAGGGTCTCAGTGGCCTCGAAGAAGGGCTTGAGGATCAGCAAGATCTGGGAGATGGCATCCCACTCAGCTTTGGTCAGGGGGCCGCTGATCCCAATCCCCCCAAGCAAGGCCAGCTCATGGATGACCTTCTGTTGCTCCACCAGCCTCTCGAGCATCAGGTGTGTGGAGCTCCACTGAGTCTCTATGTCCTGGATGATTTTGTGCTGCTGGACATTTAGCTCTGCTTGTTTGTCTTGCAGCATCTTGCCCCCCTTGATGCTCCAGTGGAAGTAGCCTGCCACCTTCCTGCATCTGGAAACGAGCCTGCTGGTGTTGCTGGGCGCCATCACCGGCAGCCCTGTCCCCCTCCAAGGCATCCCTCACAATCAGATGTAAATTGTGTGCCACACAGCAAATACCAGCAAAGTTGGCATCACGGACTGCCTTGACCATATTGGCCCCATTGTCGGTGACCATGAAGCTGCGGTTCATGGCTCCCCTTATCTCAGCTGCTGTGTGGGACTCATCCATCACCTTGGCATGAAGGAGAGCCCACTGATGGCCTGACTGGCCACACCAGTGCCCTGTGAGGGAGAGGTACGCATGATCTCCACCCCAGCTGCTCCAGATGTCCGAGGTGAAGTATACAGTCACCTGCGGACCTGCCTTGTGCAGCTCCTCCCTCAAGTGCTCCCTGCATGCTTCGTATAGGGAGGGCAGTACCATCCTGCTGAAGGTGGTACATGCGGGCACCTGTTGGATGGAGCCAGCAGTGCCAGGAGCCGCCTGAACCCTGGCCGCTCAACAAAGGTGAAGGGCTGGCCATCCAGAGCAAGCATCTCCCCAGTGGTCTGGGTGACCTTGCTCACATTTGCAACTGGTCCCTTTTGCCCCCAATGTTCCAGGGTGCCCTGCCTCTGCTGTGGGGGACAGGGGCTGTGAAGCGAGCGGGGGCCATTCCCGTGGCAAAGAGGTGGTACCTGCAGAGATGATTCAGCATCCCCGAGGTGGTTGTGCGCTTTGTTCCCTTGCCCTGGCTGATTTTGGCTCAGCAGCGCACACAGATAGCAAACGTGGGATCATTTGCCAGCTCATAATGATCTCAGACCATGCTAGTACTAGGCCTTTCCCTCTGGCATGTGGGTGAAGCTGTGGATGCTGCTGAACTCTCCCCCTCTTCAGCAGTCACAGGCACAGCAAGAGAAAGAGCCGACTCAGCTGAGCCGCTTGCCTTCACCTGTACAGAGACACCTTCTGAGGTGCCTTCTGGGAAAGACCTCATGGCTTGAAAGGAAAAAACCTGAGAGGTGTTGAGCACAAACTCAACTTATTCCCCCTCCTTGCCAGGGCACTGAGATGCAGATCCAGCGCCAGCTCTTCTTCTGGCGCTGGGAGGTTCAGCATAGGCAGTGACACAGGGGTGGAGTGCGCCGCTGTGCTGATTGCAGTTATGGTGGGAAAGGTTGTGGCTGCTGTGTCTGGACATGAGATAGTCTCAGGCACAGACAATGGCTCTGGTGGCACTGCTGCCCCCCTCTCTTTACTGCTTGTAGCAGCCTCATCCCTTATCGTGGGAGGAAAGAGGCTGCATCTCAGTTTGGTGGGGGAAGAAACTGCAGCTCTCCCGCTTGCAACCCCCCCTTGCTCCCCTTCGTGCAGGCTGGCCAGTGTGGCCATCTGCCTTTCCACCCCGCTTCATAATGTGTTTCTTTGTATGTAAACTGGAACCTCTAAGCGTGCTGTGCGCCGCGGGTTAGATTTCTGGATGTTATGTAAACGTGTTTGTGTGTGTAGATAACATATTGAGAAGCGTTGGTGTGGTGGAAACAATGAATGATGTATAAAAATATATATATAACTAAATTCCTATATATAGAATAGATCCTAGGCTACTACTAACCCTATCCAATATAAGCGTAAACTAATATGAAAAGTAGTTATAAAATAAAAGCACCAAGTTCTCAGAAATCCCTGTTGCTAGCATTGCAAGTAGGGGATCCGTTGAAGATCAGGGC
>NW_017728948.1:44519274-44526836 GCF_001723895.1 Crocodylus porosus
CCCCCCCTTACTTTTCTTTTTTTCCCCACCACAGGGAATCCAGTATAGGCAAGTCAAATATTCGACCCTTGTCAAATATTCAACCCTCACTGCTAATATTCGACTCACGCTGTTAATATTCGACTTCTGGTATTCAATTGGATAGCTATTCAACCAGCTGCTATTCAACTCGACTTTCACTTTTCAAGATCAAATATGTTGAATATTTGTCAAATTGAATATTAAGTCGAAGCTTTGCACAGCCCTACTAAGTTTCTACCTGTTAGCATTCATAATGCTTCCCAATTGTTGATATAACCCCACACTTAAAAATCACCCAAAGCCCCAGATTCTCAAACTAGATTGGGCCCCCACCAGCAAGGCCAATCTTACCGGCAGCACTGTAGGCATGCTACAAGCAGGCCCCAAACTCTAGATCTGTTATTCTCAAACAGGGTGCTGGGATGCTGCCAGACCCTTTCAGAGGTGCCATGAGGTATGAAGAGATAAACTAAGCAGGTAAGCCAAGATCAAGCTAGTCTCTGCCTGGATTATCCCCCACCCCTACTGCCCATCCCCACTGTAAGGAGGTAAACACTGCAATATAAAAATCAGTGTTTGAAGTAGGATACCAGTCAATTTACAAAAGTTATGGATGAGTGCCTCAAGTAAAAAAAAAGTTGACAGCCATTGTCATAGTTGCCTTCTATGGAACTGTCATCAGTAGAGGCGTGGAGGGACAGCACTAAGGGTGCAGACAGAAGTGACAATTTTTGCCTGATCTGGCCCCAGAAAGCAATATATAGCTGCAACCAAGCACAAGTACACAGCTGCAGGTAACTTCAAAAATGGCCAATTGGGTGAAAAACTGACCCTTCATTGCATGAGGTATCAGATGAAGATGTTTCAAAATGTGGCATCTTCTGTAACTTGTGTCTGCAGAGCTCCCAGCCTGTCGCTGTTTTCAGAATGGGAGGGGGAAAGGGAGTAGAGGGAGTTCACGCTAGGTTTTTTTTCAACCCCCCCCCCCCAAGTGTGGGGCGGGTGTATTAGAGCTGCCTCCTGAGGTGGGGGGACTCCAGTTCACCCACCCCAGCCCATCAGCACCAGCTGGGGAGCCCCAAGAACAAGTTGCCTCTACTGCCTTTCCCCTTCCCATTCTGAAAACAGCAAGCACTGACAGAGGGGTGGCCATTGCTCTGGGAACCTGGCTGCAGCCACCATACCCTGAGCACACCTAAAAGTACTTAGTAAATGCCCTAAGCCCTTAGGGCTCTGCTTTCATGCATGCCCAGAACAGCCTCAGTTTGAGCAACAATGTGGTGCCAGCTCCCATCTAAGTACAGTTAGGAATCAGGCATTGGACATGCTCTGACTAAGTTCACTGAGGGTATGATCTGGCAGGCACATTTAGGGCATACTTAGCAGACACCAGCATAATTGGATATTCACACAATGTAGCTGAGCCACTTTCTCTTTAAAATGTGGCAAGTGGTCAGATTGGTGCCACAGTCCTTTCCCTGCTTCTATCACTTCTGTGGATTTTACATTAAACAGCCATTTGATGACATTAACCTCCCTCTAGGCCAAGGCAGTCCTCTCAGCTCTTTGAAAGACTAGTTGTAAGTGCCCCAACTCACAAGATTCTGGCCTTTGCTCTCTAGTCCACAGAGGTGCCTACCTGCAGGCCTGACTCAGACGTCTAAGCTCCAGAGTGGGTCAGGATTTTTGGCACGCCACAGGGCTCAGTGTTTGCTCTTGCTAGCTCTAAGCAGCTCCTTGCTCAGCATTTAGAGTTTTTGGATCACCTTTCTGAGATGCCCAAATATTCCCATCCATTGGAAAGGGAGCCAGTACTCCTAAAACAGGACCCTGGATGCCACTCTGAGAGCTAGAACACCTAAAAGTTAGGCACTGCAGCAGCCAACTTTGCTAGGTACCTAAGTCCTTTTTTGAATTCAGCTCCAAGTGCCTTTGAGGGCATGAGCCTAAGTTTCTCTGGCACTCATTTTCTTCTCCACAGAGTTTTTATAAGATGATCAAATAAAGCTGTCTGGATAGCCTCATTGTGTTATATAACTAGCCTGGCAATAGTTGCTCTGCACAGCACAGCAGCGCATAGAACCTGTAGAAGATTTCTACCCTGTAACAAAGTATTAGAAGGGAGAAAATGCCATAGAGATTTTCCTTATTCTCTTTTATACAGTTCACTAAATGCCCCTTAATTCTAAATAATGCAATTGTGTTATGCACAGAAGGGTAATACAGGGCTGAGAGGCTGGTGTGTCACGTTGTTAAACATTAAATCCAGAGAAAATGATAAAAAATAAGACATTTTGAAAAGTAGGAGTGGAATTTGCTGTAGCCTGAGGCAAGCAGTGACCTACATGCAGATTAATTATGCATATTCTGTGTGGCCATTTACTGCCGTTTTCAGGGGGGAAAATTACATAGTTACCAAAGCAAAAGGCTGCTTCAAAGCATCTTCTTGGAATATTTCTTAAAACCAAAGGCTAGGATGTGTCCTGCTTGTGACCTCATTAACCCTGCTTTTTATGTTCCAACTCTGCTCTCAGCATACACTTGAGAGCAGGGAGGGAAAATGTGGTTTGATGTCTTCTTTGTATTCCCTGCTGCTGGGATGGCCTGAAGGCTATTTTCTTTTATATGGTTCTGCAATCCAGCAGCTTTCTCAGCCTAAGTGCATATAATGAAGCCTGAGGTGTGGCATAGTCTTAACTACTGTGGATCAAAACCATTCTGGGATTCCCCTATTCAAGGGTATCCTGAGGAAGCTAATTAAGCTGGCTTTGGGGCTGCTTTGCATCACAGAGCAGAGCAAAGGTGCCAGAGCAAAGGCCAGAAACTTGTCCAAAGCTTTGTGTGCACAGTCTGCATGCTGAAAGCAGGAACAAACAGCTTCTTGTTCTAAATCAAAATTAACAGATGCAACTAATAATTTACTAAAATATACAGGGAACTTGCTAGGCAAATCCTTAGAGATACTTTCAACCATCTCCTGATTTGGAAAAATAAAATAAGCAAAGTAAACCAATGATTAAATAGGATGCATCCTCACGAGTGGGAACATGTGTTTCTCTGGTGACAAGTAGCAGTGATCCCCGGGGAACACCTATGCTATGTGCACTCTGACATGGCATGCTGCCCATGATGGGGTAGGAGAGGCTAGGGCCAGGAAGTGTGCTGGCCCCAGCAGCCTTACCTGGGGTCCTGGGGGTCTCCAGAAGCTGCAGCTGCAGCGCTCCTGCAGCAGGGAGCCTAGCTTGCAGCCAGAGCTTGGATCCAGCTGACCAGGTTCCAGTTTTGGGCAGTGTGCACTGCCACCATGTTTTTCTAGGTGCGATTTTTTTTTCACCCTGGGATCTCCCATGGTCAAGCCTCCCCCACTTCCCGTTGCAAAGTAGTAGCACAGGGAATGCTTGCATGTGTGATGTGTACACTATGTGGTGCTGCAGATTGGTCTGACACATACCGCATGTCCACTCTCATCTGGACACACCCACAGTGGGTGTTAGTCCCACACACTGAGAATTTTAAGCAAAACAGTAAAAATCTACATTGTTCTTACAAATCACTGTGCTGAACACAGGGCCATTCAATGTAGCAGGAGGGAGAGAACCCAGATGGTTCTGTGAAAAGTTCAGATTGATCCCTAGAGCTTGAGCTACACAAAAATTTCCTTCAGCTGTTAGAAGTGTCAGGTTTGTTACCCAAAGTTAAAAAGCTATCAACTCACACACCAGATAGCTTCAGGATACAGATTTTATTTTAGGGCTCAGTTCTATTCCACTTATTAGGTTCACATATTCATAGATTGTAAGGGGCTGGAAAAGACTTCAAAGATTATCAGGTCCAGCCCCTCTGCACTAGACAGGAAAGACAACTGGGATAAGGAGACCCCAGCAAGGTGACTGTCCATCTCCTCTTGAAGATTTCCAGGGTAGATGATTATACCACCTCTGGAGGGAGCTTATTCCATAGTCTGGACACCCTGGCTGTGAAGAAGTTTTTCCTAATTTTAAACCTGAAATGGTCTTCCAGGAGTTTGTGGCCATTACTCCTCGTTTTCCCCAAGGATGCCCTGGTGAATAGTTGTTCACTGAGCCCTTGATGTATTCCCCCAATATAGCAGTAAGCTGCTACTAAGTCCTCTCTCAGCCTTCTCTTTTTTAGGCTGAAGAGGCCCAAGTCCCTCAGCCTTTCCTCATATGGCTTGCCATACAAGTCTCTGATCATAGGGGTGGCCCTTCTCTGGACTCTCTCAAGCTTTCCCACATCCTTGTTGAAGTGCGGTGCCCAGAACTGGATGCAGTACTCCAGCTGTAGTCTCACCAATGCTGAGTAAAATGGAAGAATAACTTCCTTGATTTTGCTTGAGATGCATCAGTTGATGCATACCAGAGTATTGTTTGCCCTGCTGGCTACAGCATCATACTGTCGGCTCATGTTCATACTAAGGTCTATTATTACCCCTAGGTCCCTTTCAGTTGTGGTGCTAGTCCATATGACGCCACCGAGCCTGTAAGTATGCTGGGGATTGTTTTTCCCCAGATGGAGCACTTTACACTTCTCAATGTTGAACTTCATCTGGTTCCAATCTGCCCAACTTGCCAGCCTGTCTAGGTCTGCCTGTATCTACAGCCTATCTTCAAGCATGACCATGCTCCTCCATAACTTGGTGTTGTCCATGAACTTGGCCAGTGAACTCTTCACCCCCACATCCAAATCATTGATAGAGGTGTCGAAAAGCTCAGACCCCTTAGTACCACCACTGGCCATTTCTCTCCAGGATGACACAGATCCATTCACTAGAACTCTCTGGGTCCTACCCCACAGCCAGCTTTCTACCCACCTGACTGTCAAGCAATAAAGCCCACAATCCACCAATTTTACCATAAGAACATCACGAGATACCAGATCAAAGACCTTTTGGAAGTCTAGGTATACAATGTTGACCTCCTCTCTCTTACCCAGGTTTTGAGTTACCTGGTCGTAGAAGGAGGTGAGATTGGTAAAACAAGACCTGCCTGCAACAAAGCCATGCTGGCTGTCATTCAGAATCCTACCTTCTGCAAGCCTCCTTGATGAATTTTTCTAGGATTTTCCCTGGGATAAAAGTTAAGCTAATTGGCCTATAGTTGCCCGGGTCCTCTCTCCTCCCCTTCTTGAAAATGGGCACAATATTGTCTCTGTTCCAGTCTTCAGGGACCTCCCCCAAGCACCATGAGTTTTGGAAGAGTTTCACCAGAGGTCCCACAATGACTTAGGCCAGCTCTTTCAGTACTCTCGGATGAAGTTCATCTGGCCCTGCTGACTTATAAATGTCTAGCTTTTCTAAGTGATCATGCACCAGCTTAGCCTCAGCAGTAGGAAAACAGTCCTTCTCACCATGCCCATTCTGAACATTATCTAGTATGATTTTCCCCTTAGTCCGGTGAAATACTGAAGCAAAGTAATCATTTAGGAATTCAGTTTTCTTACTCCTCCTTGCTGCTTGTTTATGACTTAATCTTAAGGATGACTTGTGCAGGCTGGAATAGAATAGCTCATAAGCAACTAAGTCATGCACTAGAAACTGGCCCTAAGTGTAGGCAAAGATTGTGCTAAGTACCGTTTTAGAAAACTGTAGCTAAAACCTGCTCTGTAGCATCAATTCAAGAGCTCTCAAAAACTTTCTATTAAAGTCCTTCTTAATGGAAGTTGTTTTTTCAACTGACTGAAAATTATCTTAACAGCGTTTCCTTTTTATTGAATCATAGGAAAATAGGGCTGGAAGGGACCTTGCAAAGTCAGCTAGTCCAGCTCCCTGCTCAAAGTTATCCCTGACTAAACCATCCCAGCCAAGTGTCTGTGTAATCTGTTTCTGAAAGTTTCCCAAGGATGGAGATTGCACAGCTCCTCTAGGCAGCCAATGCTTGACCACCCTCGTAGTCAGAACATTAATTTTTTTCTTTGAAACGTTTCAGGTTTCTATCAAAGGAACAGAGAACACTCCAAACTGACATTTGATATACCCAGCCCATACATAGCCTCATGCACATACTCTGCCATTGCAGAAACATGTATGGGCCAACTGATAGAAACCATCATCAGGTTTTAAAAGCAAGACCTAAAAAAAGGTTAAAAGAAACAGTTTGTTTGATCTACAGATGATGGTTATCAACAAATGCATAAAGAGAGCAAGTCTCGTTTATTCCCAGTATATAATTAGGCCATTTATCGTTTTAAGCTTCTTACAGATACTCAAACAAATCCTGCAGCTATAAAATCAGATAGTCAATTAAATATGCTGTCATGAAAGTCAGAGGAACCAGCTGAGGATCCACCAGCCCCAGTTGTCCAATAAGCTCCATGCACACACAGTCCACTGGTGTCAGACAAGCTCATTGCAAAATCCATGATTTCTACAAGGGATATCCTGACACCTAAGGAAGAACTTAGGTAAACAGAGATTCAGGACATGAAGGGGATGATCCAAGCTGTGATCCAGCCCACCGATTACTACCCCATAGTCCTAATCCATGTGGGTACTAATGATGTGGCCAGGAGAGGCCCTGATCGCCTGATGGTGGACTACCATGCTCTAGAGTGCACGCTAAAGGAGATAGGCGCACAGGTGGCTTTCTCTTCTATCCTACCAGTGAGCAGACGTGGAAGACGGCATCCAATGTGCATCGTGGAGACCAGCTGGCGGCTTCGGGAATAGTGTCTCAAGGCAGGCTTTGGCTTCCTCAACAATGACCGGCACATCACAACAAGAGACATACTCGGATGGGATGGGCTCAACCTTTTCCCTAAAGGTAAGCATGTGTTTTCTTCTAGGCTGGCAGATCTCCTCCAGCAGGCTTTAAACTAGGCTCGTTGGGGGAAGGGGAAGACGAAGGTGGAGGAAACATCGGACTGCCAGACCAAGCAACACCCACAAGTACAGCCCAGCCTAGACCAATAAGTGGAACATATACACATGTAAGCGACAGGGACCAGGGTAATGCTGAAAGTAGGGGGCCAGTGCACACATCCTCAGGAGGCCTTAAATGCCTCTACACAAATGCTCGTAGTATGGGAAACAAGCAGGAGGAACTTACTGTCCTGCTAGCTGACACCAACCCAGACATAGTGGGGCTCACTGAAACATGGTAGGACCCAACGCATGACTGGGCAGTGAATATCAAGGGCTATAGGCTGTCCTTTTTTAAATACATAGGGGGCAAAAAGAAGGTTCCAGGTAATGTGGGGCCCCTGCAGGACACGCCAGGAAATTTGGTTGTCACACCAGATGATAAAGCCAACATATTTAATGATTTCTTTGCCTCCATTTTCCTAAGCAAGGACTGGAACAGTCACGCCCCCCTGAACCCCCTATAGATCCCAGGGGAGACGCACCTAGGCCAAGGGTTAGTGAAGAACTAGTTAGGGAACTTCTGGAGGGACTGGATGTATTCAAATCAGGTGGTCTGGACAATCTCCACCCTAGAGTACTGAGGGAATTGGCTGAGGTCATTGCGGGACCCCTGGCACGGCTTTACAAGCACTCGTGGTGCTCTGGTGTGGTGCCAGAGGAC
>NW_017728948.1:44526936-44528589 GCF_001723895.1 Crocodylus porosus
ACGTATACCTTGCTGGGGTCGTTTGACCCCAGTACTCTTTCCTGCCATGGCAGGGGGCCAGACATGATGATCTGCTCAGGTCCCTTCCAAGCCTAGAAAGTATGAAACTATGAAACTGTTTCTATGCATTGTGAACGCATACAGGCCATGGATATCACCATTAAAAATATATTTTTAAATAATAATCAAAAATAGAAGCAAAAATGGTTAATTTTAAGTTTTTTTACTTTGGGTTACTATTATTTCAACATTTTCCAGGCTAGAAGAGAAAAACAAAATAATTCACTGAATTTTTACTAAAATGATTAGTGATTAGTAATTTAGATCAGGAACAAAGACCCCTGAGTCTGATAGAGATACATTGGTATATGGAGGGGAGGAGTGATAAGGCCCAGCAAATCAATCTGTTTTTCATTTTCACTAATATAAAAAGTAACATTTTGTATTGGGAAGTGAGGGAATGGCATTAAGTACCAAAGAAACATGAGCACTTAAAAGGAAGCCTCGCATATAACAATCAAAACAGGGGCTTGTGTCACCAGTTCTCGATGTTTGTCTTGGAACTAATGAAAGAGATTTTCAAGGTCAACTGATAAGGTGACTTAGTGCACATCTTTTGTTGTTTATCTGATGATACTACATGATTTAGCAAAAATATGTAAGCAATTAATGCACTTCAGGGATTGGAAAACAGAAGCACATTTTCTTAAGGACACTCATCAGTGGGAGAATTAGGACCAGAACCTATATCTCTTAATCCATCTTCCAAGCACCCTGCTGTAGATTAATATGCCCATAAGACAGATTTATGCATGTGCTGAACCAAATAAGTCATATCTATACTTGTCCTGACATTTTAAGTGTCCATTATCAATTAATCTTCCCCGTAAGACAGGAAGCTTGTTAATGTTTACACGACCACTAGATGTCGCCCTTACTCCACACAAAGGCCATAAACTTAACACTTGTATTTACATTACAAGAAAACACTTCAAGAAGAAAGCTATTTTTCTTGTCCACCCCCTCCATCAGATCTGATCATGCCATACTTATCAAGACTAGAGCCCCTATCTTTTTACATGTTATTCTTTTATTTGGAAAATGCAAATAATCAATTCCCTAAGGGCAAAATTTACCCTATGGAGAAGGCCAGTACAAAGCCAATAGACTGCTTTGCATAGTATGTTCGTTGTATGGCTTCTGTGAGTGCTCAGGCTTCTTATAATGTGACTTCCAAAATCACAAAAGGCCAATGAAAGCTGAGCACATAACTGCCCTTCGTACCTAAGAAAAACTCTCCCTAGGAATCCAGTTTCAGATACACATTTTTTCATTCTGCCTGTAGCCTATTGCCCTACAAAATATGTGAAGAAAAGAACATTCTTGTGACATTTGACCACCAGTAAAGAGGAACTGACACCACAACTGCTGTCTGGCCAAAAACACATTCAGTTTCAGATCAAAAAAATTAAAATCCCCACAGAGACATTACGAAAAATGTTGCTAAACTCTGGGGGGAAAAAACCCTCTTTCCTCCAAAAAATGGAAACTGTATTTCCTGTGTCTGTCAGGCACACTATGATATGTACAACTAAATTAACAGATCTTACGATGATAGGCTGAGAGACATGGGACTCTTTAGCCTGGAAAAGC
>NW_017728948.1:44528824-44532749 GCF_001723895.1 Crocodylus porosus
AAATTGGATGCTTATCTTGCTGGGATCCTATAACCCCAGCTGACTTCCTGCCCTTTCGGCAGGGGGCTGGACTCGATGATCTCCCGAGGTCCCTTCCAGCCCTGATGTCTATGAAATCTATGAAATCTATGAAATATTAGTTAGGACACTTAAGTTTTCAGGTCACTAGCCAGATCCACTTAGGAGTTGCAATGCCTGAGAATCAAGGCCCTTGCTATGGGAGATTGAGCCTCACCAACAAGGTTAGGCAGCTAGGATTTCCATGCAGTCAATAGAGAGGTGTCTTGAAACGTCAATTCAGAGTACCAAAGCTCTGTACTAAGAAATGCATAGGAAATGCTTGGCATAGTGTGGATTCCTATCCTATCCTTCTTAGGTGCTTGAGCTCTAGACTTTGGGCTATATCTCAAGCACTGCCATTATCTTGGGGTCTGGAGCACCAGGAGCCCAGTTCACACCAACATTGAACTGGATTCTGTGTAAAGTGCAGAACCTTCCCTCCCACCACAATTCATTCACAAGTGTGACTAGTGATGATACAGAAGATGATGCTGCCCTTTTCTACAATAGCCTAGTGTTTAAAGCACTTACCCAAAGAGGATACCTGGATTCCAACCCCACACCCAAATTCACATATTTCTCTTTTTGAGAGAGTGCACTAACCATCAAGCTAAAGAAAAGGATGGGTGGGAGAATCCCCCATCCGTCCTGTTGAAACTGGCCTGCTGGACAGACATGAATACAAGTTTCATGGGGCCAGAGAGAAAGTAAGCAAAAGGAAGGTTAGTTCTGTAGCCCTGTGAGATGGGAAAACAATTGGGAAAAGGACAAAGTTAGCTTCCAACATTGCTCATAAGATTGTTTATATATTTTACTTTAGAAAGTCTTTGGCTAAAAAACAGTTACCATCTTAGCAGCAGTCGCTGGTTAGGGCACCCCCCTGGGAAGAGAATACCAGAAACTGTTTAACAGGAAGAAATGGCTTGTTGATGGCACAGCTCATGCTTAAACAAGGAAATATAATTTGAGAAGTTTTACTTCTTCTTTTCACATCTGGTAATTGGGTAGAATAAGTGCCAATACATTACACAACAATAATTTCAATAAATTTAAATATTAATAATTGCTTAACCATTTTTTCTTTATTTTAGGTCTTTGGGCCAAAGGATGAAAGTATTTTAAGGGACAAAAGCATGTTTATTTTTGACTGATCAGCAGTTTTATTTGCTGTTTAATTTAATGCTCAGATGTCTTAACTAGGTAGGGACAGATATATTCTTCCACACAATAGCATCATGTTATTATTTAATGGTTATTGATGGATCTGATAGATTTTCATCACACTTGCATCACAAAAGACCTTACAAACTATCAACTACGGCCATATGTCACTTAAGCTACTGCCACCGCTGAAGTTTAGCCTGGTAACTGTTTGGTAGTAGACAATAGTATTACTCAATAGCTCAGGATATTAAGAGGTGCATACTGAACTGATAGCAATGCTGAGTTCAGTACAAAGCGTGGCAACCCCTGGTCCTGCTTGAATGGGAAGAAGAGTAGTATTTACCTTTTTCCTAATGATTAGAGCACATAACCAGAGTGCCTCCCACCCCGTCAGTGTTATAGCAACTAGGCTACAGAATTACATCCCTCTTGTTTGCTTTCCTTCTAGTCTTACAAAGTATCCTTGGCTGCCCAATGAAGCAGCTTCTACAGGAAGCATGGCCTACCCTAGCCAGTCTTCTAGATAATCAAAGATATGAGTTTGCATCCCATAAGGCTGAAAAGAATCTATAACCTGGGTCTCCCACTTTCACAGTGGATGCTCTGAACTCTGGGCCAGGAGTTGGCACTCTATGCCCCATGGAGCCTTTGGATCCAGCCCGCAGAGCTGCGACTACAGTGGCATCTTGAAGCAGGGGGTGCTGTCCTTGCACTGGACTGCAATTGGGCACTGAGGTCTTCAGCAGAGGGGGATCTCTGCCCACACTGCAGTTAGGAACCCAGGCTTTGGCAGGGAGGAAGTGCTTTGTTTGTACTGTGCCACAGCCAGGCAGCACGGGTTCCCGCAGAGAGGTGCTTTTGCCACAGCATGCTGCAGCTGGGTATAGGGGAGAAGTGGTGGACGTTGGGTCCTCTTGCCCTTCCTTCTCCAACCTGAGCTGCCTATGCTGGATGTTGCTGACGCCTGCTTGAAATTTTAGAACAAAAATAGAAAGCTGCAACTAGACCCCTTTCTTTTCTGGTGCCTGTATTTTGTATTGAGCAGTTTGTATGCTCCTTGTCAAACAGTTACTAAGCTTTCTCAATGGCCACCTAAGAAATCAGAGATTCAGGCAAATTTAGCTGCCTCCTAGCACCAATCTGGATTGCAACAGGAGTTAGGTTCCTAGACGCTTGATTTGGATCATATCTGGGCATGTGCTGTAGTCCCAGTCTAGATGCCTGGGGATTTTTTCAGGCCAAAATGGAGGTAGTTATCTCCTGAATTTAGGTGCCTTAGTAATTTTGCAGCTGCTGGAGTGGGGTTTATCTACCTTGTTTTTGGTCATGTAGGCACCTGAATTCCACCTGAATTCCACCAGCACCTTTTTGTAGGGGGTGCACTGCCACACTCAGGGGGTGCACGTGCACCCACGTGCACCCCCTACACATCACCAATGCCCAGCACCACTATCCGCAAAGACACAGTGCAGCACGGCACTCCTGGTCTGGCCCCAACCTCCCTCCCCACCCCCCACCCCGCTAGGTGGGGCACAGCTCTCCCGACCTATCTCAGCCCTTTCCCCCCAGGATGCAGCCTCTCCTGGCCTGACCCCTGCCCAGCCCAACTCCACCTCATTGGTGCAAGGGTACCGCTTCCAGCTTCTGGGGAAGTAAAGGTGAAAGCTGCAGTTTTAAACATAGCAGCAAAAATGGGCACCAAGTTTAAAACTGCAGCTTTCACTTCCCCAAATTGGTAGGGCCCCCTGGGCTCGTGCCCAGCTTGCCCATTCATTAATCTGCCTATGACCTCTTCTTTGGATCTTGAGGGATGACAGAATCATAACCCCTCTGGAAGTACATACAAGTTTAGTATGGGTCTTGCCTTGAACTTCTTTGTGTTAATGAATATCTCCTTCTTAAGACTCAGTTTTCAAGAATCACACCTTCCACTGGAGTCTTATGAGGTATAATGATTACATGTTGCATAACCTTTGTGCTGACCATCTGCTTTGGAAAATTTTACTATTTTAAATATCATTTCAAAACCCAGCTCAAGGTGAACACACAATATCTTCTCTCTTGGTCTGGTCAGGTCAGGTGAAACATGGTAAACATGCCTAAACGGTGTATTGTTACACCATTTGGTACACTTGGCTTCTAAATTCTTAGTCAGGCACCTAATTAAACTGCCTGCTTTTCATAGATGCTGTGTGTCAGTGATGTCAGCAAGCAGTGGGCTCTCTAGATCACTGAACACCTGATGTCCTTCACTTATCTACCTACTCATGGATTTAAATGACTGATTTTAGGCACTCATGCTTGACATGTCTAGCCTGCCTACACCTGTGAGCGTTAAGGGCCCTAGTCTTCTTTCTTTGTATTTATTTTTCATGATATTCATTGTGATGATCTGTGGGTTTTTTGTTGCCATGAAGTGGCTAACACAATTGTGTAATCATGCCATCATCGGTCACACAGAAAGGATACCAGACTCAGATTCAAATCTAATAACGAAATAAGAAAATAAGAGGTTGGATTAGATTTCCAAATTAAATCCAAGCCCAATGAATGATATGGCCTTTCCCAGACAAGGATATAATTAGTTTTCTCTGTTTGATTTTAGTAAAGAGATCATTTTCTGTGGAAACATTCTCCCCTCTCATCTGCATTGTGACTTCCTATATTCATGTCTGATAGCCTTCAGTCTGTGGGTTTCTCA
>NW_017728948.1:44533304-44550274 GCF_001723895.1 Crocodylus porosus
GACTTCCTGCCCTTTGGGCAGGGGGCTGGACTCGATGATCTCCCGAGGTCCCTTCCAGCCCTGATGTCTATGAAATCTATGAAATCTATGAAATATTCTCCTCTCCTGTCTGTTTAGGCCAGGGGTGGGCAAAATGCAGCCCGTGGGCCAGATGTGGCCCACCAAGCCATTCTATCCAGCCCACGGAGCCCCTAAAAAAATTAGAAAATTAACACTTATATGCCCCAGGCTGCCTGTCACGTGGCCCTTGATGGTTTGCCAAAACTCAATAAGCAGCCCTCCACCCAAAATATTTGCCCACTGCTGATTTAGGCAATGGTCAAACTGTAAAAGAACATATTTCCCCAACAGAAATTGGCAGCTACAGAACTTTCTATATGTTACAGTTACTTCTGGGTATACAACCACAAATACCATGTGAAAGTGGTTTTATTAACAATATACAGTAAGTTCATAGACAAGCAGGGCAGGAAGAGACTTCACAAGGTCATCAAGTCCAGCCTTCTGGGATAGTCCCTGACTAAACCAAACTAGGCCAAGTGCCTGTCCAAGCTGCTCTTCAAAATTTCCATTAGTAAGTTAATTGGTTCCCTTAAGAATATAGTTCATTATAAACAATATTAACAAAGAAAATCTAAAGCTTAATGAATGTTCTTGTTATCTACACCTTCCTTGTTTTGACAGTCAGTGGCAGGTTAATGTTAATTGCTGCCCTAAGGTTAGCCCAGAAGAGTCCATGTTTGCTTTTCTCCTTGGGCCACTCCAAGTACGTTCTCTTGGCCATAAGTGCTTTCAACTTGTGATACCGAGCAGGAATGATATACTGAGGAATTGGGTCCAGTAAAATGAGGATCAAGCTGTTTGAGCTCTCGCTAAACAATTTGTGGTGGGCAAAGTAAAGCTCATAATGGCACCATTCACTCTGCACAAAATTGGGACTCAGAACAAAGATGGATTTGTAGCTTTTCTCAATGCAGTTAATGATGTTCTCCACAATGCTTTTGCCTGGAATGAAGTTCCTCTCATGCACACACAGCTGTATGGACCCCTCTTCCCTCTCCAGATTTGGTATCAGATCATTCTTCACCCATAAAGAATCATGTTCACTGTATGAAATGAAAGCATGAAACTGTAAATGGCTTGGTAGCTCCTCAGGGTAACTGTTCCAAACCCGTCGCTTTGTTTGTGTCCACTGCCACATCATCTTCAAATACCACGGGGCATCAAAATAGATGCACAGAAAAGACACCAAAGCCACAAGGACCACTGTAATGATTAGAACAGTGACAAGCAAGAGAGCTGTATTGCAAGCTATTTCGGACAAATGGAAATCCTTTAGTTGGGTTCCTTTCCAGCCTTCTGGATATTCGCATACATACAACTTTGGAGAGCCCCCCAGCCTTGCAGGGCCTTGTTTTGCAAGATTAATAAAATCTTGTAGTTCACAAGAACATTTGAATGGATTTAGTCCTGCTTTTAGCTCTCTGATATTTTGACAGCTTTGGAAGAAATCAGAAGAGGGTGTAAGAATTTGATTCATTTCTATATTCAGGAATTTCAGAGCACTGAAATGCCTGCACCCAGGCAGGTCAGTGAGTCTATTAAAGGCAATATTCAACTCGCTCAAAGCTTCCAGCTTAATAATCTCCTTGGGGATGGTACTGATTTGGTTATTTTGCAGGTCAAGTATCTGGACATGGAGTGGTAAACATCTGAAGACTGCATCTGTCAGTTTGTTTGAAGACAAGTTCAGTTTGACTAGAGTTTCAGTCCAGTTGCAGTGCTTCTCCTCCTCATTGTAATATAATAAATTCCTACTTATGTCCAAGTGTTTCAGTGATATCATTTTGCTGGTCATTGAGCTCACCTTTGAAAGCTTCTCAAATTTATTTCTTGGTAAGATAAATGTTTTCAAGTGAGTGAGGGTACTGCAGTTTTTAAATACTTCATCTGTCAAGTCATTGTAGGAAAAATCAAAATACTGAAACAGGCTGGGTTCTTCAGGACAAAGCATGTATGGCATATTTGCATCAGATATTGTTAGATTTTCAATGTTCATTTCTGAAAATGCTAGGTACACAAGCTCTTGATTAAAATAAAAAAGCTTATTCCGAACATGCTCTAAGGTTAGCGCTTTTATTAAACTCTCTGAAACAACATGTTGGTCTTTATATTTTAGTATGGAAGAAATATCAGGTTTGTTCAACTTAGTTTCACCCCCAAAGGTCAAATTTTTCACAGTGAAAGACTCTACATGTGAATACCAAACAATCATAAAAATTCGCAAAATGATAGTCCAGGATAAATCAACATTGTTAAGAATGAGATTGGATGTTTTGAATTCCTTTTCAAGGGATAAAGGAGGAAATGGGAAGTCTTTACAGCTCAAGTCATATTTAATATTGAACAATTCTAATTTTTCTGAAGTACTCATTCCATCATACAGAAGAGAAAAATTGAAATCTTTGTTTGCTGGGAAAACAATATGAAGATTCCTTGTGCTTAAGTCTGGCAGACTCCCAGAATCATAGTCAGTAAGGTCTTCTAAGGTTAGAAAGACAGTGTGCAGCTGCAAGTGTGCAATAGCTCTGAAGTCTGACCTGCGTATCATTGTGGCACTCAATCCCAAGTATTCCAGTTGGAACATAATACCCAATTCCTGACAAATAGGCAAGGCATTAAACTTGTTAAAAGAAAGATCCAAATGTCTTAGTTCTGCCATAAACTGACACTTAATAACTGACATTTTGTTATGAGATAAATCTAAGTATTGCAAGTCATTATTAAATTTGAAAGCACTAAAATCAAGTTTACTGATTATATTGTGAGACAGATTTAATACTTGCAGTTCAGGTAGTGGACTGAAATCAGAAATATGAACTTCATAGATATTATTCTGTGACAAATCCAGCACTTTTGTTTGCGTTGGTATGCCTTTTGGAACATTAGTCAGAAAACTGCATGAATAGTTTGCAGTAAATTTATTTTCTATAGATAGCTTCATGTTATTCCATAATGTGAACAGAAAGATACAAGTACATTGGGAAACACTTTTGGAGGATCCCATTTGTTCTTCCAGAACGATAGTGGCACTTCGCAAATACTGGTAAATGTGGTTCTGATTAATATTTCTCAATGCTGAGCCCAGTCCTATGAAAAGAAAAGGAACTATTAGACCTCCAAATTCTTGGTGAGATGAGGGGAATATGCTAGAGTATATCTCCACCACATTACTGACATAGTATAAGTTGTATCCTGTGCCTTATTTTTCTTTGGTAGTATCAAACTCAAGTTACATTTTCCAGTTACATCTTTTCTCGGACAAGTGTAAAAAAAACACAGCAGAAAGGCACTGAATTATTTACAGTTCAGTACTTTTATTTGAAAGAATACAGATAGCAACATTTTTATAATATATTTAGAATCCTTAAAGATACTAGAAAATGTAAACTCAGCAAACTTAAAGATTGAACAAACAAATAATAGTGAAGCATTACAATGATGCATTTAGAAGTCAAGGAAAGGTCTCATATAAATAAGAAAGTCTTACTGTAACTGGTGTACAGATGAACAGTCTCCAGTATGATGTTCTACACCCTCAAGCCCTGCAGGTCTAGAGCTTTTTGCACCCAGGGGTGTATAGGCAGCTGCTTCTCCTGCTTCTAACACCCTCTCTCAAGATAAATCATTAGTTCCCCCTCATTGACATGCAATTTTCACACACAGCCCACAGAACTGGCTGTCTGTGCCACAGGAGCAAACTACATTAAAGAGATGATGCTGTGGGTTCACTTCCCCAATGTGCTAGACACTTGAGGAGGAATTGTGCCTTCTCACAAGTATTGTAACTACTGTGCGTCAAAAAGAATAATTACAGTAGAGCTGAAATGTATTCAGTGAGCATGCATGATGTAGTGTTTTCCAAAAGGCATGAGGGAGGCACTTCAATGTACAACCCAGGAGCAAAGGCTCCCAGACTTGCTTGTACATCTCTGCTCTATCTTATAGTGACAGCAAGATGATGGATATTTTAGATCAGGGAATAAAATCATAATAGCAAGTTTCTTTGGCTAAGAAGGTTTATAAGGGAGAGAGATTTTGTGGAGACAAAAACTGGCCCAGGGTGGTAATATTATGGCCAAACCCTTCAGCTTTATGAATAATTTGGGACAGCATTTATTTTCCCACAGAGCAAAAATGCTGGGGACATCATGATCCTGTGTAGCTAGTGCTCAGTGCAACAAACATGTAACTTTAAACATAAAGAACTTGTCAGCTCTTGCAGTAGATTAAAAACCCTTGTAATGTTGTGGCGACCTTGTAGGCCATCCTTTAAGTGTTATTAGTTTACATAGGTAGGCAAGGTTCTTTGAGTAGATATGATATCTTTCATTAGAGCAATGGAGTAGTTGGGAAAATGTTCTTTGCAAGCTTTCAGGCATTTGTTTAAATACAAACTAAGAATCAACTTTACTGATTTGATGCTATGCTCCATATTTGATCCAGGCTATTTTGCACCAAGACAAAATCTCACCCCTTCACTTCAAAGTCCCCATTTCAGTCCAACCATTTTTTTCCAGAAAGATAAAGCAAACCCCCACAAATAATAAATGTGTTTGAATTTAGTGTGCACTATTTATGATTCACTGTGATATGGCACAATCTGAAACATTCTTTATTGTGTAACACTCCATTATGCTGGCAGTCATCCCCTACAGCCCATCAGCCAAGCAAAGAATGGCAACATGGATGGGCAGCAATAACACTTGTAATTCCATTTAATCACAATATTAAAATAGAGTGGGCTGAGAAAAGGGAGAATTCAGAAAATATTTGCTAATTTTTCCTTCTTCTTTTGCTGAAAGTCAACATTCAGATTAAACTTTTCACGGAAAAGTGAAACACTAAGTGGTCCCAACCAGATTTTAAGGAAACACTTAAATTTTCTTTAAATTCAAGGAGGGACAGCATAAGCTATGCTGCCTAGTGCATCTTCAAAAATTCCTCTTATCTCCTTCTGCAAGCCTTGATCTCTCAGTTTTCATGTGTACGTAATACCACCTTTGGCATCCCCTATGATCCGTAGAATCAATCTGCTATGAATGAAATTTACTTCTTGCCCTGCCAGTACAGAACCTATGCAGCACTTAAGCAAGGATTTAAAATTTATCAAGTTTTCAGGTTGGTGAATTTCATCAAAATTACAAATTTCTTTTATAGCAAATAATAATTACTAATGGTAGAAAGTCAAATACATTTTATGTGTAGTTACTCAATTCTATTTTATTAATTCTTAGTATTTCTGACAAAAATTCAATTTAATTTAGTTAAGGTACCAATGATAGCGTTCAGTAAAAGGGAACAACTTTCTACATGATTGTCTTAAAATACATTTATTTATGTAATACTTACATGACCAAATGACTTATCAGGAAATAAACCTGCTTTTTACGAAGAGCAACACTCAATTAAGATTGCTTAAAATAATTCTGAATCAAGTTCACGACTGCTTCTGATTTACCAGATGGCTTTCTCATTTATATACACAAAAAACAGGAAGAAATGAAAAATCTGAAAATGAAAGATACAAAATCTCTTTCAGGGATCAGTGCTCCTGAGCTGTTTCATGTACTGTGTGATAAATAATAATATGAAAGGGACTTTATATTAATATGAAAAAGGACCTGCCTCTTTATTTACAGAGGTTTTGCAATTCTAGGTAGCAATATGCACACAAGGCACATCTACAAGACACATTTCCTGCAGAGCTGTCTCATTAGCTCTGCCATAAAGTCTCAACATCTACACAGGCTGCCCTATTAGGCCACAGAAACGAATTAACTAGGCCATAGGTTAGTACTTGTAAATACAAGTACTATCCTGCATCGGCATTCTTTGGTGTCCAGCAACACACACGCAGATGCTGACAGGGCTGACTGGGGTGTGAAGGTTTTTCAGTGCAGGGGCACTGGCACTTCCAGAGGGTGCACGTCTGATCTCAGGGGGTGCACGTGCACGTGCATGCACCCCTTAGGCATCGCCAATGCCCAGGATCAATAAATTCTTGTACTTTACATTCATTTCACATGTAGATGCACCCAAAGACTGACTTTCTGGTACATTCTTCCATCCTTTCCCTGTGTTAAGTTTCTCCACATTATATGCAGGATTCTACAAACACCTGCAACTCCCTTTGAAGCAGATTATGACTGAGACACAATTTAGAGAAACTGTACAGACTTCAATGTGAATTGAGAGTGTTTTTAACCTAAAATATTGGGCTCTGAGGCTAAGGTTAGCTGTGCTGTGAGAATAAGGAAAAAGAGGTATAATTCTTCTGAACATTTCCCTGGAGTAGCTTCACTCAGAACAGGATAACATTTGCACTTAGCCAAAGAGCACAATACAGTGCTACAGAATTTGAACCATAGCTAGGTTTACCGTATTTCCAGCTTCCAAAAAAGGAGGACACCTGTGGAGGGATGTAGACCCCAGATGCTGGCCTGTGTGAATAATCTCCATCATAACAGCTAATACACATGCAGGCATGACTAGAGGGCCTGAAGATTCCATAAAACGTGAACTTCTACCCCCCGTAATGTCATGACCCAGATACATAAGTTAAGATGCTTGAAGAATGCTCGGTTTACCACAATGATATAATCCCAGTAATTATGAATGTGGTGAGATCAGTTATGAGTTGTCCAGATATGATGGACAAGTGAATGATAGAGCAATTTAAGTGACAATTGGCTGAGAGATATGATTGACAGGTGGCGTGACACAGTCGGCATAAAACCTGTGAGAGCCACCACCTCAGTGTGCAATTGGATTTTGGGTGTGACTGGGACTGTGCGACTGCATTTGTGTGCGATTGCACGACTGAAACGTGGTATGTGTGCATGAAAGTACAACTGGAATCTTGACTGTGCGTGTGTGGGGCAGTGTCTGACCAAGAGTATAGGGTGCTTGTGTGAGCTACTGTACTCAGTGCAGTGGGAAAAAGCATAAAAGCCTCAGAGAGTGACAGAGACTGCAGCAACAGGCTCTCCTCTACACTAGGCCTTGGAGCTCTAGGTCACCACCTAGTAGTGACATGGTGGTATTGTTGTTTTTATCTTTGTAAATACTGTATATACTCACTGGTTTTGTGATTCTGGTTGCTGTTACTATTGTTAATGTTGTGGAACTTAGTTTAATACACATTTCGATTAACTTCCTTCCTGAGTCATGTTGTTATTGGTATATTTGCTCTCTGGGCAGGGTTAGGCTGCAAGCCAATACATGCAGAAAAGTCACTTTTTTGGCCTGCCAAACACCCATGGAAACCAGGCCCTAAGAAGAAACCTCTGTGTCTGGCTGGGGCACCTGACCAGAAGGGGCAGGGCTTTGGCAGTTTATAAACTCAGAGTCTGAGCCAGAGAGCTAGCCTAGCCAAATAAGCTGCAAATGGTTTCCTGGCTCACTTCTGAACTGCTTCAGGGACTATCTATAAGAGGCTAATTTCTTGCAGAATAATGCCTTCAAGGGTAAGGAGAAGAAGCCTGGCTGCAAGGCAATGACCTAATATTGATACTCCCACCTAGAGTGGATTAAGATTATAAGTGTGCTTACTTCCTCATTACAGTTTAAACCAATGGTTTGAGACTACCAGGGATGGTGCAGAGATCACAATAGTGCCTGAGAGAATGAGTGTCTTAAGCCTACCATGGGCTAAGGCGGTCCAGAACATGGAGCGTGTTTGAGCCCAAAGATGGGCTATAGCCTAGACAGACTTTAGCCTAGTCCAGGCTAAAGCAAAGTAGGAGCCAGAGGGTCCGGGGGAGCCAAAGCAGGCTCATTGCCCTGGGCCTCTTGGCCTTGTTTCTACCCTGCCTTGGACAAGTATAGAAACAAGAGCTGGAGCCCAGAAGTCAGGTCCAGCATAATGGGCCCAGGCTAAAAGCCCCAGCTGGAAAAAAGAGGTGGAAGCTGAGAAGGCTGAGATCCTGACAAGGGAGTGATGGTACAGTAACACCTGCAAGGGATGGGCATGACTGTAGAGGAGGTCAGAGACTGTGAATAGCCCTTAAGGCTACAGGTGCCCTGGGGGCATGAACTTGCCAAGAGGGCCCACTTAGCAGGAGGCCAGGATTGAGACTGGTGGGCTGGGAGGGACCTGATGACTGTCCGAGGAACTCCAGCTCACTCTAAGCTTCATTAGGAAGCCTCCCTTTTGATCAAATAAGTACATCAAGCCATGTCAGGCAAGTGAGAAAGGGGAGGGTACCCTAGACCTGGAGCAGACAAGGATGGCATGGTAACCAGAGGGCATTATGGCCACCCCTGGAGCACAGCCTTGCTACATGTTGGCTTTCCAAATATCTACTAACCCCTGTGGCAGCCAGTCTGGTGCTGTGAGTTTAACTTTTACATCTGCTATACATTGCTACCCATTGCTTTTTATAACCAAATATATATTGATTCAACAGGGGAGTGCAAGTGAACTTTAGCAGAACATGGGTGAGCTTTCAGCACTACGAATGTGCCAAGGGCTTACAAAATGTTTAGTTATGGGCAGAGAAGTCAAAATTATTCTCCTTCTCCTGGGGGTGAAGTGGCAAGGGATGGGCCTCGTATATCAGAAACTGAAGAACTGCAGGATGAGATGCTGGTTGTGCAACATAGCATCACCATGTCCTACAGCAGAGCAATTTTACTTGTGCATCATACTAGTGGTCTTTCTTGCGCATTCTTTTCTCTTTCCAGGCTTCCTTTTGTGTCTGGGTGCTCCCTTGGCCTCACCACTGCATTTGTAGGTTTGGAGTATGTGGGGAGGAGGGGATAAAAGAGTGGGGGATTTCCAGGAGGGTGGGGGCAACTGTGCCAGGACACACTGCAGCAATCTGAAGTGTGTCTTTACTAAAGCAGTAGATGGACTTCCCTCCACTCTTCAACTGTTGTGGCTCTCTTCTGAGCTTCAGCCACAAGGTCGGCAAACAAATCCCTCCCTTATCACTCCTCTAGATTTTTTTCTAACACTGAGCAGCTGTTAAGGTCGTGACTGTGAGAACTATGCTGTCTTGGGGTTTGCCTACACTGCAGTGGCAGCAACTCCTGACAAACCTCTAAGTGCTAAGGAAATGGCACAAATAGCTATTTTCCCAGTACTGATCTCCATGCTAAGAATGATCATTTGGGCTGAGGAGTTGGCTATCAATTTTGGAGTGCTATTTCAAGCTGCTCTGCCTCATCTGGGGTGACATGTTTCCCACAGTACTTCCCTTTTCTGTAGAACCGGTTTACTAATGTTACATGGGTGGCTGACTCTGGGGGAGGGGGTGACATGTATTGAGGGTGTGTCATGCTTTTTCCTCCTTTATTTTTATTAAACTTGTTAGTCTTCTGGATATAGTTTTTTGTTTGTTTGTTTGCTCTTTTGTTTGTTCTTCTTGTGAAGGATGAAGCAGAGGCAGCACTGAGCAGCATTACCTCCTTTGTATTTTTTTGTTAATAGCCCAGCTTTTCCATTAAACAACACGCCCAGAGTTTCCCTAAAATTTGTTTTTACCTTTTTATCATCTTTAATGTTCTTAAAACTCATGTTTTGCCTGTTTTGGGGGTTTTGTTTGTTTGTTTGTTTTATCCCCTCACATTTTGCACTATTTATTTCCATACTCTGTTAGTGACACGTTCTTCTCTCTGTTACTTGTTCACATAGATTCATATTGTTAGGGTCTGGAAGGGACCATGCAGATAATCGAGTCCAGTCCCCGTGCACTAGGCAGGAAAAGACAACTGGGGTCAAGTGACCCCAGTGAGGTGACTGTCCAGTCTCCTTTTGAAGACTTCCAGGGTAGGTGACTACCACTACTGGAGGGAGTTTATTCCACAGTCTGGATATCCTGACTAAAGGAGTTCTTCCTGGAATTGAGCCTGAAGTGACCTTCCAGGAATTTGTATCCATTGTTTCTGGTCTTCCTCAGGGATACCCTGGTGAACAGCTGTTCACCAAGTTCTTGATGTATTCCCCTGATGTAGCAGTAAGCTGCTACCGAGTTCCCTCTCAACCTTCTCTTCTTTAGGCTGAAGAGGCCCAGGTCCCTCAACCTCTTCCAAGTCCCTTAAGCTTTTTTTCATGTCCTTGTTGAAGTGCAGCGCCCAGAACTAGATGCAGTACTCCAGCTGTGATCTCACCAGTGCAGAGTACAGTGGGAATGTCACTTCCTTAATTTTGCATGAGATGCAACAGTTAATGCATGCCCGCATGTTGTTTACCCTGCTGGCCACAGCATCGCACTGCTAGCTCATGTTCATGTGATGGTCGATCATTGTCCCTAGGTCCCTTTTGGCCATGGTGCAAGTCAAATTGTCACCACTGAACCTGTAGGTATGTTGGGGATTGTTTGCCCCCATATAGAGCACCTTACACTGCTGAGTGTTTAACCACATCTGGTTCTGGTCCACCCAACTCTCCAGCCTGCCCAGGTCCACCTGTATCTGCAACCTATCTTCTGGCTTGACCACACTCCTCCATAACTTGGTGTCATTGGCAAGCTTTTCACCCCCCATATCCAAATAATTGATAACAATGTTGAAAAGCCTGGGTCCAAGCATGGCCCCCTAGGGGACACCACTGGCCGTTTCTCACCAGGACAGCACAGATCCATTCATGAGAAGTCTCTGGGTCCTACCGTGCAGCTAGTTTTTCAGCCACTGAACTGTTAAGCAGTTAAGCCTACAATCTTCCAATTTTTCCACAAGAATATCATGGAACATTAGATCAAAAGCCTCTTGGAAGTCTAGGTATGTAACATCAACTTTCTCTCCTGGGTCAAGTAAACAAGGTGGTATGCACTCAGTTTCTCAGTCAAGATGAACAATAAACACACAACTTGCTAATATAAGTTCCTTTAAATTCTTCATTAGTGCTTGCATCATTGATAATGTAACTGTCAAATTCCCTCTGGGTTAATACATGTCAATACACAGTACTTCTCCCTCAACCGTAATTTTTTTTTTTTTGATCTTGAATGGTTTCTGTCTTCTAGTCCAGGATTAGCTGCATAATTACAGTACAGAAAGAGGTCCCTTGAGGAAAGCTAAGTAAATGTAGTTTTCTCTTATTAGTAAATAAATATGTGTATATAATAAATTAGCTACAAACATACATTAATATCACAAGTGGATCCAAGATATTTACATGGAATTAGAACTAGTCACTGCAAAAAGTATGGCTTTTAGTTGGAACATGCAGGAAACCACGTGAAATATGTTTTTGGGGTTTTTAATGAGATGATTCAGTAACTTTTTTTTGCAGACAAGCTTGCTTAGATATTTAGTAGCAGTAGCATAATGTGGTGTTCAACTATCCTGAATATCATACTTATGTATTCACAATTTCTTTTAAAAGCTGGTTAGATGCATTGTTCTTAAGTGTGCCTTGAGAGCCTATGAAATGTAAAAAAAACAAAACCAAAAAAACCAAAACAAAAACAAAAACTTTTGCAATAAAAAGTAATCCATGAAGTGTACAGACTTAATAAATACAGCCTTATGTAATTTATGTTGGAGCCAGTTTTTAAATGAAGTTGATATCTACAGGTGACACAAATCTAGGTTCTCTACACAGTTTTTCAAAATGACATCAATGAGCAAACGATGTAAAATATTAGCTGGAGTATATGTGGAGACTCCTGTGCAGTACTATTTTTTTTTACCCTACTTTGCATTGACATCAATGTTTTTCATAAGGATCAAAGTTAAGGAGGATCAAGCCCTGCACTTTAGCAACACACTGTCCATTTGTAGCATGAGGGGCAAAATCTCTCTCTTAATTCTGAGAGGAAGTGTTACTTTGAGTCACCAAAACTACTTTTTGGGTTGGTTCAAACATAAGTGTTACAGTACCTCTCTGTTGGACACTCTTGTGATTTTCAAAAAAGTACAGCCTGTTTTCTTTATTCTTCAAAATAGTATTGTGTGTGTACAAGTAGAAATCCTACAGACAGAAGTCCTAATCTCTAGGGCTGTGTGAAGCTTTGGTAGCAGATTCAATTTGGAGGAGATTTGGTGGACAAATCTCCAAACTTGAATTGAATCAGGAGACCAATTAACTGATCTGAATCTAAATCAGAAGCCTCCAAATCGATTGGGGGTGCGGGGGGAATTCAGCACTGCTTCCGAGATTCGGCTATAGACTAAACAGGCAGCAGTCCTCACCATGCTGGACACAGCTGCCTCCAACTGGTAAGGCTGTTGTGGTGGGTGAAGGGGGGGGAAAGGAAGCGGCATGGGGGAGGGATTAGGGTAGCTGCCCAGCTGGGGCAGGGGGGCACAGGACGTGGGCACAGCAGTACTGGAGTGGTGGCTATGCCCTTCTGGTGCTTGCCCAGGGAGGAGGCATGATGCAGGCGAACATCAGTCACCTCAATATGCAAGTGGAGCCTTCAGACATCTGAGGAAACAGTTGTTCAACGATCATGACACTAGATTCAAGACTAGCTCATGGTTTATTAAGCAGTCATAATTCCTACCTTACAGTACAGAACTGAGACCTGGACAACATACAGGAGGCACCAAGTTACTGGAGAAATACCATCAATGATACCTTCGGAAGATCCTTTGAATCCACTAGCAAGACAAATTCAGGCAAACACCACAAGCATCAAGGTGATGATCATCCAACATCAACACTGAGTCGCCCACATCATCCAGGTGTCTGATCCCAGACTCCTAAAGCAAGTTTTTACTCTCCCAGGTCACTCAAGGTGTACACTCAAGAAAAAGGCAGAGAAAGTACTTCAAGGACATCCTCAAGGCCAACTTCAAAAAAGCCTTCATCCACATCAACTCATGGAAATCTCTTGCCCAGGACCACCCCAAATGGAGGAAGAATCTTTTGCTGCAAAAACCTCAGTACTTTGAAACCTCACAGTGACAACAGGAGCAGAAAAGTGGGAGTAACAGAAACAGCATTTCATAAACCAAATCAGGAATCCAGAGCCATCCACCCCACAAGGAAACACATGCCTGAGTTGCAATAGAATCTGTCAATCCCAAATTGGCCTTGTTGGCCATCTTTAGACCCACAGATAAAACAATCATCCTCAACTGTGAGTGATGCATGTTAACTTTCTATATTTCTAAACTATAGAACTATCCAGAAGGATCAGCAGTTGCCTACTAAACCACTGTTGGTCCTTACAGAGATGCCTTCCCCCATGACAAGAATTGATTTCATTGATATACTATTTGGCTACTGAAAGTCAGAGAATATTTGTATTTCCTCTTCCTGATAACTGGTTTGCTTCAGCAATTAAGGCTTTAAATCTGTTGCAGATTTCATCCAGGTAGACAGAAAAAGGAGTGGTTTTACCATCTATTAAGTTACTACTTTCTCATGATTTACTGGGTAAATGCTAGTAGAGGGATACATGATTAGAGAACAACCTATTCCCCAGCCAGCGAGCAATTCTTCCTTAGAGCAGAAGTTCCTTTGCTGGAAATTGCCCAATAAAATCTAGCATGTCTGATACTAAATTAGTTGCTCTGAGCCCTACAAACTATGTTCCGTATAAGGTATGGGGTTTTGTGTATGTTTTTGTTGTTGTTTGTGGGCATTTTGTTTGTTTTTTTGTTTTTTCTCATATGAAATCCAGGAAGGACATCCAGGAAGTGCAATAACAAAATGTCTTTAAGCTTTTGTTGTGCATCTAGCACCTAAAGAGAAAAATATGTGACGTGGCCCTAAAGTACAGATTCCCATAGTACAGATTGTATAGAGGCAAGCCCTTCCAATGCTCACTTGCCTGCTAGTTTGCTGACTTTGTGACATGACTGAAGCTCAGAAGAGAGCCACAACAAAATGTAGAATGGAGGGAAGTCTATCTGCAGCAATCTGAAGTGATGTCTTTACTAAAGCAGTAGTGTGTCCTGGCACAGATGCCCCCACCCTCCTGGAAATTCCCCACTCATTTATCCCCATCCTCCCCACATACTCCAAACCTATAAATGCAGTGGTGAGGCCAAAGGAGCACTTGAAGAATCTGAAAGGGCCAGCAACCTATCATTTATATACCGCTGTCAACTTAACACCTCCAAAAACTGCTAAAATTAGCTTTTAGATTCCAGATTGCTTCTACAATGGCAACTTGTATTAATGACTTTCAATCCTGGGGAAAAATAATAATAATTAAAAAAAAAAATCAAAAAAATCAAGAGTGTTTGTCTTTTGTAAAATAGCCCTCTCTTCTTCCATGGTATACAAAAGATTTCTAGTGAGACTTAGACAATCTTCATTTGTTGTTAAGCCTGATGTACGTCAGGAAGAGAATAGTATGAATATTCCATATGCTGCAGAGAACACTCAACTGAGCTTTGAAAGAGTGACTGCAATTTGTCTTTACCTAAAAGGGAAAGCACTGAGAATAGAGTGATACTTTTTATGTCAGTCAATGTAACGGGGCCTTCACAGAGCCAGTCTGCCATTGGCCTACCCACCTGGCCCTGAGCCAACTGTCTGCCTCACTCACCTGCCATGCCTTGTCTCATAATTGGTTCAAATTAGGCAACAGGCTGCCCATACTTGCCCAGATGCCAGTGGGTGCTATCTGTAGCTCCAGTTTCCCCCCTCCCCCACCACATTGCAGCTCAAGCCTTGCAGATGGCATCCAGGTAACACAATGCTCCCAGCCTACAGCCCAAGCTTAGCCCTCATTCATACATACACTCATACCACCTTCTTCTCACTAGGGAGTCTCATGCTCCACCCGCTCTTAAAGGGTCTCTTTCATGCATCACCAGCTTATACTGGCCTGCTCTCTCTCAGAGTGGCTCCTATAGGCATTTTCTAGCATACACCTTGGGTGGCAGATGTACCATCTTTTGGGCCTCTCCCACAACCCTTACTGGAGTAGTGGCCAGCCAGTTACCTGACCTGGGCCAAGCTCTACACAGACATACACAGCTCTGCACCTTCTGGTTCCTCTCTCACTGGGGTTCCATTTCCATCCCTTCACTGGGGCTATGAGGCTTCCCTCCCCAGTAGGGGCTCAGGTGGCTGTAGCCATGCCTGGCCCCAGCTTCTACCCAAAATGATGGTGGGGGGGCTAGGGGTTGTTGAGATCCCGACCTGCCTTTCACCAGGGTGGTGTAACTGGCCTGGTATTTCCTGGGGACTCCCACACCACTGGGAACCCCACCAGGCCACCCATTCCCACCAGGGCACAGTTTTAGGTCATACCCAGAACCAAGAGCCTCCTGCTCCTACCTACAGGTGTTCCATTCAGCTAGGTAGTGCTTCTGCCTACTAGTAGCAAACTACTCTGTTTATATAGGCAGCCATGGTTCTAAAATGGCCACTGCAATCAAGCACCTGCTAGCTGCTTAACTAGGCCCTTTAAGTGGCAGGCACCAACAGTGCCCTGCTACAGCCAACAACTCAGCTGTTTCCTGGGAACTACTGTGGGAGGAGGAATATTTAGAGTAAAATATTCAGTGGTTTAAGGTTTAGTGTTTTATCAAAATTGATGTTTGCTGCCAAATTGTGGCTACCCAGTACACATGTGCAAGAACACATACTCTGCACTCTCTCTTCTACTAATGTTTCAGTGTCAGGCTAACCAAGATTTAACCCTTAAACCACTGAATATTTTACTGATATACTAGCCAACTGCCCGTCAAGAATGTCCCCCCTGCATTCTGGGTCCACCCAGCCCACATCTAGCTGCCTCCCATCTCTGCTCCCCTCCCTTCTTCCCTCCCTCCCAGCTGTTGGTAGAGCCTGGGAGTGGCAGCAGTGCCATCACCATGCTCCTCCCCACACCCTCCCTTCTGGCTTCTGTTGGGGCCTGGCAGCAGCAGCACACTCCCCACCATCATGGTGGGCAGGGATGAAGTCCCACATCCAACCCTGCCCCTGTTTCTTGTCCAGTCAGGGGAGGGGGTAAATGGGCCTGCTTTCCCCACGTCAGGGCTGTTGTCGGGGCAGGGCACAGCCACCATGCCTCCCACTCCCTCCTGTACCCTGCCTCCTCTTCCCGTCAGGGGAGGGGGCAGGGGAGAGAAAGAGAAAATATTGTGGGTTGCCACAATTTGACAGCAGACATCGATTTTGATAAAACACTATCTATATTAGGACTGATATACAAAAGTGTCAATCCAACAACTTAGCTGTTTCCTGAAGACTTGTTGTGGGAGGAGGAATATTCAGACTACAATATTAAATGGTTTAAGGGTTAACTCTTATATAAAAAGTCTTGTGTGTGTATGAGTCTAACTCTATCCCAACTATATATTACACAGGCTTTTGCATTCTTCTTCAAGTTGTCTAACTCTACCCCAACTATAGAGTTGGTCCAATAAAAAGATATCACCATAGGAAATCCTTGCCTCACATATTAGAATAGCACCTATCCAAGAATTAAGGCCTCATTATGCTATGTGCTGCAAAGGAAGACGAAGACAGCTTCCCTTCCATAGATCTCATAATCTGTAGGATACAACAGGTAGATGAATGGAGAAAGAGGGTAAGAGACATGGGAGCATGAGAGTGAACAGGAAACAGAGAGTGAAAAAGGGAACAGAGCTCAACAGAAAAGCAGAAGTTGTAAGCAGCTGCACCCTGATCAGTGCCAAGGGCGTGTGATTTACACAGAAAGTTATTTAGACAGTGATTATCCTGCCTGAGGCAGGAAGTTGGACCATATTGTTGCCGGCACAAGGTGCCCGAGGGAGGCAACAATTGGGTTCGTTGCCCGGTGTGTGTCGCGCCAATAAACACACTGGGGGCAGAAGTAGACAGAGTTTATTTGAGCTCAAGTAAAAGGCGCAGGGATATGGTCTCAAATCCTGCGCGCCTAGCCCTGCAACAGTGTATATTTATACCCGGTCATTTTCTGCAGTAATTTTCCACTAGCTGGCTCCCCCCCTTCCCCTTTCCCTCCTCCCTTCTCTCTCTGAGCGGTGCCCTTGCACTCCACAGATAACAG
>NW_017728948.1:44556045-44580519 GCF_001723895.1 Crocodylus porosus
CTCCTGGACATATGTTCAAGTGGCACATCTGGGAGCAAAAAACTCCAGAGCAATTAGGCCCAGTATTTATATGTATGCATTAATTTTACAGGTAGACAAGCCCACTCTGAGCCTTAAGAGCACCTGATCAGCACTTTTCAGGTCTAGGTTATGGGAAGGGAGACAAAGCAATGCAACTACAGGCACAGTCATGAAAGTTGGTAACTACTCTATAAAACAAAATCATCAGCCGCCAGGTACCTAAAACCAGGGGAGGATTTAGTGTTGTGTTCTGCATGAATGAACCCTAAATACCCCTGAAGTCTTGGATTATCATGTTTCTAATGCGTCAGAAAATAGCTTATAATATTGTGCAAGGCATTTTAAATATTTAAAGTTAGAACTTCATGAGTACAAAAATAGATTTGTTGAGTCAACTTTCTAACATGGACACAGTCATATTGGTCCAAAGGGACCTATATCCATATAGCTTTTTAGGTAAAGTTACAGAACTCAAATGAGTTTACTCTTATCTCTTATAGATCGATGCAGAATGACATAATACATTTTAGCTGACAAAATACATATAAAACACCGCTCATTTTCTGAATATGTTTCATGATATGAAACATCTTAAACTAATCGTGGGTATACTTAAATATAAATTAATAAAAAATATAGTTTCTTACCAGGAAGTCCTGGTCCCCATGTAAACAGAAAACGTTTATGGGAAATGACAGAAAGCAAAACTTCCTGGAACCCAAAGAATTTACATAACAACATTAAACAATACGCAAACCTCCCAAAATCTGTTTGCACCATCTACTGACTTCTTATGAAATTACACATGATTTTACCCATTTTGATATTTTTCCAAATACAACATTAATATACCTTTTGCCTCAAGTGATTATATTATTGAAGTGGATATTTTCATAGAATCATAGACAATGCAGGTTGGAAGGGACCTCAGGAAGTCATCTAGTCCAACCCCCGCCTCAAAGCAGGACCATCCCCAACTAGATCATCCTAGCCATCTTATGCTTTGTAGTAGCCTAATAAAACTCCTTAATCCTCTATTTCATCTTTTTGCTGAATTTTTTAAAAAATAAATTAAATATTTTCTTTTGAACACATTTTAGATTGACAGCCAAATATCCTCTCTTAGAACTAAATCATAATAATCCAAGTCACGTATGGCACCTTGAGATTAAGTGAGCACACTATGGAGTCTTGGTTAGTTGAAGGTAGATGAGACTTTCCTTTCTCACCCCTTCTCATTTAGGAAAACACTTAATTGGAAAAAACTTCTGACTGGTTCCACTTATAATATAGTACCACTTAGTTGTGACAACATGTTAATTTTAAAAATTCTACAATTAATTAGCCACCTTGAGATCTAAAATCATGTAACAATTCTGCTAGCAGTTTTGCCATGTTGAGTAATATTTACATGGTAAGTCATCCCAGTAAAATCTGTGGGCTAGGTCCTCCCAGTATTTCTGGTTTAGTGTTTCCCAACATAACAAACTGATAGAACAATTTATGGTGCATCAGTGAAATTGCAGAAGCAACCATAAGAACAATCTCAAAAGTGACTAACTTTGTCTTAATCCTCTTTGTTACGACACCTTTTAATATGGAGTTTCCATATTAATATGGCAGTCAGGGAACAGGCAGGAAAGATAACACACATGACAATGCAGCAGAACATGGATAAACACTGAAAGAGCTCCTTAGACCAAGCTCCATACCTTACACTGCTGTGTCAGTTATATCACCAAATTTTCCTATACCAGTCCCATGGCCAGTTGGGCCCAAACCATGCAAAACTGAAATAGGCAAAAATGTTCACATCAAATAATAGTGTATAAAATAGCTCTATACAGACTATATCACCCATCTCTGTCATGGCAGTTATGGTGAGCTGGAAAGACTATGTCATTTATCCCAAAGAGGGTGGTCAGAACAGAATGCTTGAGACCACCAATCTTGCTACCAGCAACTCACTCCTCTTTTTCAGTCTAAGCCTAACAGTTCCGCTACAGCATAATACTGAATATGACTCCAGGTACACCTTATGTAATCTGAAAGGATCTGCCATGTAGGGGAGAGATGCAGAATTTTAATTATCTGGCAATATTGACAACCATTGTCAATGTTTCAATGTCATACTAGTGCCTAGATTGTGTCCAACATGTTAGAAATTAAAGAATAAATTAAAAGGTAAAACAATCATAGTATCCTTTGTGCTAATTCATGTTCTTATCCATGATGTCTTCACCATATTCATTCACAGGTTAAACAATGGGGCAGGGTTTGCTTCTTGGTGACCTATGGTTCAGTATTAGGTCCCTGCCCTTTAGTAGACAATGACAGGACATGCCCCAAGGGCTGCTGTGAAACCCACTGTGGACCACCTAGTCTTGCCCTTGCTCCGGGTCCTCTGTCTAACCCCTCTTTCTAACCCACCTGCCATGCTTTGATGTTCTCTTTTTGTTGATTGGGAGGCTGCCCAAGTCCTGGAGTAGGCCCCCTGGTGCCTAGCAGACCTGCTCAGTGTCTGGCCTCTGGGCCAGCTGTCCACCACCAGAACCTTGCTTGCTTTTCTGAGGATGGCTCCATACCCAGTCAAAACTAGCTGAGCCCAATAGGCACAACTCAACCTCAGTGGTCACAACTCAAGACCCCAGTGGACCAAACTCAACCTTTAAGGGCTCCAAACATGGCCTCCACTTCCCCTGTAGTCCTGCCCCTGCCTTGCAGGTGTCACTTGATTATCCTTCCTGTATGGACTCCAGCCCTCTTGGCTCCTGCCCACAAGTTACTCTGGCTGTAGGCCTCTAGCCTGGGACACTTACTGTGGCCCAGCTTCTTGGCCTGCACCTCTTTAGTAATATTAGGCTCCAAGCTCTCAACTTCAGCCTGCCTGTATTTCGCTCTCGGAGTCCCTGGCCCTGTTTCTCATGTTGTCCTAGCCCCCTGGCAAGGCTGCTTTCCGTCAAATCCAGCCCCCTGGTATCCATGACCCAGGCAAAGCTGCTCTTGCTTTGTGCTATCCCCTAGCCCTTAACTAGGCCCCAGGCCCTCTAACTGGGCTCAGCTGCCTGAGTCCTGACTGCTGGGCTGCTATCCTCAGCCTCAGTTTGGCTTTAGCTCCATGCAACTTCTTATATCCCAGATCCTGGAAGGGCTCTGTTTGGGCTTCAGCCTCCCCTACTGAAGAGTACTTTCTAGGCACCCCAACCTGTGGCCTCCTTACCACCCCTATCAACTACATCCAGTCCTCTGGTTCTCTTCCAGCTACTGATTACACCTACCTCTCCTGGGTCTCCCTGGGTCCCAGCAAGCTTTAACCTTGCAGCTTCTGGCTCTTGCAGCTTCCTAAAGCGCTTGTGTTGCTTAGCTTCCCTGCTGTTGCACCCCAGGCCAGTAGAAGCTGTGCTCACAGTGGGAGTTAGAACCAAGTTGGGCTTCCTGGTTGAGGGGCCAGGTTTTTAGTAATACTGGGCTTCATCTCTTTTGAGTCCTGTGGCCTTCTCTGAGGCCAGGGGTTTCTAACTAGCCTAGTACTCAGTGTGCTCTCATGTTACAGCTTAAACTACTGGTCTGCCACCCCTGCCCTCCCCGCTGCTGCACTTAAACTCCCCATAGCTTTCCCTGGCTGCTTGTTATTCTGCAGCTGGTCCCTGCATTTGCGGTTTTTTGATGTTAACTTCCTACTTTCTATGTAGCAGGGCTTGGGGGTCCCTGCTACATCAAGCTAATAGCAACTGTCAAAATGACAGTCAATTTCATGCCTGCCAATGCAACAGGGGCCAAGATCAGCATAGGGCAACGGATCACAACCTTGTAGACACACCAACAGCAGAGACTTCCTCAGCCTGACGAAGGGTTTTTAAACCTGAAAGCTTGCTAAGAAAATGTTTTTCCAACTATTTAAGTTGGTCTAATAAAAGATATCAGATTCACCCAAAGAACCTTGTCTGCCTATGTCCTTAGACCAACACGGCTACAACCTACACCCTACTTAGACTCAAGGCATTCCTCAGAAATTACTAACCTCAGTTTTCACTTGTTTTTTGCTTAGGGAAAAATAAGAGAGTAGTTCTTTTGTTGCAAAGAACTCAGAAAGACTTCAACAAGGCAGAATGTTTTTAAATCTATGGATTCCTATTTGAAGTATATGGCCACATCCAGACAAGCACACATGTGCAGTATGTGGCAAGGCAGACCCTGCAATGCAGATGGGGGGGGGCAGGGTTTGAACCCCCAGAGGTCCTGGGGCCAAAAAAAAAAACATGCCAAAAAAAGTGGGGCAGCACACATGGAAGCAGCGTGTGCCACCCAAAACAGAGCCTGGCCGATCAGAGCCACACTCCAGCTGCCAACCAGGATCCCAGCTGCAGAAGCACCATGGCTACAGCTCCCCAAGGCCCTCAGGACCCCAGGTAAGGCTGATGGGGCCAGCACAGTTGCTGGCCCCAGCCTCCCCTATCCCCTCCAGGGTAACCTGCCATGCACTACAGGGTGCATGGCACAGACATTCCTGGGGGCCAAGTAGAAGCAGTGCAAGGTGTGCCGCTGAAACATCCCCAGGGAAACAAACATCCGTGCTCATGTGGACGTGGCCTCTGAGTTTATCTTGTGAATCATAGTTGTATACCTAATAGTGCTAACATTGTGTACCATCCTGGGACACCCTTAAAAGGATTTCAAGGTACCCTGGTGTTAGAATTACACAGCTTGCATCTTGCTCTTGATAAGAAAAGAACACTGCCCAAGGTTCTTCTTTCGTCCTCCTTACTCTTTCACATGCTTATTACAGAAACTGGAATTTAACTGCATAGCCTTGGGGAATGAACTGTTGATGAACCCTTGTGACATTGAGCATGCTTAATTAGCTGTTGCATATTTACCTCTCCGCCCTCCCTACTCAAATGACTAATTATACTATACATGCGATGTATGTGATGATGTAGTTACATGTATGTTTGTATGAAACAGAAGTAAGCTGCAAGAACTTCTGTGTCTGCGCACGCGCCCAGGAGATTTGAGAAAATAAATGCCGTTTGCAAACACAATCAGGGGTCAGAGTTAATTTGAGCATCTAGCTCTGCTCTGACCTTTGCTTGCAAGCAAATAGACCCTTAAGGGCCGACTGACGTCTGTGATCTCTGCGCGCCTCCAGGGAATGAACCGCTGTTTGGGCAACACTGGGGTGCTGCAGGACCCTGGTTGAGAATCAATGGCTTAAGGCTATGCAACTGCATGGTTTGCACTGTCCCATTGGGGACAATGAGTTGGGTATGCTCATCCAAATGTTAGTCATTCTGTTTATGTTCAGCAGAAGGGTTAATGTCGCTTTCACTCACAACTTTTTTATATGGCTGTAGCACTATATTCTTTCATTTCATAAATGATAAGCATCTTCCCTAAAAAAACCTTAAACGTACATTAAGGAAACACGCTGGTGAAATCTAGCCCTAAATGCAGATTTAGAACAGAGGTGTAGGTTGTAGCTGTGTTGGTCTAAGGACATAGGCTGGCAAGGTTCTTTGGGTGAATCTGATATCTTTTATTAGACCAACTAATTTTATCAGACCTGATTTTAGATAAAATCATCTTTTATTATTTGATCTAATAAAAGATATCAGATTCACCCAAAGAACCTTGTCCGATTTAGAACAAACTTTTATGACAGCAAAGACCAGCAGAAATGTTTCTATGACCCTATCCGTTTATTGTTAATGCAGTGTTAACCGACCTTTTATGTGGAATCCAAACAGTACAACATGGTGCTAATCAGTGAGAAACTAACAGTGAAACTGAATACAACCAAAGGTGAAATAAACTTAACAGCAACATATAAAAACATAATTACTGAAAAATAAATTCAGTTTAAGAGATGCCTCCTCTTCAGAACATAATGCATGATTATGCCCAACAAGGCATATATATCTAGCTTTGGTAGAATTCAGTTTTTATTTGTAATGATATCAATGGCTAAATCAATGTTTATTTTTAAGCATTTATTTCTATTTTATCCATTAAAATATTCAGGATTGTGCAAAATTAGGGGTCTGGGGAGCAGACAATTTAGTAATGATGATATACTGCTAAAAGCTTTATAAAATCATGTCAGAATATAAAATATAATATATATATATATATATATATATATATACACACACACACACACACCATAAATCAGTAAGTCATATCTGCTTTAAACTATTCTGTTCATTCATCAGGAAAGAGCAGGACAGGCAGAGACCAGAAGAGGAGCTCTGGGAATGTGGGGAGAGGTGGAAGTAGCAGCAGTGGTGGCTACCCTTGCCCCTCCCCACCCATGCTTAGCTGGCCTGACCAGGGCAGGGCGCTGGAGCCACAAACACTCTTGTTATCTTCCTCCAGTCCTGAATATGTGAATGATCAGCTAATTGCTTAATTGATGGGTCATTAGGCTGGAACCAGCAGCTAATTGCTTAATGGACCAGTCATTAGGCCGTCCATTGTTTTCCTCTTAACCCCTCCCCTCTCTGTCCTTCCATCTCTTTCTCCACCATCTAGTAATAGGGGTAAGGGTTCCCTGCTGTAGTTCCCTTTCAGTAAATTTCGATTATTACCAATGGAAATATTTTTCCATTAGTCTGTGAGTTTGAGGTGAAACTGATGTTTATCAATGTTTATTGATAAAAATCAAAACCTGTCAAGCCTAATCGTATCCTTTTCCATTTCCCACATGTATTCATCCTACTTAATAACCCTGACTACAAAAGTTAACAATACTATTTTATAGGATTTTACATTTCTGAAACATTTCTGAAACATGCAAGACTTTTCATAGGATATGTAAACCTGACACTAAAATCTGCTCTTTTAAAACAAGACTTCACCACCCACTAAGGAAAAGGGGTCTCTGACATTGAGCTAAGGAATATAAAAAATGCTATACTGGGTTGAACCAATGATCCAGCTATCCCAGTATCTTGTGTCCAAAAGTGGTAGAAGTCAACACTATACAGAGGGAGTAACCAAACTGGATCTCTCGAGTGATCTATCCCATATTCTGTACCCTCCCTGCCAACCACCATTTATTGGATTAGAGATGCCAGAGGAAACATTGCCAACCATTCTGTCCAACAGCCAGTAGTAGATCTATCTTTCTCTACTTTCTCTGTCAATTCTAGCTCAAGTCAAAAGAATACACTTACACTTGCACAATGCCTACTGCAAGGAAGAGGCTGATCTCCAGATTCTTTTGAGATTTACTTTTCAATGAATACTACATATCAAAACATCAATACAATCCTGTAAATTAAAAGAATGTAAAATCAAGTATTCAAGCTCACTGATCTACCCTGGTTTTTACACTTATTAAAATACCCTAGAAATATTTTACTTTAATAGTTATTCTAGTTTCACCTACCTTAAAATGGAAATTGTTTGGTACTTTCCTTGATATTTAAAAATGTTGAAATTTGATGTGTCTGTAACAGCCCAGTTCTCAGTACTCTGTGTGTGATGTCTGGTACTAAAATACCTCAGTGATTTATGGCATATATCCTTTCGCCTGAAGAGTAACCGGTTATTCCTCTTTTTTCTGTAGAGGAAGAACACTGGTTTCAAAGAGTTGTGATAAACGTGGCACTAGTTTTCAAACCTTGTATGTCCTGCTTTTAAAAATGAGGAAGGAAAGTGAAGAGTAAACCAAGAACCACTAGCTGTTTAGCAAGAGACTGCAGTCAACTTTTTCCTGGTCAAAATTTGACACAGAACTCATTTCACAACATTACTGGTATTTGACTGAACAGCAACTTACTAGAAATTAGCCTCAATGTTTTAATATTTAACTGCAGTTTTTTGATACTACCACCATATAAATACATAATTAGTATTTTTGGTGGTATTGCAAAAGATGTTGCCACATTTGGAGTGGAACAACACTAAGCCTGATGTTTTTGGTGGCATAATGCAGAGATCTATAACATTGTCATGCATTATCATGTCATAGGTGGTGTCTGTCTGAATATTAAATTTTAGTAAGAGCTATGAAAAACAGCTAACTGGCAATAAGGCTATGTGGGTGGTTCCTTTCTTGGAACAAGGCATCAGAGTTCACAGATTCATTGAATCTGATAAGCTGCACTGTGAGCACTTTTCCTAGGGCCTCAAACTTGCAATCTCTTAGGCTAGCAGTTGTGAACCTTAGTGCCCATGCCACCCCTCTTATGTGGAGAGTGTCTGTATGAATAAGTAACAGCTATGAAAAAAGGTAACTCACAATAAGGCTACGTGTTGGGTTTTAATTTTGGTACAGAAGGTGTCAATGTTGAAGAAATGTGCACTGTTGTAAGTCCATCTGTTTTAACAAAAAACATTACTGTAATTTCTCCTTAGTTCAAGTCTTTGTGCTCTGCTCTCAGACACAAGCCTGAAACTGCGAGTAGCAGCAATGGGAGATGAAAGCACATATCTGAGGCCAGATTGTAGGAACTTAAAGTCCATATTGCATGCAACAAATTCCTGGCAAAAATAATTATAACAATGCTTGTGCCTAGACTTCTGCTCACAGTTTGCCTTGTGCTAGTCTTATGCATTTGTTCTGCTCATGTAGCCCCTATCATCTCACCCCCATCATCTTCAGGGGAGCTGGGCTAGGTCTGCACAGTGGGGGCAGCTCTGTTTCCCCCCTGCCCAACTCTGGGTGTGGCAGCCTCAGTCAAGATGCTTGCATGGGAGGAAAGGGGGAAAAAGGGAGTCCCCCCCACCATATAAGCCTGGCTTGGCTCTCCCCAAGACTCCAGCAGTGATAACTGGTATGTGTGTGGGGGGGGGTCTTCCTTCACCCCACACCTCTCATGCAAATGTCTTGAGAGTGGCTGCTGTCAAAACAGCTTTGTTGCTGATGTATCTAGATCTGGGACAAGCAGGAAAACAGAGCCCCCCACCTCATGGACCTGGCCCAGCTGCCTCCAAGACCCCAGGAGTAGGTGGAGGGGGCCACATGGCAGGGGCGCTCTATCCCTCCCCTCTTCCTCCCCGCAGGGGGGTGGGCAGGGCTGGGGAGAGTGGAGACTGCTGGAGTGTCCATGGCTGCTTGCCAGGGCTAGTGCAGGCAGGCTCCCAGCCCCCTCCCCATCCTTTCATCATCCAACTGGTGGGGTTCAATGGTACTCTAACTACAGTGCAGAGATGCCAAGTAAGTGGGGTCCAAGGGCCCTGGCCCCCCTTGGGAAGAGGGTGCCACCCGAAATGCATAACTTTCCACGTCCATCACCTTAGCCCTCCCCCCCAGCAAAAGTAAGTCAGTGCCAGTGTTACAGTGTGTTGTGTAAAGTGCCATCAGTTAGCATGTATCTCAGACAGGCTGCCTGCACACGTGTGCATGCCCTAAATCAGTGGTTCTCAAACTTTTTTTTCCACGGACCACTTGAAAATTGCTGAGGGTCTCAGCAGACCACTTAATACACTTTTTTTTGTTCTACAAATCAAAGCACATAACTCATATTTTAATGTCAATAGTCTTACAAGTACAGCTATTCTCGATTGTTCTGCAACCTTTCTGCGGACCACCTTAATGGATCTCGCGGACTAGTGGTGGTCCATAGACCACAGTGAGAACCTCTGCCCTAAATCTTTCCTTCGTTGTCCTCTTGCCTCCAGTTAAACTGCCCTTTTAAGCAGAACTACCTTCCTGTTCCAATATGCTTGATCCAATACTCTCTCCACTGTCAAGTTCTCCTGGAAAGCCCACACAAAGTAACACATGCCGGTTAAAGTTTTCCCATCAAAACTTTTTATTGATGGAAAATTCGGTTTTTAACTAAAATAAAATTGTCAAAAGTGTGTTTTTTTGGGGGGGGGGAGGGGACATTTGTTAGCAAAACAAAGCCTCCACTTTTTACCTCAACATTTAGAATTTTTGTCCGACTTTCCAGTACAAATATGCCACTTTCAAATCTGATCTAACACTTCCCTTAGCCTGGCAGTTTCCTGTTCATTTATGTCTTAGGATATGGACAAACAGACCGTGAAAAATAAGACAAGGCTAACTTAAAAAAAAGCCGCACACTGTTGTAACAGCCTAAAACTTGGTCACCCTCGTTCAATCAGTGTCAGATTTCCTCCTGGGTGACTGACACCGAGACCCGTCTCGGTTGCAGACCCTGCCCGGCAGGCGTGGTCCGTCCAGCCCGGACACGTGTCGTTTGGCCACGGGCGGCCGAGGGCCGTGCCCTAGGACCCAGGTTCCCCGCGCGGCCTGGGGGGCGCCTCAGCACTCGCGGCCCAATCCTGCCTCCCATCCTTACAGCACACAGGCCTGAATGCTTTCAACGCCGCGCCCAGGGCAGCTGCCTCTTGCTCTGAGGACGGGAGAGCCGATCTGGCTGCGCGTGCCGAGGCGCTGGTGCTTCCCGGAGCGGGCGGCAGCCCCTCCCGCCGCGAATCAACCCGGGTTAAGGAAATGGCGCGAAAAATCGGGAGCCGGGAGGTCACTGGAAAGAGGCGCAGAGTCTGGGGTGCTGCCTTCGACCAAGCGTGAGGTGGGGACTGAGTGAGACGCCCCGCGGGGCGGGAGTCGAAGCCCAGCCCCGCAGGCGGGGGCGGGAGCTGCCGGGCCCAGTCCCTGTCCCGCCTCCCAGCTGTGCCCGGCGCTGCCGACGTGGCGGGCGGGCCCCGGCTGGAGCTGCGGAGCGGTAAGGAAGGGGCCACGCTGCGGCTCCCACCCTCGCCTCCGCGGGCCCCGCGCTGCGGGGAGCAGGGGGCAGCCCCGGGCAGCGCCTACCCCCGCTCCTCGCCGGTCGCGACTGACAGTGTGACACCGCAGGGTCCCGGGGGCGGCGACCCGGGGAGGGGAAGGATACTCGCCCCGTGCCCATGTGAGCCGGGGCAGGGCGGCTGTGCCCCCAGGAGCGGGGGGCAAGCAGCAGGGGGCGCTGGGAACCAGGGGCAGGCAGGCGCCCCCCCCCACCCATGAAGGCTCACCCCAAGACGCCTTGGGCCGTCCGCCTGCCTCACGGATCACTTCAGCTTCGTAACCCAGACAGAAAGGGGGCCTGAAAATAGTGAAAGTGTAGGAAACACATAGGGGGCGCTGGTGCCCCCCCCAACAGTAAGCGCTCTGGATGGTAGGGGGCACAGAGGGCGCATGTGCCCCCCCGTTGACTCTGCCATGCTGCATGCAGAAGTGCTGGCACTTCAGCTGCCGTGCCACTGGCACGCTCAGCGACCAGCCACTCACTCCAGTTGCCAGCTGGCCACTGTGGGACCCACTCCCTGGTTGTGCCTGCCCAGACTCAGGAGGCACCAGTTGCCCATGGGTGAAAATAATAATTATTGTTATCATTAGCTCTGGTAAATGAGGGCTGATGCTAAAAGTTCACCCAGGGCCGCCAGGAGTCTAGGTACAGTGCTGCCAACAGGGCCCAGGGCAGATTTCAATTCTATGTAAGTGGGTACAATTTAGTGGAGGACTGAGGGCCATAGGGCACCATCTCACTTGACACCGAGAGCCCTGATTCTCAGCCGGGGGATGTCAGGAGCCCTGATTCTCAGCCAAGTGCCCCAACACCCTGGGTTGCCTCGAGAGCCTTTCAAAGGTGTGGCAGGGCTGCTGCACAGGTTCTGTACTGGTTGCTGTACAAGCATGGAGCATGAGATAAATCCAGGGATTCCCAATAGACTTGCTCTGGGCTTTTTGAGTGCTTTACAACAGAAGAATCACCCTATTACTTTTCCATAGTTAAAAACAGAGCAAAAACTAAGCTGTTTTCCAATTGGTGCCTCTAGTCCTTGAGAGAATGGAAGGATGCCTTGAGTCTAAAAGGTTGAGAAGCACTGACCTACAGAAATAACATTTTTCAGGGGTGCCTTGAGTGTAACAATGAATGCCTTGCAATTATTGAGGGGTTCCTTGATTCTATTTTCTCTCCTTGCAAGTTGTTTCTAGCCCCCATCTAGGATGACAGCGTTCTATGCTTTGCTTCTTAGGAAAGAGGCTTAACCAAAAAGTGCTTGCGTAAGGAGTTTGATTGTTTCACACGTGATCTGGTCCTACAAAGACTCAAGTACACGTATCACTTATCGTATGAACAGACTTATGTTTGTATATAAGCCTTTGTCAGATCAGACCCATAATTAGTTGTTGCTGCCAAGTTACACCCTCCAGTATATACATGCAAGTCCAATGATATCATTAGGAGTTGCCTGTATCCTTATGTGATGCTACCCAGGCCACTATATAATAAGCACTCTTAAATCAGTAACAATATTTACCATACATTTGCTTCATTATTTGTGGTATTTGATATACTCAGAATGGGAAAGACTGCAAATGCTGTGGTAAATGTAACCCCTGTGAGTTGTAAATTCCCTTTTTTCCTACAGGATGAAGTTCAGTGCAGACAAATGCAAGGTGCTACACAGTAGGAGGAATTATCAAAAACAAATATAAAATGGGTGACACCAGGATGGATAGCAGATCTGTGGAAAAGTACTTGGAAGTTTTGGTAGACCACAGACTGAATATGAGTCTGCAGTGTGAAGCAGCTGCACAAAAGGCGAATGTGGTTTTCGGATGCATCAGTACAAGCATTAGGTGCAAGACACAGGAGGTGACAGTGCCTCTATACTCAGCACTACTTAGGCCTCATCTGGAGTAGTGTGTGCAGTTCTGAGTTCTACATTTAAAGAAGGTTAGAAAGGAATTTTACCCCATGATCAGATTGATTTCCTTTGTAAGGGGTTTTGCCTTCCTCTGTAGCGGGGGGGCATGTAGCTCTCTACCTGGGATCTGTTGAGCATATATTGACAGCATTTCATAGAAACAGGATGTTAGCTGCTGTAGCTCCCATGCTTTACCTGTGGCTAGTTAGGGTGTTAGATCTGTGTGTGCCGGGGTTGTGGGGAGTCTGATGTAGCGTTTAGATTATGGATTGTATTGGAAGATTTGGATAAGGATGATCCTGCCTTAGGCAGGGGTTAGGACTAGATGAGTGGTTTTCAACCTTATTTCATTTGCAGACCCCTAAAAAATTTAAAATGGAAGTGCAGACCTCTTTGGAAATTTCAAATAGGGGTGCAGACCCCTTTGAATTATAAGTGTGGCTGTTCACATACTTTTGATTGATCATAGTCTTCTTTTGCAGACTCCTTAGATATAAGTTGCCAGACATATGTGGGCCACAAGTTAAAAACCACTGGACTAAATGACCTCTGGAGGTCCTTTCCAGCTCTACTTCTCTGTGGTTCTATGATTATTACCTGATGACATACAATAAAATAATGCAAAGGACATAGATACTTATATATAGAGAGAGATATATAGTGTATTTATTGTTCAGTTGTGTTCTTGGATCTGTTCAGGAGGTGAAGAATACTCTGTTCTAACCTAAATGAACAATACAGTTTAAACTCCTAAGCGTATTAAAAATGGATTAATAAATTCTTTTTTCCACCTACATCCCAGTCCAGTAGAGCTGTGATTGATGCTTTTGATACTATTTTTATGCATCAACCCAGTTTATAAATTTATATGGTAGACAGGATTCTTCTGGATCCCTGGCATAGATCTTTGGATCTTTTCTTGTTGCATAGGCTCTTGTTTCTTTGCAGCTTTTCTTGTATGTATCCTTTCTGTCAGAGCCTGCATGTACAGAAAATGCCACTGAAATCAATGCAAAGAGAAGGTCTACTCTAGATGAAGGTTTGCAGGTTTAATTTATGCCCTGCAAGTCTGTGTGTAGACAGGGTGTTAGAATGAAAGCTCTTCAGGGCAGCAATTACGTCTTCTGTGCACAGTGCCAGGTATACTGATGGTGTCAATGACCTTAATTACTCTATAGTATTCCCTTTGGACTGTGCCAGTGCCACTCCTTAATCAGCTGTAGAGGTTGCTGAATAGTCACTTTTTTCCATTCCTGGATTCTCAGTGTACTGCCTGTACTATATTCATGAGACTCCTCTGTAGCAGCACAGAGAAATGCTAAGAAAAAGAGTTTCATGTAGACAGAACCATAGTCCTGATAAATTTCTCTCTTTTTGTTTAAAAAGAACCAGAATCAGACACATGAAACATCTCCAAAGGTACCCTTGAATAAGAATATAAGGAAAAAGCTGTATTCCAAGGCAAGTAAAATGCTATGAAGAACAACCACACTAGTTTGTGTGTTTTCTGTTTCTTTGTGGGCATTATTTGGAGCAGAACAGAAGTAACAGAGTAAGCTGCAGGGAAAATAACAAAAATTAAGGGGCTTTTATTTTGCAATAAAGTAATAGCAATGCTCAAACAAACTTTCTCCCTCCTCAGACAACAACCAATAAACCCAAGTATTGCTGACCCAGCTGAAACAATGACTTCCAGAACAAAGTACCACCATCTGGAATTCTAAGTAAATAAAAATCCCTTCCTCCCACCCTCCAAATGCCAAACCTCTTGGACAAATCACAAGGGAGCCATGAGAACAATTAATACGTGGTCAAATAGTAATGACTTCAGGGACCATGGTCAGCCACACCCAAACCTCTCCCCAACCTGGTGCTTTGATATCCTCACGGTTTTATTCAGAGTACACTTCCACTAACTCCCTGTCATCTAACTTGCAATCAGTTGGCCAGGGTATAGGAAAATATGCCATCTGGGACTGATGAAAATGAGACCAAGAGCTGCATGTCCTCTGCATATCAATGGCACTGTAACTCAAATGACCTTTCTCCTTGTGGCCTTTCTTACGCATTTGACAGAAAAGGAGATAAAATAAATATCTGTGGCAACTCTCACAAAAGAGCCCTCTGGAAAAATGAATGGTCTCTCCAAAATATACTCAGGGATCCAATGGACAAAAGAAGGACTGGAACTGCTCAAATTTTGCCCTCAGAAATTCTCGGGTTGTAAGCTTAGAAGGTGCTCAAAATCAACCTCTCCTGCTCATCTTGTGGGATCTGACTCTTTTACATATTTTCTTACCTATGTACATAGTTTTCTACCTATGTGCTGTTTCAGTGACTTAGTCATTGCATAATTTAAATTTAAATTTTTCCTATGAGTTTATAAAAAGACTAAAATTTATGTCAGTTAAAAAATATTGAAAGTGAACTAAGGTGCTTTAGTTTGAAATACATAGGGTTTAAGTCTCCTTACTAGCACCAGTTTAATTCTGAGTGCTTCCACAGAGGTGCATGTATTCTAAAGAGTGTAAAAGATCACAGTGTGGTTCTGTTTATGTCAAGTGGAGTGCCCCAGGGGTCAGTCCTGTGGCCAGTTTTGTTCAATGTCTTTATCAACGACCTGAAAGATGGCAGAGAGTGCACCCTCAGCAAGTTTGCAAATGACGCCAAGCTGGTGGGGAGTAGTAGATACACTGGAGGGTAGTGACATAGACAAATTGGAGGATTGGACCAAAAGAAATCTCATGAGATTCAACAAGGACAAGTGCAAAGTCCTGCTCTTAGGACAGAAGAATCCCATGCACCAGTACAGGCTGGCCAGCAGCTCTGCAGAAAAGGACTTGGGGGTTACAGTGGACAATAAGCTGAACACTGAGCCAACACTGTGCCCTTGTTGCCAAGAAGGCTAACGGCATACTGGGCTGCATTGGTAAGTGTGTTGCCAGTAGGTCAAGGGATGTAATTATTCCCCTCTATATTCAGCACTGGTGAGGCCACATCTGGAGTACTGTGTTTAGTTTTGGGGCCCCCACTATAGAAAGGATGTGGACAAATTGTAGAGTCTAGCAGAGGGCAACAGAAATGGTTTGGGGGTTAGGGGATATGACTTATGAGGAAAGACTGAGAGAACTGGGCTTATTTCATCTAGAGAAGAGGAGACTGAGGGGAGACTTAATAGCAGTCTTCAGGTACCTGAAGGGGGTTCAAAAGCAGATGGAGCTAAACTGTTTTCAGTGGTAGCAGATGACAAAACAAGGAGCAATGGTTTCAAGTTGCAGCAAGAGAAGTTTAGATTAGATATTAGGAAGAATTTTCTCACTGGGAAGGTAGTAAAACACTGGAACAGGTTACCAAGAGAGGTAGTAGAAGATCCATTTGGTGGGGGGGTTTCAAAACCTGGCTTGACAAAGTTTTGGCTAGGATGATCTAGGCTGGTCCATGCTTTGAGCAAGGGGGTGGACTAGATGACCTTCTGGGGTCCCTTCCAAACCTAACTTTCTATGATTCTATATCAAACTGATTCTATGTATAATTTTAAAAATTATGAATATATCAACTTAGGTATCCAAGATCCAAATTGCATGCCACCAACATTTAAAAAGAATGGTATCCTTAAGTGATGTAATTGACCAGAGGGAATTTGAATAGGAAGTTTGTTTGCTTGTTTACATACAAAATTTTCTTATATCTTAACTAATACGATAGTAATAATATCAGAAAAGCCACATCATAAAAAAGTTCACAAGCTTAACACATTTATAGGGCACCCAGATAATAGTGGATGTAATATGAGGATTTCACCTCCTATAGTATACATGTGAGCATTAGACATCTGTATTTAAAATAGGAGTCCTGATTGGCTTCATCCTTTTTTATTTCTGTCCGTCATGATTCATTCCATTTCTGTCTAATATTTGCCTGCTGTTTTATCATAGTTCCTTGGCTTGCACCTAATGCACCTTGGATTCCTAGGTGGTCTACCATCCAAATACTGGCTGTGCTTAGTTTTCAAGATCACATGCATTCAGTCCACTCCAGACATAGGCTCTCTTCTAAAGTAGCTTCACTGTTTTTTGAGAACTACACCACTTTTACACTAGGCACACTGGTCGGAGAAGATAATCAACCCCAGCCTCTCTGAAAGGTAATGTGCCCTCCAAAATATATGAGTTTTTTTTGCCATCACTGATGGTATAACACACAGCTCGGTTTTGGTTCCATATAGAAATTACTAGGTGAAGTGTTATGAGTCATGCTATACATGAAGTCAGACTCACTAGATAAAGGTGGCCCCTTTTCTCTGTAAAATCTCTCTGCCTTCTGCCTGATTGTGTCTTCATCACAACTTGTTTGTTTTGTGTAACTGCTCCTCAGCTCTGGACCTCCCTCTGTCTTCAGGTCTTCCAGAGGCCAAGCCTGAATATCTTTTGGAAGTGCTGAATGACTTTCCTATTTGGGCTGGCATTTACTAAACAAAACTAGGATAAGATGCTGTTCGGAGGGTGTCTGTTTTATCCTAGATCCCTTTTAAGTTGTTTTGGTCTTTATGTTACTCACCTGTTTCTAAGTTATTGTTTGCTTATTTTAAGGTGCCTTGAGCCTCTGTTGGAAAGAGTGGTATATAAAATTAAATAAATAATTCATGTCAGGGAAAACAGACTGCCAGACTCCAGTCACATCACATATGCCTCTGCATAGTTAATAAAGATTATAGTAGTAAATGAAGGAAGAACTTAATTTTAAGTTAACCAGTGTGTTTATTGTCTTTCCTATGTCTGTCTCATGTTTTAAATTCTGAATAATTTTTGTGGATTTTTTTAACCTTTAAACTTAGTTTTCAATGTACAACAATCTCTTGTGCTTGCTAGGCCTGATTCTGATTTCATTCCTGTGGGGCTAGCATGGACATCGCAGGCAATGTGTGTGTGGTGCTATGGTGAATTTTTGCTTCTTGGACTCCAGTCTGCTCTGTAGATTGGACCTGTCTACAACAGAAATTAGAGCAGCCTTGTGACTAATTGTACTTAGGCAGCACAACTCTGGCTGGCTGTCTAGAATACAGACTTGTCTGGGCATCTCCCTCTCAACTCTGCTCTTTAAACATTCTTAAAAAGAGCAAAAAGCTATATAGAGTGCTTTTTAAGGAAAATTTACCTCAAGGGTTAACTCAGGGCCCATTTACAACTGATACAGTAATGTAAAGATCTTCACAAGTGCAGGAACTGGCCATTCCTTTTAGCTCTGGTTTTCATCATCATGAGTAAAATCAGAATCGGACCCACTGCAAAAGGGATTTTCTAAACCTGAGAGAGTCGCCAAGGTACTTTTAAGAATGGATTTGCATAGACAGTTTTACAGATCAAATACATTTTATAGCAGAGATGAATATTCAAGTAATATTTGAAAATGCTTTACAGAAATATGTAATAGTATCATGGTTCAAAGTTAAAATAAAAAAGATAGGAAAAGAGAAAAGCCATATTTTCAGATGAGATTAACAATTTTATGGAGTGCAGGTGAGGTAGGCAGGTCCTAAAAGCAGTGTTCCAGGTGGCAAGGGTTACAGAGATGTTTTTCCCCACTTAAATTGGTGCAATAATGGGATAAGACCCAGTGGGTACTGATGCTAAACAAGAAGGAAGATGAGAAGGAAAGAAAAAAGATGGGTTTGGTTTATGGAGCATGCTAAATCTAGAAGACTTCTTTGGAAACAGTCGTGGTTCAACAATCTATACTGACCTTGCCCACCTCATGTCTTGTTGACAGTAATTGGCATTCCATCAATGCTAGTTATGGATGGGGGGCTATAACTGGCCCTCAGAAATGAACCTTCATGATTTCTGTAGATAAAACACGTATATTGGTAATATACACTTACATTGTCTCTTATTTAATTTTTACCATGCTGCATACCTGCAAGCATTGGGGTAAAGCTGCTTTTTAGAATGGTTCTGTATCATTTAAGTGTTTCTGGAATTTGAAATAACTGAGTAGTTAATTTATATATCTGTGCTATTTTTTTAAACAGAAACAAAAATGTCCGGTGACACAAGTAATGCAGTACCCACCAAAGGAAAACCTGAAGTAATAGAAATGCCTAGTAGTGATGTGTTGCCTGATGATGAAGCACTACATCATGAAGTGACTGGGATACTGCATGGGTCTTCACAAGACGGAGAAAAACAATTTTTCCATAATACCACTAATGGACAGGAAGGAGACCCAACTATCACTGAGCATCCTTTCACTGAGGAAGTGAAAAATCAACCTTCTAGCACAGAAGTGACTGAGAATGTAGCCACTGACTGTAGCGAATCTGTGAGCCTTGATCCTGAACTTGAATCTGAAGTGACACCAAGTGAACAAAGTAATCCAGTAAGTGACTCTTCAAAAACATCTGTTCTGAGGATAATTACCTTGCTATACAAGACAATCATGAGTCTGGCTCCCTACTTGAGGAAGAGGGCAATTCTGTCAAAATTATATATTGATTGTAGTATCAGCAATTAAGAAATAATGAGCATCACTTTTTTTTTTTTTAAGAAAAGCCTTGGAAATTACATGTAGAATTCTCTACATTGAAAATACATGTATTATTTATATTGAAAAACAGCTCTTAAAAAGTTAGGAAGTGTCAGATTTTTATTTGTCTGTCTTATCTTAATTGGCTTCCCTGTGCATGTAAACATAAGACAGTTATGATACAGTCTTTAATCATTCACTCTCATGCTGGGTTTTCTGCAGAAGCTCTGCCTCCCCCAGTAGACAAGATAGAGCCACAAGGTTGTAGAATTAAAGCTGCTGCTAAATCTGACACTTCCTAACTTCTGACTTTGCAACCTCATTAATATAATTTTAACACAGAGATGCTAAACCTTCAGCTTGTGGGCCAGATGTGGCTTGCAGAGTCATGGCATCTGGTAGGGGTGTGCAAAGCTTTGGTCCATGATTTGATTTGGAGAAGATTTGGCCTGATTTGGAGATCGAATCACCGAATCCGAATAGGATTGGGTGGAGAAGAAAAAACTCTGAATCGATTTGGAGCCTCTGAATTGATTTGGAAAAGATTCAGAGATTCAGAAGGCAGTCTTTCAGGGGAACAGAAACTAAGAGGGAGGGGGAGCTAGGAGAAAAGACTGACATCTCTAGCTGGCCAGTAACTGTGATTGTTCACTGAGTCCCCTTTCAAAGACAGTGCTCTGGGGGAGGGACATACAAGCAGCATATAAGCCTCAGTCTGCAGGCTTTCTGTGCCTTTTGAGAGTTGTTTCTGCCTGAGCAACTGTGTCTAAAAGGTACTGGACTGGCTTTGGCTTCCTACCTAGTCAGTCTCCTGCTACTTTCTGTTCTTGGAAAAGATTGGATATAACTTACTAACTAGATCCCTCTACTTATCCCTATCCAGTCCATTTCTTTCATTTTATATTTGTTCTTGGGCGGTTTCCCCACATTTTTTTAAAAAGAAAGCTGTGTTTTTCCTGGCAGTGTGGTCCATCACTGCAGGAAAGACCCTACATTACACACGCTCACACACATACATCATAGAAGAAGTCAGATATTATTAAACACAACACAGAAGAAGTCAGGCATCATAAAAGAAGAAGAGATTATGTATAGTTTTATTAGTTATAGTTACATACAGACTAAACACAACATCGAAGAAGTCAGATAGAGAGTCAGATTATTAAACACAACACAGAAGATGTCAGACAGCCATACATCGGAGAAGAAGAGATATTATTTCAGTTACACACACAACAGTAAACATATCACAGGAGAAGAAGTTAGACACAGTCATACATCAAGGAAGAAGAGGAGAAATATTATTAGTTATTTACACACACAGACATATTTTCCAGCACAGGAAAGATTAATGTAAAGTGTGCTGGAAAGGCAGGTGCCAGGTTTCTGGCAGGGGAGGGAGATGGGCTAGAAGAGGTAGGGGGACAGCTAGAGCTGCAGGTCCCCCCCCACCCCAAACATAGACACATCCTCTTTCCTGGCAGCCATGAGTCTTCTGCTGCCAGTGGAAGCAAAGAGGTAGGAGCAGTACCTGTCCCTGCACCTGTACCACCTCCCCTAACACCAGAAATAGGCACCAGCAGCAGAATGACAGTCTCTTCCACCCCAATTTCATCTCCCAGCATGAGCCTCCCACTGCCAGAAGAGGATCTGGATCTGGAACAAGGGGACCTGAGTGCCCTAGGTAAAGAAATTCTGGGGACTGAGGGGGAATCTGAGTTTGTGCTCCACACCCCTCAACGTTCCCCTAGACCCAGGTCTCCTTCTCAGGAAGGCACCTCAGAGGAGGTTGTGGAGGCAGGTGGCTCAACTGAGTCAGCTCCTCCTTTTGTTCTGCCTCTGCCTGCTGAGGAATGAGGCAGGATCCCCACCCTCAACCCAGAAGCGGGGAGTAGTGTAGTGTGGGATCATTTTGAGGTGGTATATGATCCCAAATATGCTATCTACCAGCACTGCCAAAGGCAGATCAGCCAGGGCAAGAAGGTGATACACTTCACGCACATGGTGAGTCTGCTGAATTTAAGGAGACAGCACCCCCTTACCCTTCTTCCTCAGCCTGGCACCAGTGGGAGCGTGCCCAAAGGGAAGTCCCCTGCTTCAAAGCTCCCATCCCCATAAAGCAGAAGGAGGCCACCCTGGAGCGGTGGGGGAAAGCCAGAGATAAAGGGAGGCATGTTGCAGGGGTGAACAAGGTCATCCAGAGCTGGGGACATGCTTGCTGTGGATGGCCAACCCTTCTTAGTTGAGTGGCCAGAGTTTAGGAGGCTCATGGCGCTTGTGGCCCCATCCTATGCCTGCACACACCACCCTTAGCATGATGGTGGTGCCTTCCCTGTATGAGGCATGCAGGGAGTACTTGAGGGAGGCGCTGCGCAAGGCAGGGCCACAGGTAGCTTTGCACTCCACCTCCAACATCTGGAGCAGTGGGGGTGGACATCACTCCTACCTCTCTCTCACAGGGCACTGGTGTGATCAGTCAGGCTGTCGGTGGGTTCTCCTTCAAGCCAAGGTGATGGAGGAGTCCCACATGGCAAGGGAGATCATAGTGGCCATGAACCACATGGTGTGGGGGTGGCTCGGTGGGCAAGGCGAGGTTATCTGTGGATTCATGGTCACCAACAATGGGGTCAATATGGTCGTGGCCATCCATGATGCCACCTTTGTTGGCATCTACTGTGTGGCACAGAAGCTGCACCTCATAGTCAGGGATGCCTTGGAGGGGGACAGGGCTGCCAGTGATGGCACTGTCAATACCACCCAGCTGATTTTAAAATGCAGGAAGGTGGTAGGCTACTTCCACCACAGCATCAAGGGGGGCAAGATGCTGTGGGAGAAACAGGAAGAACCGAGCATCCTGCAGCACAGAATCATGCAGGATGTGGAGACTTGGTGGAACTCCACATACCTGATGCTGGAAAGGCTGGTGGAGCAACAGAAGGCCATCCATGAGATGGCCTGGCTCGGGGGGATTGGGATCAGCGACCCCCTTAACAGAGCTGAGTGGGATACCATCTCCCAGATCTTGGTGGTCCTCAAGCCCTTCCTCGAGGCCACCAAGACCCTCATCGCTTGCGATTTCCTACTTAACCAGGTGATCCCCGTAGTGAAGGAACTTGAGGACCAAATGGAGAAGTTCCAGGGGATCAATGTTCTTGGCTGGGGCAAGCCACTGTCACCAGATCTACAGGTACTGGTGAGATGGCTGAGGGAGGGCATCAGGAAATGTCTGGATCCATAGTCTAGTATGGTCCACATTCTGGTAGGCATATGCGACCTGAGGTGTGAAGGGGAGCATTTGCACTGGCAGCACCAAAATCCTCCATCACTGGACTTGGGTGCTGGTCAACAGAGTCAGGGAGGCAGAAGGGCAGAGGCAAGGGGATGTGGAAGAAGGGGATCCACTTTCCCATGCCAGCACTCTCAGCACCAGCACTGGCCAGTCTCCTCCACACCAGCTACTGCCAGCGTGGGCCAAGGGCATGGCTTCAATGTTGGGGTCCAGACACACCAGACCCCAGTCTCAGGCAGGTAGCACTGAGGCTTTGGTGGCAAAGTAATAGGTATTTCAGTGATTCCCCTTTATAGTCTATGGCTGAATCTCTGAAACTCTCTGAATCAGTGCCAGATCTTCAGAAGCCGATTCAGTTGAATCAATTTGGGACAGTGATCTGAATCTCCGAATCAAATCGCTATCCTCCGAATCTGAATTGAATACTTCCCCATTGGCACAGGCCTAGTGTCTGGCCTGTGGACTCCCCATGGGTCAGGAAATTTAGTGGCAGGGGAAGGGTGACTATTAATACTGCTGTAATCCCTCTCCACCAAATCCCAAACCATGGGCCTGGCGCAATGGGCTGGAGCCCTCTCTACCTTAATGGCTCCACTAGAGAAAGGCCATATCCTCTGTCTCCTGCATGGCTCAGTCAGGCTTCCCCCTACATGGGGCTGGGTTGGGGCTTGGCTGTCCCCCTTTACCTCTGTCCCCCACACAGCTGGATGGGGTCCTGCCAGGACTGCCCAGGTGCTGGATCCGAACCACTAGCCAGATCTGGCCTGCCAATTGACTGTACTTCTCATCTGGTCCACCAGCCAAAAAGGTTGAGCACAACTGTTCTGATATGTAGAAGAAAGGGACTTAATTTATTTTGCAAGAATGCCTAAACACTTCAGGCAGATTTTGATTCCATTGCTGTAGGTGTTGTATCCACAACAGTCTCTGTCTCAAAGGGGTAACAGCCTAAAGCTAGTGCAGTCCCTGTCAGCAAAGCATTTAAGTATGCACTTAAACCCCATTGGCTTGAGTTAGATATAGGCAGATGTTGAAATGAATCGCTGAATGTTGATCTAAAATACAAGATAAAACATGAACAGACAAATGAGCAGGTACAAAAGCAAAAAGTTGTTTTTGTCCAAACTTGCTCTGCACAATATTCTTAGCTAATTAGTGGCAGTAAACACAACTCACTATCTGTCCAAACATTTTCAGATGACATTTTTATTGTTCATCTCATAGATCTCATCTCTAGGATCTTAAAATGTATTTTCATTTTTTTCATCATTATTATTACTACCCACTACCCTGAAAACTGTAGTTAATTAGCAATAAGGAAGTAGTGAGACATATCAAATTAAAATGTCCCTTCTTTCTTAGATTTTGTAAATGTTTGTTTTCTGTTTCAGCTGAGTGCACAGGGCTGCTGACACTAGCAGTGATATCACTGCTGCTTGTGGAAATGTCAATGTCAGCAGGATGGAACCCACTTCTAATCAGGATATATTCAGCAGCTTCTTTGTGTTATGTTGTTAACCAGGAGAATAGCTGATCAACTGGAAATGAAGGACAGGAAAAAATCATTCTTTCCCTGCTTCCTCCCTCCACCTTTTCTGTTTGAATGTGAATGGGAAAGGACCATGCACATAAATGATGTACCTTGTTTCATAGATTTCATAGATGCTAGGGCTCAAAGGGACCTCGGAAGATCATTGATTCCAGCCCCCTGCCCAAGGGACAGGAAGTCAGCAGGGGTCATAGGATCCCAGCAAGATAAGCATCCAATTTACTCTTGAAGGTGTTCAATGTAGGTGCTTGGACCACCTCCAATGGCAGGCTGTTCCAGACCTTGGGGGCTCGGACAGTAAAGAAATTCTTCCTTATGTCCAGCCTGAAACAGTCTTGTAGCAGTTTATAACCGTTCAACCTCATTATCCCTTGGGGTGCTCTGATGAACAAATGTTCCCCCAGACACTGGTGGTCACCTCTGATAAAAGGGCACCAAGATGAGTGACTGCCATCAATCACAA
>NW_017728948.1:44580619-44593724 GCF_001723895.1 Crocodylus porosus
ACATCCGCTGCTTGTTTACACCGGAAGCCGGCGCCCATGCCGGTGGCCAGGAGCCGGCAATAAAAATGGCCGGCCACCGGCACACATAGTCTCTCCTGCCATAAAAACTGGGTGTGTCTTATGGTCAGGTGCGTCTTATGGTCCGAAAAATACGGTAGCTTGTGCATTGAGGATCGCTCCCTTAAGGAGCAACCACTCTTCCTGAACTCTCCTCCCCCTGGGGTCATGGTCCCTTAGGGCCTCACTGACAAGCCTCTTGAGCTTGTCAAAGTCGGCTTTTCTGAAGTCAAGGACTTCTGTGTTGCTGACTGACTTGCCAGCTTTATGGTGGATGGTGAAGGTGATCAGCTCGTGGTCCCTGTCACCCAGCTTCCCAGCTTGTTCAGTGTTTTCCTGACATGAGTCCAGTACATGTTGAAGCTGTGTTATAAAGAAATGGTGCACAGTTCTAACAAGGCAACTGTTTAAAATGTCAAGCACTGAAAATAGTCTGATATTGGGCTTTATTTTAGACATCACAACTTATTTTAATTAGATGGCATTCTGTGGAGCCATCTAACCTGCCACAGAAGCTGAGATTTTCACCACTAATCTGTATTAAAAATGCCATTCAAAGGACAATACACATACACAATTTGGGGTAGCAGACACTTTAGAGGACATGATTAGAATTTAAAATGACTATGATAAATTGGAAAAAGGGACTGAAATAACTAGTATAAAATTCACCAAAGACAAGTGCAAAGTACTATGCTTAGGAACTATCAAATGCATTGATGAGGCTTCATCTGAAGTACTGTGTCCTGTTTTGGACGCTGCTCCTAAAGAAAGATGTGGACAGTTTGGAAAGGGTCCAGCAGAGAGCAAAAAAATTGATTCAGAATCTAGAAAACATGGAATATAAGGAAAGATTGAAAGAAGTGGGATTTAGTTTGGAGAAGATTAAACTGAGACAGGATTCCAAAAGTGAATTAAGTAATCATCATAAAGGTACCGGTCATAATGAATATCTATTTTGTAGTAGTTTTCCTAGATTATCTTTCCCCGGAATCAGGCTACTACTCTTCAGTGTGAGCTTGAAAAAGATACTACCATCAGTAAAATATTTTTTCACAAAGGCTTTATTGTTAATTTAAAAAACCTTGTAAACAATGCCACAGCCTGGTTTTGCTCATGTCACCATGCATTAAATTTTGGAATTTTGTTTCCTAATATTTCCTAACACATGTTCCTAACTCTTACCTTTGCATAATTCAAGTTGCTAACAGTAAAATGAATATATTTTACTTTAGGATTTGGACTCCTCTTCTAAAGGAAGTGGATGGGGAGCTTGGGGATCATGGGGCAAGTCTCTGTTATCATCAGCTTCTGCCACAGTTGGTAAGTGTTAAACCAGCAAAGGTTGTGGCATCATTTGTAAGTATTTTAAAGTCATCATCTAAATGCAGACTGGCAGGGTTAAATGCTCGTAAAGATGGTAAGTAAAGTCAAAGTGGTTGCTTAGAGTTACAAGATTTAGAAATTGTCATTGCCTGACTTGAATGGCAAAACTGTAGGATTGGTGTGATTTCTATAAGGGGAAAAGTCATCTTTGCAAACTGTTGAGCCACTTAAAAAAAAAATCAATTGGAGGTTGAGCTACCTTTTCAGTTCAGGTTATGGGCATAGTGCAATACATGACCAGTTTATCTTGCAGTGGTTCGGTTCAGAGACAACGATGGACCAGTTACTGCCAATAGAAGCTGAGGGCTTTTGTTTTTCTTATGAAGGATGAATGTTCTGGTCCTAGCTTTTTTGTGTACCTGTAAGATTTATGTAGTAACTATGACTCTTATCTGCAAAGCATGGAGTTTCTTCTTATAAATCATATCGGTTTTCACAGAAGGTCAGTACAGTCCTTAAACAGCCACATTAAGTGACTTTAGAGAGTATGAGAAGCTGCTGAATCATGTTAATATTTTTAAATCTCTTCTCACTTCCAAGTTCAAATCGAGTCTAAGTTAGTGGCCAAAGCATGTTGTTTTATAAGTAAATTATGTGATATGAGTTTGTGGTTTCAGGTTAGCCGTATTACCATCATAATTTTCATTCTTCTTGGAGTCTTAGCAGGTTTACAGACTGAATGGGTTTGAAGATAGATAGTATTCTCTTTTTGTGCCTCAAGGTGGTATCAGGGTTGTGGCAATTTGAGAGGAAAGTATTGCCTGTGAGTATTGCTCATGATGTTTGTGTGTTTAAAAAATATGTAATTCTCCCAGATTGTCAGTGTGGCATCTTTCACAATCACTGAAGTATGTCAGTTGTACATTACTATTTAAGAAACCACTCTGTTTTCCTTTGATTGTTGTAATTTTTATATCCTGGATTCATATCTGTAGAAAAAATCACTTAAAGGCCTGCATTTTTGAGAGAAACAGAGGGTTAAAAGGAACCTCAGACTAGTATAACTCCCCAGACAGATGCAGGATATGCTATTTCTGAACCCAGGCTGTCCAACTTCCGAGTGGCTTGGGGCCACTAGTTCCCCAGCCACACATCACATGGGCAGCTCACACTCAGAGCTGTATCCCATGCAGGCCACATGCTGTGCTGTGCTATACTGCACATGCCGCACCACACTGCACAGTAGGGGTGTCCCCACTGTGCAGGGATAGTACCCCTGCACCTCATCATGTCACACAGGGTCTCCCCAGCCACCTGGCCATAGGCTTCCTCAGCTCCACTGTCCCATTCTGCCCCCAAAAGGAGAAGAGGAATGAGGAACCTGCGGTTTGAAGGTGGCAGGGATTTGGGTGTGGGTAGCGGCGCCTGGGCTGGGAGCCTGAGGACTCAGGTTAAGTCTGGGGACTGCATGAAGCCCATGGGCCTCCAGTTGGACAGCCCTGTTCTAAACCAGTTCAGATAGATCCTTATCCAACCTGTCCCTGAAGACTACAACCTCCCTATAAGCAACTTTTTCCATTGTCCAGCTGTTTCTTAAATTAGGAAATTTTTCTTAAGATTTAATTTAAATCTGCTTTCCTGCAGTGAAAGCCATTGCCTCATGTTCTCTCTTATGTGGAAAGAGAGACCAATTGTTTTCCATCTTCTTCATGGCAGCTTTTCAGATCCTATTACTTCCTGCCCTTAATCTCCTCTTCTTCAAACTAGATATACTAGTTCTCTCAACTTTTCCTCAAATGGCTTGCTTTCCAACCCCTTACCATCTTGTTATTTGCCTCTGGATCTTCTCCAGTTTCTCTACTCTCTTAAAATGCAGAGACCTAAGCCAGACTTAGTACTTCAGCTGAAGGCAAACCAGTGGCTTCCATCTTTTGCATATAGTACTTCTGTTAACGCAGCCAAAAATTGCATGTTTTTCCAGTGCATCACATTGTGCATCACAAATTCATATTGAAGCTGTGATCCACTATAGCTTACTTAGTCTTCTTGGTAGCGCTACTGTTTGGCCAGTTATCTTACTTTCTGCATTTATGCATTTGGATTTTCTTCACACCTTACATTTGTCTTTGCTGAATTTCATTTTGTTGTCACTAACCCTGTTTCATCAGAGTCCTCCCAGTTTTGTGTCATCTGCACAATTGATCAGGAAGCTCTCTATTCCTGCAGTCAAAGTCATTAAAAATAAGTTTAAATAGGACTGGACCCTGAACATACCCCTCATGGAATCCCACTTCATACTTCCTGACATTTAGACTTCAATCCATTTAAATTATTCTCTATACAGTTACTCAACCAGTTGTGTATCTATCTAACGATAATTCTGTTGGTCCTACGTATCTCCAGTTTACTTGGACAACCTTCTGTGTGGAATTGTGTCAAAAGCTTTACTGAAGTCCAGGAATATTACATCTATTATAGTCCCCCTCATTCATCAAACTAGTTACCCTGTCAAGGATGGAAATCAAGTTGTTTTAGCAAGACTTGTTCTTAACAAATCCATGTTTGCTAGTAACCACTGTTTTCTCTGTGTGTTTTACAAATTGATTGATTTATCATTTGTGCTAATAATTTTCTAGGTATTGAAGTTAGTCTAAACAGTCTGTAATTTCTGAAATTTCCTTTTTACTTTTATAAAGATGGGCACTATGTTAGCTCTTCTCCAGTCCTCTGGGACTTCACCTGTCATCTGCAACTGTGCAAATATTATTACTAGGGACTCAAAAATTTCTTCAGTCAGTTTCTCCAGTATCCTGGGATGAATTTCATAAGGCTCTGCCATCATAAATTAATTCAGTTTTGACAAAAGCTCTCTGATGCGTTCTTTACTTACAGTGATCTGCCATCCTTTCTTTTCTTTGTTTATTTTCTCAAGAAGGCCAAGGCAAAATAATCGTTGGGCAGCTCCGTTGTTTTTGTGTCTTCTGTTAATAGTTCATGCTCACTATTGAGTGGTGGACCAGCAGTGTTCCTGGCCTTTATGTGTATTTATAAGGCAACTTGTTGCTTTTACAACATATTTATAGAACTCCGTCTTGTCTTTAGTAGAGAGATCTCTTCTTCTATCCAAGATATTGTCATTCTTTGAATAAATATGCTTTGATAAATAAAGTGAATGAGTGTGCACTGATAAAGATTTTTTGGCCGATACCAGTGGCTGATTATTAACTAGCCATATCATCCGATACTGATCCGATAGCTGATATGCAGCCTGGCAGCTTGGAGAACAGCATCTGGCCTGTAAGTCTGTGGGGGAGAGGGATGTGGGGGAGGGAAGGAGTCTGGGGACACAAATCAAGGCCCCCACAGTGAGGGAGGGAGTCGAGCTGGGACAGGGGCAGGTGCTGCACAGCCAGGGTGGAATGGGGTGCAGGATAGAGCTGTGGGCAGCTCACCTGGGTGGTGCGGGGAGGAGGAGTGGCTCCCACCTCCGCATGCACCCTGGAGGAGGCATGAGGGGCATGTGCCCCCACAGATTTGTACATGGGGCGAGGGTGGGCTGCCTGCTGCAGGCTCAGGGCCAGGGGCTGTGCTGGCTTCTTCCCAGTGGTGAGGCTGGGTTGGGGCTGCACTTGGGGCAGGCGGTGGTGGGGCGGGCAGCAATAGCACTGGGATGGAGAGCTACGAGGAATTTGGGGTGGCTATAGCCCACCCCGTAATCCCCTCCCAGTGCTGCCGCCACCTGCCCCGCCTCCACCCACCCCAAGCGCAGCCCCCATTGGGAAGAGACCGGCACAGACCCCAGCCCCGAACACATACTGGGCAGCTTGCCCTCACCCTCCACACAAGTCCACGCCCCTCATGCTTCCCTCGGGGTGCACACAGTAGCAGGAGCCGCTAACTCCCAGACGAGCTTTCTGTAGTTCCATCCCATGCCCCTCTCCACCCTGCCCCACCCCAGCTGCGCAGTGCCTGCCCCAGTCCCATTCCCTCCCTCACCATGGGGGCCTCGCTCTTCTTCCCCAACATGCCCCTTCCCTCCCCACCCACCCCTTTCTCCCTCACAGACTTACCAGCCAGACGCTGCTTCAAGCTACATTCCTGGCAGTGTGCATGCTGCAGCTGCATGCATGCACTCAGCATTTATGAATGACATTATTGGCTTGACCGGCCAAAAAAAGCCAATTGCTGGTAATGGCAATTTTCCTTCTTTCAGTGCCAATTTGATATGGATCAGTTATATCAGTGCACCTCTAAAAGTGAATAAAGCATAAGCTGTGTGGTTACAGGTATTCAGGAACAAGAATTTTCTGTGAGCATGAACAGGGATTATGTGTATGTTTCAATTATTAGATGATGACTGATAAGTTGTCCCAAGGAATTTAAGAAATGTATGTAGTGATTTTAGTCATGTTAGGTTAAAATAAAAATGTGTATACTTTGAATAGGAAAGAAATACACTATTCACATGTTTATGTTTTGCATATTAATTAGTATTATTGTATCAAGTAATACATTCCAAAAAACCTTAATATAACAAAGGATTTCTGTAGCGGTCCAACAAGTACTGAACCACAAAATAGTAATTCCACACAAGTAAAGTATTTTGGACACCATTCTTATTTTTAATACAATACTTGATTGCTATGCCTATGTCACTAGTTTTCCACAATGTTCACAAGGCAACAGCTAGCAGTAACACAGGGTGTGTCTACACAACGCAATGTAGTGCCAGGCAGACCCAGTTAGCTCAGGTACCACTAGAGCACACTCTGTTCTACAGATTGGAGTAGAACTCAGTATTCCTGAGTCTCACCATACCTGCATCAGCAAATACATACAACACCCACTCCTACCTCCCTTCACATAGAGGATTAGAATCCACTAATGCTACCAAGTTACTCAGTCACCTTAAGTGGCAGAGGTTTATATGGTAGGTCTGAAAAATTCCAACCCTGGTGATGAACCATGTGGTGGATGTCAGTATGATTCATATGATGTTTTTTATTTTCTAACTTTTAGGAAATAACACCTGTAAGAATATCCTTAAGTTACAGTTCAGCACTCCACGATTAAGGTTGCCTGTACAATGTTTCATGGGAATATTGCAAAACCCAGACTGGTCACAAAATGTAATTAATCAGTTGTCTCCTACTATGTTACTCATTGTTCTTTGAAACTGCTTTGCTTAGCTAAAATAAAGACTGGAGATGTATTATAAATTTGAGTTTTATTTATGCCAAAATAGTTTTTAAAAACAATAAGAAATTTTAGGAACCAGGTAAAGATGGTTAGAAGATAATGTCCACAACGTTAAATTTAAACTTCACTTACTTTCCCGCTAATTTAAGGTTTATCATAATCCTGTTAGAAAGCCAGTTTTGTTTTGGTTCTATGCTAATTTGGGCAGGTGATTTTGGTATTAGCATAGAATAATAAATCCTTAGTAAAAGAGCTGTCTTGACTTCCAGCCAAGCTAATATGTGTCACTAAAGTTAGGAAACATGGTGATTGTTAGTACAATCAAAAAATTCAAAAGTAGAATCTAGACATTTAGACAAGTTCTTTAATCATCAAAGACTGTGAATTAGTTCAAAAACTCCTTGTCCATGTAATATTCATAGCCCTAAACTTATGTAATATCCATTGCCACTTAAACTCACAGAAGACTATCCCATATTAAGCCCCAAAATGAACTGTGAAACTTATGTTCAAGCTCTTTTAATTCCTCTGGGATTTCACCACTAGTGTAAGATCTGATTCCATTTAACCTAAGGTTCAAGTTATGATCCAATCTTCAGCTTACAGCCCTTATAGCTTCTTCCTCTTTTTGTCTAAGAACCTTCCAATTCTCTTAACCACTGAATTTGTTTGCTTTTCAGGGTTTACACCCATCTACCTACATCAGACTTTAAAAGACAGTCAATAGGTTACTTATCAACAAAAAGGCACTGGGCATTCCAAACACAGGGAACTCTGACCAGAGAATGATAATCAGGGATCCAGGTTTTCTGTTTCCCATGGAGAAAGCCACAGATTTCCCTATTTTATCAGAGAAAAAGTGAATTTTACCTGTTAAAAGAGAAACCTGTGGATTTCCTGCTTTTATAAAGAGCTGTGCAGGCCTGCAGAGCTCCAGCCTCCAGGAGCTGATTTAAAAAAGGGTGGGAAATCCCAAGCCCTGCCCCAAGGGGGAGGGGGAAGGGCAGGGTCTGAGGCTCACTTTCCTTCCTGGAGCCTGTGAAGTGGTAAGTGGAGCTTGCAGGGGGTTGGGGGATTGCGGGTCAAGGCTGGGGGACACCAACATGGCTGTGGAGAAGAAGCTGGCTGGGGGCTGAGGGAGCGGAGAGATGTTAGGGAAAGACATGAAGCGCTCGCCTAATTCCTAAATTAGGAAAAGGAAAGGCCTATTTTTACCAAAAAACATAACTAGCCTGTAAGTTTATTCCAAAAGTTATAACTGAGGCCAACAGTTTAGTCTCCAAGGGTTAAAAAAAGATTAGATATTCATAAGAATAACAAGAATATTCATGGATCCATTAGATAGGATAAGAACATGTTTATACAAGATACAAGACTTTATGGTTCCAGACAAAGGCAAACCTCTGTCTATTTAGGAAGATGTTCTCTCTATGGGCAAGTTAGTTTATAATTGTTTATTATGACAGTTTTGGCCATTCCTCCTTAACATTTATTGCTGATTACTGTTGGAGATAGGACACTACAGTAGATGGATCGTGTCTGATCCAGTACAACATTTACTGGATAGAGTGGAGCAGTGCTTTTTATATAAGCAGTCGCAAATCCTTACAGTATAGCTTTCTTTTATTAAATATTTATTACTTCCTTAAAAATATTCTGTTTGTAGCTGAATAATTCATTCTCCATTTCTTTCATCTGCAGTATCAGGAAACAGATATGGCATGGTTCAATCCATTGGAATGTTACTCATTCTCTCTTCTATGAGCAAAGCCACCTTCTGAGCACTAAAACTCTCAACAATGCCAAGGCTTTTGACTTTTCTATTTCTTTGTAATCACATCTTTGTAACGTGACTGCTTGTCCAGTCAAGCTTGACAAATATTTACTGTCTCTTGCTTTATTTGCTACAAATTGTAAGCTGTAGAAGTAGCTGAAATGGTTGCACAGTTGTGATTGACTTGTTAACATTTTAAAGGTCTAACAAATACATTCTGCTCTTTCAAGGCTGAGCTGAAATGGTTCTTCAGCCAGCTCAGTTTCATTATCCTTCAAGCCTTAATTTAGAGCTTCCAGAGAGATTAGCATTTTTACAGCCTGGCTGTAATTTACTTAACATTGTTGGTGGTTTCTAGCAACAATTTCTGTTGTAGATTCAGTCTACTTTCTCTTCTTAACTCACTCTTATACATACATGCAATTTATCTCAAAGAAAGTCTTTTTCATCTCCTTGGTATTAAATGTGTCCTTTTGGTTTTCTCCCATCCTAGAATCCCCCCTGCCATTTCTGTCTGTGCAAAAACACTGACACATGATTAAACAAAAAGCTTTAATAACACCAGCCTGTATTTATGGATAACATTTAGAGCCTGAAGCCTGGTCTGTTTTTGACACTAGATGTCAGACTAAGTAAATTTCTAGGACTGAGGGAGAAAGCATAAAATAGGTTTCTAGTTGATGAGCTTAGATTCCCCCCCCCCCAAACAAAGCACACATGCGGTTGGGTTTTCTTCATAAACCAAGATTATTGAGGTTAATGCTGCTAAACTGGTGTAAATGCTAAAAGAATGAGACGCACTATGGTATATTATGGTGTATTAGTGCACTGTCTTTACATAGTTTCATTTTTATTGTTTATTTTACCTACCTGTTCTTAAACTATGCTTTTTAATGAATCAGCAATAGGGCTTCCGAGTAGTCTTTTCCTTTATAATAGTGCATTATATACGCTATGTTTGCTTCACTTATGTTGCTGTACTGTCTGAACTTCTAGCCAAAGCCTATTCCCTAAGTTATTGAATACATGCAGAACCATCATGTAATTCTTTTTTAACTCAAATTCCTGTATTAAACAGTTCCTTCCATTAGCATGCCATAATACAGTGAAAAGAGATTTTGGTTCTGTTCTTACTTGAAAAGTCGCTGAATCAGTTTTAGAGAGCTGCTTTATGTCCCCACTTTGTCCATCGCTCGTATTTAGCTGTCTTTATTATTTTGTTCATGCATGCATTACCATCCAATCCAGTTCTTTATTCCACAGGACATTGCACAGATATAAACCAGCCATGGACCTTTTCTTTATGCAGTCTGCTGTCTTTCTGTCACTCAGTATGACAGAATGAAATGTCACTTGCTGATGTCACTGTATTCATGAGTTGCTCAGGGCTGTGTGTAATAATCAACATTATATTGCTGAAATTCCATTCTGTATGGAACAGAAGTGCAAAAGAGTGAGATGATGTTATATTAAAGAATTGGGGAGATTTGAAAAGCTGCTGCTTTCTATGTATGTATCATTCCCTGTTGCAGAATAAGGGATAACATAAAATCCAAAGACTGTGTGCTATGCTCATACTGTAAGTGGCCATAAAAATGGATGGCTTTATCTCTTTGGAAGATACCCTTTTTCATTGCATAAATTAGAGGTGATTAGGGACAAAGTATTGATGCCTGAAATAACATGTTTGTGACACAGTTGCTCTGTAAATAACATGCAGATGCTCTAGCTGCTGTAGAAATAAAACATTTTTTCACAGTTCATCCTGAATCAAGCTACTTATAACGTTTGTAGTTCTCAACCTGGTAAGTGTATGTATAAATGTGGGGAATGTGTGGTAATTGCAGTCCTTTCCCCTAATTTTTGGCTAGATAAAGCCCCAATTTTTCTCTTGTAATGTGGGGTCATATTATGGAAAAAAACTGACAGACAATGAAGTAGTTTACAGCTCTTCGTGTTCGTTGTTCTATTATTAAAAGCATATATAAATAAGTTTGGAAGTAAGAGAAACATGGAGTTTAAGTCTGATATCATTAATCTGAGTTATCAGATTAACAGATTGGTGTAACTATGAGCAGAATCTAGCCCATGTTTGTTTTTTTATAATAAGAAGGATAGTGTTGACCTAGATTCTAAAAGGAATGGGATCCAGGGGGACAACTTGAGAGCAGACATGATGTGGTCCCACTTATCTTTAGGTATAAATCAGGGTGGATTAGTGTTAGGCATTTGCTGTTCTGTAGGCTGCAGAGTGCTATGAACATGTCAGGCTGTGCTCAAGCCCCCAGTGCTGGCACCCAGACAATTTTAGTTGCTAGTTCAAGGCCTTGATCCTAATCTTCAAAGAAATAAATGGATCAAGCTCTAGGTATATGAAAAGCTAAATTTTAATCTGTTATCCACCAAAACAGTTTCATTCCTCTGGGACAATAGAACCCACAGATATCAAGATAAAGTATGTGAGAGCTGGGACAAAATCCTTTTGATAAAGGGAATAAACTCACGGAATAAACTTCCAGAGATAAACTGGGGCAATTCAGAGGCTGACCCTCTTAGGAAACACTGAAAAACCTTCTTCCTCCAAAAAATCCTTTCCACAATAGTAAGAATGACAACATAGACACCTATTTCTTACCCATATGCATTTTCCACCAGTAAAATCCTGTTATAAGCAGATGAACCATTACCAACAAAAGAGTATCCAAACCAGAGTTTTTCTCAGAAAACAAAACAGTTTAACGATGCTCTTCTTGCAAAAAAAATGTTAGCAAAGCCACAAATGCATGAGAAAACACAGATGCAAGGGTAGACAGGTAAAAGTCATCAAAAGTGTTGGAAGATAGAGTAATTGTGGTATCAGCATAAATACAATACCACTCACATTCAGATCATTAGGTAATCATCTCTAAATCATAGTACTGATGAGAGGCTTCCCATTCCCAGAGTGTTCTTGTGGCAAGGGTGGTGAAATCGCCGAGCCAGAGGAGCCCAGCAGCAACGGCAGAATCCCCATGCCCCTGCTTCAGCCAGCAGCACCACAGCATGCCAAGCCGCAAGAGCATGGCGGTAGCGGCAGAATCACTGTGCCACGGACCCTACTGGCGGCCCTGCAGGAACGTGACAGCAACAGCAGGACCGCTGCACCGCAGAGCCTACCTCCAGCCCCACAACATGCTGAGCCACAGGAGTGGAGTGGCAATGGAGCAATCGCTGTGCTACAGGCCCTGCTGGCAGTACCACAGCACACCAAGCTGCGGGAGCATGGCCGTGGCAGCAGGCTCGCCACACTGCAAGGCTTACCAGCAGCCAACCGGGAAAAGGAGATGAGAAAAGGACAAGAAGCCAGAATGGACATGCTTTATAAGTGCGTGCTAATGCCAATTCGCCAGCAGAGGCAGCGGGGCAGAGCTAAAAGCCCCATACACCGATCCAGCAAGGGAACTGGAAGGAAGTTCCCAGCAGCCAGGGGAATGCTACAAAAGAGATCAAGGTCCTGGGAGGGACGACTTGTGGTAGCCCCCAAACGAGGAGCTGCCCCTATGGTCTGATGCAGAGAATTCAGGCTATTTACCTGGAGGAGCAAAGTGGAAGTCTGGCCACAGAGAGTGGAGCCAAGGAAGCGGTGAATCTGTAGGACAAAATGAGAGAGATGACTGGTAAGAACTGCATCCATGCAACATTGGAGTTACAACGGGCTGGCGCTAGGTGGGGCTTAGGGGAGGCGGAGCCCCAAGGACCTTGTGCTAATGATCAGATCCAATGCGATACCACTGAGCTGGGGTTAACAACATCCCCCAAGGTTAAAGTTCCATCAAAGATGTGACAGGCAAGAAGCATCGGTGGTCTCAGTAACTCATATCAGATCATACTTAGCTCTGGGCAACTAGAGAGGCACAGGGGAGAAGCACAGTACCAGCACAGGAAGTTACAGTTCTTTAACAAATAATTTTCATTACACTTTTAGATTCAAAAGCAATTTACAATTCACAGAGTCTATGGATTTACAGGCTGTTCCCAATAATGATAACATGTTCCATGCTTCTGGTACTCTGATCTAATCTTTCCCTGTGTCATTATCTGGTAAATTTAGAGGTTAGTTCAGCAGCTTCCCTGAAATATTAGTTCAGTTATATAATCTATTGAAGCTAAATGTACAACTCTGAAACTGTTGACTACTTATAATGTTGTAACTATCAATAGAGCAACATATATATCCATACACATATTGCAGATACAAGCATATCTGAAAAACAAAAGAATCACTTTACAGCATGTAAGAAAAACATCAAGTTTATGTAAGTGACAACAAGGAAAGTAAAATATAAACTTAAATATCCCCTACACTTTTCTCATGATCAGTAAAGATTTTTGTTGTCATTTCAAAATGTGATGGCTTGATGAAAACAAAAATATGAATTGAAATTTTGTTTGGCTTTCCTTTTAAAAAGTACAAATATTAGAAATTTCAAGTAATGAAACATAGAATATCAAATTACATTAGTTTACAAACACAAACGAACAGTTGCTCAAATGAGTCCTAGAAAATTGGTCAGTAAAAGAAATGAATTATAAATTTACTTATGAAAATATTTTTATTGGAACCAATTAAAATGCACAGCAGGCTAGGGAAAGATAAAATAGAACTCCACTCTGCAATAGATTTCATAGATTTCATAGACATTAGGGCTGGAAGGGACCTCGGGAGATCATCGAGTCCAGCCCCCTGCCCAAAGGGCAGGAAGTCAGCTG
>NW_017728948.1:44593917-44619119 GCF_001723895.1 Crocodylus porosus
TTGACCAATCTCATTTCCTTCTATGACCAGGTGACCTATCACCTGGACAAGGGAGAAGAGATTGATGTCATATATCTTGACTCCAAAAAAGCCTTCCATCTGGTATTCCATGATCACCTCTTGATGAAACTAGCCAACTGTGGCCTTGGGTCCACCATGATCCACTGGCTGGGAAATTGGCTTCGTGTTCAGACCCAGAGGGTTGTAATTGATGGCAGTCACTCATCATGATGTCTTGTGACCAGTGGGATCCCCCAAGGCTCTGTCTCTGGACCCATATTGTTCAACATCTTCATTAATGATGTGGACATTGGAGTCAGGTGTGAACTGGCCAAGTTTGCCGATGACACCAAACTTTGGGGCAAAGCATCTACGCCAGAAGACAGGCGGGTTATCCAGACTAACCTGGACAGGCTCAGCAAATGGGCGGACAAGAACCTGATGGCGTCTAACACCGAAAAATGCAAGGTTCTCCACCTTGGGAAAAAAACCTGCAGCATCCTTATAGGCTCAGCAGTGCTACGCTGGCTAGCACTATGGAAGAAAGAGACTTGGGGGTCATCATTGACCACAAGATGAACATGAGCCTGTAATGCGATGCTGCGGCTAGTAAAGCGACGAAAACGCTGGCTTGCATCCATAGATGCTTCTCAAGCAAATCCCGGGACGTCATTCTCCCCTTGTACTCAGCCTTAGTGAGGCCGCAACTGGAGTACTGTGTCCAGTTTTGGGTTCCACAATTCAAAAAGGATGTGGAGAAGCTTGAGAGAGTCCAGAGAAGAGGCACGCGCATGATCAGAGGTCAGGAAAACAGATCTTACAATGACAGGCTGAGAGCCATGGGACTCTTTAGCCTGGAAAAGCACAGGCTTAGGGATGATCTGATGGCCACCTATAAGTTTATCAGGGGTGACCACCAGGATCTGGGAGAATGTTTGTTCACCAGAGCTCCCCAAGGGATGTGACAACGTTGAATGGTCATAAACTACTACAAGACCTTTTCAGGCTGGACATAAGGAAGAATTTCTTTACTGTCCGAACCCCCAAGCTCTGGAACAGCCTGCCATCGGAGGTGGTTCAAGCACCTACATTGAACACCTTCAAGAGCAAAGTGGATGCTTATCTTGCTGGGATCCTATGACCCCAGCTGACTTCCTACCCTTTGGGCGGGGGGCTGGACTCGATGATCTTCCGAGGTCCCTTCCAGCCCTAATATGTATGAAATCTATGAAATCCCCAGTTTTATGTTTTGGTTTTAAAAATACACTTGATTTTTTTTCTGTATTGAGGGCTTCACCACAGTTCTGTAAGTAATGACAACTTAACTAATGACAAAGATAGCAGGAGGCTACAAATGTATCAGCAGCACTCCTTTGCTTTAAACAGATGTTGTATTTGAGACTGTTCTGGTTGGTCTGAGTTAAAACTGAGGACAAAAGAGGAGCTTAACACACACACAGAGTTTACAAGCTGTATTGCTATTACTCTTCCTCTGACTTGGCAGGGTATGCAGCCTAATAGCCTTGTCTGGGAACGACTGGCAATTGAGTAAATGAGCCACAATTAACTTATAGGGCATGTCCAGACATTACACTTAGACTGGTATAAGTGAACAGAAATTATTCTAACCCTGTAACCATACAGAAGATCAGCACACATCGGCCGAACTAAAAATGGCACAAATAGTTTAAGATGGACCTGGTATGGTAGACCTGGTCCTTGATAATGAAGGAAGGAACGATGACAGCACTCATGACAAAATTAGGGACACCAGGAGCATAACACCTGCTTTCCGTCATCTGAGGGAGGGGGGTTGTGGAAGATGCTCGTATTGTGGGCACTGCCTTCCCAGTCAGCAAAGATGTGGGTAAAGTAGCCCTGGTGGTCAACAATGCTCTGCAGGATGACAGAGAAGTAACCCTTGTGGTTGATGAACACCTGGATGCCCTGGGGTGAGCAGAGGATGGGGTTGGGGGTGCCATTCCTGGCCCCCACCCAGTTGGGGAAGCCCACGTGGCAGAAGCTGGTGACCACCTCCTGCTGGTTGACTAGGAGGATGAAGCAGTTGGCCAGGACATCTGGATGACCAGGCACACCTCCTGGATGGCCTCTCTGGCTGTGAACTTGCTTATGCCAAACTGGTTGGCAATGTAGCAGAGGTTGCTGGAGGTGGCCAGGTTCAAGCTGGCAATGGCCACCCACTTCTGCAGAGTGAAGTCCTGGCATGCAATGTGGGGAGCCAGTGACAGTATCCACGAAGATGGCCCAGCACATGAGGAAGGTCTGCACATAGAGTTCATCTTCCCAGGTGTACAGGAAGATCCTTTCTTACCTCTTGCTGCTGGTGGTGCCACCCCAGAATCAGTGCTTGACAGTCTGGAAGTGGTGCCAGAGCACCCCAGCATTCCATGGCATCTTGGGTGGCCTTATCCTTAGCGACCACATGAAAGTCAGTGGCCCAGTCTAAGACAATTTGGCTAGCACAGGGTATGGTACGTGGCCCTGCAAGGGACATCAGGCTGCTGACTCAGGGGCAAGAAGCTGCATCCCATGTTGACCAGCTTCTGCATCATATCCAAATGGATGCACATGATGTTCCACAGTCTCCTTCAAGAGGCATGCAGGGTGACAAGCAGGACATGCCGCAACTCCTGGGTCTCTGCTTCGGCACAAGTGGTGGGGCACCATAGCAGGGTGCAAGCAAGCCAGAATATGGAGGCACATGCAATTCACAAGGGGGGACCCTTGGTCTGGGGCTCTTCTGGAAGGCTCAGGACAGGACACAGGGGAAGGGTCCACAATGACTTGGTAAGGGGTTTTGGAGTGTGCTTGCCCATGCCCAACAACTATTTAGGAGTGGCCCAGGCACTCAACTATACTTGGCAGTCTCTGGCAGCCTGGGAAGCCCTCAGAGCATTCTTGGAGGCATGTGGCAGCACGCCCCACCACCACCTAGGGGCCTCGGCCAACACAGGCTGTCTGCATGCCCCATCATCCCACAAAGGGAAAATGTGTATGGTGTTCACTCCCAATCTAAACTAGACCACTTTGTTACCATATTTGCCTATTACCTTGCTGTGTGCTCCTTTATTAAGGATACTTTTTTAGCATCTTGGTAATTTTATTAATGTGCTGTTAATGTTACTTGTGTTTTTATACGGAGTTGTATATTTCCATTCTGCAAGTCTTTACACTCAATGGGGCTATCTTGCAGGACTCAGTTTCAGTGGGGGTGGGTTCCTTCAGTCACTAAATCAGTTATACACACAAACACACACAAATTAACGTGACATGCCTAATTTGGCCATGTTGATCAGTATGGACTGGCTGACACCCTCATATGCCAAGAATCAGTTCATCAGAGCAACAATAAACTGCAGTCAGACACAAGCACACAGGTAAACAGACTACTTCTGAATCCGGCTGGGTGTCCAGCAGACACCCTCATGGGCCAGCACTCAATTTATTAGGGCACGTCTGAGCTAAACTGGGTCAATCAGCCTGTACAAACCGATCCCCTTATGTGTTTCAAACTCCGCACATCTCAGTCTTTAGCCTCTTGATGAGCAGACCCCACAGTATTTTTGGGATTCACAGGGATCTTTAGCTTAGGTAAAAGAAGTGTTACTGCAGAGCAAGTGGGGAAGGAGAGGTAGAGAAGGAAAAATATACCCAGTTACTACCAGTTTGACTGTAAAAGTTATTTATTGCTAAGTATATGAAACATATAATGGTACTAGTAGTAATAGACATGCAAAGGAAAAACAAACAATCAGTTACAGTTTTACTCTAGTTTCACTAAGTATTTGGGGAAACTTAGCTCAAGCTTAACTAATACAGTTTAGGTTCATAAATTTATGCCTAGAGAGAAGAGAGAGAGAGCAAGCGCTGGGATCTCACCAGTTTAAGGCACTCGGGTTTCAGTGCTGACAGGTAAAGTTCTTAGCACAATCCTTTAAGGGAGACGATCTGTTTCTTCCAGCTTCTCGAGAACAATAGCGGATGGTATCAGAGAGAATTTCTTCTTGAAGCACACACACTGCTGCTTTTTTAGAGATTTTTATACCCTTAGTTCAGCTTTTACAAAGCATTCTTAATGCTAAATCATTGTCTTTTCTCTTGACAAGGGGTTATGTGGTTTGGAACATTTAAAAAAAACTGATACTCAGGAAAACATAAGGTTAAGGAGGAACCAGACACTTAGGAGCCAGCTTGAAATTCCTATGGATAGCAAATATACTGATGGGATATCTCATGATTTCTTCAGAAACAATAGATAGCTTGCAGCATCAAGGTTTTGGATTTTTACTTGTTGTGAACAAGCCTCAGCTTAGCATGACTTTTCCAGATCTTACTATAGTCTTTTAACAGACTTAAGGCAATTATTGGAGTGTTCATAACCTTTTGTGGAGAGGACTTCTACCACTCGGGAAAATTATTACAACACTTGTGGCCAGGGCTCCAGTGGCCTGGAGACTGTGATGGACCCTTTAGTGTTGTTTAAATGTTGCCCATACCCACTTTGACTCTGTTTCTTTGCCTCCGTATTCTCTAACCTGGCAACCGAGTTTTAGCCAATCAAGTTTAAATAGGCTTCCCATAGCGGGACCAGGGAATGTACAGCCCAAGATGCCTATTAAACTTTACTTCTGCTTGGGGGGGGGTCTTTTGTAAATTCAGATTAGAACTGGTCTAAGAAATGCTGAGCTGGGTGTGTGTAAATGTGGGTTGATTAGCATTTGGAGCACAGATTCCCCAACATGCAGTGCTCTCCTGCTTCTCTGATCCCAGAATTCACTGTGGTCTCTGCTTCGGCGTTCTGTTCTCCATCTCCCATGTAAATGAATCGTCATCTGGTTCCATCTTGGATGCAAATGAGACCTAGGGCAGTTGCTCCCTTATCTGGAGGGCTTTGGATATGTCTCCCACTGCATCTTAATCAGTTTTGTTTAGGTTGGGGGGGGGTGGAATTTTTTGCGAGTCGGACAGTCTGCATCCTGTGTCAGGGTTCCCCAAGAACACGGAGCTGAGAGGTAACAACTTAGAGAAAACCATGTAATTTAGATGAGTTCCTCCTCTGGCTTTTTGAACATCTGTACATGGCCTTAGACTACACAGCACTGTCCCGTGGAAAAAGTGGCAGCACATTTTATCTCACATACTTCACAGGTACAGATGGACTGGTTACTTTGTAAGATCCCAGGACAAAAGGCTTTTTCCCAGGATAAATACTATTTTATGGATGTTTGGGCTTTAACTCAGCAAGGTAGGGATTTTCAGAAGTAGTTGCCACTGTCCTAAATACACTCATGGGGAGAGAAGCTATGAGTTTTTTTGAATCCGATGCAGTTCTAACTTTAAGCAAGTGAATATTTTCATTGATGTCAGTGAGATAACCTACCTAAGTTTAGTATGTTACTAAATCAGGGGATGATGCTGGTTTTCTTGGTGTCTAACTTGAAGAAAAACTTCTGTCCAAAGGTTCAAATGTATAGCTAAGGTGCATGGTGAAAGTAATTTTGTCCTGGGGAAGGGTATACTTTGAGGGTTAAAATTAGAGTATATCTCCACCATAGTAACTTCAGCTTGTGTGGACATATCTGAGCTAGCTTTATACAAGCTGCCTGAATATTGTGGGAAGTATAACCATGGTGGTATGGATTTCAGTATAAGCTAACTGACCAAGTGTTTGCCAGTCTTCCTGGACAGGTTTTTTAGCCAGCACTGGTTTTCAAGCTGCTGCAACTACATGATAGTCAGTATCAAGCTAGGTAGCTAATTCAAAACTAGCCCAGGAGTGTCAACACATGATAGCCACTACCATAACTGTACTATAGAGATACTTTTAATGTATCTCTATAGTACAGTTGAAACTATGAAACTATAACAAGATAAGAATCCGTTAATTAAGGAAGGAAAGGCCCAGGCATAAGGGAAAGTCCTCCCTATTTTTTTCTTGATTTCTTCTTTTTCTCCCCAGGGAGAGGGCAAAGTGGGGGTTGGGAGACATGAGCTAATCATGCCAGGAGTTAAGCATCCTCAGCTTTCTTTGATAAATGGTCTTCATCTGCAGTGGGGACTCAGACATCCCTGTTCCACTGAATATTTCATTGCTTAATATTAAGTATTCAGTGAAGCATCCAAATCTTCCATTTCCCTGAAAGTACTGTAACCACATATGCTCACTCGCTCTCCCTCTCTGTGGCCCAATTAATATTTAATTATGCCACATTAAATGGAACATCATCAATAGAAGGGATGGTATTTATTTCAGAATATGCAGTCTTTTGAGGATTAACGTACTTTTCTGGAATGTGTAGGACTTGTTCAAATATCATTAATCAGAGAAGGGAATTGAACCCACATCCTCAGTGAGTGTTCTAATCACTGAGCAGCTGCAGAAAATGGAGCACTATCTCCTGCTTCTCTGGCTCTATTTTGTGTAGACACAATTTGTTAGGCATGTAACAGGGTGTCCTTCCAGGGATGGCCATGAAGTTCCCGGAAGCCCTCCTAACTTGTCCACTCTGCTCACTGTAGGCAGTTACCCTTTTTATTGCCCACCACTCCTTGCTGTAATTGTGTGTGTGTGTGTGTGTGTGTGTGTGTGTGTGTGTAAGGGAGGCTGCCCAAGGGCTTCCCACTCTTCTCTCACTCACAGGACCACCAGGTGCCTGTGGTGCCCACCTTATGGGCTAATTCCGTGGCTTCAGTTTGGCCCTACACCATGCCCCATGCCTATCAAGTGTTACCACTCTTTGATTTTCACCTGATATCGCTCAGACTCTCACCATACTCAGACCCCCTTCTCTGGTCCTATATACTCAGCCCCTCTTTCTGGGCTCTGAACCCCTCTCTGGGTCTTGAGGAATCTCCTCCTGCCCTTATTTCCTCTCCAAACTGCTGGCCGTACTCTCCCTGCTGGCTTTCAGGAGCTGCAACCACCCTGCAGAGCTGATATTCCCTCAGTGGTCTCCAAGTGAGGAAAAGTTTGGCAAGCCCTAGCCTATTCATCTTGGAGCTGGAGCTTACATCCTTCCAAAGCCCAGCCCTTTCCTAGTCAGGTAAGGCAGACACAATTTGTTAGGCATGTAGCAGGGTGTCCTTCCCTACCACATTACCTGAAGGCTGCTTTCCAACCTGCCTTTCCTTCTGCCCTGCCAAAAGGTGTGCTCTGCAAATATACTTTAAATTGAGATCCCATCCAAGAAAATGGCAAAGGTACATACAATTATAAACCTTGAGGCACTTTGGGGCCTGCCTAGGAGGAAAACTTTAGGTACCTAGAACTTTTGCTATTGTTAATGTAGGCACTTACAAACTTTAGACACCTCTTGCATTAAAGAGAAGCTTGGGAAGATTCTGAGGATCTAAATTCTGAATATAAGTCCCAAAAATGGAAGTAAGGTAGCTAAATTCTGTCATGAATTGAAGCCTGAGCAGTGAAATACCTTTGAAGATTTGGGCCCATGTTACTGGCAGTGTTCTCTGTTACTGAAACAAGATTTATAAAGGTCCAGAAATGTATCATTTGTATTCAAATTCAGTTTAATCATTTACTTATAATTAATTAATTAATTGGACACACGAAGGAAGCAGAGCATGTGTTAATAAGTCATGAATAAATGAAGGTCTATCCCATTTTTCTGACCTAGAAAATAAGTAGAATTGGTATTTCTATTTTCACCTATTTATTATTTCATGCCTGTGGAAAGTATCTTTTTTAGAATTAATACGTATGTTTCCAAACCACAGAAATGCATACTTGCATCTGAAATATATTTGATTCTCTCATGTGTTTGCTGCATTACAGGTCATGGATTAACAGCAGTAAAGGAAAAGGCAGGAGCCACCCTCCGAATTCACAATTCTAACTCAGCATCTTCAGAATCTGCCCAGCCCCCTGGAACTGAAAAAATCACCCCAAGTATACGTAAGTGGTTCAGTGGTCCAAACTAGACAAAAGGCCTTGACAAATTGTAAAATTTATACAATTTGGGAATTCAAAGATTTTGATAACAGAATTCAGTCATTCAGTTTCTTGGGATTTATGACCTGCAGTATTCAAAATGCATTATGGCTTGTATTTTTTAGAAGCAGAAGATGCCACAGATCAGAATTCTACTGATGTTTTGTCATCATCTCCTTCATCTGGATCACGTGGGATGTTGTCAACAATCACTAATGTTGTTCAGAACACGGTAAGTAGTTAAAATATGCCTTCATTTGTGTCTTCTCAAGTGTTTCTATGTGCCCTTCCTTGTAAGTACTAGCAAGTCATATTTGAGAAGGAGAGGAATTCTGTGACTGGTTGAAAAAACTGTTTTTGAACATCTTTAATATGTTCAGGCAAAAAATAACTAGCAAAAATAATAGTTTAAAGTACAGCAAAGAAAATTTCCAACTTAAGATAAACACTAGGCTAGACTCATCTGGAAGGATGTCTGGCTTCTAAACTACAGATAGCTATGCAAACTCCTGGGAAATCAGCTTTGTGCAGATATGGTGACTTCATGTGACTTTTATTAAAATCAACTCATTCATGATTAATTTTGCTAGGAGGGATTTTGATATTTTTGCTGATAGGTAAAAAAAGACAATGCGAGATTTGCTTGCTTCAAGCTTTTTTACTTGAAATGTTCCATCTCTGATTCCTCCCTACCTCACTTCTCTGCCTAGTCTTACATCTCAGATCAGCCCTCTCACTATCTAGCTATTCTAATGCCATCTGAAACTCAATGTGGCAAAAGCTTTCTTGCTTTTCTACCATCTTCCTCATATATTTCCCTGTCACCCAGGCTCACAATCTATGTATTACATTGCAATATATTTCTTTCACTCATTCTCAGCATCCAAGTTCTGGTTAAATCCTATTGTTTCTTCCATTACATTTTCAACATCCATTCACATGCCATCTTATTCTCCTCCAAGTCATACAAAATACTGCCACTGCATTCATTTTTTTCTGGGCTTTTTGCACTGTGTTCTAGTAAGAAACTGCAGAAGCTTGCAAGCAGCAGCTGGGGTGCATAGTAGGTTGACTGTCCTTTGTACAGATTTGTTGAGGGGAGTGGGGTTCCCTTTCAATATGTATCCAGCTGTTCTTAGCACACCATGAATATATTTTCCTGCCTCACCTGCCTCTCAAAGTTAAAGTTTCTGGGATCATGGGAAGACTTCCAGTGACCATTCCTAAAGGGTTGTACTGGGGCCACCAGAGTTGTAGCTACTTAGCATTTGCTCATGCTGGGGAAGATTGTCTGAGCACTGAAGAAGCCAGTCTGCATGAAAAAGAATAAGGAAGGTGTGCCTATATGAGTGTTGAAAGTCCAAGAAAGCTCTTATATTATGCTAATCAGTTTTATGAGAGGAGGATGGACATTTTAGGATCCTTCCCTGGTAATGTAGTAACTTTTGTATCTAACCAAGGACATTTTCCTTCAGTGTTCTGCTGTTGACAGCCAGGACAGTCTCAGCCTCTGAGACCTTGGGGAAGTTTCCCACACTGAACTTAGCACTTCAAAATATGTCAGCATGGAGTCTGAACTGATAACAAAGCTATTAGCCTGTGAAGCCTTCTGTTCCTATTTGTCCCCTGCCACCTGTCCCCCATCATTTACCCCCCTTGTGTCTGCCTTCCCCAGCCTCAGGCCCTCCCTTGCCCTCCTTCCTCCATCACCCCCTTTCTCTCTTTGGGCTGCTTCTTCCCCCTGCAGCCTTGGGTCCTCACCCCTTACATCTGCTATGGCACCAGCAGGCTCCATCCCAATGGCAACCTGGGGCACTAAGCACAGCTCCCACTCCGCGCCGTAGCAGCAACATGGAGTTGGCACTGCTACTACAGGGCTTGGCTGGTGCTTCAGGCTGCAAGGATGGAGCCTGCTGGCACTAAAGCAAAGGTAAGGAGGAGTATAGTAGTGTTGGTGGGGAGAAGCAGTCCAGGGGAAGACTGGGTGCAGTGGATTCCTGAGGCTGCAGGGAAGGAGTGGAGGGCGATACAGAGGCAGTGGAGGGCAGGCAACAGTTGTGGCTGTGGTCCAGACCCACAGCTGAGGCCAGAGCTGGAGCCACAGCAGCTGCCTGCCCCCTGCCGCCTCATACTCAGTTCTGGAATGAAGAACCTTTTCCCCTATGTTAAATGGAGGAAAGGTATTGTCTTTTAATTGAGTAAGTATGATACATTGTCACAGTTCATTTGCAGGTATTAGATAAAAAAATCAGTTGCATGAGAGGTTCGTAACAGACCTTTACTTCAGCCTTTCTATTCATAGCATTTGCTCTATTCTGCTGCATGCCATCAAAAGAAGAATCAGAGCCACCCACATGTACAAAATGAAGGTGGCTTTTTTTCTAACTTTTTATTAACAATACTAATACTAAAAAAAATGTTATTAGGCATATTTTTTATGGGCAACAAGCTATTAAATTTCATACAATGTAAGTTTGTTTTTGTTTCATTAAATTGAAAAGCTTTTATATAGAACTTTTTCTTCTGGAAAACATATTCAAAGCAAATCAAGGTGATTAATGGTGTCATAGATCCTATTCTTAGCCAGGGTGGGGAAGCTATAGGGAGCTGAATATTCAGAGTGTGTCAGCAAAAGCACCATTTTCTACAATTTCACATTAACAAATAATGTGAAGAAGATAACCATGTTGCATTGTTTTATATGCAGGGCAAAAGTGTCTTATCTGGTGGCCTAGATGCTTTGGAATTTATTGGGAAGAAAACCATGAATGTCCTGGCAGAAAGTGATCCTGGATTTAAGAAAACAAAAATATTAATGGAAAGAACAGTTTCCCTATCTCAGGTTGGTTTGCATCAAACCCAGGTCTTACCTCAGTTGGAGACTACTGAGCTAGATTTTCCAGTTAAACAGACACAGGGGTTAATTTATTGGAATAGACTATGGCTCAGTTTTACACATAACATTTATGCGTTGTGTTGTACCCATTTTTTTCTCAGTAGGACTACAAATTATTATGTCTAGTACAATCAGCACTTACACATAAGGATGTGTATAACTAATCTTTGTAAGATACTGTAAATGATGATAAATTACTGTATTTTGAGATGTAATCAAACCCTTCAGGGTTTCTAAACAGTTATAAGTGTCTGCTCACCTCACCTACTTAGTTGTAATACTTTACTTAACAATTCATAGATTTATAGATGTTAGGGTCTAGAAGGAGCCTCACAAGATCATCAAGTCCCCCCCCCCGCACTTGAGCAGAAGAGACTGCTGGGGTCAGATGACCCCAGCAAGGTGCACATCAAGTTGTTTTTCTAAAGAACTCCAGGGTAGGTGATTGTACCATATCTGGGGGAAGTCTGTTTTAGACCCTAGGCTCTCAAATCATAAAGAAGTTTCTCCTTATGTCCAGTCTAAAGCCATCTTCAGGCAATTTGTATCCATTTGGTTCTTGTCTTCCTCTGGGATGCCTTGGTGAATAGATGCTCCCCCAGGCCCTGAAGTACACCCCTTATATACTTATAGGCTGCCATCAAGTCCTCTCTAAGTCTTCTTTACTCCATGCTGAACAGCCCCATGTCCTTCAGCCTCTCATATGAACTGCTCTCCAGACCTCTAATCATGCGCGTGGCCCTCCTTTGGACTCTCAAGCTTCTGCACACCTGAAGTGCAGTGCCCAGAACTGGATGCAGTAGTCCAGCTGTGGTCTCACCAAGGCCAAGTAGAGTGGGAGGATGACATCTGTGGAAGAAATCAAACTTCACATTGTGGTTGAATCAGAACTGACAGAGCCAGTTTTTCTTTATTTAGGGCTATACTGTGATCACAGGGAGAATTTCATACAGCAAGGGGAATCACCCACTTGTCTGCTTCAAAGGATTTCTCAGACTCTTTAAGTTTACAAGCATATTTATACTTAAGACAGAGAAAGAGAAAAAATACAACCTTGGAGAAACAAAACGATGGTAAATCATGCAGACATGCAGGCAGTTTACTTAAAGAAAACATCTGTTTACAGGGTAATATATCTAAACTGAACAAGGCATGCAGGAATCCTTATCTCAGAACATGTAACTGAAATAAGCAGTATCAGCATTTCTGGTCTTTGTCTGTTTTCCTAGTCAAGTAGGCCAGAAACACACATCCTTAGTTTTGCTTGAGATGCATCGATAGATACATGCCAGTGTTTTGTTCACTGTGTCAGCTACAGCATCACATTAGTGACTCATGTTCATTCTGTGGTCTGTCATGACCTGCAGGTTTCTTTTAGTTGTGGTGCTAGCAAGCGTAGCACCGCCAAGCCTGTAAGTGTGTTGCAGATTATTTGTCCCCAGATGGAGCACTTTACATTTCTCTGCGTTAAACACCATCAGGTTTTGATCCGCCCACCTTGCAAGCCTGTCCAGGTTAGCCTGTATCCCCAGCCTGTCCTCAAATGTGACCGCACTCCCCTATAATTTGTGGTGCGGTGGCCGTAAGCAGAGCAAGGAGGGGTAGGAGTGGCTGCACACGGAGCAGCTGCAGCACAGGGTGGTGGGTGGCAGTGGCGGCCACTGTGGGCAAGCTTCCCCACTGCCTGTGTCTAGCTGGCCAGCCAGAAATTCCAATTAATAGAGTGTTCCGGTCACTCAAATCCCAGATAACAGAGATTTTACTGTATATGACATCAGTCACAATGAGTGATAATGGAATAAAGCGTAAATTTTATTGGGAAAAATTAAAACAGTGAAAAAATATTATTTATTTTTCTCAGTATCCTCAGCAGCACACACTAATCTTACATAGCAGTCAAGTCATGAGTCATGTGCTTACAAGTTAATCTGAACATTGTCATTGCTGGTTCAAGTTACTTTAGATCTCCACATACAGATATGCAGTAACTACGTGTAACTTTTGATGACTCCAATACTATTACATCATTATACAGCATAGAAGGGATGCAGAGAGGCTGTAAATAAACACAGATGGACTTAGATGGTATTAAAACTACTTTTAGTAAAATTAAATGAGATCTAACAGTAGGCATTAAACTTTTTTCTGCTTGTAGAATATAATGTTGCAGTGAGATATTTTTCTCTTAAAATTTCATTTTCAACATCTACTACTGTAAGCAGAAATGGATTGGAGGTTAAAAGCAAAGTAATTCATGTTAAGAACATTCTCTAATTGTACCCTTTATGTATATATTATGACAGCAATACACACATAGCCATTACCAATAAAGTAGAATATAAATACCAATAAAGTAGAGATATAAAATGCTACAGCCTCAGTACTGTCATTGATGTAACTGGCATGTACATCTGATTGCAGGATCAGCTTAAGCTTTATGTAAGGTATTTCACTTACAACATTCCCAGGCAGTTCATGATATAAGAATACTACAACTCTTGTAATGAAAAGGATTCTCTCAAGTAGTGTAGATTGAAAATGTGATGTACCTCAAAATTTAAAATGTGGGTGACTGCCTCCAAATTATAAGAATCACATTTTCAAACACTGAGGCCATAGCAGTGCAAAATATAAAGTCCCCATAAAAATAGCATATATAAGTATTAAAGGATCACTCCAAAACATCCTCAAAAGTATGGAGCACAAGTCTGAACCACCTCTATTATAAGACCTATGCTCATTAAGGTAATGATTTTTGCATGTCCAGTGGTTACTTAGGACAGCTTTCACTATACATGGAAATACCCCTTTTGGGTAGGGGCCTCAGCAGCAACATTCTGCAGAGTTTGTGCTCTGTTATAGGTGCTATAAGAGAGTTAGGCAGTCTCTGGAATAAAGACCTTTTTATTTTTCTTCCATTTTAAATGGTGGCCAAATTTATGAGGTATTACCTGTAGCAGATATTGCCTTCGAGGATATAAACAACATTATTTGCCCTTTTTAAGGATAGTTAATAACACCAAAAGGAAAACTAAACGTAGAGCACTACTTAAATATTTTATTAGAGAGGTTTATCAAAAAAGTTATGGGCATTTCAGATTAACATACCTACCTACAGTGCTGAAATTTTAGTCATAGTCCCAAATTTTATTACTACTACCTAGAAAAGATGAGGCTGAGAGTAATAAAAACCCAATTCCACAGTGTCGCCAATACACTAACCGGAATGATATATATATTTTACAGTTGTTGCGAGAAGCTAAAGAGAAAGAGAAACAGAGATTGGCCCAGCAAGTCACAGTCGAAAGGACAGCACATTACGGGTTGCTTTTTGATGAATTCCAGGGTTTGTCCCATCTTGAAGCTCTGGAAATTCTGTCTAATGAAAGTGAAGCCAAGGTACAGTATAAAGGCCATAAATTTGCAGTGGTTAGTGAAAAATTGTTCTCAAGCAGTAATCTCCCAAAACAATTCTCTTTTAAGTCATTACGGGTTTCCATTGACTTTAGGAGAGGTTGGATTAGTCCCAATGGGCAGTCCCTGGTCTCGGGCAGTCCATCTCAATAGAACTAGGATTTAGCACAATAGCTGAAAAAAATCAAGGAAACTTTGTATTTACAGTTCTAGTTGTTAAAACATTGTGTATTCCTTGTTTTTTGATGTGTGACCAGATATAAATATCCCCTTAAGCTCTGCCAGGAAACTCAATTATTTTCTTTTTGGAAGAGATTGATATTTATATCCAGGAACTCCAGAACAACTACTCCCAGAGGATAGTGAAATAAAATTGATTCCTGATTATTTATTCAATTTCTATCCCTGATTTATTGCATTGTTTTATTAGCGTGTACCCAAGATATAAATACTGGGTGTTTGCAATCTCTGTAGCAAATCAAGTTAAGAGCCATGTGCTTACAAATTCAGAGTTCTAGGAAGAATATAATCTGAACATTGTCACTGCCAGTTCAAGTTACTTTAGATCTCCATATACAGATATGCACTAACTGCTTTTAACTTTTGATGACTCCAGTACTGTAGCCTCACTCTTAGAGACATGCTTAAATTCATAATGTTATTATGACATCCAGCTTTTATTTCAAGTATTAGTTTATTAACTCTATGCCAAATTAGCTCAGGGGAGCCTTATTGCTCTCTCAGTACTCAGTTTTCTAAATAGTTCTCAAACTATCTTCCTCTGTGTATTTCTGTTTTTTAAAGTCCATTCTTCTTTCCCCTCTGAAAAAGGTTAGGGCACAGAACAGGGGTGGCCAACTTCTAAGTGACTGGTTGCATGCCCTGTAAGCCACACCAGTGGGAATCGCATGCTGTGCAGGCCGCACCAGCACAAACTACCAGCACTCCTGGCTGATCACCCAGTAGGCAATCCCATACTGCATTGCATTTGTACGCAACCTCCCACACCACCCCACAAACCCAGTCACCCTGGCCTCACCCACAGTCTGGCCCAGCTGCAGGCTGCCCTGCTGCACCATAGGCTGTGTTGTGCCACATCGCACCACCCTCCTCTTGGAATCAGGCAGGAAAAAGAAGCCAGAGAAGGGAAAGGAGACCCCAGATATTGCTACAGCCAGAGTGATTAGGGCAGTGGCAGCTGGGCAGGAGTGTGAAGGCCACAAATTAACTTTGCAGGCCACATGCAATTGGACAGCCCTGGCATAAAACATATTTAGCGTAAAGGCCCTCACTTTCTAAAATGGTCTAACACCAGCCTCCTATTTTTCTGCTACAAGTAAGTATAGGTCCAGATTAATAAAAGCTTGTTGCTTAGAGCCAGATTCTGTTCTACCCAGTTGGAATCCTTGGCAAACAGTTAATGCAAAAGATGGATAGGTCTTCCTTGCTGATTTTTTGTGACTCCATCCTAGTTATTACAAGTTATTACAAAAGTAGATGCATTAATGAATTTTCAATACCTGAGTGCAACAGAATCACACTTAGGTAGCTAAGTCCATTTAATTGTCCACTAGCTGGAACAGAATCTGGCCCCTACTCTCCCTCTAACTTTTATGTTTGAAGTGACTTCTAAGTCAAAATTATAAAGGTAAAACTAGAGGCTATTTTAAAGCAATGAACTACAAACCTTTTTTTTAAGTAATTAAAGCATCTGAATTTTAATCACACCCAAGACTGTTACTTTGAGTCTGTTAAGACCATGTTAATCTAAAGTCTGCTCTCCTTTATAATAAAATGCGTTAATCTCTTGGGAAAAGGTGTGTTTAGTACTGGAGTTTCAACTACTGGAGTTTCAGAGTTAGAAGCCTAAGTGATTTGAGCCAGAAACAATGTGGACACTAAAAAGAGATTCCTAGCTGAAGTAGGAAACAAGCTGTTTGTGGGAATTTGGCAGGACAGAGAGCTGTGTGTGAGGAGCACAGACTTTTAACAGCCAGTCCCAAGGTTTGTAGTTTTAATTTTCAAAATCTTTCATGGGCTTCAGCCAGACTCTCTAAGGGATAATGATCTGCCAGGAGCACTGAGTTATTCAGAACAGCTGAACTGTCTGTCAGTGTTGTGGGTGAGGCCAGTGGAGACAGGGAACAGGACTTGTACTCTGATGTTCCCTGCCACAAGTGTCCAGGTGGACAGTGAGCCTTCCTGTATTCTCTTCCTACTCATAACCTTCACCACAACCTTCCCATATAAAGGTTTCACCTTTAAATTACAGGTTTTTAAAATCCAAAGTATGTGTTCTGGGAGTAGGAAGAGACCTGAAGATATTGTAATATTGGAAAGGCATTATGGTCACCCATTGACAAAGTAAGCCAGTAGGTTAGATTGTAGCAGAAAGCCCCTTTTATACGTTTCCCTTCTGGACATTGATATAACAGAAGACCCTTCTTGCCTGAAACATTTTGTGCATTTGTTTTCCTTCTCAGTATTGGCAGAGACCTAGCATATTAATTGCATGGGTGTGGCAAGGCTCAGAGCAAGCCAGAAAGCTGAAGTGGCTTTCTGTAGAAGAAACCTAAAAACTACATCTACATATCAATTAAGCTCAGTGTTACTAAAGAAAACATAACTAAAAAGTCCATTGCAAAGACTGTAAATATATCCTGTGCTAACTTAACTCACTTACTGCTCCCAGTAGCCTTTTAATTTCACTACCTCACATTGCATTTTTATATATTTCTCACAGTGCATTTTCATATTTCATCTGTCTCATCTTTACCATGGAATTTTTTATTTATATTTTCTCTTTTAAACTCTTAAGGAATGTACTCCCTGTAGAATGAAGTTACACCCTGCACCGTTGTTGAAACTTCATTGAAATTGTAATTGTAAAGTAATAAAATCTGTTGAGTGAATGCAAGTGAATGATGATCATCAGTAGACAATAGCCTAGCCAAAGGAACTCCATTTTAATCAGGCTAAAGAACTGATTCCTGGAACTGAGCACTCACCCTGTGGACTATTCCTGTAACCCATGACAATACAGCCATTAAGTCAATAAGTCAAGGGTGGACTCCTGAAACTTCAGGTGCCAGCAGGCAGAGACCCCTGTGACTAACAGGTGTCAGGTACTATTCAAGACCCACATAGGACACCGACTTCTGGATTGGGTAGCCAAGATGATGCTGGGGGATCACACAAGTCTGCCAGAAAGGGATAAAAGGCAGTGAAGCATGACACTCAGTGGTGCCCTCTCATCCAGCACTTGACCTATCTAGAAAGAAGGACAAGTAGGCAACCCCCTTCTGGAGAAGACATCACCTTGAAGGAAGCTGACCATCAACAGCAGACTCCAGGGCCTCGAATAGGTAGATATACTGACACCAGTGCTCTCACAATAACTACAGCAGCTACTATACACTATACTACATGGGTTTGAATGAATGAGTGCGTGTATGTGGTAAGGTGACCAGTACTTTTATTGGTAACTTCACATCCCATTCAATAAACTAGAATTTATTATGATCCTGTGAGTTGGTCCCTTGTAGTCAACAAGATAAAAGATGTGAGTTCATAATGGGAGTTTATGTCTCTTTCTCAGCATAGCATCAGACAGCTTACGCTCAAATCAGCCATTACAATGAAGAAAAGGCCTAATTATGTTATGACTGATCATCATCATTTCTTTTTCAGATTCAGTCATTTTTAACTTCCCTTAATGGAGAGCAATTGGAAATTGTGAAAAATTATTTGATTGCTATTAAAGAGATCTTCATTCCAAAGGAATCAAATAGTGAAGATGGTCAAGAAAAAAAAGGTAATTAAAGAACTGCTGAGTTATCCCATGTGCAAACTATTAAATCTATGGGTTTAATTAAAAAAATTCAAGCTGACATGCCTTACTTAGTTCAGAGGAAGTGGACCACTGGTAGTGCACAAAGCCCTGGTAAGTGGTCCAAAGATCACACCAAACCCTCTCCTTTTCAGTTAAAAGTGTGATGAGGAGGTTCCCTGGTAGTCTGTGACAAATGCTAAGTGCTGATACTGGGTTTTAGTCCAAACCATCTAGGAGCTACTGCTGCATTGATAACAGATGTTTTGGAGTGAAATTTGTGTGTCACCTTTATACTGCTCAAAAAGAAACAAATAATGTGGAGACAAGAAAAGCTCAGGTGGTTATATGCTTCATTTTACCCTCATACTCTAACTAAAGTGAAAGATGCATACAGCATTGGATAATGAAGTTAGGGTTGATTATGGATTTTTTTTAATCTCAACAGAGCAAGCAAAATAAAAAGTAAAGGGCAACACACCATTAATTGACATTCAGGTTATAGATCCTGCTTATAAAATTATTTATGCACTGTAAACTGGCTGGCAGTTGGGATGAGTGATTTTGTGCTCTAATGGCCTAATCTAATATACTGAAGGGATGGAACGGTATTTTCTTTTGAGCGCTTAAGTGGCAGTTTTCTGGCTGGCTGTCTAGCTGGTTTCAACCACATTTTACATCTTGGTTGCTGAAGGCTATACACATACCTTCATGTAGGTAGCATTTTTGGCATTCAGCTAAAATTCTGCTGTTTAGACATGCAAAGGGAAATAGAGATCCATCCTAGTGATATTTTCATCCCTGCTCCAGTCTCTATGCCAGGTAAAAGGGACTGGAGTGGCATAAAGGGACTGTAAAGATCCCAGTTTCCTGTTGGAAAGGCACTGACAAGGCTGCTCTCCAGGGTTCCCCTTGCAATAGCTAATACATGGGTTGTTTAAGTAATAAGGCTAGAAATGGCAAGAGACTGTACACTGCACTGCAGAGATTATGGGCAGCATTGTGGTGCTAGGTCAACCCAAAGAGTTCACTGTTAGTTAGGCCCGGAGAGAGTGTAAATTATGCTAAGGGCCTCTAAACCCTAGGTAAAGCCAAAGTAGATGGCTACAAAGGTAGCTGAAAGCCAGGATAGCCTGTGTGGGGGTTGCAAGTTCTATGCTTAGCCTCTGGACATCAGTAGAAAGATTCCCATTGACTTAATTGGGCTTTACATCAGGCCCTTAAATTCTGCCTTGAAAATAGTTTTTTAATCTCTAAAGTCTTTTCCTAATCTCAGGGAAGCAGGCCCTTCTAGCCTAAATTTTTCAAAATACCGAGTGACATGTGACCAAGCATCTGAAACTCACCAAAGCAAACTCTTATTAAGAAAAATGTCTAGAGGTGGTTCCTCCTTAACACCTCAGGGTACTGGCAAATTCTGTTCTGCTGTGTCTGAGTTCTTATACTGCCCTCATCATTGGAGTATCTGAGCACTTTCTAGTAGTACATTAAACAACAGGAATCACATCTGTCACATGTGGTTTGTTGTCTCTCATGCTTTCCCCAAGTGGCGAATTGTGTGTGCTATGAAATGTTTTAGTTTAGTGGAGTTTTACTTTTGTGGTTTTTTAAATGTATGCCCTGCTATCTGTGTGTTAAAAGGCCATGTGGCATATGTTGTGGGACAGGGTGACATACGTGAGAGCTATTAATTCTTGGGACGGGTTCATTTTTCGATCTCAGAGCATCCTGTAAGAAAGCTATTTCTTTTGCACATATGAATTTTACCCTTATGGTAGAAAGTTCTGTTTTACCAGTGAAGCAAGGCTGTTGACCGTCATCCTTGTCTTGGATCTGTAGAGGGTCTTCTATATATACTAAGTCTAAAGCACAGCACTTTGAAGAGAAGGACCAAATCAAAAAGCATTTTTCATCATACAAAAGCAAATCAGACAAAGGGCCAAAACACTCCTTTCAGTGACAAAGAAATAACCACAAATGAAGTCTGCACACCTTGCAGTGGAGTCTTTAGAAAGTGAAACTGTTTCTTCAGGCTTCAGTAAAATCAACTGCTTTATTCATTTTCCTTAACCAGAGTAAGTACACAGAGTGTGATGTTCTCTCCTTTGCAGATGAACAGGAGTATTCCGCTGCACCATTTCCAACATACAGCCCACTTACAGATCTAGGCAGATCTGTACAGAGATCCACATACAAATTAAGAACAATGTAATGCAGCATGTGGTATGCTTCATTTATAATCAGTCTTGAAGTAGTGCACTGCATGAGCAGAAGTGCTGGAAAGACTTTCACATACAGTGGAGTCACATCATACGCGCATTTAACTTATGCGAATTCATCATACGCGTATGCCCCAGAGTGTCAGTTGTTTGTATTCAGCCTGCAGCTGCACCCCCGCAGAGCTGTGCACGGGGCCAGCAGCCCTGCTGGGAAGCTGTGCACGCTGGCCGGGCAGGAGTTTGGTGCAGGCTGCTCTGGGTAGGAGCAGCTGGATGGGGGAGGGAGCGGACTGTACCACTGGGCAAGCGCCCTGGTTCCCTCCCACCCCCAGCCAGCTCCTGGTACCTACCATGCGTGCACCCTGCAGCTGCCCCCCTGCAGCGCTGTTCACTGGGCCAAGCAGCTACATTGGAAGCAGCCCTGCTGGGAAGCTGTGCACGCTGGCTGGGCAGGAGTTTGGTGCAGGCCAGCTGATTTTCAAGGGTAATTTTGACTATACGCAATTTTTGCCTTACGCGCTGACTCTAGAACCTAACCTCCGCATAAGATGCGACTCCACTGTATTGCATAATCATGTCTGTCCACATATATTTATGGACAATTAAGGGACCAATGTCAACTTTTTTATTATAGGTTAATTTAAAATAATTCCACTTTCTGTTTTGTACCATTTAAATACTATGTACAATTTTATTTGGATACAGTTGAGCAGAAGAGATTTGACCTCACTAAGAAATTAAAATGTTTACTAACTGACAGTAGACAGAATTACAAAAAAAGAATGGAGAGAGAAATATCTGGCTTTCCAGAAATGGAGATTTTGGATTTACATTTTCTATTAAGATATATATATCATGATCACAAATAGATGTATTGAATCTCTTGAGGACATAATTGTTGACTGTTTTGGACTGCCATGGGTTACTGTGCAGCTTACAAACTTTCACACTAGGAGAGTGTTAAATATGAGTATATATGGGAACAAAGTAGATCTAGAATTATGGACAGTGGGAAAGATATCCTTTTCTATTAAATTGTGTTGGATAGTTTGAAAACCAGTAAAAATTAACATTTTCTGTAGGGCTTTACAGTAGAGTTGGGCTTGCACCTTGGTGATGATCACTTTCATGGAAAACTTGGATTGCTGTTGCCTCTCATTGTCATAATCATTTAACACACACACCATTGCACAGATGGTGCTCATGCTGCTTTACATTTCCTGTAGACAGTATCCTTGGTGGGTATCCACCAAAATATCTCTTTTTGATCAGAAAAAGACAGTGATGTCTTCAGTAAATCCAGAAGAGGGGGGAGAGGGGTTTCCTTAGTGTTTTTATTGAATGTAGCAAGTGTATAAAGCCCCATAAAACGTAAATAATTCATTTAATAGGCCCATAAAGGACAATAGTCTGTCATTTTAGATAACTATGATCCATTTGCATTTAATACTGCAAATGATTTGCATCTTTGTTCCCTCTGATAGAATAGTTTCTATTTCAGCCAGCTTTGGTTTGACAGTGTCTATAATAATTTGAGTTGTGTTTTTATCCTTCAGCTACTGCAGTTAATGTTCTTGTTCTCATTTACCAAACCGTATATAACTTTCTGGATTGCTCTGAAATGTGTCCTTTCAAGAGAAGAGTTTTAGTCCTTGGGTGGGGGTTGTTTGTCTGCTTGTCTGTTTGTTTTTAAATTGTTTACCTGAAATTATTTGCTTAGGTTCCTGCAATATTGTTATACCCAAACTATACTGAAAATATAAGGTGTTGCCAATTATAATAAACACACTTTAATCACCATTAAGTGCCTAGTGAGGACAAAGCATCCTTTAGCAACATATTGGCTGAGCATGGTCAAATTCATATCTTCACTACAAAGAAAAGCTTTGCTCTTAGCCCAGGTGAGCTAACACAAGTTAAAATCCTACTGAAGACAAGATTACAGATTTAACCCAAGTTAGTGATTCAGGTAAAGACCTATAGGGAAGCCTAATGTTTAACTTGATGGACTAAGAATTAACCACTTTGGGCTGCAGTAAAGTCCATGAGTAAGGACAGAAGTTACACATAAACCGATTTAAGTGATCAGAAACTGGTTTAAACCTGTGTGATGGGCTAGCCAGTAGCGGCCCCGGGGTTTTGAAAAGTTAAAAAATGATTGGTGGAGGGGATTTCGTTTTCCCCACCAATCAGGCTCTGGAAAAGGAGAAAGCTCTGGATATAGGCTTTAGTATACTACGTTCCTCTTTAATCCAATGTTAGATACTTTGGATGAGATACTTCCATCTATTTTATCACGGTTTTCTTCACAATTTTTTATGAGACTAGGCCAGTTCTTAATAAATTGTTCAAAACAACGAACCACAGAATTCTATCAAAACATCTTGAGGGAGAATTAGTTTGGATCCTCCTGCTCTCTTCAGTGAAGCTGAAGCAAAATAGTTGTTACAGAAGTATTTTGCAACTTTAACAACATTTTCTTTTATTCCTGAAGAAGTACTTAGGTCTTTGGCTAAGAGATGCATTAAATGAGCACTGCTGCCATATGTTATTAAGGAGCATTCTTCTGTTTCTTCTTCTAAATATCTTCTCATCTTTGCCACGTTTGCAGCATTGTCTGTGACAACTGTGCGTGTGACAGTCTGTTCACAGTGACAGTGTCATCTGTGACAGTTTGTTCACAGTTTATTACAGCTTTCACTGCCACTTCTTTTAAATATTCTGCTGTGTGGGCATTTCCTGACATATCTATTGTTTCTGAAAGATATGCAACCCCATCTTCTTTTGTCACACAGGCACATATTAGTGAATTGTGTACATTGCTCCATTCATCAATACTTAAATTGGCAAATTTCCCCTCATTATTTCTTGCACACTGTTCAAGTTCCTTCTCATACACTGCATCTAGCAACCTTCTACCAATGTCTGCTCTACCAGGTGGAGTGTAGCCTGGTCATAAGGACTCAACCACGTCAATGAAGTGTTTATTGTTAACAATGAGAAAAGGAGAATTTGTGGCATAAATTAACCAAGCAGTCTTTTCATCTATGGTGTCTTGTTGGTATTTGCTGGTCCCTAATACAAACCCATCCATGGTGGTGGTTTTACTGGATGATTGAAATCTTTCGCTTGCTATTGATACTTTGTTGTCTGAAATATGTTTAGTTGCAGCACTGCTGCTAAAAATACCAGCGAATGCCCATGTTTGATTGGTGGGTAACTTGATATGTGTGAGTGTGACAGAGCCATTAATTCATTTTTATGAGACCTATAAGTGTAGGTTGAGCATGTTTGTGATGAGATTTAATTGTAACTGTTATTTTTTTAATGAGAGAGAAATGTAGAATTTTATTGATGATTTAAAAAAAAAAATTATCGGTTTTTTGGGGGGTTTTTTTAAATCATTGATTTTTATCCACCCTGGGAGCAGAACAGTCCTGCTGGCCTGAGCCAGCACACAGCTTTGGCGGGACAGTTCCTGGTGTGGCTGCAGCTGGCTGTGTGCTACTGTGCCTCCCTTGCCTCTAGCAGCTCCTTCTCCTCCCACTGCTGCCCCTGCTTTCCTGTTCCAGGTGGCGGGGGGGCAGGATGCCTTCCACCCACTCCACCCATCTGCAGGGTCTGCTCATCATGCAGGGCAGGGAAGTGGATGGAAGGCAGCCAGGAGCTGGAGCCAGAGCTCCACACACTGGGCAGAAGCCACTGGGCTGAAGCTTCCTGCCTGCCCACCTAGAGTGGCACAGCAGGGGCAGGGGTGGTAGCAGCAGCTGGATGCGAGAGAAGCAGAACAGCCCCACCAGCCCCAGCCAGCATGCAGCTGCAGCTGGTTGGGTGTTGCACAATAATGAACAGTGGGTGCAGTATCTGCAGGCACATGAGCCCCTATAATGGGCAACCAGGGGTGACGCATAGGGGTGCACCACCTGCAAAAAGACATCGAAAAGACTGTTGGTGGTGCCTGCAGGCGGTCCCTGATTGCCCCTGGCTGCCACCACCACTGACACTGCCGGCGGTGCCTTTGGGTGGTCACCAGGAGCTGGAGCCAGAGCTCCATGCACTGGGCAGAAGCTGGACTCGATGATCTTCCGAGGTCCCTTCCAGCCCTAATGTCTATGAAATCTATGTGGGCCAGACCTGTCCCAGTGGGCTGCAACTCGGGCTGGAACCCAGCAGCCACCCAGATGAATGGCCAAAGAGGCTGGAGGGGGTATGGCTGTGCCGGTGGGAGCCCAGTGATGATGAGCTCCTGCAGACAGTGGCTTCTGCCCAGTGCATGGAGCTCTGGCTCCAGCTTCTGGCTGCCTTCCATCCACTTCCCTGCCCAGCGTGATGAGCAGCCCCTGCAGATGGGTGGAGTGGGTGGAAGGCATCCTGCCCCCCCGTCACCTGGAACAGCAAAGCAGGGGCAGCAGTGGGAGGAAGAGGTCGCCATGGTCAGCGCTCGCCACCCCCCTCGCCACTGAGAGTTCCAGCGGTGTCTGCAGGAGCTCATCATCACTGGGCTCCCACCAGCGCAGCCGTACCGCCCCCCCAGCCTCTTTGGCCATTCATCTGGGCGGCTGCTGGGTTCCAGCCTGAGTTGCAGCCCACTGTGACGGGTCTGGCCCACATAGATTTCATAGATTTCATAGACATTAGGGCTGGAAGGGACTTTGGAAGATCATTGAGTCCAGCCCCCTGCCCAAAGGGTAGGAAGTCAGCTGGGGTCATAGGATCCCAGCAAGATAAGCATCCAATTTGCTCTTGAAGGTGTTCAATGTAGGTGCTTGAACCACTTCCAATGGCAGGCTGTTCCAGAACTTGGGGGCTCAGACAGTAAAGAAATTCTTCCTTATGTCCAGCCTGAAACAGTCTTGTAGTAGTTTATGACCATTC
>NW_017728948.1:44619549-44637117 GCF_001723895.1 Crocodylus porosus
GGTGTTAAACACCATCAGGTTCTTGTCCGCCTATATGCTGAGCCTGTCCAGGTCAGCTTGGATCACCCGCCAGTCTTCTGGCGTAGATGCTTTGCCCCGAAGTTTGGTGTCATTGGTGAACTTGAACTCAGTCCACTTTTGACTCCAATGTCCGCATCATTAATGAAGATGTTGAACAATTTGGGTCCAAGGAGAGAGCCTTGGGGGACCCCACTGGTCACAGGACACCATGATGAGTGACTTCTATCAATTACTACCTTCTGGGTCTGACGACGGAGCCAATTTCTCAGCCAGCAGATCACGGTGGACCCAAGGCCACATTTGGCTAGTTTTGTCAAGAGGTGATCATGGGATACCAAATCGAAGGCTTTTCTGAAGTCAAGATATATGACATCAATCTCTTCTCCCTTGTCCAGGTGATAGGTCACCTGGTCATAGAAGAAAATGAGATTGGTCAAGCAAGACCTACCCGCAACAAATCCACACCGGCTATCCCTTAGGATGTTGGCGTCAGCCATTAAGGGTGGCCTCTTTAATAAATTTTTCTAAGATCTTCCTCAGGATAGAAGTCAGGCTGATGGGCCTGTAGTTAGCCAGATCCGCTCTCCTCCCTTTCTTGAAGATCGGCACCACATTGGCCTTCTTCCAGTCTTTGGGCACTACACCAGAGAGCCAGGAGTTTTCAAAGATCTGTGCCAGGGGCTGGGCTATGACGGTTGCCAGCTCTTTGAGTACCCTGGGGTGTAGATTGTCAGGGTCGGCTGACTTGAAGGTATACAGCTTCTCAAGATGTTCCTTCACAAGGTCAGCATTTATGGAGGGCAGGGGATCTCCCCCCACCCGGACCTCCCTGTCCCATAGCGGGCATGGGCGTCCCATGGGACTGATGAAAGACCAACGCAAAGTACCCATTTAATAGGTTGGCTTTTTCCTGGGTGTCAGTTGTCAGTTGCCCCATGTGGTTCAGCAGGGATCCAATGTTGCCCTTGCTTTTCCTCTGGCTCCCCACATATCTGAAAAAGGACTTTTTATTGTCCTTGATGCTCAAAGCTAGTTGGAGTTCAGTTGCAGCCTTGGCTTCCCTGGTTTTCTCCGTGCGGGACCGGACCAGTGCAGAATAATCCTCCTTGGAGGTGAATCCTGTCCTCCATCCTTTGTAGGCCTTTCTTTTTCACCTCAGGAGGTCTGCTAGGTCCATGGAGAGTCAGGGGGCTGCTGTGCCCTCTTGCTGCCTTTCCTCCAAGACGGAATAGACTTAGCTTGTGCATTGAGGATCACTCCCCTGAGGAGCAACCACTCTTCTTGAACTCCCCTCTCCCTGGGGTCGTGGTCCCTTAGGGCCTGACTGACAAGCCTCCGGAGCTTGTCAAAGTCAGCTTTTCTGAAGTCAAGGACTTCCGTGTTGCTGACTGACTTGCCAGCTTTACAGTGGATGATGACGGTGATCAGCTTGTGGTCTCTGTCACCCAGCTTCCCATCGATCACTAGGTCACCAATTGGGTCATCCCCTGTAGCCAGTACCAAGTCAAGCAGCGCTTTGCCTCTTGTTGGCCCATACACTTCTTGAGTTAGGTAGAGGTCATCCACGCACGAGAGAAAGTTTTGTGACTGCTCGGATTTTGCTGAGTGATCCTCCCACAAGATGTCCAGGTATTGAAGTCACCCATGACAACCATGGTCCTGGAGCATGCGGCCTCAGCCAGTTCCCGGGCGAACTCCTAGTTAAACTCAGGACTTTGGGTGGGTGGTGTGTAGTAGACTCCCACCGTTGTGTCCCCTGTGCCATGTTCCCCACGGATTATAACCCAGAGGGTCTCCAGTCATCCACCCTCATCGCCAATATCAGCTTGCAAGGACATGTAGCTTTCCTTAATATAGAGAGCTACACCCCCGCCCCTTTTATCTACTCGATCCCTCCTGTACAGGGTATAGCCATCTATACCCGAGGTCCAGTCATGAGTGCAGTCCCACCAGGTCTCTGTTATCCCTATGATGTCATAATTACTTGCATTAAGCAGGAGGATGAGCTCCTCCTGCTTGTTCCCCAAGCTCCTGGCATTTGTGTACCCCTTGGGGGCTCCTGCCTTGCCCACAGATTGTACCAGGGCTGGGGCAGGGGTGGGCTTTCTTAAGTGCCTTGGCCCGCTGGCTTTGCAAGGATTGCTCAGTGGGCCAGCAGTGGCGGTAGTCCCCCCGTCCCCCAGCGGGCTTAGTTTAAAGCCCGGTGGAGCAGGTCAGCCAGTCTGGCTGAGAAGAGCCTCCTCCCCAGGGGAGAGAGGTGGAGGCCATCCCTTCCCAGCAGCTCGCTGCCTCTCACGCCAAAGAGCGGGCTGTGGTCATGGAAGCCAAAGCCTTTCCGATGACACCAGCACCGCAGTCTTTGGTTGAGTACATGGATCCTCCTCTCCCTCCTCAGCCCATAGCCCAAGACTGGGAGGATAGACAAGAACACCATCTGTGCCCCGAGACCCTTTAGCCCTGCTCCCAAATCCCTGTAGCGCCTCATGACCCAGCTGGGAGCACTCCGAGCCGTGTCACTGGTGCCCACATGAATAAGGAGCATGGGATAGTGGTCTGTGGGCTGGAGTAGTTCAGGGATCTTCTCCTCAAAGTCCCGGATGCGGGCTAAGGGTTTGGGGCGGCATATTGCCCCCTCAGGATGGAGTCTCCCACAACAAACACCATACGTTTTGTCTAGGGGAGAAGGCAGGCGGTAGCTGCAGTTGAGTCTATGTTGCCTGTGGGAGCTGGCAACTTAGCAGGCTGTGCTGGAGCAGCAAGAGGTGTAGCCTAACCCAGCCCAGCCTCTCCACATCCGCTCTTTGCAGCACCCATGGGCCAGCCCAGCTCAGCCCCATAGCCACAGCTTAGCCCCAGCCTCAGCCCCCCAGCCTCAGCCCTGGGCAGATGGCGGGGCCATGCCAGCCAGCTCTGGCCAGGCCACCTGACACACAAGCAGGGCAAAAAGCCAGGCAGACCTCAGCTAGGGTCCCCATGCCCATGCCTAAGAGAGGAGATGAGTGTTTAATGCCCCTCCCTGCCCTCCTTTGCCTAAGCTGCTGCCTGAGCTGGTGTCTGGCCACGTTCCCCCCCCCACCCCGGGACATGCCTGACAAGGGCTGCTTCCCCCCATTCAAGTACATCCTTGCTGGGGTCCCTGCAGGCCAAGGTGGGGATTTAATCCCCTCCCCAATCATACTTAGCATCCTGCTGGGGGGTCCTGGGCATGTCCCCCAGGTCAGCTTCCCTCCAGCCTTGTGGCTGCTGCCAAAGGGAAGGGAGGGCTTGTTCTAGCGTCCCCAGCTTCTAGCCAGAGCCACTGCAGGGAGTGGCTGCATTTCTGGAATCAAAAGTGAATGTCTATTCACTTGCAAATCAGATCAGTCTACACAGATAGAATAACCTGTAATGATTTAATCAATTCAGGTGTGGGCTTTTTGATTGTATGTCCCTAGCCAAGATTATATCTGAGGACCAGATACCATGTAGCATAAAGAAAACTGTCAGTATCTTTTTGCAGTTCCATCAAGATCAGTTAAATTCATTGCAAAGCAAGGTACTTCTCCTGGAGGAAGATTCATCTTGTCCAGAGCTAGCATGATGGTCCTCGACTCCCACTTGAACTGTTTTGGAAGTTAGACCTTAACTAGTAAATAGAGAAAAATAGGAACAAAATATCACTTGAAAACATTTCAGAACTAGATGGGTTTTGGAGCTTAGTTGGGAGTCTGATCTTTAGCATCAGTAGCCCAAGAAAATTGATACTAACAGAACTGTATTGAGGTCTATTTCCCCAGAAAGCATTAATGAAAAATCCAAACTCAATGTAGGTTCAGTGTAGATGAATATATCCAACTGTTATCATTTAGGAAATCCATCTAATAAATAATGCAAGGGCAAAGTAGAAATGGTTACCTTGTAATTCATTATCTATGAAGATGTTAGCTTTAGCCAACATGGGCAAAGGGATGTCCTTGACCAAGATGGAGATTAAGTACTGGGAATGTCTGGGTCAGTCATGCACATTGTGTAAGGAAAGTCCTGCTCCTTTAAGACCGTGTAGTCTCGACTACAAAAGAAAAAAGCTCTACATAATCACATTCATTCTTAAAGTAAAGAAGTATATGGCCTTTGGAGTGTAGTTTCCCTAGAAAGCAAGCTGGGAAACACCCTTTCCCATATGTTCTCTTTAAAACTCTTGCTCTACCTGGCTCTGCTGTAGTTTATATTATCTCATTTGAGGGTAGAGGCTTGTGTGCATTCTCCCCGATAATGTCTTGTCAGGAGATTCCAGAGCACCAGCAGTGATATCTAGAATTAGGTGGGATGGATAGCCAAGGTGTCAAACCAGAATCTGTCATTTATATAGTTCTTTCTGCTGCTTTCAGTCCTTTTCGTGGTCTCCTACCTTCATTCCGTCATTGTTGGCTTAACCAATGAAGCTTTTGTCACGCTAGAAGTGGGTGAGGGTTTTGGATGCTCTGGTTTGGCTCTATGTATTCGGTCATGAGTAATATAATGATAATAATTCTCTTACAGAAATAATCTTGTCTCCTTCTGCAGCAGACATGGGAGAAGAGTCTGCAGCAGACGTGGGAGAAGAGTTTGTTAGCATGCTTACTGAACTGCTGTTTGAATTGCATGTAGCTGCTACTCCTGACAAACTTAATAAGGTTGGTACAAGTTACACAGCCTTCATCCACTTCCCGAAGGAATACAAAATGTGGATCTATTGATCTTAAGGGTGATTGGCCTATTGGGTTCAGCAATGAGATTCAGTTCAGAACATAGTTCAGTACTGATCTTGTTTGTTTGTCCAAAAAATTGTTAAAACTACAATGTTTGAACTGGAAACAAAGTGTTTTTCACATTTAATTAGACTTAGCATTGAAAAAGAACTAATGCACTCCACACTAGCTAACTGGGAAACCATTGAAGTGAGTGGCATTACTGCTTCAAGTTGTGTCTGCTCTGACCTTCCTGAAACAGCAGCTCGAGGTCCAATTATTTTCTGTCCACTTATCTCAGAATTTAGTCTTTTGTTTTATTTTTTATTTCCTATATACTGTTCAGTTTTACTTTTTCCCTTAAGGCCTAGTTATCTTTTTCTCTCTCATGTTACTTTATACCTTTGAAACAGACTGCACATGGTTGAGGTTTCAATGACCCCAGTGTTAACAACAGCTTTACTTACAGAGTAGAGACAGACAGTACAGTACAATATTGTAGATAGGTAGTCAGCCTTTCTACAGAAAGAGAGATTTCTCCCTATATAAACATGATTTTTTTTAAATATAGACATTTAAACACTATCCACATGCCTGAGATAGATAAAACTTTTGAGTGGAACAATAAAGCTAAGTGAAAATGTATTGTTAATGTGTCTCAGCAATATCATCTGATCAGCTATACATGAACTGTACTGTGTTTTTATGGGGCTTTTATGGGTAGGCTAGGAAAAAAGCTCATGAGTGGCTGGAAGAAGCCAACTTGTCAAGATCGCCAGCTCTGGAAGAGAAGCTAGAGAAAAACACTGAAAAAAATGGTGAGGAAAAGACTGAAGAAGGAGAAGATTGTGCAGATCAACAAGGAGAAGTAAAGAAAAACAAAACTGTGGAGGTAAAATAGCACTTGAAGCAGATATCTCATTAACAGTATCATAACCTTTTTGAATAGCTTGTTTAACTAGCCAATATTGCTATCTTATTCTCATCTGTTGTGTTGTACCATTGTGGTTTCTAATACCTTCAGGTGTTTAAATTAGTAATGGTCAGGAAGTAACTTTAAAAAGATGGTAATTGACAACAACTACTAACTATGGCACTAGCCCTGCAAACCTTACTTGTATGAGTATTTTTACTATCAGACTGTTCCTATTAATGAACATCAACAATATCATCCCCTCTGACTACTAACTTGTTTCAGCTTTTCTTTAAAAATTAACAGATTCAGGTGTACCTTTTATACAAAAGGGTCGATTAATCGAAGTCTTAGACTTTCTGTCTGTAGTTCTGTCCCATATTTAAAGTCTTCACTCAACTTTCTGCAATGGCTCTTTCTCTAGATACCAGTAAATAAAAAACTGTATTCAACTTATATTTAAATCATAGATATCTAAAATCACAGATGAGCAAAACAAAATTTGTTTAGTGAAATCAAAAGTATTAAGTCCCTCCCTGAAAAGCCTTGCCCAAGGCCAAATATATCATATGCTTTGAGACAACTGCCTTCTCTTAAAGTAGTAGTTGTGATTGAAATTCTTAATTCAAGTTACGACAGCATGAAATGTTGGGAATTTTTTATGACCTATATTAAAGGATCTATTGTGCTTTCTTTAAAAGAGTTCAAAAGCTGTTAAATGTAGGAAATTGATTGGTGTTGTGTCTGTTGTAGATTATGATGTTAATGATGCTGCCAAATTATCAAGAGAGATTGAAAGGAGTTTTGGATATAGTCACTTTGTTTCGCTCTAAAAAGTTCTTTACCAAGAGCATACTTATCTTTTTTACCATAGAAACATACTTTGGAAATGGCCTGACCCTCTCAACTCCCAGTGAAATCAGTATAAATTCCATGAGAGTTCAGGACTCTTATTAGGACCCAGATCCAACAATCTTATAATAGAAATTCCTGGGGCTTAACCCTGCAGTTTTGCCTTTTGTATTTCTCTGAAGTGAGTGTTGAGTCCTTGCTTCACCCTTAATTGATGCCTCTTCTTCTACAGTTTTTTTTTTGAGCAAGTGTAACAGCTCATATTCCTTGACTTTGCGTGTAATGATATTGTTCAATTATTTTCGTCTGTACTTAGTTTCAAAGTCTCCTGTATAATCTATAGAAGTTAGAATATTACTGCTTCTTTTTTTATTACATTTAAGGACATCTACATGCTGTCTATTGAAAGCCTTGCTGAAGTAACAGCCCGTTGTATCGAACAGCTTCATAAAGTAGCAGAATTAATTCTCCATGGGCAAGAAGAGGAAAAGCCAGCCGAGGATCAAGCAAAAGTTCTGACAAAGTGAGTACATTTTTATTTCTTTTTGTCATAGGAGGAGAATATTTGCTTAAAACTCTTAATATCCTATTGAGCCCAAAGTGTTTGTAGATACCGTAACACAATGGATCAACAAACAGGCTTGCTTCTGAGGCTTCTGCCAGTATATTGTCAAAAGTAATTACAGGGCTGCTTGTGATTCTCTGATTTGCACATTATGTATAATTTTTACAAATGCACAAAGTGAAAATTGTTGTCATCATAACTGGTAGATGTGATTACTCGTTCAGAGTGGACGTTTTATCAGCAGTTCTAAAGATAGTAAACCAGAATGCATAGGATTTGCTTTTGCAGTTCATAATAGAGTTTGTGCTGTGTGAAAAAATGCACAAAAATCTATGCAATTATAAACATTGCAGATCTGTTCCTATGCAATTATAGCTCATGCCCTGCTGCTTTTAGGAAGAATGCTCGCTATATTCATTCTAGGTGGAGGTGAGGAGGTTGTAATTTATTTCCAGTGGTATTTTCAGTGTATAACTTAAGTAAAACAATAATTAAACTAAAAGTCTAGGATATTTTGCAAAAAACCAGAAACCTGCCATGTAGAAACAGAGCTGTGTTTGGCCTAGTGCTTTTTCTGGCTGTGACCACCACTGGACTTTTAAAGCCTCTGTCATGTTCATAAGCACCAATTGAGCAAAATCCACCAATTATACTGTAGGACAAAATTAATTTAATTAGAAATTAGATTGTCTGAAGAATATTTTTTAACTTCTGAGACACATGAGGGATCTGACTATCCTGGGTAAAGGACCTTAAGTATATTTTTAACATTTGTCTCTCTTGTTTTAAACTAGTTTAACAAGTGCCATGTGCAATGAAGTGTCATCTTTAGCTAAGAAGTTTTCTGATTCCTTAATGGCAGTTGGGGTAAGATAACAGCATTTCCTAATATAATTTTTATAACTCAGTCTTGAGGGACATATAGCATAAACCAACTTTCTGTAAGAAACTAGCATAGGAGTAGGGAGAGCCTGAGTCCTCTCCTATCCTGCTGCAGAACATACAGAGAATTTTTGCAACAGAATCCCAGTGGTTGCTTGATCATGTGAGCTGAAGTAGCCTCTGCAATGCATGTTTCCTATCTTCCTTAAGCTGTCAGTGACCACTGCATCTACATAGTTCTGTGGTTCTCAACCTTCTTAGACTCAAGGCACCCATTAGAAAATGCCAGTTCTTAGCTTTCATTCTTTTTTACTACAGAAAAATAATAGAGCAATTCTTCTGTTGCAAGAAACTCAGAAAGCCCACAGCATGTCAGAATGTTTTTAACCCTATGAATTCATATTTGAAATCTCTGGGTTTATCTTGTGAATCATGTTTGCACACTTAACGGTGCTAAATTGCCTGGCACCCTGCAGCACCCATGAAAGGACCTCAAGGCACCCCAGGGTGCCACAACACCCTGGTTGAGAATCACTGACATAGTTCCTAAGTCTTTTAGAAACTATTCTGCCAATTACTGAGTCTACTCACAACACTCCAAGCATTCAAATAAGAGTCCTCCAGTATTTTAGGATATCTACTCAGCCCATTTCTTTATGTGTAGCTGTACTTTAAACCCTCCCCCGAAAATATTGCCAGTGATAAACTGTTCAGTGTCTTAACAGTGTGATTCACGTCATAAATTGCCATTTAGCCTTTCATACATCTGATAGGTCAGGGTGATTATATTTGCAATGTATAGGTTTGAGGAACTAGAAAATCTATCAGTTTGGTTTTTCATTTGAATAAAATTATTCTCATTACAATCAAAATGCCCTACTTGGCAATCAAGCTCCTAGACAGCACTCTTATTGTAAATGGTTATCCTTTTTTACCCTGAAAAATATAATGAGGACACTGATAGTATAATAATTTGTGTGACTTGAATTCAGGAGTAGCAAATATCTTTATGAGAGCCAGTGAAGGAGAAGCAACAACCTCCCCTACAAAATACTTTGGAATGTACCAGACAACTGAGTAATCTGGCATAGCCCAAAGATAAAAATAAGCTGCTTTTCAGAAATAGTTTTTTGAACCAGAGATATACTCACTCTTTTCCCAGTGAGAAGGTGAACTTGTATAAAAAGTAGGAAAGCGTGCCCAGTCTTCCTTTCACTTTTGTGTAGGAATTATAAATAAGAGCCTCCTGAGAGCTCTCTCAGTGTATCACTGGACATTTTTTCTGAGTTATTTAAAAAGAACATAATTTGTTGACTTGCTTTGATTTTGAACAATTTACATTGCTACATGCCATGCAAATTGAATCTTTTTGCTTTGGCTGTTTCTAAGCTTATTTTCACATTTCTTATGCAGCATTTTCAGTAAATATGTGCATAAAAAATAAACATGAAATATGAAGCAGACTTAACCCAGGAAATGCAGAACAAAAGATCTTGCAACAACTTTTATTTCTGCCTGCTGGTACACATGAACTTTATGTTGTGTAGTTCCAGAGTTGGGGCCACAGTGTGTCTGGAACTTGTGCAGGTGCCTTGAGTCTCCCTACACCTTGTAGGAAGCATACTGCATTGAACAGTCCCAGTGCCTGTGAACACAAACACTTTATCTTCAGGGGTAAGGGGAGGGGAGGATGCTGATCTTCGGCCCACCACCAGCAGCAGGGGAAAAAGGAAGCATCATCTAACAGAACCCTGCAAACTGTGCACCCTCCTCCAAGCAAAGAGATGTTAGAGTCCAGTCTTTCCTTGAACTCTCCGCTGGGGGCAGTGCAACTTTATATTACTCTCATGATGGCTCTGTGCTCCATAAACACAGTCCAGCCCGTACCACATGTTCAGCAATATAGACTACTAACCACATGCATCTTGTACAATAATGTAGAGTGCAGACTGGACAGACTAGTTTTCCATGCTTTTGGCAAGCTCACATTGTCCAGTGGACTGAGGTAGGACTGAGACGAAAGATAATTTGGCAAATTGTGATCAGCCCCTGAGGGAGCGGTTTAGAATGAAAGAGCTCTTTCAACATAATAGCATCACTGTTAAGGTACTTATTTCAGGTGGCTACTCATTATACTGAAATTTTGGCCTTGCTTCTAAATATCAGCAGTTATTCAGAAATTGGAAAGAAAAATATTACTCTGCTCACTTCCTTTAAAATGCATACTTACCATTGATTGTTACAATCAAGGGTATTTAATTGGCAAGTTAATTTATAATCAGCTAATGGAAATATGGATTTTCTAGTTCCTGACACAACATTTCTGTTCTGTTTTTTTTCCTCTTTCTACCTTTCTTCTATTCCTTCCTATTTTTTTAAAAGAGATATACGAAGTATTCTTCCTATTTTAGGAGTCTCATAAAGTAAAAAAAAATATGTGCTGGTTCTTTAAGTCAGTAATAAGAAAGCAGGCAGAAGGGAAGCTGGGGAATCTTCCAAGTGAAGTTCTCCAATACAATGAACAAGTACTGTTTCTAATAATTCTTGTTCAAGGTTAGAAGAAAGCAGTGCTTTCTGTGGGCTGTTACTTTGTTAAGTGACAAGGCAACATTTAGTGAGAAAAGTAGAACCACTGCTGTCATTAAAAAAAAATCTATTCACCAGGACCTTCTCAGAATTCATAAAGCCAGTGCTCAAAACTGACTTAGTACTAAAGAAATATATTACTGATAAGTATGTTTAACTCTGGTATTAAATCTCGTCTGTATTTTCCTTTCACAGAGCAGTAAAAAAGCAGAGATCCTTAATCCAATGGTCAATAGTGTGCTATTAGAGGTAAGCCTTGGGCTACTTCACATTAAGAAATATTTTGATAAAGTCACTTTGAATGACGTAAACACATATGTCTGTATTAAAAGCATAAAAATGCACTGGCCATATCCTTATAGCCTTGTGTCATAAATACAGGTTTCCCTCGCCAACCACAGGGGTTAGGTTCCTGAAAGTTTCCGTGGTTGGCAGAACTGTCAGGGCTCGGGGAGCAGGGGCTGTGGGTGAGGGGCACCAACAAAGCTGTGAGGGCTGTGGGGATGGAGTGAGAGGCACTGTACCTCCCCCCCCCTTCTCTGAAGCGCGAATACTCAAAACCGTGGTTGGCAAAACTGTGGCTGGCAAGGAAAATTTGTATAAACAACTCTATTCTGTCTTTGCCAAACACTATGACAAAGCTGCAATGCTACATTTTCAAAGGACTCCTAGGAGCAGTCTGACAGAAGTGACATGCTTCTTGTTGTCTGTTATAACGTATTGACAGGAGCTGGGTAGAAAATTTACGATGTGCAGTTTTATTTCATAAGTTTAACCTTTTCTTCCTTCTTGCAAGTTATTTAGGAACAGACTATAATTATCAATTTCATGATGTTCACTGTTTTGTAATTGTTTGAGATATAGTTTGCAGGGGCAAATAATTTCAGCCAATTGTTTCAGTACTCATAATTTGAGTTGCAGGGGCTCTGAAGTCACAGAATGGCCTTATCTTTGTAAAAACTGCATTTGTTCAAAACAAATATTAACATTTGTTTTCCACATGGGTACACTTCCATTACACTGCATCTGTATAAATGTTTGCAAATACATAAAAAAGAAACAAACATCGCTAAAGGAAAATTTGGTTTATAAGGTGCCAAAAGCCTCATAAATAATTTCTCTGATTAGTTTTCTGATTCTTGTCTTGACAAGGGATGACTCAGTAAATTTTAGTAAGTTCTACTTTTGACTCATTTTAAATTCAGGCGGACGAGGCTAAGAGACAGTAATATCATGTTTGGTTTAAAGGTTCATGCCATTTTAAAATTGAATATATATGTAATATACTGTCTTTTGTTTTACCAGCAAGACCACACATTCTCTTCAGCATAAAAAGCAACAACACAAAATGAATATTTGCATTTTGTGGCTACCTAGACTTAGGCTGGAACTATTATAAACAAGAAAATAACAATTATCTGAAAATGCTACCTAAAATAAAACTGCTTTGTGGTAAATTAGAAATACACTTAAAGACACACTTTTGCAAAGCTCAGGAGTTTAACAGTAACAGTTATTTTAATGTTCACATTTATTGTGGTACATAGATTGAGTCTGAAGCTGCTGGGAACCAAGCTGATACATTTTACTATATGCCTGTTACTGCTTATTAGGTCCTCAAACTTTAACATTTTAATTTGATCCTCACTCCATCCTACAGAGTTTTGTGATTGTCCAGGTGCAGACCTTTCTGTGTACCTCCTACTCCTAAGCAAAGATAATGGCTAGGTACAGACATTCAAAAAGCCTGAGATGGAATCAGTCTAAGTTACACAATGTTCTGTAAGCAGCATAGATCAGTAGTGAATAGAACACACATTCGCCCATGGGGGGTGCAAATCTTAGACTGGGTTTCACCATTTTTAAACCAGTGTACATGTGCCAAACTTCTGTTCTGTTATGGGTATAAACCAATTTTGTGTGTTGAACTTCTGTTCTGTTACAGGTATAGACCAGTTTCTAATTACTTACACTGGTAAAAGTGTAATATCTGTACCTGGCCAAAGATTCATTGCTGATCAGCCCAAGATTGCAGCATATTACAAAGTTTCCTGCTGCTACATTAAGTACTAGAAATGTTGTTAATAATATATAAGTATGTTCAAGCTGATATACACAAGTACATATATCAAGTTGATATCCATGAATTTAAACCCACTGATTTTCAGTGATGCTACACCTCTCTACACTATGTCTGAAATTATTTCTGTCTGTGGAGAGATTTGCAGCCTTGTATTAAGAAAGTTTAGTCTGCTTCTGAACATCACTGTGATATATTCCTTCTAATTATATGTGTAACTTTTTAAAAGGTGGTACAAATAGAAACTGAGGGGAGAACAGACTTCTATATCATGATTCAGGCCACAATTACTTGCAATTACCTAATGTAATTTCTAGTGGATCAATATGCAGCTTCTAATATCTTGCCTGAATATCTCTCCTAATATAAAATGAAAATGAGGAAGCACAAATAGAAAGAATTTATTTAAATATCTTTATTTTCCTGAAATATATGACAAAAGTATTAATAAACCACATGCTTTTTCTCCCCTTTAGGGTTGCAACAGTACTACTTATATTCAAGATGCCTTCCAGTTACTGCTTCCAGTTCTGCAGATTTCACATATCCAGACTAATTGTTCGAAAGCACTACAGTAACAATTTCCAAGCAGTTGTCATCGCTGTGTTTAAAAGAACCACAGCTCTAAGCTCTTTAATCTACACAGATGGAAGGGGTGGCACAGAAGGTGTCTGGCCACTGACAGGCCTTTGAGAACACTAAATGCAATTTTGCACAAATTGTATTGAATAATATTTTAAACTCAACTATATGTTCTACAACCAGCTGTAGGTACTAGGATAGGAAACTTCTTTTCTGAAATTATATTCTTTACATTAAACTAAAACAATGTATGTTGAAATTTAGAAGGGACATAAATATTAAATAGGTTGTTAATTTTGGTCCTTTCCATTGTATTTTGAATTCAAATTTGAAAACAGTGTTTTTTAAACATTGCAGTCCAAACACTTCATTTTTAAAAATATATATTTTCAGTGTTATCATCAATTTAAAATGTTTATATTTAAAAGTTAGTTTCTATATTTAATCTTAATTAACTCAAATTAATTTAGTAATTGAGCTTCCCAGTGTAATTGCAGTTTCTAATCATTAGCAGTTATGCAGCACTGTGTGTTCAAAGATTTGTACAATATTAACTAAGCATTAACTTTAGCTTATTAAATCTGTGGAAGATAAGAATTATACTGAAATAAAATTGCCTGAGCTCATTTTGGAGTACGGGTATAATCTGTGCCCTTCCTAACCCATAATTGTATACTCATATATGCCAGTCCCATTCGTCTCATTGGCAGAAAGCATTATAGGCTAGAGCAAAGGGATTGGCATAGTGCTTGTGGAGTTAGTTCCTAATTACACAGTGATTAAGAAAATTCCTTCACTTTGATTGGCAATAGTCCTTAGATTTCCCAATCTACAGTGTATCTCAGAAGTGTATGCCCATATGTGTGTATGTTATTCACCTCTACAATGAGTCCCTGGATGCAAGTAGTAGACATTTTGAATGGCCACAACAGGGTACATTGCAAGTTACTTTATTTTCCAATGTAGGAAATGTACTACCTTCCACTTCCAAAAGGATAACTTTGTAGAAAAAATGTTTTTAACATAAATTTGATTGAATTTGTGTTTGACAACTTCTCTTAAGGTGACTTCAGTTATATTGTATTATATATCTTTGGTATATAAGATGCACCTACATTTCTGGCTTCCTTTTTTAAGGAAAAATTGTGCCTTACACAATGGAAAAAATGGTAACAAGAATCAGCACTGTCAAAACATAAATCTCTGTATTCTTGACAACCAAGGTCTGTATACATATTTTTGAGATGCCCATAACAAGCATATTGGTCCATTTTCTTGCGCTGTCATTTCACTTGAAGTGTTCATTTTAAATGACATATTATATTCATGAAAAGAATTACTGCTAATAGGTTTTCTATACTGTACAAAAAGCAGTGGGAGGAGCTAAGAGAAAAATGAATTGAATGGGGTGATATGGTCATGAGGTTACAAGTAGAAGCAACCGTTTTTGTTATGGGGACACGGCTGAAGAATTCTAAGGGCAGTGGCCAATCTGAGAGAGTGGATAGCACATTTCAGGAATTATAGTACTGAATACATTTCTGTAGTAATAATAACCTGCGGGTGCTCTGTGTTAATTTGGTGAAAGGTGTATCTCTGGCTTAATAAATCTTCAGCCTTTAGATACAGAGAGTTATTTAGCCCAAAGTAAACTTATTACCTCACAGACAGGAGAAACTTTTAGTTATTTAAGGAGTCAGTTCTCCTGACTTGTCCTCATTTATTCTGTTTCTCTCAGCTACCTAGTAATTTGTCATCATGATGTAGATGCGATCTCTATTTAAATACTATACAATTGTAGATAATATCTGAATATATTTCTGATTATAGCAGAAATATGTTGCCATATCATAAAAATAATCAGAGTAGGACACGAGAAAATGTTACTGTATTTGTTAGAAATAGGAATCCATATGTCTGCCAATTGCATGATAACTTTAGGGAGTCTGAAAAAGAGATGACAAAGAGCAGGTCTGTATCCCTGCCTCACATAATGAGGTTCCTATACTGCTGTCACCTGCATAGTGAGTATGTTAAATATTTAATAATTTAGAGGCAAGGGTGCTCATTACATGGTCTTGTGGTTTGTTATGCACAATTTCTATTCTGCCATCTAGGATTTTAGCATATTTAAGAAACTCTTCCATAGCAGGCAGCAGAAAAACCATAATGTCTTCAAAGTCAGTTGCAAAAAATGGGAAAGAAGTGTGAAACTTGCTCAAAAGAATGCTCATTTTCTTGAGCAAAAAAACAGGAAAGAAAAGAGCTCCTAGGCAACTGAATTGGCAAACTAAATTTGACATTCATTGTTACTTATGCCATCTTGACCAGTTAATGATTATGCAACATGAAACAAAGGAGGTCACTTGGAAAAGTGGAGATGATATCGTAAAGTCATGAGCAATTTGACTAGCCAGGAAAGTACAGTGATGCCCCTAACAACCATCTTGTCCCAAGTCTTCCCTTCAGAGAAAGCTTTGTTTTCAAATACAAGTTCTAAAACAAGAGAAAATTAATTCAGACTACTGGGTACTAACCATCCCTGGTTAGTACCCAGCTTCTGCCAGTTGCAAGTGGGAAAGGTTCACATGCCTCTTTTTTTGATAGACTTTTCTAGCTGCTGTGGGGAGACACACATTAGTGTTTCATTGAACCTCAATTATGCTTGCATGTTACCTGACCCAAAGACCAAAAGTGTAGTCATGTGCAACTGCAGTTTCGGGTTTTAAAGGGGCATGTCCACATTGGGTTAGATGAATGCCCCCTAAGATCCAGTGTCCTTTATAGATACCTTATTGTTTAAAGCAGTTTTTGTGTCCAGTTTATATGTTGTCAAATTAATATATAGTGAATGGTTAAAATCCTGGTTTAATTTTAAAGGGAGAATACGAAGAAAAGTAAAGTACTTATATTTACCTTTTCTGTGCCTTAGGTGTAGATGTTATTTTGACTTTTAAATTAGTTGCCCATACATTTTAATTGAGAAGCTTTTCAATCCAAATCAAACACAATAGAGCTTTGCATGCAGCCTCTGTAAATGTGATGTTGCTTCTACATGAATAGTTTCTACAGGTTATTATGAAAGTTTCATATTACCCCCATGTTTAAGTTAATTTTCTTGGGCATAAATGAGTCTAGGCCTCTCTCTTAAATTGAAAGCAAGTATCTCAGTTTTACTTTGGAATCCAATGCAAGATACACAGAGTTAATCCTCTTGAAAAAGCCCTGAAGGGAGCATTGAAAATTCGTTGTCTGATAAGAGTCTTTTAACTAAAGGTTGAACAAAATAGAACTGGATGCCTTAGGGGACACTGTAAAGAGTTGTCGAGGGAAATGATTTAAGATGGGATTGCTTATCTGAGGTGGTCCTTTTACAGGTTTCCTTGTACCACTTAAATTATACATATGGTGAGTCAGTGCTTTGCCCTTAAGTGAAAAGAGGCAAAAAGAAAAAGATAAATAAAACTATATATGAAGTTCCTAGTAAAAAATTCATATAAATACCCTTTTAGGAAAGGAAGTATACAGGGCAGAGTATTCACATAAAGGTACTGCATCTGATCTTGGGGCATAGTAATATCTTCCTATAAGAAATATCATGAAATCATGAATGAAATCTTAAAATCAATTTTAGATAAGTATGCCAGTAGTAAAGATACAACTTCAAACAAATACTCGATTTCCAGCATTAAAATATTTTGTCTACAGTGATATGTATTCTTTATGGTAAAAAAGCAGTCAGCAATGTTTTTTATCTCTGAGGCTCAAACTAATGGGAGCCCCAAATAAGATGCAGAACTTTAAGGAAGCACTAGAAAATAGAGGGGGGAAAGTAGGGAACAATAACCTGATGACCAGATGGACTCATAAGTCTTCACCCTCTGCTTCTGTGATTTACCTTTATATACAACCAAGAGTAGAATCTGGAACAGAGTTTTTAGGAAGAGTATACTTGCTTTCATTGCCTTCTTTTCCATAACCCAAATACCTTGTGTACCTTCAAATCCATCAAAATATTAATAGGCTTGGCAGGATTCACTTATCAATAGACATCAATAAACGTGTATGCACACACAGAGCAGCCACTGCAAGACCTGGGGGCCATGCCAGTAAGCATGTGCTGGGAGTGGGGATTGGAGGGGCAGGACAGGTGGCCTTCCATGACCAGGTCGCCAAATCCTTAGATGCAGGGGTAGCAGTGGACATAGTCTTTCTGGACTTTAGGAAGACCTTTGACACTGTCTCTCACCCCATTCTCATTAAAAAAACTGGGGGACTGTGGTATCGACACCTACACAGTCAAATGGGTCACTAACTGGCTGGAGGGCTGCACCCAGAGAGTGGTGGTGGATGGGTCATTTTTGACCTGGAGGGATGTGGG
>NW_017728948.1:44637668-44644918 GCF_001723895.1 Crocodylus porosus
GGTCACAAGCTGGCAGAGGGTAGATTTAGGCTAGATATCAGGAGGCGCTACTTCACTGTCAGGGCAGCTAGGATCTGGAACAAACTTCCAAGAGAAGTGGTGCTGGCTCCTACCCTGGGGGTCTTTAAGACAAGGCTAGAAAATCACATTGCTGGGGTCATTTGACCCAGTACTCTTTCCTGCCATGGCAGGGGGTCAGACTTGATGATCTGCTCAGGTCCCTTCTGACCCTGCCAGCTATGAAACTATGACTGGTAGCAGCAGGAAGCCCCGTGCCAGTGGCCCCCTCTCTCTGCCCAGGTCCCAGCTGGGGTGGGGCAGGGGTCAAAGTCCTGTGATGGGCGAGTGGGAGGTTGGCTCCTGCCCTGGCTGGGACCTGGGCAAAAAGAAGGGCTGGTGACACCAGGCTCCCAGGCATTACTTGCTCTGCCCCTCCTACCCAGTGTAACTACCATGTTTTTCAGTGTGTTTGTCAGCTAAACTAATAAAAATCTATTTTGCACAATCCTGAAAAATTCAATCAATAAAAATCAAAATAAATACTTAATATAAGCATCAATTTTAGCTGTCAAAATTTTAAAAAATAAATTTGAATTCTGCCAAGGGTATTATTAAGTAATCTTCAAGTATTTAATTTTAAAATATGTTATTTGTACTCATTGACAAACCAATTTTTCATACTCTAAAAATGACATTTAGTTGTAGATTTCTAGCTCACTGTTATGTACACCTTTACTTTGTGGAGAAGAAGGTTTCAGGATGAGTCTTTTGATTGTATTAGACTGAAAAACTGTGTTGAGAGGGTACATACAAGAATGAATACACATATGTAAATCTAAAAATTTCAGGTGATCATGCTAAGCTTAGCTAGAAGCCAAGTCTTTGGCAGGCATTTGTTATAGTTCAGTAACAAAGGTATTAGCATTTGTTTTTCAAAATTAAAAAAGAAAGCTATAATTTATTTACTGCTTTTTTAGGGTATGACCTATTCAAGCATAAATGGCTCTTCTCCATGACTTACTCCTACACGACAGCTCCCACTGCTTGAGACAACTGAACAAAGGAGCTGTCGCTTCTATTTTTCTCAAGTCCTTTAGATTATTCATTGAAACTATTAATATATTTTTCTAAATTACAAAGCATGCCTTCTTGTAATAAATACTTGCAACCAGCATGATTTTAGATGCTTTATTAATGATGCACTCTGTATCATCAGCAGGTCAGTCTTCATAACAACTCAAATGAATCTGAAATGCAACAGAATCCTGTTTGACACATTGAGGACTTTTTACCTTTGTCTGATTCATAAAAATGTTCATCACATGAACCCCACCAGTGGGATTATTTATGAGACATTCAACTTTAAATTTAAATGACAGGCCTATCTGTTCTATTGGAATTTAAAGACTGGAAAATGACTTTTCAGAGATCTTTTTTAAATCACCTGAGAGCAAGCCTTAACGTGATACATTCAGCTAATCTGACCTGCTTTGAAATAGTTACAGTCTACTTCAAAGCCCCTTGGACCCTAAACAAATATTTTTCTTTTATCTAAGAATCAATTTTTGTCACTAATAATATGAAGACTAAAATAGCAACTTGTATTGTCAGAGCTGCTCATTTTCATTCTTTTAATATCTGACTCAGCAGCCCGAACAACAGTATTTCTAGAGCTCAGATCAAAGATGCTGGTGAACAAATGTATAAATAAACAAAATGAAATAAAAGGCTCTAAGTTCAGAAGTATTAAGAGAGGGGATCCTTTGATGTTAAAAGGGAGGTGATCAATGGGAAAAAGAGAATTTATTTCTAAGGTCTGAAAGAAAGAAGGTTTTTTAAAGTACTTTGCAAACAATCAAACTAAACAAAAGGTGACATCCAATTATTTTCAGCAGAATATGAATGACAGCCTTTCTGAAATCAAGCAAAAAAAGGAGGGACATGAAGAAAATGAGGCAAAGATCAGCCTGTTCAAAGAAATCAAGCCCACAGGAAAGAGGCTGGTTAATTAGACATGCTGCTCAAACTAGATCACCCCCCAATTGTATTTACCTTCAGCCTCTACTCCAAAGCTCAGTCCTGGCAAAAATTCAGTAGTAGAAGTAGTTCTCCACTCTTATCTCCTTTGAAGAGTGTCCCTTTACAATCTTTTGCAAGGATTTTCTGATAGGCAGAAAGCAGAGCTCTGTTCATTTCTTCTGGGGTTTAAATGTTTTTCCCCAGAAGCTTAAGGAGAATTATTTCCTACATAATATCATAGTAACGTGCATAGAGTCTAAAGATATCTTAACAAGGGCTAATTCTGTGAACAAAAGTGGCAGCTGGTAAAAAAGGAAAGTATGAGGGTAAAACTCTCAAAGTGATAGCTGTTTCTCTTGTGCTTGACAAGGTGAGGGCACATTTGGCTAAAATGTATTCAAGAAAAAATACCTTAAGTATGAGAGTGAATACTTGTATCCCGTGGATTCAACCAGTAGAACCAACCTCATTTTTGAGTGTATAGAAGTACAGCCCAGCTCTAAATTCCACTGATCACTTTGGACATCATTTACCAGCAACTCACAGGTAAAGGGAAGGACTGGTTTGTCTTCCCAGGCCTTACATCACCTCTGCCTGCCCCTAAAATATTTTGCCACCCACATCACAGTAGCACAATGAATTGGGGGTGCTAAAAGAGCAGCTTCTGCATACCAGCAGCAGCACAGCCACTAATGGTGCTCCATGCGCAGCTGCTGCCCAGGGTGCACCAATGCCCACTCATGCTTCTGTCCAGTTCCTGTTGGTTGTCCTCCCTCCCCGAGCTTCACCTCTGCTCCTGCTTCAGCTCCTGGGGCTCATCACTTCCCTTTCCCAGGCCTGCATCAGAGTCCTCTCCCCACTTCACAACCCAGGTGCTAGCAAGGAAGCCAAGTGTAGAGAAACCATTCAGATGATTATAGATGAAGAAATAAGTTACAGAAAGAGGAATTTTAAAGGCTATTGCAATGGAATATACATAGGAACAATGGAATTAAAGGAAAAAATTCTTAAGGTTTTCTGGATTATTGAGTAGTCCCAGAAAGAAGGCAGTGAGTACAACCACTTGAAACATTTAAGCCTTGACCAGAAAAGCATTAAGAATCTTGCACCGATTTAAGATAACCTAAGCATTTCTCTTCCACCTCTTGAGTTCTACAGTTATATAATAAAAAATGCAAATAGGGGAAAGATTTACTTTGTGTACCATATTAAAGAGTCCATTTCTAAAAGGTTTGAAGTTATCACTATAGCTAAACAAATATAATGGCCCCAATGCCTCAAAAAATCAAGAAAGGCAATGGATTTCTTGGACTTTTTATAATGACACAAAAAGTAGAAACATATTTCAAACATATCTAGGTAGATATTTTTTAAAAACCTTCATATCAGCTCAGTCATTCAAAAGCTCATGTTCACAACTGTTCCTATTAAATCTGAACCGTTTGGTGCAGTGTAATGACTAGAGAAGTAATTTCAGAAACCTTCAGGAGGGAAAACCCATATAAATGTAAGGGATGGAGGTTATGAAGTATTAACATGATGCTAAATTGCCACATATCATATTCGCAATGGGCAGTTTACAATCTGTTCATCCTGATGGATTTAGCACAAGGGAGTCTGAAGCCCAGGCTCTGCAATTTCTGTCTCTTGCTAGTAATTTATGGGTAAATTGTACCCACAAATAATATGTCAGCACAGAATGAGTTTGGGACCCTGCTCAGCCCAAACTGCTCTATTACACTCAGAGGAGCAGTAATAAATGGGAAGTAAGGAAAAGTTGCAGGAGATAATGAGTCTGAATACTAATGACCTAAGCTAGTGCAAAAATAGAACTGCAATTTATCAAGAGGTACCAAATCCATTTGGTGCTTTTAAGAAGTAGTAAAAAACAGATTTTGTAGTTTAGAGCTAAATCTCCAGTATTTCTCCACCATTTACCTTAACCCATTAAAATCCTATATTTGTGTGTACAAAATACTGTCTGATTTAAATGCAAAATTCTTACTGAATTTGCACTGGACAGCAGGATTTTTCCCCTTTTAGTCACCTTTCTTGTATCTACTTCAGCAGCCAGATAGTGCAATATTAAAGATCATTTTCACCTATGGAATGAAACAAACTGGTGGCACATGGACAATGCAGCTAGAAAATTAATTATAGCCAATATGGCCTTCCAACCTTTGGAATAAGTATAAATCCTGAATGAACCCCAAATAAATATGAAATCTATAATCTCTGACTAAGGTTAATGCCACAGCGCTACTCAGGTTGTTCATCATATTTTGCTAATATTGAATGGCTGGAATAAATACAAAGCCCTCTTAACTGAAATATTGAGGTCCCTGGCACCTTCAGGAACAGAAGATAAATAACATAGTCATGAAGAATGTATTGAAAATTAAGGTGCCTTCTTTCACAGGGTATTGATTATGCCTTTTCTTTTATAGAGTATTGATTATGTTTCATACCAAGGTGCCTGAAACTGAAGAGAATTCTTTAAAAAAAAGTAGTGAAGGATCCAAAGGAAAATAATTTAAGTTTGGTGGTACTGTAAAGTATTTCTCAATTTTAGTTTTTTTCTACCTGCCAGTGTATTGAATTTTTTTTGCAAAAGAAAAAGACGTTACAAGTAAAAGTCAAAATGGAGGATGTGATTCAAAAAAGAGCAAAGAGCCAGCCCAGGCCTCAGCAGCCTGCCCATGGCGAGGAATTCCAAGCTCTGAGTGAGGGGCCTGAGCTCCCTGTTCGGTGCCTGGGAGAGTTGCCCAAATAGGCAGCCAGCCCAGTGTGCACCTGCCCAGACCTGACCATAAAGAAACACATGACCTCTGGGAGTCTTCATTACTGCCCTCCCACACCAACATCTTCCACCAGGTTACTAAAGATGGCTTTGTTCACTTGGGTGTCCAGGTTGCAGCCACATTGATCTAGAGGAAAACCAGGACTCATAGTAGAGTATGTCTTTTATTTAGACCAACAATAAAAGATACCATCTCTTCTACAATTCCTGATTGTCTGTTCAGTTGGGATACACAGCCTGGAACCTCTCATGAAAGGCTGTGCTTGTGACCCTTCTTTCAAAGAACAGAGCTAGGCTTCTCCCATTTTAAGGTAGAGCTATCCAAGTGGCACCTTATAGGCTGCATACAACCTCCACAAAGTTAACCTGAGGGCCAGGTACAGATCCCCTCATCACTCTTCTGCAGCTGCTACTGGGGTCTCCAGGTTCCCACTCCCTCTTCCAGTGTCTGCTTCCTGTCCCTGCCCCTGTGGATGGAACAGGGCACCACAACCCACCAGGCCAAGTGGGCTGATGGCCAGGGAGAAAGTTCAGAGAGACCCCAGATGGTACAGGGGCACTGACATGCTACATACAGCATGCCACTAGAGAACATGCAGCCCCTAGCCACCCAGAAGCTGGACAGCCCCATTTAAAGACCTGACTGAGTGAGGAAGTGCCACCATGATTGTTTAATAGGCTACTTATTAGCCCACTGTCCCCAGAAGCATAGAAGGACTTTAATTACTAGGCTATTGCCTAGATCAGTGGTCTCCAAACTTTTTTTAATCATGCACCCCATCAGCAAAAAATTTTTGAGCACACACCCCCAATATATGTATATTTATATTCGCACACATCAGTAAAAAGTTTTTGAGCACGCACCCCCAATATATGTATATTTATATAAATATAAACAGAAGTTCTAATATTTTCTTCCCGCACCCCAATGGATCGTCTTGCGCACCCCCTGGGGCGCACGCACTCCACTTTGGAGACCACTGGCCTAGATGGCAGTGGCAGCAACTCCTCCTCCATCCCCATTCTAAAGAAATGCTGGGCATTTTGTGAGGAACACAGTCGTGCAAGTGTGAGACAGAGGCTCTGGGATCGCGATCAGAACAAGCCCCTGACGAACTCAGGCAGGAGAGGACTTTGTTTCTGGATCCCAGTCAGGCTTAAAGGACTAATAAGAGCCCAGCTGTTGTGCCATATCAAATCTGAAGCATTTACAGGCATGCACAGAAGTAGTAATCTCAAGAACACAATGAACTGTAAGGTCAACAACTGTAGCTCCTCTAGAGTTCAGATGTTTCTGGGATGTAGGCAGCCATTGAGCAAGGGTTTTTTTCAGGATCACAACTTTGGATCTAAGTGACTTTAAAACCATTTTTGGATCTGACCCAGAATCTATAATCTGGAATATCTGAAGGCATCAAGATGATATTGAGGTCACTACCCACCAGTAAACCTGTCACAGGTTGTTTTCCCTTGCCATTAATATTTGTCATAAGAGAATTCCCTTCATTTAAACAAATATATTTTTATCTATTCAGTTCAGCATTTGTGGATAAACCCCACCCCTCCCAAATCTTTTCTTCCATGAAGACAGCTAAAGCAGCTTTTGGTACAGAGGACTGTAGGGGTATTCTTGGAGATTAAAATTCTTTTTGCAGATGAGTGAACACAAACCGGAAGATCATTTATGGAAGAGGATGAGACAAATGGACCAAATAAACCAGTAGGCGGTAAAGAGCTGCAAACAACAGAGTAATCCAAGGAGGAATTAAATCCTATCCTCATTTGAGGTAACAGCATGACATGTGACAGGCTTGTCAATATTTAAACAAGGGCAGCTAGGTCCATATTCCTACAAACTATGAAACTATATTCCTAAATGAAAAAAGAATCAGCAGTAACTATTAATGAGCAAGATCTCACTGCCAGACTTGAGGAAGTTGAGCTGCAGATCATTCTGGTAACTAGTCCTGCCTACTGTTTAAGGGGGCAGAGCAAAACCCCATGCCTGAGCAAACCCAGGAACTCTGAAGACACTCATAGAGATTTCATAGACATCTGGAAGGGACCTCAGAAGATCATCAAGTCCAGCTCCCTGCCCCAGGGGCAGGAAATCAGCAGGGATCATAGGATCCCAGCAAGATAAACATCCAAATTTCTCTTGAAGGTGTTCAAAGTAGGTGCTTGAACCACCTCCAGCACCAGTCTATTACAAACCTTGGGGGCTCAGACAGTAGAGAAGTTCTTCTTTATGTCCAGCCTGAAATGGTCATGGAGGAGTTTCTGACCATTCAACCTTGTCAACCCCTGGGGCGCCCTAGTGAACAGATGTTCCCCCAGATCCTGGTGAGCACCCCTGATAAACTTATAGGTGGCCACCAGATCACCCCTGAGCCTGTGCTTTTCCAGGCTAAAGAGCCCCATGGCTCTCAGC
>NW_017728948.1:44645018-44649951 GCF_001723895.1 Crocodylus porosus
CCTGGGCCTAGAGCAGAGGAGCTTCATCGACACTCGTGGTCTTCCATCCCTCTGAGTTACTTAGGGTTATGCCCAGTGACACCAACAATATGACTTCCTGAAGTGCTCTCCAGCTCTGTCATTCTATAATTTGTGGGCCCTGATGTGGGATTTTAAAAAGGGATACGGTCTCTCTTGCATCTTCAAATCAAGAATAGATGTGAAAATTTAGGAAAATCCATAACCACACTGTTCTCACTTGACTTCTGCTGACTTCCCCTGCAAAAGCAGCAGCCAAATAAAGCTATTTCCATTTACTATGAAATTGGACTGCATTAACTTATGTGATTTAGACAAAGCATATATATATATATAAAATCTGTTAACTATACTATATTTATGTTGTTTGCTGTAGCATTTTGCTTTATCATTAAAAGCCATCATTTTGTCTAATAAATACCTATATTCATGTCTATGTGAAAATATACTAGAGTTATTTATGTTATGCTGGAGTTGTTTATACAGGAAAGCACATGTTTCCTACAGCAACATATATGATGTTTTTGACCTTACTGAGCAGTTACAACAGATGACACTGGAGCAGCTTGGTTTGTTGCTGCTATGTTACTATGACTTGAGTACAATCAAAGATGCTGGATTTGGGGCTTTTAATTTTAGTGCAACTATTATTTTAGCATTTTCTTTAAAGCAAACTTTAAAATAGACTTCTTTAAAGACCTATTCATCTAACTTGCTTCTGCCATATTACATCTTTCTATTGTATAAAAACCAAGAAGGAAATTTTTTTGAACATAATAAAACAGATTTAGATTATGAAGTATTTAAAAATAATAAAATAATTGATTGCTTGTATTTATTGGTAATCAGCTGTTATGTGGAATTAAAATAGAATTCTATTATAAATACTGGGCACATCTACATGAGCTATTAATTGTGCAGTAGACTAACTAGCTATGCAGTAAACGTTTCATGTCTACATGGGTACAGCTATAAAGGCATGGTGAATTAATAAACTCCACAGCACGATCATGCTTGTAGTAAATACAAGCACTATCCTTCTGCACAGTTTTCTTGTACTGTGCAGCATCTCACATGTAGATGCTGACCTGGAAGCAAATTACTCCCAGTCAGCACAGCCAGCAGCAGGGGTCTTATACCCCTGGCTCTGCATCTAGATACAGGAACCTTGTAGTGGAGACAACTTCTCTGCTGCTTGATGGAGCCACCCAGAGCCTAGAGCTAAGCCCTGTGCTCCCCACCAGCCCAAATCTGGCCCCAGACCACAGGCCAGTTCATCCTCCATGGATCCTGGCAAGTACATGAAGTACCTGCATGTTTTCAGCAGCACAAGTGGAATGCAGGAGCCAGAGCATGGCTCCCCATTGAGGAGGAGGGGATGTAGGCTTGCCTGAGGCACGGCTGAAATTCAGGGCCCTGAATCAGGTTCTCAGCTGCACTCAGGGCATTGTGGCAATCAGCAGCAGCAGAGTACAGTGGGTTGGGCACCCATCAGTGCTCTCAAACAGCTTATGTCATGTCCAAGGGACTGTCAACAGAGGCATACTTGGGGCACAGGCCACATGTGGTGGGTGCACTGACCCAGGCAGGGCATCTCTCCAGAGAAGACTAGTGGGAGAGTGGGGGAGGGTGTCACCAGCTCCACATTGCAGCGCGTCAGGAGCCCCTGACCACCAGAACCTGGGCACTACAGGCCCAGTGGCACAGCAGCAAAGTGCCTGGCTTGCGGGGAGGAAAAGGGAGGGAGTTGCCCTGGAGCTGCCATGGCACCTGCTGGGAGAGGCCAGGCAAGGCCTGGCCTGGCCTGGGTAGGTAATGGGGAAGGCAAGCTGCCTGGGGCAAGTGCCACCCCCCCGTGGAAGTGGTTAGGAAAGGCTTGCCTGTGGACAGGGCAGCCTGGGCAATTTAGCGTGGTCCCTGGATGCCAGTGCACTCACAACCCGTGAACTGAGGTCTGTCAATTCACAGCCTCTCTGTACAGTGCATATTATGTCTGAAATGTGAACTCTCACAATAAGCCTCTCTGTCCTTTCTCTGCAGAATCAGCTGCCAGACATGGGGGAGAACCACCTGGAAGTTGCAGCAACGGGGGCCCCAAGGATGCCTCCAACCTCTGCAGGTGTACTCCACATACATCAACTCCGTCAGTGCCAGAGCCAGGATAGGACAGCTCTCCTCAAGCAGCTGGTCATGCTCTGTGAGGAGTGACTCACTAAGTCAGACTTGGCACTGTGGGTACTGCAGGATGTTGGAAGCAGGGTCTGTCACCACACCCAGCATCCAGACCTCATATCTATCCTTGCCCCTGCCTGGTCCCTGGCAGCTGCTTGTGGACTTCCCTCAGGCCCTGCAGTAGGCAAGGCACCAGGCAGGGCCCCCAACCCCTGCTCCAGATCCTGGACCCATCGCTTTGCCTGCCATTCACTGCTCGCCCTGGCTCCATGTGGCCCCTGAGTGGGAGGTGCCCATGGTAAGGCTGACTCCCCGTGTGGGCCCTGCTGGCCCTGGCCCCATGAAGGAGGAGCAGGAGGGGGCTGAATTGGCTGGACTGAGCCCACCTAAGGCCCCAGACCAGCCTCACCGCGGTATCTGGACCTGAGGTGTTGTTGGCAGAGCTGGGGTTCTGGCATCTCCCTCCAGGCTCTGTGCCATAGGCATCTCCTTCCCACTGTTCTCCCCCTGGCAATTATCAAGAGACACTGTAAATAGTTTTATGGGGATGAGGATGCTTTATTGGTGGTGCATGCTGAAGTTGGGGGGGTCTATTGTTTGGGAAGGAGGGGGTCTGTCATTGCATTGTCGAGGGAAATAATGGTCGGGGTTTGCAAGCTGTCTGTAGTGTGCATGTTCTTGGGGTCACACTGTGGGGCTGTGGTCTTTGGGCAGCTGCCCAGGCACCCTACTGTGGGGGGGATGAAGGCGGTGGTCAGCAAGCAGCTTCTGGACATGATGCCCTGGCCACCCCTGTCAGGGGGAGGGCAAGGTGCCTCCATGGTGTATTGGGGACACGGTCCCAGGACAGTGTCCTAGAGGGATGTGCCAGCAGGCTGCAGACTGCTCGGGGCCACAGAAGCATGTGGCCAGGGACCAATGCACAGGGCAGCCTTTTATGGAGCAGGACTAGCACCCAGGCACCTGTGGCCTGAGCCTAGCGCTCCCCTTGGCTGCTGCAGTGGGGTAGGGCAGGACAGGAGCAGCCCTGACCTAAACTGCTCCTTCCCAGCTAAATTTTACTCCTGACCTGGGCACATGTGTAGACACTGCGCCTGCTATGTGTCATAGCCTTAGTCCAGCTCCTTTCTCCAGGCTCTCACCAGTCTGCTGTGTCAAGGTTTCCTCAGTCTGATCAGAATCCTGACACTGCCTCTGGCCCTGGGTTACTAGACAGACTTTCCCGGTGCAGTTTTCTTCCTAGCAAACCTCTGGAGGCCTTGTCCTCTCTGGCCTTGACTCTCTGTTAGTATTTGTGTTAAGAAGTCTGCATAAGCGGCATAAAAGGTGTCGTACGTGCTCAATTGGTCTGAGTGGGAGTAGTCTAGAACCCATAAACTCTTGACTTAAGTGACATCATGACCTACTTTCTGTGCATGGAGCATGAGCAGTGGGGACTGAGTTGTGGCGTGAATTGTTTCAACTGTAGTATGTAGTGAGATGTTCACTCACCTGAGGTAACCTGACATCAGATTGGATGGAGGTATGATGGACAGTTGAGTGACTGACAAGAGTAGCGTGACCAAGTTAAAAGGAGCATGCACTTAAGTGATGTGAGCTCTTTTGAAGAAGGATTGGGAAGTGGGCTCTTTTGAAAACAATTGTAGATGAGTGTGTGTGAGTGGTCCATTGTCTAATTCTAGTGTGTTGACTGTGTGTAATTGTCAGTGTGAGGTGATTTGAATCTGTGAACTGAGTCAGCCTGGCTGTTGGAAGTACAGCTCTGAGGAGGGAGCCTTGGAAATTAATCGGATTTCAGCCTTGGAAATTAATTGGAGACCATCAGAAACAGTCATCTGATAAAGTGTAATAATGTAAGGGTATCACCCACTCCTGTATTGTGGCGTGCTTAGTACCCTAAAGGGAAAAGTGGATGACTCCACATAAGGGAATAGGGAGCAAGGATGCCAGTGTACTGACAATCTGTGTTAAGCAAGCAAGAGCCTGCTACAGTATGGTGAGCAAGTCAGAGTCACTTTTGCTCTAGTCTTTATTCACATACCTTTGTGTTATATTGTCGGCCTGTTCCATGTATATATGTTTGCTATCTGTTAAAGTCTTACTGTCTGTTTTGCCATTTAGCCATTTACAATATAGACCAGTTGTTGAAACTTACCTGAGTCTCCTGTGGGTATGTAAGTGCAGGCACACAGTGGGGTCAGGCAGTAGACCAGTACTTAGTGGTAAAGCACTGTGATTTTGACAGAGGATAACCACCCTTCTTTTGAGGTTTATCAATTCTAAATACTAATTAAGAGATTTGTGGCTCTTTACCTCCTCTGACAGGTGAGATTCTGTGATACAGTTGTCCAGGATCTGAGACTAGTACAGCTTCCCAAATAGCTCAATAACTAATCACACCTTTTCACAGGACTCCAGCTTTCAGCACACACTGATTTACAACTTGCCTCACCCAGAACATATGATTCTTGACACAGACAGACGCAGACTTTGCAAAGGTGTTTCTAAAACAACCACTCTTCTTTAGACAGTAATAGATAAGCAGACGGGGTAAAACAATTACACATTATTCCTTGTTTCAGTTTCCTCATTTCTCTGGGGCATTCAGCATGACTTTCATAGATTCATAGATTCATAGATGCTAGGGTCGGAAGGGACCTCAATAGATCATTGAGTCCGACCCCCTGCATAAGCAGGAAAGAGTGCTGGGCCTACATTACCCCAGCTAGATACACATCTAGCC
>NW_017728948.1:44650051-44656598 GCF_001723895.1 Crocodylus porosus
TTGGTGATCTCTCCCTGTTTCCACTTTTTATGTGCTCCCCTTTTGGCCCTTAGTCTGCCCTGGATTTCTCTGGTCAGCCAGGGAAGCCTCCTGGCCCCTTTCCCTCTTTTACCTCGCACGGGGATCGTCTCGCTTTGTGCTCGAAGGATAGCTTCCTTGTTACAAGTCCTCTTGGGTTTGCAGGATCATCCCCCTTGCTGCTCATGGATTTGTCTCCAATTAATAGAATGTGTGTCCAATTAATAGAATCCCTCCCCTGTAGTCAGATTCCCTCAGCATTGGTTTGTGCCTTCATCAAAAAGCCCCATTTCTAAGTTCCTTCAATCCTCCCTGATTCAAGCTTCTTTGTCCATATGGCCCCTTAGAAATGCTGGCATTCTAAAGGTTTATACCAACATCTCATCAGTTTGACCCTCTCCCAGTGTCCATTCATTCAAACTCTTACCCTCTGCAAAGAAGTGGGAGAAAACTGGTTATATTTGGCAGTTTAGTTTTTGTTCTTCCCAGGCAAGACCTTTAGCAAACAACCTATTCAAAAACAATGCCACCCTTCAAGCCCCTCAGCTTAGTGGGTGTGAGGTAAAATCATTGCAAAAGACATCACTAACACATAAACCTATAGACTGTTAACAAAATTAAACCTGGCCAAAAACCTAATGGCCTACAATGAAATCTTGTTCAGTTGAAGTCAGTGGTAAAACACTGGTTTCACTTAGCTCTAGATATCATCCATGCTGCCTGCTACAATGCATATTGTCATCTGCTGGGTAATGATGCTTCAGGAGGGAAGATAGTTTTCTCTGTTGTGAGCTAAATCCTCTGACATTCCCAGTTCAATGGCTTTACGTGAGGTTTGCACTCTACACTTTTGTAGCAGAATTATTCACAGCTAGCATCCTAGACTAGGTACCAGAAGAAACAGATGCCTGTGGTAATCCCATTAGCCCAGAAGGTCCCCAGCCCAGGAGTTCTTAACTGGCAGGCCAGATCTGGTCTGTGGGCTGTATTTTGCCTGCCCCTGGCTTGAATGCAGTTGACTCTGTTGGGGCTCGAACCAAAGAGCTACATGGTAAATCATTAGACTTTTGGCTTTGGACTAATATCATACGTCATCTGCACTAACCTGACAGGGGAGATACCATGATGATGGTTTCAACCCAGGTGGCTTTATTTACCTGGCAAGGGAGATCCCCTTCTTCCTAGCCATGAATGACTTGGTGTAGTTGAGGGTAAAGATCTGTCGATTACACTGTGGGGACCCCTGTGAGAGTCAACTATAGCTTCCCAATAGGAGGATCTTGGCTATACAATTTATGGTGATGGAGGATTACTCTTGGGCTCTTCCTCTAACTTGCTTTTATGGCCTTTTGGCTAAGGGCAAGTAAGACTAGGGAGCATCTGAACCCCAAGGCCTCTGGGCTTGCGGCTTGCCCATAGGATACCTTCCATGGATTTGGGAGTATCTGACGCCCCAGGCTGAAAAGTCTGGGAGGCAGGAAACTTGCTGGTGGTAGCACCACACTCGGAGCTCTGCTTTGTCAGTAGACTGAGGAACTGTTTTGGCTCATTTGGCCTGCGACATGAAATTAAAAAAAAAGTCTGCACTATATAGTAAATGGCCACATTTATATGAGATGCTGACCATGTAGTAGCTCATTACTACTGCACAGTAGTGTCGCATGGCATGAAGCATATTGTGATGCTACTGCACTGTAGTAACAAGCTACTGCACAGTCAGCATTACCAAAAAGCTGTTCAGAGATGCTACTGTGTCGTAACTTTGGTTACTGCAGTCATTTAGTACTTGTGTATACACAAGTACCACACATCTACATAAGTACTAAATGATTACGCAGTAACTACTGTGCAGTCATCATCTTGTGTAGATGCAGCCACTAGGTACAAAAATGCTACTGTTTAAAAGTGTATTTATGGAATACCTGTGTTAAAACTTGCAGCAGCTTTAAAAAGGTAAAATGCATCAATTCTGGGTGAACTAAGTCTATGGGTACCCATAGTATGTTGCCTATGTGAAAATTACTACAAGCATGTTTATTTCAAAGTCACTGTTTTCTAACTTGTCCCTGCCTCTATGTACTCAGGGAGAGGAGGGCCAGACAGTAAGTGGGGGAGGAAAAAGGGCTGTAGGGAGAAGGTGGTGGGGCACAGGGCAAGGGGGCCATCAATTCTATACCTAGAAAATTACAATAAATGTATAATTCTCCATATACAGAACTTTATTATTGGGGGGGGGCCATCTTATGTTGAGAGTTGTCTTATATTCAGGGTCATATAAAGACAGTACTTTGGTATTCAGTAGGTCTGTGCAAAGTAGCTAGTATTTGCTTCAGATTCAGCCGATTCAGGAGGCAGTGATTCCATTCGATGATTTGAATTACTGTCCCGAATCGATTCGGCCAAATCAGATTCAGAGATTCAGCCACTGCCGAATCAGCCAAGTCTCCAAATCAAACAGGCCGCATCCCCCTACCCACTCTCACAGCCCCGTCAATGGCTGCCCTGCCTGCCCTGCCTGGCTTTAAAAAAAAAGCCCTGCACTCACCAGCCCCCCCACTGTCCCACGCAGCATGGGGGGCTCTGCCATGAGCTCCTATTCCTCACATGCTCTCCCAGCCCCAGCCTCCCGGCTCTTTAAAAACAAAAAGAATCCAGCACTTACCAGCTCCTGCCACATGGGGTGGAGCTGGGGGCAATCCCCACTGCCCCCCACTGCCCCATGCTGCATGGGGGGACTCTGCCCCCAGAAGTCCCAAGGGCCAGTGCAGCAGCCAGTCAGCGCGGGGCTTTTTTTTCTTAAGAGCAGGGATGTTAGGGCCGGGCAGGGCAGCCATTGACAGGGCTGTGAGAGCAGGCGGAGGTCAGAGGAGTGCTCAGGGAAGCAGGCAGGGGATGGGGCCTGGTGCGGCTCCCCCCATGGTCCCCGCTCTCTTCCTACAGCCCTCTCCCTGCTGGCTCCCTACTTACCAGCACAGAGTCTGGGTCCAGTTCCCTGCGGCAGCGATCAGAGACTGCCCGAATCTCCAAATCTCTCCAAATCTCTTACGAATTGATTCAGACCTTTTTACTGGTCTCCGAATTCGATTAGGATTCAGAGATTTGGGCGCTCAATCGGGCCAAATCCCCTCCGAGTCAAATCAGCAACTGAAGATTTGCACAGCCCTAGTATTCAGTGCATATTGAGATTTACAAGATCATAAACAAATTATTTCAACTGATACTTAAATTATAATTGGTGGAAACATGTGAGTGTAATAAGTGGAACATACTAATATATACTCTGCATATCCTGATATTTATTATTCATTTGAAAAAAAAGTGTTAGTAAATTAATTCTTAGTCTATTTCTGACTAACTTCTTTCAGCAGACACAGGCAGATTAAGGTTAATTGCTGCCCTAAGGTTAGCCCAGAAGAGTCTTTGTTTGCTTTTCTCCTTGGGCCACTCCAAGTACGTTCTCTTGGCCATAAGTGCTTTCAACTTGTGATACCGAGCAGGAATGATATACTGAGGAATTGGGTCCAGTAAAATGAGGATCAAGCTGTTTGAGCTCTCGCTAAACAATTTGTGGTGGGCAAAGTAAAGCTCATAATGGCACCATTCACTCTGCACAAAATTGGGACTCAGAACAAAGATGGATTTGTAGCTTTTCTCAATGCAGTTAATGATGTTCTCCACAATGCTTTTGCCTGGAATGAAGTTCCTCTCATGCACACACAGCTGTATGGACCCCTCTTCCCTCTCCAGATTTGGTATCAGATCATTCTTCACCCATAAAGAATCATGTTCACTGTATGAAATGAAAGCATGAAACTGTAAATGGCTTGGTAGCTCCTCAGGGTAACTGTTCCAAACCCGTCGCTTTGTTTGTGTCCACTGCCACATCATCTTCAAATACCACGGGGCATCAAAATAGATGCACAGAAAAGACACCAAAGCCACAAGGACCACTGTAATGATTAGAACAGTGACAAGCAAGAGAATTGTATTGCAAGCTATTTCGGACAAATGGAAATCCTTTAGTTGGGTTCCTTTCCAGCCTTCCGGATATTCGCATACATACAATTCTGGCCAGCCCCCCAGCCTTGCAGGGCCTTGTTTTGCATGATTAATAAAGTCTTGTAGTTCACAAGAACATTTGAATGGATTTAGTCCTGCTTTTAGCTCTCTGATATTTTGACAGCTTTGGAAGAAATCAGAAGAGGGTGTAAGAATTTGATTCATTTCTATATTCAAGAATTCCAAAGCACTGAAATGCCTGCACCCAGGCAGGTCAGTGAGTCTATTAAAGGCAATATTCAACTCGCTCAAAGCTTCCAGCTTAGTAATCTCCTTGGGGATGGTACTGATTTGGTTATTTTGCAGGTCAAGTATCTGGACATGGAGTGGTAAACATCTGAAGACTGCATCTGTCAGTTTGTTTGAAGACAAGTTCAGTTTGACTAGAGTTTCAGTCCAGCTGCAGTGCTTCTTCTGTTCCTCATCACACTTCAGTGGATTCTGACTCATATCCAAATATTTCAAAGATATCATTTCTCTAGTCATTGAGCTCACCTTAGAAAGTTCTCTAAACTGATTCTTCCTTAAAATGAGTGTTTCCAGGTGAACTAAGGTTTTGCAGTCTTCGAAAAGTAGGTCAGTAATATCATTGTTTGCAAAGCTTAAGTACCAAAATGGACTAATTGTTGAAGGGCAAAGCATATGCAACATTTTTGAATCAGATATTGTCAATGCTAGAATGTTCATCTCTGAAAATACCAAGTATAGGTCAGACTGGGTAAAATATAAATCCGTGATGGAAATGTTATCTATTGTCAATGCTTTTAGAGAGGTATCAACATAATTAAAATGTTGTTTTTCAATATTGTCTAACTGTGTCATATTGTGGATATTAAAATATTCAACAGATGTTTGCCATACAAGCTCCAGAATTATGATAAAGTCTTTCCAGGTTACCACAATGTTTTCCAGTGTTAGATTTTTTAATCTTGATTTTTTATTGAATTCTGACAATAATTGTTTTAAATCTTCGATTCCTTTATTTGAAATATTTGACAATCCTAAACATTCTGTAGTATTTTCTATAACCACCCAGTTAGATTGGGTATTTTGAGGGTTTGGGGCCCTAAACTGAAGACTCTCTGCATCTGACTGTGGCAGGCTCTTGGCTTCAGAGTCATCTATTACGTTATTTGAATAATTTTTGGTAAATTCATTTTCCTCTGACAACTTGATATTGTTCCAGAGAGTTAATGCAAGGACACAACCACAGAAAAAAAAGTTTGCAACAGGTCTTCCATTTTCTGGCATGTTTTCTTACGTTCTTTAGAGATGCTCGCTGCTCTTTATTATCCCTGCATCTTGATTTCTAATCCTGTAAAAATAATTCACATTAAGTCATCATCACAGTAATGATTACATGGACAGCAACTTAAGTACTAGGGTCCTGTTTTGTCAAATGCTGAACGACCTCCTCTTCCCCTGATCTTAATAGAAATTAATTGTATTCAGGAGAGGCACAGAACATTAACTTATATTTCTTTATTCTCTGTTACAGGTAAAATATCAAAATTACAACTTTTTAAAATCTACTAACTTTACTTATAATTAATTCATTTATCCTAAAATGCATCTGATTGACAGCTCAGGAGAGTAAAAGCTATTATTTATAAATAGAACTGTTACCACAGAAGCAGGGACAATGCACATTTTTCCACCCTTGAACTTTGAACTGAAGGGATTTGCCAAATGAAGGTTTTCCAGAGTTATCCAAGTCTTTGGATTTGCTTCTGAAAAGTGCCATTTAGCCTCACTGGGTGCATCTACACAAGACACTTTACTGAAGATTAGAGCTAATTACCGCACAGTAAGTTTCACTATCTACACATGCAGACACTTACTGAGCAGTAATTGGCTCTAATCACCAGTAACTATGCCATCTGCAAATGCACGTAGACAATTAACTCTTGATTATTTACTACACAGTAGCACTTGTGTAGATGCCTGACCGGGAGCACATCAGCTGGGCAGCAGAGGGTGGGAGATTGTTCCCTGCTGCTGAGGCACACTCCACCACTAGAGTCCCAGCAGGGACAATGTCTCCCTGCCCTGGCAGCTCCCAGCCCCCACTCAACAGGGCTGGGCCTGGCAGATCCTTATCTCCCAGCTCAGGCTGTATGATTGCGGGGTGGGCTCAGAGATCCTTCTCTCCAGCGCCAGCTCCATTGTTGCAGGGCCAGTGCTGGGAGATTTTTCTCTCCTCTGCCAGCTCTGCTGTTGCAGAGATGGCACTGGGACATTCTTCTCTCCCAGATCCAGCTCCGTAGTCATGGAGACAGCAATGGGAGATTCTTCCTTGCAGGCTGGCAAAGTTCCATCCTGCAAGGGGTTGCTTAGGGCTGGGGGGATCGGGATGCAGGCTTGGGGTTCCCTGCCCTGCTGCCCTCCCCACCAGTGAGGCACTCACTGACAACCCAGCAGCAGTGGGGGTGATGGAGCAGAATTGTGCCCCCCACTGCTCCTGGACAGG
>NW_017728948.1:44656609-44659169 GCF_001723895.1 Crocodylus porosus
CTTCCTAACTGCCCCCCTACAACACCAAGTGACTGCAGAATAGTCATCCCTGGTGATGACCCCTTCTTTCCATTGGGTATACACCTCCTTTTTAGCAAGGAAACATTCCCGGATGCTTTTGGTGAGCCATGGAGGCTTGTGTGCTCTCCTGCTCCCTTTGATCCTCATTAGGATTACCTTCCTTTGGGTAAAAGACTGATGCAAAGTACCCATTTAGCAAGTTGGCTTTTTCCTGGGCGTCGGTTGTCAGTTATTCTATCTGGTTTAGCAGGGTCCAATGTTGTCTTTGCTTTTCCTCCGGCTCCCCATATATCTAAAAAAGGACTTTTTATTGTCTCAGATTCAAATTACTCAGATTCAAATTAGGTCCATCTGCACATAATGGTGAGGAGGGAAAGGTAAAAAATCTGTATTTTGTGTTTGTGTAACAAGAAAAGATAACAGGTCTGCAGACCTGCTCTGCTAGTGGATCTTGTTGGGTTTTCAGCTGAAGACTTTGTCCTCCAATTCTTTTCCAATTTACCTCTTGGAGCTTTTGGTGAGAACTATTTCTGTAGATGAACTCATACATTAAATGCAGCAGCTGCTGAGGTGAGCCAAAAATGGCAAATGTAGGCAGGACACTATGCATCACAAATTGATGCTTGCTAATGGAGGAGAAAGGATGGGGAGATTAATTGTTTATACAGTGCCCAGCACAGCTGAATCAGGCAGTTCTGCAAGCAAACCACAAAAACCTTTTCTCAAAAATTCCTCAACCTGTGATGGATCTTAAGATAGAAAGAAAAGAACCTCCTATTGTTTTAACTGGAGGTTGCTAGTACTGCCAAATTCCTTGAAACATACTCAACAATTTATGACTCTACAAGCACTATCACACTGAGGGTAATCATAGCTTTAGAACTTTAAAGTGCAGAATAACTCCATAATGAGGTAGAAAGAGCACCAAACAGTTTTTTCCATTCTATTATTTAGAAAGTAAAGATGCAACTGTTTTTCCCATAATGCTTCCAACATGACATTTGAGGTTGTATGCTAATCTAATATATTCCCAACAAAGTATACTGGGATCAACATCAAATTAAAAGGACTATATATTTCAAAATGGCTAACTGACATATTCAGGGTTCTAGTATCTTAAGTCTTACCACACCTATCCTTAAGACAAACTTGGCCACAGCATAACATCAGTGCTGTGAAACATCTTGGCATACAAATGGCACATTTTATGTGTAAGGGTGCCCTGATTAAATCAAAAGGGATCCCATCAAAAATAATTAAAAATGTATTTTTTCTGATATTTTCCCCATTTTCTAGAAATGCTCTGTTGTTTGTAAACAAAAGAGATTAGAAAAAAAGATTGTTTTTTGTGCATTTTATAGCATCTTGCAAATTCCCAGTTTGACTGTTTCCCCTATTAACTTATTCTGTGGTTTGTGTCAATCTTGTACTCAAAGATAAGAAAAAGAAAAGATTTAATAGGAAATATTATTCTACATCCATAAAACCTACCAGGAAACCCAGGCAGGCATCTACCCAAACTACTTAAATTAGTTATATTTTAGTTAACAATTCTAATCATATTCCTATACTCTACCATATATTCTCATATACTATATAACCATGGCATCTGAATGCTTTTTAGTTAGACAAGGAAGACTCTCATAGATTTGACTGGGCTTTGGACTGGACCCAGACATTTAAACTGTTAGGAGACCAGGGGTGGGCAACTATTTTAGGCCGAAGGCCACTTACCAAGTTTTGGCAAGCTGTCAAGGGCCACAGGGGTAGCCCCGCCCCTTAACAGATGCCCTGCTCCCTGGTTGCCATCTTGTGACAAGAAGCCCTGCCCCCTAATCCCTCCCCTTTGCCACCAGAAGTCCCTCCCCTTGCCCCCAGAAGTACTCCTTTCAGCAAAGGGTTTTGCCATCTCAGAACCAAAAAATACCAAATTTTGTTCTAAAAAGTGAGCATCTACAACAGGGGTCAGCAACCTCTGGCACACGTGCCGAGCATGACACATAAAGCCATTTTGTTTGGCACACCACCGCCAGCCCAGGCTTTAAGCAGCTGCTGCCAGCCATGTAGCCCAGGCTGCTCCCAGCAGGTGGCTGGGAGGCTGCAAGCCCAGCTGCAAGCAGACTGGGCTCCATGGGCTGGCTGCGGCCAGGAGGCTGCAAACAGCTGCTCCAGGCTCCAGCATGTTGGCACTCCAGCACCTTCCAAGGTAGACATTGTGGTTTTTTTTGACACTTCAACCAAAAAACGTTGCCTACCCCTGATCTACAACATTCATTAATTGATTTTAAAATATATTTTTGTCCTGGTCTATGTCTGTTTGTGTAGTGTATGTAGAGGTGATTGTATATAATAGCTTAAAATGAAGTCTCAGTCTTGTATATTGTGTAGGGGTGGGGGGCATGGAGGTGGGTATAGGTTTGTGGGGGGCTGGTGTATTTGGGTGTGTGGGATCTGGGGGAGGGTGTGGGTGTGCCTGTGGGGGGTGGTTGGGTGTGGGGGTGTGGGTGTGGAATGAAGAAGCATGTCAGTGTGTGTGTGG
>NW_017728948.1:44659269-44667018 GCF_001723895.1 Crocodylus porosus
CTGGGTTGTGTGAGGCAGTGTGGGTCTGGGGGTCTGTGTGTATGGCAGTGCAAGGAGGGTGTGGGTGCATGTGTATGGGGGGTATAAGTGTGGGGGATTGTGGGAGCTGTGTATTGGAGGAGGGGACTGAGATGTGTAAGGAGGTGTGGGTGCATGTGGGTGCATGTATTTGGTGGGGTATGGGACTCACCCTACAAGCACACTCTGCCCCTCCCTACACACACACACACACACACACACACACGCACGTTGCCCCTCCCTACACACACATCTGTACTGGTACAGGATCCATGCTCCCCAGTCCAGTAATGTAGCCAGGAACCACATGAAGCCAGAGCAGTGTGAGGGAGGAAGACAGGGAAATGGCTAGGAGTGGGGTAGGAATGGGATGCTCTGTCCTGCTGGCTCCCCCTGGGTCCTACTGCCCCTGGCTTCTATCATCTTTGACAGGCAGCCAGGAGCAAATAAATATTAATTTACTAAATGTTTTAAGGGCCCCGCTGGCCAGATAGAATGAGCTGGTGGGCCAAATACGGCCTGCAGGCCATATTTTGCTTGCCCGTGAAGTAGACAGTTCCCCTTAAAAAAATGTGACGGTGGTGGTGCTAGTGGTGATGTTCTCAAAGTGAAACAGAATTAGACTTAGAATTTTATTAACCCAAACTGTCTTCTGTGCTACTGTCTTCTCTGCTACTGTACCTGTGACCTGAGGCTGTCATATTATGCTGTGATCTTTATGATACCATGTCTGAAGGAAAAAATAAGTGTTTCTTATTTTATTTTTTTAATATTGGAGCGTTCATCTTTCTTACAACCCACATCCTCTTTTTATTTGTCATTGCTCACTGTACTTTATGTATCTTGGACTCCAACCTTGCAAGCTGCTCCACCCAAGCATAAGATTAGGGCCTAAAATAAGTCCCTTGGGAGGCTGACTTGTTTTTTTTTGTAGCACCATAGATACAATATATAGGAAAGAAGCGCCCTCTATAACCCAAATGAACTTGAAACACTCTGCAAAGTAAAGAGTAAAGTACTGATAGTGAAAGGAAACATGTAAATTAAGAAGAGTAAATTTTGATCTGTCTAACAGTAATTCACATACAACTTTGGACAGTGCAGCCTTTATTCAGAGAGCAAATGTTAAGTAAGACTTATCTTCTCCTGCTCTTGGCTCTTTAATTTCCAGAGACTGATGCAGTAAATAAAATATTTAGGGTAATATTGATTTTGGTGGTGTGGATTTAATCTGGCAACAGCGAGGAGAATAAATGAGTATATTTTTCCAAAAGCTACCTCTGTATCCAACTGGTCTTAGGACGTTTCTCTTTTTAGAGTTGTATCAGCAGGATTTCATTCATGAGCTGACAATTCCACATCTAGCTCTTAATTTCCACAAATGAGAGACATTTTTTTCTAATATATCTTAAGATATTTCATGATTTTTATTTTAAATGACTCAACATCCTATTTGATTCTAACAATTAAAAGTTAAAAATTTAAAAATGCTTCCCCTTTTTATTGTTGGATGACAGGAATCCAGCACAACCTCAGGTGGGGACACTGGGTGGGGTGGTTGCACCTGCTGCACTGCATACTATATCTATCTACATTGTTTTACAGACAAGATTCTTGGGGTTAATGTGATATCTTTTATTAGACCAACTAAATAGTTGGAAAAATTGTTCTTGGCAAGCTTTCACGCACAAACACCCTTCATCAGACATAGGGAGAGTCTGCTTGTGTTTTGTGTTCTGCTGGATGAAATAAAAGCCAATATGCAAAATGCAGGTCTATGAAAATACAAATGTGTGTGGCAGTGAGGACCAGAGGCAATGGGAGACAATAGGTGCAAGACAGGTAGGTGGGGGGGAAAGCGGGGAATGTTGACCTGGTGATAGGATGTAGCTGGTAAAATTTAGAGGTTACCTGGGGTTATTGCATGGCAGGCAGGTTATAAAGTGCCATAAATCCAATATCTATATTTAGTCCATGATTGTTTGTGTCCAGTGGATTGATGAAGTGTATAGGCTCATCTATGAAAGCTGTTTTGTACATTCCCTTTGAGGATTAGAACTGAGAGACTGGAGAGAGAGTAGTTGTCTTGTGGGAAGTGTGCACCCACAGGTAATTGGGTATTTTTGTCTTTGATAGATTTTCAGTGTGGGTTCATTCTGGTGCGCAGTTGTTGTTTGGTTTCTCCTACATATTTTTTATCAGGGCATGTAGTGTATGTAGAAGGTTATTCTACTGCACTCATCACTAAGGGAATAAAGTGTGTCTGAGCCATCAGACAAGGCATAATGGAAGCCCGCAGAGCCATTTTGCATTGATTCCATGTCTTCCAGACAGTGGATGAGGACAGGACATTCCAAGAACAAGGGAAAGACAGAACTGTGAAAAGCCAGTCTCTGGGCACGTTGTCTCAGAGTTAAAGCAAGCTGCTCTTCTGAATTTTTCTCTAAATTACCCTGTGGAGCATGGGATATTTGTTGTAGCCATGTTGACCTAGAGACGTAGGCATATAAAACTCTAGGAGTAGAAACGGTATCTTTAGTCTAATAAAAGATATCACCTCTACCCCAAAAGTTTGTCTGCCTGTGAAGCATAGGTCTCCACTAGAATTAATCATGAAATACACTGAATAGTATTGCCCCTCAAGTCTATCCTTTAAAATATATTTTTTTCTAAATAAAACGACCTTGCTGTACAGCTGGACCTATCGGGAGCCTCGCAGGCTTAATGACATGGCTCTGTGGGTCAGATCTACCCCACAAGCTGAGGGTTGAGCTTCCTTAATTTACTCAGTTCAAGAAAAATAGTAATTTTCAATCATGTTCATGTTACCCCTTAATAGCACTATGGACATGTATCTATTATCTGTCACTGCTCACAAGAGCCAAGTATTGCCTCAAAACTCTAGGGTGCTTGGCCTGTACTTTTCTCAGCAAGGTACTGACGAATAGTTTAATAAAAACAGCAATATTACATAAAAAGTAGATGATGTCCCATTCTTGACACCCAGATACCATAGTGATACATGCACTGAAAATCCCATAGATTAGGTAAGCTGTGGTGAGCAGTGTTTCCTTTGGACAAAGTTACACATATGGAAGCTGTGCCGACAGCTGCTGAACTTTTTATAATGGTCTGTAGTACGGTTGAGGGGATGGTCACACAAACAACTTACCATGATGTAAACAAGGTTTTACTGCACAGCAACTCTGCTATACCTATAAATGTTCAGGCTCTGCTTCGCAGTGAATGAAAAGTAAGTCCTAGGACCTCACCTCCTCAGTGAAGGGAGGTGGTAGCATGCACACACTGCAAGTACCTTGAATTAACTGCACTTGAAAATCTGGCTTTAGTCAACGTAACATAAGAAATAAACACAATATAATAAATGGGACTAATATTAAGCCTATTGAAAAAAAATATAAAGACTCCTATTGTGTTCAGTGAGCTTTGGATCAAATATTTCTCCAAGAGGTTTTAGAGAGTTATCAAGGCCTGTTTCAAGAGAACTTTAATTTTTTTCTTGACAATGAAAATTTACTCAGGTCTTCACGTTAGGAGACTTACTTTTACCATTCCCTATAAAAATAAGAGTGAGCTGGCTTCACCACATTGGTATTTTCCACCTTAGCAAGTGATAGACACAGAGTCAGATGTTGTGTGTAATAAAATCAGAGGGTGACTCCTCTCTGAATAAATTTAATAAACAAAAGGAAAATCAGGGACATTACCAATAGCAGTAACAGATGAACAGAAAGAAATGGTGCATAGGTAGAATTATATAGGTAGGATTACATATTTAGCAATAAATCCAGTCTCTACCCAATGAGCTCTCCCAAGAATGAGAAGGGACAATCATATCAACAGATAGTACCACTTTGAGATGATGCATTTGTGTCATTGGTTACTGACCTGTCTTTGACTATCAGCAAGAGCAACGTATTAGCAAACTGTGCAGTTCACCAACAGGAAGTGGGCGTTGCAGACAGGAACCACCTCCACCTATTTTTCTTTCCTCTAACTTGCAGTAACTATTGGTACAACAGATAGCTGCTATCTTCACTGGGTGGCTACCACTATTTTGGGGCATCTGTTAGGCACACTCATCCACTCAATACAATATGACTTCTGCTGTAGGTGAGTTTTTTCTTAACTACAGTATAGATAAATAAATTAATAAATGAATGTAACGAGGCCCCAGCTACCTGGAAACAGCAGCGGGATAAGTGCTCCTAATAGGGAAAGGAGTGTACCAGTGAAAACTGGACTAGCTACAGCCCAGTAACAGAAACATTTTCAATGTATTCCTCACAGAATAAATTGCAACAGATTACAGCTCCTTAAGTACGGAAGCAAAGACCTAAATGTATTCAGGATGCCAAAGGGTATTTACAGACCATGAACTGCCAGCCTGGCTTGCCAGACATTGCACATGCAAAAGGGGACATGGAGTGAACAGAGGGGAATGGACAAGTTTAAAACATAAAAATAAATTGTCTTCAATCATCTTCCTACCCACTTCATTCTAGTAAGTTATGTGAGCATGAGGTGATTCTAAGTAGTCCTAAGTGAAAGTCTGATCCCAAACTGAAAAAGCAGGTCTAAGAGTGATCTTGGACTCAGAGAATTACACTAGAGAAGCAGCTTTGCTAAAGTTAAAGTTGACAACCTCTTTCTGCTTAAACTGCTCTAAAATCCAGATGCTTACTCTGATTTTCCTGGAATGCGGTGTGCCTCATGGGGGTGCTTGGTTTCTTCATAAAGGCAGGTGCTTAAATGGATTTCACTGCATGTGTATAGACTGAGTAGCCAAAGGCCTTCCAACCTTTCATTTGAGCTGGGTAGCCCAAGGGGATGTGTAGCAGTCATCAAACCTTCCATACACGTAGCCAGTGTCAATTCAAATCTGACCCTTGGTTGAAATCTGTTGAGGGGGAAAGTAAAAGAAGTATATTGCTGCAATCTGTCAGGGATCTGGGGGGAAATGTAATTCTAGAAGAGAGAGAATTCAGCAAAAGTTCAAACTATTTCATCAAATACTATAAATTCCATGACAGGATGCTTGCTGGAAGGGGCAAGCAACTCACGAGGATGAAAAAATGGGGAAAAGGATTTGGGGCAGTGTCAAGAGGATGGAAAAAATGGACACGAGTGGGAGGGAAAGATAGAGGGGCTTAAACCATGGGGAAGGGTGAGGATCATGGTGAACAGGATAGACCAGAAATGGTAGGGCACTAGAAGGGTGGCAGGGCAAGTAGGCAGTATCTGTGCCAACCCTATGCACTCTCCTAGGTGTACCAGGACCTGGAAGTGGGGCTGTATCTGAGAAGCTGTGATCCCCTTTCCTTGGTCTCCCATGTGCACCAGGATCTCAAGGGTTCTCTCCCCTTCTGGGAGTGTCTGAGGCTCTCTACCTGTTTCACTGTAAGAGCTGAGATCTGGAGATTGCTGTCTATTTTAGCAGGAATCTCAGCTTATGCTAGGATCTGAGTGGATCCATGAATGTTTAAACCTCCCTCCTTATTTTCTTCCAGTTGTATGTCAACACCTGCAGAAGCCCAGTACCACTTTAGGGTGAGATGAGAATACCGAGAGCATAGTGATGAACCTGGCATGAGGAGCTGAATACAAGTATGCCTGATGCATCTCTCCAGCTTCCTTATTCAGATACAGTCTATTACATTTTCAGATATTAAAAACACATCCAAGCGTATAGATCTTATCTGACTCATCTATTTGTTCCCATGTCCATGGAGATTCGAACTGGAACCCTAAATCCCAATAGTTCTCAACTCAGAAAATATTGAGAACCTAAGTGGATCTGAGCCCTCTTTTTTAAATCCATATCTTTGGTCATTTCTGCTGATTGCTGTAATATGGACAGAGCAGACTGATGGTAGATTCCTTTGCCAGTTGAATGCAGTCAGCATTTTTTTTTAAATTTCAGAAGCCAGGTTCTTTTAAGGAATCATTAGCAAATTGTTTCCCTTCTTGCTCTCTCTGGCACTCATTGCCTCAGGCCTTGTCAGAAACAAATGTCAATATAATGCTGAAATCCAGGACACAGTCTTCTATCCCAGGAAAACAGCACCAAGACTTGCATTGAATTCTACAGGGGCACAGAGGGCTTAACAGACTAAAAGATTAGTTTATTGATCAGTCCTGGTGCCCAAAAGAAAAATTGATTTTGGTTTTTGGCCACCTAGTGCTCATGAAACATATTTTCAAGTTCCCCCCCTTCCAATCCCTGGGCCAGAAGTGAGAGGTATTTTACCTGGAGCACATACTGCATGCACTTAATCTATTCAGTCTAACAATAAATGGTAAATTAGATCCAAGTGACTTAAGATATGTTTGCCTCTTACATTTGATGCACTGCAATGAGGAAACTCCTGTTCAGGAATTGCAGGCAGAATCTTTGTTGCTTGTGCATTAGCTGAGGGTCTTCGTTGGTGGGTCTCCTCTGTTAAAAGTTAAAATAATTTTAAAAAACAGCAAAGAGATCTGCGATGTGTTAGACATTAAGGGTGCATCCAGATGAGTGCACACATGCAGTATGCAACACCTGTGGCAACACAAATTGCACATGCCACACATGCAGTTGTTTGCTGCACTGCTAGTTTGTAGCACAGCAGGTTATTTTTAACCTGGGTGTCAAAAATACCCACATCCCAAAAAAAACAGGGTGGCGCACATGGCAGCAGTGTGCGCTGACCAAAACCAGAGTCTGCCTAACCAGAGCCACACTCCAGCTGCCAGCCAGGCTTCATGTGCCAGATTGCCACTGCTGCAGTCCTGGGAAGGCCCCAGGAGCTCAGGTGCTGGCTCCAACCTCCCCTACCCACCAGGGGCAACTTGCCATGTGCCAGAATGCACATGCATGGGTGTTCCCCTGAGACAAGTAACAGTACAACTATGTGCCACTGCTATTTATTCCTGGGGAAATGCACGTGAGTGCTCATCTGGATGTGCTCCAAAATAGAATTTTCCAAACTGGTTCTGTGACTTAAGTGGTAAAGAGAGCTAGTTAGTTGTGTTAGTCTGAAGTCAAGCAGAAAACAGGGTAGATTTGCACCTTATAAACTGACAAAATAAGAGATGTATAGCATAAGCAGTGGGCCTACTTCATCAGGTGCTGTGAAGGGACGGCCATAGGACCAAATTTTCTAAGTTATTTTATGTCCTTTTGAAAAGCACCTAACCTAGGAACCTAATTTCCATTTCCATTTGAAAATCCCAGTATTAAGAGCCAAAGTCTCATTGAAAGGTCAATTGGGTTAAGGTACATAAATTGCTTTGACACTTTTGAAAATTTTATCCATAGAAAAAACACAACTCCATGGTTATTAAAAGCATGCAAACTCAGAGTCACATATTAATTAGGGTGAGCATAGAGTCTATGGACTTTCCAGTGTATCATGCCTTATGAGTGGGCTCAGTTACCATCACACAGGGACATGCAACAAGGTATCCAAAGGCTACTGTAGATAAAAGAGTAACGTGGAGTGTTATGAGAGATCATACAATTACTGAAAGCAGGTACAGGCATACCTCAGAGATATTGCGGGTTCGGTTCCAGACCACCGCAATAAAGCGAATATTGCAATAAAGCGAGTCACACGAATTTTTTGGTTTCCCAGTGCATATAAAAGTTATGTTTACACGATACTGTAGTCTATTAAGTGTGCAATAGCATTATGTCTAAAAAAAAATGTACATACCTTAATTAAAAAA
>NW_017728948.1:44667333-44734942 GCF_001723895.1 Crocodylus porosus
CACCATAACAAATATAATAATAATGAAAAAGTTTGAAATATTGCAAGAATTACCAAAATGTGACACAGAGACATGAAGTGAGCAAATGCTGTTGGAAAAATGGCGCCGATGGAAAAATGGCGCCAATAGACTTGCTCAATGCAGGGTTGCCACAAACCTTCAATTTTGTAGAAAATGCAATACCTGTGAAGCCCAATAAAGCAAAGCGCAATAAAACGAGGTATGCCTGTATTTTGTACTTCTGAAAGAAGACACCCCTCACTTACAAGCAAAAGGACTTGGAAGGACATTGGGTGAGGAGCCTGAAATGGGGGAAATAGAGTGTGCAGGGAGCTCTGTTTAAAGAGGTCAGCATTATTGATACAGTACATTTTCTGCAGATCTGAAATGAGATGGTGTTGCAGATACTAATTTAACTGCAGATCTCTTTCCTGCCCAACTACAACTCTGCCCTTCTATGTATAAATGCCCTCCTATGTGCTCATATGGAAAAGAGAAGTTATGCCACAGATATTCTGCATGCTCCCCCTCACCATTTCAACTCTCATTCAGGTATCTCCTCTTTGTACCCAGGCATCTCCTCTGTGCCTACCTAGAAAGAACAGTTTCACTCTCAAAATGTAAGCAATTAAATAAGAAAAGCAGATTGAGAAAGTGACACAAATAGTAATGGGATTCCAATTAAGGTTCAACTTTGGAGGAATCCAGGGAAAAATAAAAAGTAGTGTTTTCCCTCCATCATGCATGTTGAATGGAGAGATGATCCCACATGTGTGCTGCGCCAGGGTTCTGTTCCTGCTGTCTGTGAATCTGACTGTACCTGGGCAGCTCAAATCAAATGTAACCTATAAAAAAGAATCTTTCACACTGCCTCTGCTCCCTTGTAAAAAATAGTAATAGACCTAAAATAGTCATTAGATTTCACATTTTTCTGTTGAAATGTCATCCCTTTGAAGTCAGTGGGTCTGCTGTAAATTTTGAATGCTGTGACAAGATTTGCTTTTTCCATCATTACTCACCTAAGCTGCAGTGGAAGAGATAACTGTTCAGCTATGTCAAATATTAACTAAGGAGGAACAGAATTAAATATGTGATGCTCTGTTTGGCCTAGATTTTAAAAAATATCTCCTATCTCATCCTTGCATCTATTTAATACCGCAGCAGAAGCATCCTGCCAGCTTACCTCACTAAGAAAAAACATTGGAGAGTAGAAAGCAGCCATGAGCCTAGATTTAAAGTTCTGTGAAATGCTAATGCTGTTCTAGATCCCAGGCCAAAATTTTACTCTTATTTACATCCCATTGACTTATATGAGAGTGCACAGGAATAGCTGAGGGAAGAATAGGGTGCATCTTCTCTAATGTCATAGTCAAGGACTATCATGTTAATAGTATCAGAAGGAGAACACTACAGAACTTGTAACCACTAAAGGGCAACATGTATAATATACACTGTGTGCGGTCATTGAGGTGCATAGCCTCAGGACTGAAAAAAAGACTACACACCTACTCAGGAGTATAACAGGGCAGCTCCACATCCTGGGCAACTCTAGGACATGAGGTAGTGATACCTGCCACATTGCCTGTAGTGATGATGAAAGTAGCTATTTTTGTTCCCCTTCATCCCCAGGCAGCAGCCAGGGCTGTACCCCCATCTCCCACTTTCAGTTACACTACCGTGCCTGCTCAGATTTTATACATACCTAAATTCAGTAGAAAAAAATGCTCAATAAACAGACAGATCTGTGCTGCTTGCAGATCCACAACTGACTAGGCCCCCTCATTCTCCCAATTTCTAATAGTTTCAGGGCTGTTGGTAGAAGCCATGAAAATAAGAGGAACTAGTCAGTTCAGGGGCTGGGCTCCTAGTGACACTGACCTGATCACCCTGTATATTTAACTAACACTATTATTTACAGTGCTGCTAGTCCTGTGACAGTAGCAAATCTAAAACTAAATAGCTTTCATTTTCAAGGCCACTCATAGCAGCCTTTAAATGCCTTACAAATGAGAGAGAACAGCCATGAAACTGGCTCCTGTCTTTTTCCAGGCTTCTAGCAGCAACCTTTCACAACTACTTCCCCTTCACTATCGCTTGTCCAGTTAAAGGAAATACAATTATTTGCAAACCAAGCAGGCAGTTAACCAAAATACAATTAAGCTTAGTATAAAGTGTGGGGTGAAAGATGCTATGCATTTGAACAGTTATGCACTTCACTGATACACAGACAACCAGAGTGGGTTACAATGTAAGAAACAAACAGCACAGTGGAACTGGCACTGTGTTATCTAGTTAGGTAAATGATGCACTTATCCAGCATGCATATAAATAGGGGACCCCTTGAGTTCACATATTTTCCTGTACTGACCACCCATGTCATTTAAACAGTGTAGGGAATCAACTGTGGCTAGGCTATCATGAACTCCACATATAGGGGGGTGTAGAGGTTATAGACAGAGGGAGTGATCACCGTCTAGACTAGGGGTGGCCAACCTGCAGCACAAGTACCACAAGTGTCACAGGTAACTTTTGTGTGGCACACAACAGATCAGGGAAGGGACAGGCAACACAGATCAGGCAGGAAGCAGAAAGCAGAGCAGCAGATTAAGTAGGGCAGGGGTGGGCAAAATGCAGCCCTCAGGCTGCATGTGGCCTGCCAGGCCAGTCTATCCAGCCCATGGGGCCCCTACAAAATTTAGAAAATTAATATTTATCTGCCGCGGCTGCCTGTCATGCGGCCCTCAATGGCTTGCCAAAACTCAGTGAAGTAAGGCAAGGGGATCAGAGTGGCCCTTGGAGAGGGCTAATTTGTGGCACACCTGCCAAAAAAGGTCTAGACTGTGCTCTCAACAGCTTAGTCAGTACCTCAGAGCTAGCATGGAAAGGGAAGCCTCAAGTTTTGCTTCTCAGAGCCCCAGTTCCCAGCTTAATCCTGCAGGACAGCTGCAGTCTGTTGCTTTCTTATGCTGGATTGTAAATTTAGAGTCTAGCTGTTAATTATTAATTATTACTGTCAATTAAAAACCCATATTTTAAGCAAACCAATTCAATTACTGTGTTACTAATCAAGCAAAAGGTAGGGCAAGGTAGCCTCATGGGGATAAACTGGCTTTACAGCATGATCTTTAGCATCTTAAACTGCTCGATTGTTCAGAGAGTTTTCAGTAGTCAGACTTGTCTCCACCATTTGTGCTGCTTGTTTATGTTTGCACTTTCCCCAGCTTGAACAAAGAGAGTCACATAAGTCATGCTTACAATCTACACCCCTGCTTTCATCTTATATTTTGTTTCTCACTTCAGAGTCCTTGGTTTCAATCACATGAAGTTGATGATTATTAAAGTTAAGCCAAGTGGAGCTAGCTGGAGCATGTTTGTCTATTATGTTACTAACTGTCTTGACAAGGATGGCACTTTAAACAAAGAAATATTAATCAATTAAAATAACTGTTACTATTGGAATTAAAAAAACTCACTGAAAAACTTTAATTGGTTTTGGATATAATAAAATCCTGATTTTACAAAATTGAATTTGAAATCAGAATTTTTTCTAATGGCCTCCCCTTAACTGTTTAGATGCAGATGTTGATCTTTTTATGTTGGGATTTCAGGGATGTAGCTGATTACTGTGTGCTTTTGCCTATACTAGAGCTACATTAATTTTAATAGAAAAAATCATTAAACTAGTAAAAATCATGAAAATAACTCAAAAATTTCAGATGTGACATGAAAACAATGGTAAAATTAATGTAGCAAAAATGTGTTGGAAAATATACCACGTAATTCACAAACAATTGAAGGCACACGTGTTTCTGTTTCTATAGAAATTGTCTCTGGAATATTCACAGGCGTTATGGGATTTTATTCAAAACTAGTCACAAGCTCCTATGCTATGAATATTAATCTGATAATGTTGAAAGCCAAAAGCATCATGACATTATCAAAAGAAAGCATACTGAAATATCCTAAATTTATTAAAATTAGCTTTATATCATTATGAGCTAAGCAAGCTCATCAGAGAATGTATCCTACGATGTAATGAGCCAAATTATGGCTCTTTGAGGCAATGAAGAGCTGAACAGAATGAGAAGAAATGCATCTGTCTGAGCAATGTGGCAGAAAGTATGTTTCTAATTGGGTACATCTAAACAAATAGTACAGTTATACTAATAGAATTCCTATTATGGGTGCTCTAATTCCAGAATAGTTTATACTAGTATAATTTCTCATATAAATAAAGCCATATAAGGTATAGTGACTCCAGGGCCTCAATAGTAGGTTGCAGTGAGCTGTAGCTCTTACAAAACCATTTAAAAATATTGTCTTCAGTCCCTATAAATTGTACTTCTGGTGATTGGGAGCACTGTGCCCAAATCAGACATGCCACTGTAGGAGGAAGCAGCAATTCTATTGCTTATGGAAATGCTCAGTGTCTGCATACTAAATGTAAACAGTTAAGTCTTTTATACCAAAGTATAGCTACTTCCTGCATGGAAGAAAGACCATCCTGTGCTCTCTTCCTTTTCCAGTGAATACATTCAGTCAAGGACAATCACAATTTCATAGATTTCATGGATTTTTTGACCCACAGTCATTTGGAAATCATGCCTTGCAGGGAACGAGTATAAAAAGTAATACTAGCATGCAAACCAAGGGACAGAAAATCTTATCTTCTGCAGCCTTCTCATAGTTTATATATTATTTAGATTCACAGAACAGGTGTGATATATCTCCAGGGTCCTTTAAGTCTCCTCTCTCCACATATGCAATTATTTGTAGTACAATGGAAACAGTTATTACATTGGAGAGCAGGGCTTTTAATCCCACCCCAGAGAATGTACTATACATGTTTTTCGTAGCCTCCTCTGACTACCAACCTTAATTATCTGATTCATGGGCATAGGAAGACTGAAAATTTAGGACTAGTGTACAAGAAGGTGAAAGACTGTAATTTACCAGTTGGTGGTAAAATAAGCCCAGATATTTGTAGAACTATACCCATACTAAACCAAACAATTCCTGTGCCTATGGATACAACGTTGTGACACATAGTATAAATCATTCTCCAGAGTAAAAGGTTACACTTTTGCCTCATCGTACCTGAACTCAGAATAGCCTTTTATTTGTATCTACTCATCTTTTCCTAGATGAGAGATACTGTCATGTTCTCTCTGATCTACAGCTTGGTTTTTCTCACCCTAACTCTTCTGGGAAAGATATATTGTCTTCAAAGTGTCTCAATGTTTCCTTTCTAGGCTCTGAATTATATGCTAATAGTATTGAAAATGTTTTTGAGTACTGTGTGGAGAGGCTACCACCAGCTACTTACAATCAATCCATCATCAAGATGGTAGATCTTAAACCCAGTATTTATGGGAAGCCTTATTTCTTTCTGCATGGTCTTGATTCTACTCAGAATTACACTGTTGTAACCCAGGAGTAACTGAATTGACATCAGTGGTGGTGTGAAAACAGTAAAAATCAAACGAGAACTAGAGTCATTGTATTTGAAACACAGTTCAAGCAAGCAAGCAGCTTTTTTAGTCAACTGGATAGCTTGAAGTGGGAAGAGTATACAAGAAAAAAGAACACACCAATATCACATTCTTTCTTCTTCAACATAGTAAAGCTATCCTGGGATTTTCAGAAAACTCCACCATCAAAAAAGCCTGTAGACATACAATACTAAACAATGCCATTGTGAGCATGGTGATAAAACAGGAATGTTATTAGTGGGGGCTGCTAAAGACAAAAGATGGCAGAGACAGATTATTTCTTGAGGGATAAAAATAATGAGCTCATAAATACATCTTCTGAAGCTAGGCAGCTCTCTAAAATTTAGGAGTATAAATTGTATTCCCAGGACAGCTCAGGCAGACAGGCAGCTATTGATTCTTTTCTGGGTAAGATTGAAATGCCACAAGTTACTAGGTTGTAGAGAGAAATTATTGAGTCTCTTGTAGCTCCTGAAGAAATTGCCAAGACAAGGCCATTGCTATTATACTAAATGAACAGTGAAGTGCCCAAGCCTGGACAGGTTAAAAACATTTTTTCCATTTGCTGGCTTTGTAATTATATTTTTGCCATTTAAAACCTATTATAGAGGAACCCTGTTCATGTTAATCTATAAAAAGATAAAGTCTCTTTCTTGAAACCAAATTATGTGGCATTTATTAAAGGGTACATACTATTTCAGTAGTATCAATATTACTCAGAAACAAAGGTAGCAATTTCCTTTCATGCAGAATATATTTTGACCAAGTTTAATGACGTTAGCAGTTTGATACTTTGCAGTATGTTGAAACATACAACATGGTTTATCTGTGCTAATAATAATACATTTTCAAAAGGTCAAATCCTGATTCTTCACAGAAACCATAAAAATTGGCTTTGTGCTGGTAGAAGAAAAGGAATTGTTCCATTTCACCCAGCTGCAAAATGCCAGCAGAACCGTACACTATTGCTGTATCTACAGCACAACCATACAGCTGCTACAGCTGTATCTCTACTCCCTCCTCGATGTGGGAGTCTGTCAAGAAAGGCTGGCATAGTCTGGGATCTGCTGGCTATATTACATCAAAAACCAGACCACTTAGTCTGCCCAAGTCCTATGTGGAACTTAATGTGTGACAAGGCCCAAAAATGAGAAGAGGGAAGACCAAATTTAAAAAGCTGTGAGAAGCACATTCCCTTAGCATACGTAAGTCTTTCAATCACTTTGGTTATACATTTCTTAGTTATGATATAAATGATTTTCAGTAAGAAAAATGAGAGAAAGCCAAATTCATCTGTGATCAAAGTAAATTTGGGATTAACCTGAGCAGCAGTGCTTGATGCAAGGGATATTTGACACGTATCGAACAATTCCCTATTCAATGGTACAGAAAGGAAGTAAACACACCATGTGGCCTGGCCACTGACACGTGGGAAAAAAAACCCAACACTTTACCAAATGAGGAAGCATGTTAGTTCAACCTGGCTCCCCAGCATCTCAATCGATTGGGTGCTTCATCAGGGCTTTTTGGCACTTTTATCTAATAGCTGTTTCAATCGGCTATTAAATAAAAGCACCAAAAAGCCCTGCTGAAGTGTGCAATCTATACAGATGTTGGGCAAGCTGGGTCAAACTAACATGATGCCTCTTCTGTGCATGCATTGCACTCAGTGTGGGGGCATGCCAAGCTGAAAGTAAAGTACATCTGTAAGCAGCCAAAAAAGATGCCCCCTGCAGTAAATCACTAGTTTGAGGATCCAGGACTCTTCTGAAGACTCCTGAAACCTCTAGTTCATCTTTATTTGTGCTGAACAGAGGACAGAGTGCTTCTCAGTCATGTTGCTTTTTTACAGAGGACATCCTCAGAACTGAATGCCCACTATACTTTTGCCTTTTAATACCATGTTGTAACATTAGATGCCTAATTTGCCCATTCATACACATTCCTCTGTGTCTGATTTAATAATATACACTGTTCTGACTCTAGATTTAAATACTATCACAGTCCTCACACATAAAATCCTAAAACTGCTGTGCTAGAAAGTTCAAGTGCCAATGAGAAGGTAGTTATGGTTCCCTTTTCTCTGCTTCTGAAATAACACTTTGAAAGCCCCTGTCTGTAAGAGCATTTGCCCAGACTGGTTCCTATACTCCCTTCACAATTTACTCCCACACATGAAACAGTTCTTCCACTTCCATGCCTGAACCAGCTCCTGTTCTTTGGGTGGGTGGTAGCAATATTATTTTCATTCCACAAACCAGGTCCCTACCTAGGCATATATAGTTCCTCAACTCCCAATAAGATTACACTAGGCAGGTTTGCAGTTCAGTATCAATACATGTAATATAATAAACAGCAAAAGCAATACTGGAAAATAGCACATCTTGGAAAGACCTAAAGGAAGAAGTAGAACAACATTCAAGATAACTGTCCAGTGTGGTTGCTAAAAAACATTATTGCTTTCCTTTGATGTGCTTCTGTATGTGGTGGCATGTATTTCAGTTGCCCATAGTTTCAGAAGGAACTACTAATCTGGCAAAAGTAGATAATGAGGCAACATTCTAGGACTGAAATATATTAAAAGAGACTGAAATAGATAAATATTGTCTAGGAAAGAGAGAATTCAGGATGAGCATGATTGCTATCTGTTAAGCAATATACATCAATAGAGAGAAAGGGAATTAGCCATGTTAGTCAGAAGTCAGACAGAAGGCAGGGCAGGGTGCCAATTTAAAGGATGGTGTCACACGTTCAACTTAATACTTACTAAGTGCAGCGAAAACATGAGCAAGCATGTTCAAACAGCTTAATACATGTTAAGTGCCACTGGGCATTGCAAATTTGCTCTCTTTCAGGTAAGGATTATCTAACATATTAACTTAATGCGTACTAACTTCAGTACATCACAACAGTCCAGTGATTTGCAACCATTGCAAGTGAATGTGTCCCTATACCTAGAGACTAATCAGAGGCATAACCTATAAAAGTATATGGACTCCAAGGTGCCACCCTGCCTTCTGTGTATGTAGTTTCAGAAGATGGAAGAACAAGAATTGGTTTGAAACAAAGGAAAGAAGTATTTAAGCTAGACAGATTTTACGAAAGTATTAAGAGCAATGGACACATATAAGCTAGACAGATTTTAGGAGAATATTCAAAGAAATGGGCCCATTCTCCCTGCCTCTATTGAAACTAATGGCAAAAATCTCATGGACTTCAACAAACATAGCTAGATAATGGAGTAAATGAACAAGCTTGAGGGTCATGGCCTCACCCTTGCTGAGCTGCTATATTGGAGTGGAAATGAAATTGGGCACTGTACAATAACTAATTGTAAACATGCATAGAACCAGACAGGATTACTTACAGGGTCTGTCAGGGCCTCTCCATGTGTCAGAATTTATTTTGGTAGTTTGCTTTTGTATTACTCACCTGAAAGGAGCCGAATGCCATTAGTAGCTGTAGATTCTCCTGGGTGGTTATATTCTTCTTTTTGTAGGATAACAGAAGCCATTCTTGCACTTTTGCTATCTGGTTTAAACAAAATTAGTTGTTATCTAATATAAATATTTTTGTTGTTAGAGAGAAAATTGGTAACAACCCCTGCAGTTAGCTTGCCTAATGCCTTTTAATTTTAAAGAATTCCCATGACCTTTTTTTGAGCTTTAATACCTCCATTGTTTACAACAAGCCTTTAAAATCTGGCCCAGGGACTTGAATTCTCCAATTAAATTCTATTCAGGTTGCCTTTGGAAAGGCAAACCTTTTTCCCTTCTCTGCTCTGTGCAGAGGTGGAAATGGTGGCCACCTGGCAAAATAACTGAACGTGAGCCTTCTAATCCAGGGGTGGGCAAAATGCGGCCCGTGGGCTGAATGCAGCCCGCTAGGCCATTCTATCCAACCCACAGAGCCAATAAAACATTTAGAAAATGAATATTTATCTGCCCCAGCTGCCTGTCATGCAGCCCTTGATGGCTTGCCAAAATTCAGTAAGCGTCCCTCTCCCCAAAATAATTGCCCACCCCTGTTCTAATCTAAGGTTAGGCCCACACAACTGCCCAAGCAGCTAGTAGCAGCCTATGCTGGGAGTCCAGGGAGCAGCTAACCTCTCTAGAGTGGGGGGACAAAGACACAAGCTTCTCTCCAACAGTCCTTCCTTTGAACCTGTCTCTTTTTCTGGGACTGCAATATTGGAAACAAGCACCCATCCAGCTCCAAAAAAGATATGATGAAATATGAGCTTGGGTCTGGACCCAACACCTGACTTCCACACTCATTCATCCACACCAGGGCAGGAGGACAAAAGCATACTTTAGGTCAAGAGTGGCCAGTCTGGGGCACACAGGCCACAGGTGGCACAGACAGCCTCTGCATGTGGCAGATTGGGAAGACAGCAAGCAGCACAGTGGCAGAGAGGGAAGGGAGCAGACAGCATAGCAGGGGATGGGAATCAGAATGGCATGCAGGGAGATGTGGGGCTTAATTTGTGGCATGCCTGCCAAAAAGGTTGCTTCCCCACTGCTCTAGCTATCAATTAATATTTTTAGTCCTATAGTAAGATGCTGCAATATAATGCGAGGTGGCAATGCTGAAAGATCAGAGTTCAACCATACCAATGACATGCTCCAGGGTAAAGGGATGTTTCAGGTCTACATAACAAAATGTTGTTAACTTCCTTTCCTTTAAAATAAATTGCAATTTAAAATAAACCCTGTTAAAGAATGTTAAGTTACAAAGTCACCTTTAGACGTTAGGAAATGCTACAGTGCATAAGGCTGTTTATTTACTCTAAAAATGGTAAAGTGTCTAGACTAGAGAGTAAGGCCTGGAATAGCCATCTGGTTAAGGCAGAAGACTGCTCACTAGGCTTTCTTCTAACCCTGACTTTGTTCCAGGGTTCCTATGTATGCTACCAGCCCTAAAGTCTGCATTTTGTCAGGAATCTGCTAACTGTCTGCTTCATTTTCTGTATGGTCTGATCTGCTGAAGTCCTGAGCACTCATAGCAACAGCAACTACCATCAATGGCAGCTGTGGATGTTCAGCACTGCTGGCAAGAGGACTCTGTCATATGAAGAAATGAGAGGAAAGTTGAGGGCTCAAGGTCCTGATTTCTAATGTGGCTTTGCCCCTGATTCATTTGCTAAGTCTCTGTCTCAGTGTTCCTATCTTTAGAAATGGTAACGCTAGTAGCTGCATATATGAAGACAAATTCATTAATGTTTGTGAGGCACCCAGATGCTACAGTGGGAAGTGCCCTAGAAAAGCCCCAAGGAAATTTAAGATAGCTGTATTTGATGTAGGCTTTGGGTGGTGTGTAATAATTAAGATAAAAGCCACGAACTGAATTAGGACAATAATTCTGAACAGTTGCTTCAGTCCCTTAGTGCAACCCAGCCTATGCCCTAAGTAGGCTGTGATAATGTCATTGAAGACTATATCACAAAATATTTACATAAGTCAGAGGCAACCATAAATGTGGTATTTTCTAACATGTGTGCACTTGATTTTGCAACTTCAACATGCTTTTAATGTAGGTAGTTCCAGTAATGTAACTAAAGCAGGGCAACCAAAGCAACAGCTCCAGGTGCCAACTTTGGGGTGACGGGAATGCAGAAAAATAACAGCCGCTACTGCCTCTGGCTAGCTATATCACCAGCACCCAGGCACCAAGCAACCCAGTTAACCCTCTTGGTTGTTGATGTAATATGGTGTTCTATAAGTATAACTAATCAAAACAAGTTCCTCAGAAATAAAAACTATATTCTAGAGGCAAAGCAGTAATGAGAGGCTTAAAAAAATTGTTCCTGATTATATCCAGAACAAAATCTGAAAAACTCATAGTTAGTGAGGGAATTGATCTGTTTAAGAATAAATACAAAATATTGTTAAACTACCAAAGAAGCTTGTGGAGGGTTCTATATTAAAAAATAGTAGGTTATGATTCAAATGATATAAAATTTACTCTTATGTCTTTAAGCATATATATATGCCTTACATTTATGAATAAAAATATAGAAAACTAAACTAAATGGTTTAATAGCTTTGGTTTACCTGCTAAGACCTGAGTTCATGTGAGGCTTTTTTACAAAAAAGACAGGACCTGACTCAGGTTCCAGCAAGAAATCAAAAAATAAAGTAATTTACAAATGGTCTGGTTGAAAGTATATTCCTTTGGAATGTATTATATCACCCATGTCCTTTGCTACAGATTTAGCATCTTAAACAACTGTTGGGTTTATTCATTTAAAAAAAATCTTTCCATTTGCCTTTAAATAGAAACATTTTCCAGGCATGCTCTTTTCCTCCTGTTCAGTCATGACTACAATTAGACTCCTAGGCTAGGGACAGACATTACATATAAACCAGTGATTGGAGTGATTGGAAACTGGTTTAAACCTGTAACAGAAGTTCAGTTCACACAGACTGGTTTCAAAATGGCCAAACCAGCTTAAGATAGACCTGGACGGATGTAGTATCAGACTTAACTGATTTAAGTTGAAACAATCTTTTGAAGTTCTGTTCCAGATCCCCTCCTGACCAAAGGTAGGTCTCAGTCCTCCGGCATCCCAGCATGCATTGTAGCCCCCCACTAACCCCTCCCCTTACAGATCCTGCAGGCTAGCCTTCGCCCCAGCGTGTCTGCTCCAGCAGTCCAGCAGCCCTACCCCTGGCTCTCATAGAGCTGAGGCAGCCGCCCCAGCCCCACCAGCAGCAGCACAGGAGTGGGCACCCCAGCCCACAGTGGGGAGGTGGGGGGAAGGCCACTGAGGTAGGGGCTGTTCCCCACCTCCAGCACAGCTCCACTGGGCTGCGAATGCCCCAGCCCCACCCTCTCACCAGCCCCCCACTGGTCAGCCATGGGGGGATGGGTAGGGATGGGGAATGGACTTCCCCCCACCCACTGTGCAAACACTAGCTGTGGGGCAGGGTGGAGGGGGGGATCACCCTGCCACTTCCCCCCCACAGCGGAAGGGGGGAGGCAGGAGGCTGATGAGGGGGCAGGGCTGGGGTGTTTGTTGCCTGGTGAGCTGGGAGGCATGTGCAGAAGTTCCCTATCTTCTGGGCTCGGCCAGTGTGGGCATCTGTCTGCCTTGGCCAACTGAGGAGTGAACAAGTATTCTGTTCATTAACAGTCCAATCTACACAGCTTAGAGAAAGCTGCATAGATTGAATTAATTCCACCTCAGGCTTTTTGACTGTCTGTGCTTAGCCCTAGAGTGTTCCTTTATTATGGAAATAGCTGGCAATACAGAGTTATGGTGACTGAAGGCACGTATTTATATTATCATTATTTTGTTATTCGCATGGCCAAATTCTGGCTTGGCTCAGCTCTGGAGTACTAAGAGAGCGCTGAGCTATCAGACAGCAAATGAGTCCTGATATTCTAGTCATTATGCCAGCTGTGGGCAGGTGCTGACCAAAGATATCAGGGAAAACTGTGTAAAGAAGCAAGCTCAGAAACACTCCTTACATGTTGTGATCCACTCACTTCTTATTTCTAGGTTCTGATAGTTGCACAGAAAAAAGAAAGGTGGCTGGATATTATGTTGGCTACTCAGAACCCTAGTTTGCAATGGAGTGAAAGGTCTATATCTGGCTTCCTCCTGTGCAAGTTGTTAGAGGGAAGGAGATCCCTGTACTGCTGCTATCATAAATGAACACACAAGGGAGCATCCAAAATGTAGCCCATCATATTGACGATACTTTTTAGAAGGAATTGTTTTGGTCTGTGGACTGGGACAAATTATTTTGTAGGAAAATAAATGCAGTTTTAAACATTCAGAATGTAAAAAGGTGATGACGTAACAACACTGAAAAGAAATGTCATCTCTGGTAAATTCAGCACTGGTGCAGGCGGACATAAATCAGTTGATCTCTGGGATTCATACTTCATTACTTACTGGTATGTTTTTTATTTTCTTGAAATACTTTGAAGGTAACAACAATGATTGTAAGCACAAAAACTAGTGGAAGAAGAACAAACCAAAGGATCTTCAGCGGACATGTGGGATCTGTTTATAAAATGGAGAAGAGATAAAATAAAATAAAGTAAGAAATGAATAGTTTGCTTTCATCCATCAATCTATCTAGGTTTTTGTACCCTATACATCACCATGGGATCACAGTCTTACAATTTAAAAGAAAAACCAAAAGGCTTTACCTCTCCCATCCCTTTTCCTCCACCCCCACCAATCACCAGCAGGTAGGGTTGTCTAGAATTTCGCTTCATCTTAATTTGTACACATCTGAAATGGTGAGGTGAAGTATGTGAATTAACAACTCATCTCACTTGGATAATTTTTTATATGTGACTTTTTGTCAGGGATCTGTATGTGTCTTCATTAATTACTTGGAAGATAGAATTTAGTGTACATTTAGTAAATTTGCAGATGACAGCAGGCTGCTAGGGTAGAGGACAGTTTGGAAGAAAGGATTAGGGTTCAAAATGATCTTGATATATTGGAGAAATGGTCTGAAATTAATCAGGTAAAATTCAAGAAGGACATGTGCAGAATACTGCATTCAGGATAGAAAAATCAAAAGTACAAATATAAACCAGGGAATAACTAGCTGGGCTGCAGTATTGCAGGAAAAGACCCAAGGGTTATAGCGAGCAGCAAACTGATTATGACTGAACAGTGTGCTAGCATTCAAAAAAAAAAAAAAAAGCCCATAGCATACTGGGCTGCATTAACAGTGTTGCATCCATATCACAGTAAGTGATTCTTCCACTCTGTTCAGCACTGGGGAAGCCTCACATGGAATATTGTGTCCAATTGTGGGCCCCTCACTTCAAGAAAAACACGGGCAATTTGGAAAGTCCAGAGAACAACAAAAATAATTGTCAAGAAAATATGACTTACAAGGAAAGGTCAGAAAAACTGGGGTTATTTAGTCTGGAGAAGGTGAGACTGAGTGGTGGGGATTTGATAACAGATTTTCAATATAGAGATATATGTTATAAATATGCTTTGTGTCCACAGGGGACAGGATAACAGTCTCAAATTACACCAAGGGAAATATAAGTTATGTATTAGGAATAACTTTCAAAATATGAAGATGGCTAGGTATTAGATTAATTAACTTGAGAGTTGTGGAATCTCCATAATAACTAGAAACTTTTAAGTGTTTTTATATTAGACAAACACTTGACTGGGCTAGTTTAGGCTGAAATGATCCTGTCTTGAGCAGTGAGTTGGATTTCCCGGGATTCTGTATCAACAGTTGTATGTGGCAGGAAGGCTTATAACAACAAAGGATTACATATTATGACAGAAAAATAGAAGGAACTTGCCCAGTGTGAAACATGTATCTTTGCTAATATCCACAGCCTGATGGTCCCTCAGCATATGCCTCAGCCTGATGGTCCCTCTTACTTATGAAATGGGAGGAGAGTCCAACTTCATGACCCATCCCCTAAGGAAACCCTTTTGCTGTCGTTTTAAATGGAAAATAAAACCTTCATGGGGAATTGGACAGGAGTCAGGCTAAGGCAGTTGTCTGTGGTAACATCTACTGAAGAAACCCACCAGAAGTTTGTATAGAATTATGTAGATTATTAAAGCTTAGAGCTATAGAATTATAGCTACATTAAGTTCCTCTAGGCCCTTCCTAGAGCAGGTGGCAACATGGTGCCTTTAGGTAGCTCCTACTTCTGAGACATTTACCCTTGAGAGATAACTTCGTAGTCACTCATATCCTTTCCTTTGCAAAAGGCACATTTTCTGAGACTGTCACATCTGCCTACCATACTTGGTTTATTTATTGGGTTTTATTCTTCTAGTGCTTATCCAGAACCCTTAGTGTGTCCCAGGCTTTTGGCCTTTGTAAACAGTAGGAAGAAAAAGAGTTGTTTTTTTTTAACTTGAGTTAGCTAACTTACCTAATTCAGTATAAATCCTAGTTAAAGAGAAAGTGGTTTGTAGTGTTACATAAATTATCACAATAAATTAAAATCTAGACTCTATTATATTCTTAACCTGATAATTCTTGTGAAAACTATGAATAGTGTTCTCTGTGTTAGGGCTTTATTTCAAATAAGTTGAGCTAAGAACCTACGTACTTGTCCTCCTGAAGACACAACCTAAAATACAGAAGTTAAAATTGAGAATTTTCAATATATAAATAAAAAAAAGATAAACTAGTACAGTTTTCCAGCTGCAAATACTACATGTGGAGCTGGGGCAATAAGCATGGTAGGCAATCAGCCAAGGGAACTCTTTAAAGGACCAAACAGCACAAAGAAAGACTAAAAAAAATTGCCAGGCTGTCTGCTGGAAAGAGACAATTAGGTGAGCTAAAGATTTTTCCTTATGCATATAGCACTAAGAATATTAGTGGGACAATGTAACAGGGCACTAAGAAAAGTCAAACCTATGGCCCAGTCCTCCTTCCATTAAAGTGGATAGGAATTCTGAAATTTACTTCAAAGGCTGAAGAATTATATCAATTCATCTGGCAAACGAACAAACAAAACCCCCCAAAAACAATATGAATTTTCGTTAAAGATAAATTCGATAAATTAACAATTAAAAAAAAAAAGTTAAATTCACAGATGTTAGTTTTCTTGGATTATTTTCAGAAAATATAAGGCAAAACTGCTGGAGCAGACCATCTAAAAGCCTTGTTTGCCAAGCAAGGATGGTCTTTCACTAGTTTGATCAAAATTGCACTGGATTCTTGGGGTGATGCTTTCAAGTAGTTGCTTAAGGCATGAATTGCCTGCTGGAAGCTTTTCTTCCTTAGTGCAAGGTTCATGTTATTTCCAAGTTTGATTTCCCCGCTGATTCCATTTTCATAACTTACTTTCCATGAAAGATGTTAGTTGCATTGAAATATTTATACAGTCATTCTGGTCTTCCATCATTGCTGTTATACATGAGTAATACATGTTTTCATCTGTTGTGTTTCCTCTTCTGCTTGTAGACTTTTTAATTTGGATTTCCAGTAAATAGTAAGTGTTAAATTCCTCACTGTCATCATTCTCATGAGCCACAGTGAAATTGAAATGTTTATGGAAAAAAATAAAATCTTTTGCTTTCATTGCTAATGATCCATTCACTCTTGAAACTACAAAGAAATAAAAAACATTAAGATATGCTATGTGCTACACAATACTGAAAAAAGAAATACAGAAAAACTCTACTAAGTCTTATTCCTGTAAGCAAACAGTGAGATACATCATTATTGACTAGGAGTAAAATGAACAGAAAGATGACACATTAGATATTCTAAAGGGATCTGAGAGATACTGATATTTCTAGTCAAAATGTATTTGACCTGAAAATGACAGTGAATTTTTTGTTGTTTTATCTACCAGCTTCAAGGTGGTCATTTTCTGTGTTTGGTGGTTGGAGGCATGTGTACACAAGCGCCTGTTTGTTTCTGTCACTGTCAGGAATAGCACAGACCAAGAATCAATTCAGAAAAAAACAGGTAAGACACTCATAGAAAGTTGAGCTGGATATGACATATAAGGTTGTTTGGTTTCGTAGTTTCTAGGGTGGGAAGGGACCTGAACAGGTCATCAAGTCCGACCCCCTGCCCTGGGCAGGAACAAGTGCTGGGATCATAATACCCCCAGCCAGATATCTATCCAGGTGTTTATACATGTGCTCTGGGAAAGGCGTGGGGGGTGGGGGTGCTCTTTAATTAGAGCAGCTTGGAGAGATGCTCCAATTGAAGTGCCCAGAGCATTGTGTATCAGCATCCCCACACTGAAAAATGGCAGCAGGGACACTTTAACTAAAGCTTGTCAAACAAGCTATAGTTAAAGCACCCCGCCACCTTTAATGCCTTGTGCCTCCTGCAGCTGGGAGGGTATGGCAACTGCCTGCAGGTGGTGGCAGCGGGGACATGGCAGACCAATGTCCACAGTCAGCAGCATGGGGGGTTGTTAGCAAGCACTGACAGATGCCACCAGCAGCATCATGAGGTGCGAGGGAGGGCGGGGGATAGCGAGTGGCAACTGGCCACAAATGTTGCCAGCAGCAGTGGCCAATCTCAGGGGGGCACAGCCAATCTCAGGGGGTGCACGTGCACCTGTATGCACCCCCTACGTGTTGCCAATGCCTGCTGCCATTTCTCAGTGCAGGGACACTGATACGTGTAATTCTGGAGTCTGCTGGAGTGTGGTAATTACCACACTCTAATTACTGCATGTCAGAGCAGCCTCAATGAACGTGTATGGAGCACCCATATACATTCCCATTTCAGAATACTTCCTGCCCATTTCAGACTGTTTCCCAGAGTCTCATCCAATTTTAAATTACTCAAGTTATGGCTCTTCCACTCTGCCAACAAATTACATTTGTATAAATCTGTCAAAATCAATAGGATTGCACAGGTGTAATTGAGAGCAGAGCTTTTCCATTTTTAATTCTCCATACCTGTACAAGTAACTATAAAGTGTTACGATTTCTTAGACTTTGCATTTGTTTAGTCAGTGTTCTGTTTTGATTATTGGACATAAAACTCATTTTAGAAGGACAAAGCTTGGGTGTGTCCTCTCTCCTGACAGTACCCAGAAGCAGTGGAGGCATGCTGGGATGGGAAAGCTATGCCTTATGCAGTATCAGTGGCATTTTTGGTATTATACACCCAGGGATATTACAAACTAGAACCACAATGTGCACTTTGGTTCCACTTCTCTCAATCCCAACCACAGCCTATCCTTACTAATCCTTATTTGTTTTATTATCCTGTCTTCTAATGCACTCTTCAGACATTTGGGGCAAAATGCTGTTACCCCTTGTGCACCTAGATTGTACATACCTGGCCATGTGAGCAGCATTTTTGGCACTTATACATGGTTTGCAATTCTATTTGCCTTGCAGTATGAATGTGTAAGTACCTACATATTGTGACAGGGGGCCAACCCAGGGCCAGGTCTCACATCAGCCCGCCCACCTGTTTAGGGCAATCTGCCCCATCTTGCCTGCCACAACTTAATGTTCTCTGATATAATAAGTGGGAGGCTGCCCATAACTGCCCTGATGCCAAGGGGTGCTATCCATGGCTCCGTACCTCCTGTACACTGTGGCCCATGCCTCGTAGATGGCATCCAGATTATTATTGCTCCCCAGCTTCAGTCCATTGTTGGGCTTCTTACACACTCACACTTACTTCGCCCCCCTCTCACAGGGGCATCTCACATGCTGCCCCTCACTGGGCCACTCAACTGTCCTGCTCCCTTGAATAACCACCTTTGGGCCATCAGGCTTTACTACTCTCACTGTGGTACAGCACATGCAGCACCTTCAGTTTGCTCCTGCTCTGCTACTCTATGTGGCCTTGTCCTTGTGCCAAACACTGGGCTGCTTCTACCCCTAGTCCCTCACCAGGCAACTTGTTCCCATTTTCATTCATGAGGGTTGGCCCATGTACTTCTTTTCAAGCTGCCCTTGCAGCTCTACTCAGTAAACCCCTGGTGTAGCCCTTCAGGCCACACTTGGCAGCCCTACTCTGCACCACACATGCACAGTCCTTCAAGTACCTCTATGCAGCCTACTCTGTACAGGCCCTCACATCAATACTACCTCCTCTGGGGCCTCTGGGGTCTTATACCCCTGCTGGGCTCAAGTGCTGCTTTATAAGCATGTCTGCCCCTCCCCCCAGGCACATATACACGTTCTGGAATTTACTGGGGGCTATCCCACCACAGACAGACCCACCAGGCTACCCGTTCCTGGAAGTTTCAGGTCGTGCCCAGAACCAGGAGCCTCCTGCCATCCCCATAGCACCTGCCCTTACCTCCAAGATATTCTGGAAGCAGCTCAGCCAAATGTTACCTCCTGGCCTGCTAGCATCAAACTGTTGCCTCCAGCCCTGAGAGCTGGGCTTGAAAATGGCCATCCTCATCAAGAACCTGGTGGCTGCCTGCTTCCAGCACTTAAAGTGGCAGGGACCAAAGGGGCACTGCCACACACATATGTTGTGCATATGGAGTAGTCTGAACACTGGCCAGGCAGGTACATGTCTATATTTGTGTGTACCTTAACAAAAGTCTAGGAAAAAATTAAGAGGAGGAGGACCGACCCTCCTGTTTTCAGCACCAAGAGCTAAGTGGCTAGGACACTCATACAGGAAGCAGAGCACCTGAGTTCTAGGAGACCTGAGCTCTAGCCCCACCTCATCCAGAGGGAAGTTTGAATCTCTGTTTTCCTACAGAGTGCTCCAACCACCAGGCCATAGGCTAGGCATTATGCAACACCCTCTTTCTGAAACTTGAGTCACCATATATTGCATTTAATAGTCTTTGGATGAAATGTGTGGAGAGTAGTGGGGAAGTTTTTGCCTCAGTAGAAGCAAGGGTCCAGGCTGTTACACAGGAGCTGTTCCACTCCAGCAGTCCTAGACACCCATGAGCAAAGTGGTGCTCACCTTATCTAGCCATGCAGGCTGCATGCATGTCACAGAACTAGTCCACAGGCCAGATGCCATACACAGGGTCAGTCCACAGGTCTGATCCAGCAGGGGTTGGTGCACAGGGTGGATCCAGGGGTTCAAGCCCGCACACCCATGTGCCAGATCCAGGCACGGAGCAACCCTTGACCCTAGCCCAGCTCCACACACTGGATCCAGCTACAGAGTGACCTTGGATGATGGCCTGACCCCACTTGCCAGTAAAATTCAGCATATGGGTCTTGTCATCTGGACCACAGGGCTTTCCACAGGTCTGGAAATTTGGCAGCGGGTGAACTGTAGCAGTATTAATTTCTGCGGCTCTGGGAGCAATTAACACTGCTACTGCTCCCATATCACACCACCAAATTTTTGCACCCTCAGGGAGCCCTCTAGGCTAGATGACATGTCTTGGCCAGATGTAGCCTGTGGACCATAGGTTGCGAAACACTGCTCTGATGTTTCTTTTTCCTCTAGGCCCCATAAACCTCTTTCTCTTGGCTACCTAGGGGGGCAGCTATAAAAGCAGAGCCTAGAGGCGAAGTCTCATGCTTTCTAGGAAAAGTTTAGCTATTGAAACTAAAAGTAAATGCTTCTCCCCTCACTAGTCACAGTTTTTTTGTCTAGCTACAATTTAACTACTTACACACATGCATTGTGTGTACTTACAAAGCTGCATAGCCTGTTATTCATGTTCAGTATATACATGTGTATATATACACATATAATAATACAGGGTAACATCACTGCAAACTGTGTAAGTGCCACAAAAGTCATTTACATGGCTGGAAAACTGTCATTAGCACATAAAAGGTAATTGAATTTATCCTCACTCTCATTGTCTTGTTCCACCACAAGAAAAATCTCTCTTTTGATCAACTATATTCCATTCATCCTGGAATATTATCTATCTGCATGTACAGTTCCATGCCCAAGAAACTGAAATTAATAAGAAAGTCTGTATGAAAGCTATCCCAGAATATAGCCTTTTAAGAATAAATTGAAGATCAGACCAGAAAAGGGAAGATGGGAAGGATGGAAAAGTAAAGAAATATAATATATTTTAATATAGTATATTTTGTGTGCAGCCTTCTTCCTGGCTGCTGGAATAGGCAAAATCAGAAAAGGCTCCCTACAGTTTTTCCCCATAACTTTCTACTTTTGCAAAGGAGCCTATTACAAAGCCTGTGGAAGATAACGGAATGCCTCCTTATAGGGTTTTGGATAAATTCCCAGCACAGCATAATCAAGAGTTAGCTCTAAACCTGAATTCTGCACTTATACCCAGGCATGGATTCCATGGCCTGCCTCTGCATCTGAGGGGAGACTTTGGCATTAACTGTGCATTTTGTAGGAAAGCAAGAAAAACCTACTAAGTCTACAAAGCAGAATTCATATGAATCAGAACAAAGTTTTCATCATCTTTTAACTGGCAAAAAATTAATAAATCCTAGTTAGATGTAAATAGCTGCATATAAATAATGATTTCTTTTCCTTTGTTCACTTTCTTTACCTTCTGAGTTTACAATATGTTGTTGCTGTTCACTACTGGAGACTTGGCAAACACTTGGAATATTCTGAATATTGGATTGATTAACAAAGGCCTTCAAAAAGACAGTCTGGTTTTTCCTTTTATGTCGAAGGAAGCTTTCATAAGAATTGTTAAAACCACAGAGTGGAAAAGTGATGTTATTTAGTGAACAAGCATCCATGCATGATATAATAATAGTGCTTTCTGTAAAACAAAAAGAAAGACAACGTTCTATATTGTCAAATGAAAGGACAAAAGTAGCTACTTTTTTACCATGATACAGTGAAATGGACAGATAACCTCATGAGAATTTTAGCCTCATATTGAATATATAATACCATGCAAGATTATGTATGCAAAATGCTCTCACATTCTACATATTAGATTTTATTGCTCAGTAATACTAAATCTCTGCTAATACTAACCTGCATTTGCAGTTGTATCTAGGCACTCACCTATATATTATGATTATGTTGACAAATAGCTCTAAGCAAATTTAAACCCATCTCCAATGACAATGTTTCCAGAAGGTGAGACTATATAAAATATACCTGAATTCTCCACACTACAGCTTTTGTGTGTTCTAATGCTCATAAAAATTATCTACCATTTTTGTCTCCTATCTTCTCTCCTTTTCTCTGGCTTCCTTGTTGAATTTCAGTAACTGTTGGTTGTAGACAGCATTACTATAACTCAAACAAAGATACCATAATATTTAAAAGTAATTAGGGTGTTTTTTTCAGTTTTCTTACCTCTTCAACATTAAATAATTGCTAGAGAGGGATTTCACTTGTATCTTTGGAATACAGTAATCTTAAATTATTTTAAAATCTGAAAATAATTTTAAAGCAAAAGATACTAGGATTGAACACCAATTTCATTCTTAAGAAAGCAAATAATTACTCTCTCTGCTCATGATATCATAACCCATGATCCAGTAGTTCACCTTTCCACTTCTTACATATCCTTTCATCTCCATGAATAGGAATTCATGCAACCCCCATTACAGAGGATAGGAATTTGATGGTAATAAATTTTCATACATAAAGATAATAATAGATCTTTTAAATACATCAACGCCCAGACTGCAGTCTGATGGCTTCAATAGGTTATCTGTCCTAGCATCCAGGGAGACTAGCCTAAGGATCAGTGAAGTGAAGGATTTCAGACAGAATAAAGAAATGGCATCCTGAAATAAATGCCAAAGTCAATTACCTTCACTTCTTGGTGACAGTAGATTAGAAAGTAATATATACTCCATAAAAACACAAATGCAGTGATTTATGGACTACTAGACTGTGTACATAAAATACAAGGAAAAAAAGTGTTATAATAAAGAATCAATATAAAGCCAAAAGTAGAGGTTGTTTCTTCCCTTAGATTAATCAAGGGTTTTCTTCACAATGTAAAGAAGGCAGTAATGGCAAAGTGAATTCTTTAAGCTACATTTTGGTTGTCCAAATAAATTTCAAGAAAATGGTCTTTGTGCAGAGGATCTCTGTGGGAATGTGTAGGGAGCTGAATGGAATTCTCCCTCCTGCCAGAAAAAGGAGAGATGCTCATCATTGTAGTTACTTTGCAGTCACAGCTACAGCTCCCAGGAAATGCAAATAGCCCTTCTGTGCTACACACCCTTCACATGGCACATGCAGACACAAGTTAATGAAGGTACCCCTCTTTGGAGCACCTTCATCTGAACCCTCCTGTAATAAGGGTTCAGATTGTTGCAGGCTCGATTCCTTTTAAAGCACTCTGCAGCCATGTACTTGTGTTAAGTCATGACCGTAGAGCATTTTCAGGGGCCAAATCAGGCAAAAATTGTCCCTTCTGTCTGCACCTCAGGACTCTGGACATGTAATTTGGCATCCACTGATTGTTCTGTGACAGAGTATGTATATCTATCTGTAAGCAATTATGAAGTCTATTTCATATTACATGCTCAATCTACAATTAAACTTGCCTGAGTGCAGCCAGCTATGAAGTGGATTTTGACTATGACCCAATGAAAAACATATTTATTCTTATAAAAGTTACAAATGCATATTAAAATACCGTACATGGGAAGAATATGAATATTGCCTTACCCGGGAAAAGTACTTGACATTTCATTAAAAGACCACTGGGAAGCTAGCAAGATTGTCATTGTATTGTGAGCTCAAGTTCATGAAAGCTTATGATCGCCATATCTTAGTAAGTCTATAAGGTACATATCTACCTTGCCTTCTGCCTGACTTCAGACTAATATTGCTAACTACCTCTGTCTCCTTAAAACAGCGGTTTGTACAGTGGGTGGAATAAGCATCATTACAGCAGGAATGAAGCTTGCCTCTGAAGTACATGCAAGGAAGACAGAGGTTTCCTGAGAGTCGGGTGTTGCTTGGTGCAAGAATGAGTGCAATCATTGCTACATAATGGCAGGAGAGTGTCAGCAAGAGGGAGTCTGCATATCTGAAATGCTGACAAACCCCAGCCTCACAACAGGAGTGTGCATCTTCTCAAGAGAGATACATTCTCAGGAGACAAGGCATCTAAAGACTTTTCTTCTGGGGCTTGGAATTACATGATACCCAGTGACTGGGACCACTTACAAGAGATTAGTAAACATACAAAGAGAATGATGAAAGGTGGACTATGTGATGCTCTCTATTTCAACTGCGCATCCCTGGCCTCCTCCTCTGTTGTGTAGACAGCTGACATGGAATTTGCCACTCACTTCCTATACCGCCTATTCATACCATACCGTACCTCTCGGCTTTCCTACAGAACTGTACCAGAATTACTGTTTTATAGGCCCTGCCTACCCACAAAAGAATAGAGACAAGATATGTTTTACAATCCCTGATATTTTCTTTAAATGCTGAAATATATAGTAGTTAAGGTAACAAGATTTTGCTGTATGTAATATTATTTCAAACAACTACATTCAAACACAATTAAGATTGAGAGTTCATATGCACTTAAGGGTAAAAAAATTATAAAGGCTGTAATTATTCTTAAAACAAGGATTATAAATTCAGAAGATTCAGAGTTAAGGTTACGCTAAAAGAAACACACACGTTAAGATACAGAAATAACAACGACAGCACTCAAAGTTCTATAACTCTGTTATTCTGGAGTGTAGTCAGGCTATAGCTACACACTCATGATTGGGATACCAGGTCAAATTAAACTGAGTTTTCAAAACACGTATCTCTAAGGTTGTTTGGGTGTTTTTCCATAATTTAACATACCAACTCTGAAAGTTCCATAAATTCTATTGAACTCCAGTAGACCCTCTCCCCCAAATGATTAGTTTGCAAAAGAAGGTGCTTAACTATGTTCTTGTTACTCTAAGGACATACATAGAGTTATATTCCAAGCTGCTAATTTGAGTCCATTTACACTGCTTTGCATCAGGTCAGACTTTGATATATAATTTTAAGAGTATAAACAAGGATTATAACCAGTTTAGCCATATTTGTGCTGCAACCTGCGTGCTGTATACGCTGTTCTTTTTCCTCTGAAAATGTCAGTGTTGAATATAGTTCAGTGCACAACTAGACTTTCTAATTTTGCAAACATTGTTGTTAAAATTTAGCAGGTGCAAAATGTCAAAACTGCAGAGGCTGCACCAGCTGTAGTATACAGTGTTACCTAACAAAAAATCCATTGGGTAGTATAATTGCTACATGATAACTGACAGTAACATCAATATGTTCTCCTTTGGTAAGGTTAATATCATTATGGTGTATTTGTGCAATCTGTGCTAAACTGCAGTTTGAGTGCTAATTTGTACTTTGGTCACTTTTACATAAAGGTAAATGCCAGTTGTGTCAACATGTTAATTTTACTTACACCTCTTTACAATATTTGAAAACTTAAAGCAGCCTGACAATCTTAGATTTTTTTTAGTTACACATTGTCAACTTTATTATATTTGAATTAGAATCCAGACAGTTCTTGCCTGGAAAAATAACATGTACAGTCAAATGCAAATAAAGCACCCTAAACTTGATATATTTTTAGTATTCAGTTTTTACTGAATATTATTTTTATAAAGAATCAACACATAGCCTTTGGGGGACACAAGCCATCTTTATCAGATGAAGACTACTTATTTTATGATGTTATCAGTGGCCTATTTTGGAATACAGGTTATAAACCATGTTTTATTCTTATCTCTGGATTTAGCATTTAATATATAATAATAATCTTATACATTCCTTAAGTCTCTCAGCTTTCAATTTCAACCTCTGTGATCATCAGTTTATATAGGGAAATCACATTAAGAGTTTTATTTCACTCAGTTCTACCCATTCTGCCCTCCTTTTGCTTCAGTTTACTATTACCTATTACTTAGATAGAATCTTCAGAAGTTTTACATAACTTATGTTCTTTGTATGGATGAATAGCACAGTAATTTTACAAAAGTTTTTATGCCTTTGGGTATATGGAGTTAAAAACATTACCATTCTCGAAGGCAGTTATCTTCTAAACAAAAACACTGCCAGAAGGCAAAAGTACATATTTTTTAATTTTATCTTTTAAGTTAAGATTTTAGAAGTACAAAATTTATTAAATAAAAACATCTACAATATTTTCCCTTGTGGGATAAGTAACTTTCTTCACAGACAGTATACATAGTTAACTTCATTATAAACAAGAAGCTAATTGAAATAACATTTTATAAATATTTTGTAAAGGTTACTATCAGTAAAAAAACAGCATCATAGCTCCTTGGGGAAAGTCCATGTGACTTCTTTAAATGTAATCTGACCTTAAAATAAGAAGAGACCTTGTTTGTTAAAGCTAATCACTCACCTTCTTGGATTTGGAAAAATTCAGGCAAACTTATAATAAACATGATAATTATTGCTATTAATAATTTCAGAAGATCTGCTTTTCTCATAGTCAAGCACGTGTCACTGAAGAGCTCCCATCTAGCATACTAGTGATAAGTTCCTTCCTGGTTTAGCTTTTAACTTATGCAAAATACTTATTCATTTCCCTTTTCAGGCAAGACTTTCTATTTCTTTTTTGACGTCCCGTTACAAGACATGACAGAGAGCCAGATTCTCCTCTTGTGTACACTGTTGTAAATGATGAGTAACTCTACTGCATACAATAAAGGCACACTAGTGCAAAATGGTGTAAGAGAAGAATCATGCCTACGGACATTTTCATTATTCAAGATACTCTTTCAAGAAAAATATCACCCTCTAATGGCCACTTTCACATACCATCTAAATATATGATCTACATAAGTTAATACTTTCTGTGAAGGAATCCCATTCTCTTTTGCCCAAAAAGATAAAAAGAAAATGAATCACTACCCCTAGTTTGAAAGTTTTACTATGTCATGCATTTAAATGATTCTGGAAGACTAGACAAAGAAAATGTTATATGGAAGAAAATGTCATTAAAATACTGTCTTCCAGCAAACAAATATGTGCTATAGTAAACACAATAAATAAGATGTCAGATGAGTGCAGGATTAGCAGCATGGTATCTTGAAGAGCTAGCAAATACGTTCATAACATGCAGTGTTTTGGTTTGTATTTTCTTACTCTTCAGGTAGCAAGAGGAATGGAACAAATGACCATCACTTCTCTACACTGTAGTGATCAATTTACAGCTTAGGCTTTCTGTTCCAGCTCACAAAAGAGTTGTCTTTCATTATGACAGCTACAGTGAGAGTCCATAATTTCTTTTTAGAATGCAAGTGAGACTGTGAGGGAAAAATTATGAAATTAATAGCTTACACAAAAGTCCTCTGAATAATACATTCACAAAAACAAACAGTTTGACTTAAATATAGGGTACATTCTGTATGAGGGGCTTAATTAACTCAGAAAGCTCTCTTCTTATGCAGATCTTCTACCACAGCTAATTAAATATTGAACACTGTCAAAACGTAGTAGTGCTATTTAAGTCGGAATCAGAAGGAAATCTCAAATTTCATCCTCTCTGTGTAACTATCTCAGTGCTTGAGCAATTGTGATGGGATTAATGATGATGCTCATTGAATGGCAGGAGTTTCTTAGCAGAGGTTTATCAAAGAAATTTATTAGTATGATACGTTCGCTGGTTTATTGATTTCACGTTATCAAGTTACAGAGCAAAGCCCAGTGCTGTAATTTTTAATGATCTGGTGTTACAAGGGAAACAAGAATAAAACTAGAATCAGAATAATGTCATAAGCAAGTAATAGCCAAGATAACTAAAAAGATGACAGGTTCAAGCCAAACAAACTTACTGTAACCAGCTGAAACATAGCCATTTAAGGGCAACAATAACAAATTCCAATTAACCTGACTACATCACTTGAAGCAGAGCGTGCTGCCAGGGGCAGGAGGGTGTTGCCTGCCTGCAATTTGTGTTGGTCTTTCAAGCAGATATTCACTGTATGGGCCTCTGTATATCTTATCAACTGTAAAGAGTATGTTATCCGTGTCTGTCCTGCACTTTGAAAACTGCATTTTGTGCTGCGGCTAAAATGTATCAAACACAATGTTTGGTACACCAGTTAGAACGCCAGTGACAGTGCCTCTTCCTTTAATGCTCCACAGCTCACTGACATTCTAACTGGTGTAGCATAAATCCAGACAGGGTGTTGTGGTGCACATGCACCCCCTTTCAGTCAGAGACATTAGGAGCACAGCAGCCAGGGACTTTTTAAGTCCCCAAATTGGGTAAGAACTACCCCCTCCCTTCTCCTCTCTGCTCAGCAGCACTTCTCCCCACCCCACCCATGGCTGACACTGACCTCAGCTGCCCCAATTAATGCTTCAGAGCCACTCCCACCCATTCCTACTGGACTCCATAGGGAGCTGGGGTGAGCTGGGGACAGTAGTGATAGTGGTTGGGTTTCTCCTTCCAGCCAGTCCCTCCAAGTATTCCCTGCAAACTGGAGAGCAGTCAGAGGGGAAGGGAACCTGCCTTCTACTGCCACTGCTGCTATCACTGCTGTCTTTGACTGACCCTTATTCCACATGCAGCCTGGCTGGAGTGGGACAGGAGTGGCTCTGAAACCTGCCTACCTCTGCACCGCCTTCCTTCCTACCAGATCAGTTAGTGACAGTAGGCACAGCAGCAATGGGCCAGGGAGAATGGGAGGAAAGGGGAGACAACATGCCGCTGAGCACATAAGGGAGGGAAGACTTTTACCTGACTGAAGGATTTAAAAAAAAATCCCTGCAGCTGCTCCTATGGTATGGTCTGATCACCCCAGTGGAGAGCAGGTGAAAAGTCTAGAGGTATGGGGTGCACCTACCCATACCTACCTTTTATAAAATCCCAGATCATGGGAAGAGCCATGCTCTCACGGCTCTCCAGACTGACAGGAATATGCCATACTTGTGGTGTTCCGTAATCACTCAGAGCCAAGGAATTTGACAGACGTCTTTCAGTCTCTGAGTTCTAACTGATTGGCATTGTTTAATATAAGTGACTCCACAACATTAGTAGTTCCAGCTGGCTCAGGCCAGATCCTCTTAAAAGGACAGTTTCTTAAAGCATTTTTCTCAGAGCGGTATCCAAACATCTCCAATAAGATGAAAGTAGGAATTGTGATTGACTCAACCATCTGCATCCCTTCAGTGCTTAGGACTCTTCTTGTCTCTTGTATATATGATTAAATAAATTAGATTATTTAATATGTTTCGATTAATTGTGACAAGTAAGGATATGGGCACATAGGCAAGTTTCTATGAAAAAAGCTAGAGTGTGAACTTTCAGCATGCATTAACTACCTATTTGCATACTCTTACCCTATGGTAAATATAAGGTGGCTTGCCCAACTTTCATTAGCAGCACTCTAACAGGGTTCAATTCACTAAAGCATTTACGCATGTGTTTAAGTCTGTCCTTATTCAAGAAAGTGATGGCATAAACTTTCATTTCATTGCTTACTGTCTTCAATAAAACTTAAGAATGGATTTAAGTGCTGTGTTTAATAGTAATGGACTATAAAGGTCATGCTTAAGTGCTTTGCTGAACTGGGCCCAGGTCAGTCCATAATAACCGTGCCTGTAAAATTAATCTGGAAAACAGAATTGTAGTAAATATAATCAACTATATCACCAATATATGAATCTAATTTACACCAAAAGGTGTTAGAGGCAGTTGGTGATAAGCAGAGTTGGCACCCAGGGCAAACCCTGTGGGAAAGTAGGGGGAAACGGGTAGTTCCAGGATTTGTGGTTCTGAGAGTAGGAGTCGGGGAAGCAGTAGTCTTACCCATGCCAGGAACTCCTAAACCAAGGATAGGCAAGCACACATGCCAATTAGTGGCATATGGAGACAATTTCCTTGGCATGCCAGGTGGTATATGAGGATATTGTTTTAAAAAAATATGCTGTGGCAGGCACCAGGGAAAGAGTCAGGAGAACACAGACAGGGATGCTGGAGGCTCCTGGCTGGCTCGACCCTGAGCACTACCCGCAGCACTGGGCTGGGCCGTGTGTGGGCCCTTGCATTGGAGGTGGCTCCATCTCACTTGTGCTGTGCCCAGTACATAGGGAGGCTGAGCCTGTAGCTGGTAGCCCCCTTAGCCTGGCATCCTGCCCTGGCCAAGTTGTGTCCCCTTGTGGGCAGGGCAGCTGTGGTGCATCCCCATGGAGTTGCACAGGCTGGGCCAAGCCAGGTCCCACCTCAGGTGCCTCTGGGTGCCCCTGCCCACCACCATGGCCTAAGTCTGTGGAGCCCAGGGGCTGCACTCACTTGCCTCCCGGCCCCTGCTCTCCAGCTGCCACCTTCCCAAGGGCCTGGCCAAGCCAACCTGCCTTTGCTGCTCCCCCCCATTCCTGCTTCTCCCCACACCACCCAGATCCTGCCCTGAGCACCCAGCCCTGGTGCTTGGTGCCCCAGTGGGATGGGGCCTCTGTTTGCCCAAGCCCCAGATGGGTCCTTCCTCCCAACCCTAGGCCTGGACTCCCCCTACTCCAGGACCACTGGAGGCCTGAGTGCCGTGGCCCTAGTGGCTGCTGCTGGGGTGTCACTGCCTCTCTCTGCCAGACACTGCCCTGGACCAGCAGGCCCGAGCCACAGCTGGTTGCAGTGGGCGATGTGGGTAGCAAGGAACACGCCTTCTTTCTCTTTTTCCTTTTCCCCCACTCCTCTTTCTCTCTCTCTCTCTTTTTCTGTCTTTCTCTTTTTCTTCTCTTCTCTCATTTCTCTCTTTTCTCCCTTTTTTCTCTCTTCTCTCTTTCCCTTATCTCTTTCTCTCTCTCCTTTGTCTTCTTTTTTTTCTTTCTTTACCTTTCTCTTTCTTTTCTCTCTCTTCTCTCCTGTTTTCTTTTGCTTCTCTTTATCTCTTTTTCTCTATCTCCTCTTTTTTTCTTCTTTCTCTTTCCCATCGGGTGATTCTGACGCCCTTCCTAATTTGGCACCCAGAGCAAGTGCCCCTCTCACCCACCCTTAGTTATACTACTGGCCTGAGAGGAAAAAAACTGGGTTTAAGAGGAGTTAGTCTGAACAAGTTGGAATAAAGTATCAGGGAAAAGTTGTTTGTTGGAGCTTTTCCAGAAATTCTCTTCAGTAGATCCTATTTAAAATAAGCCTACTGAATTAGTGACAGAATATCTTCACACATTTAAATACATTATAAAATTAACTGAAAGTTCTATACTCAGGACAGGGAGAATGTTTTATTTTTCTAAAAATGATCTGGCACAGTTTGAGCACTATACAAATAATGGGACTAAGGTATGTGGTCATACAAAAAAAGAGTTACTATAGAGACAAGAGTTACTAAAGATAGGATCATAGAAATGGCCATTTTGTATCACATTCAAGTTCCATCTGTTATGAGACCTCCTCTCTTACAGTGGGTACCATCAGATGCTAGAGAGAAAGATGTGCAAAAGTACCAAACTAGGCAGATAATCTATTTTGGCATTTTGCATTGTCGTGTTTTGCCAGACCATCTGTGTAAAGTAGGGTCACACATTGTTTCTCCTCCCACATTAGTGCTCATCCCAATTTCTAATATTTAGACATGGATTACGCCTAAGATGAAAAGAAACTTATGATCTACCTTCCTTACTTTAACAGGGGGTCTTCTCAGGGCCGATTGGCCCGCCCACCTTCCCGCCTGCCATGCCTTGTTGTTAATTGATTAATGATCTTAATTAGGCAGGAGGCTGCCCATTCTTGCCCCGATACCAGGTGGCAGTATCTGTGGCTCCGTACCTTCCCTACAACACAGCCCATGCCTCACAGATGGCATCCGCTGATGTTAATCTCACTGGCATAGGGAGAGTCTGCTGGTGTTTGCATACCCTCCTGGGTGGAATAGAAACATAAGCCAATATGCAAAATGCAGGTCTGTGAAATCGAAGTGGCAGGGAAGATCAGAGAGGATGGGAGACAATAGGTGAGAGACACGTAGGCGGGGGTGGGGGTGAGGGGAATGTTGATCGGGTGACAGAACAGATCTGGTTAATATAGAGAGGTTACCTTGGGTTACCAAATGGCAGGCTGGTTATAATGTGCCATGCATCCAATATCTATATTTAATCCATGATTTTTTGTATCCAGTAGGTTATGAAGTGAAGTTTGTCATCAATGAAAGATGCTTTTTAAATTCCCTTTGAGAATTAGAACTGAGAGACTGGTGAGAGAGTGGTTGTCGTGTGATAAGTGGGCCCCCACTGGTATTTTGGTATTTTTGTTTTTGTGGAAAAGACTTACCCCCTGAAGCTGGGAGGCGCCGGGATGCCACGCCGAGAGACAAGTGCAGGAAAAATGAAACCACAGCAGGCATAGCCACTGCAGCAGAGGATCAAAGAGAAAAAAATGGACGAGCTGGAAGGAGCCAGGGACGGCTCCTGCATTAGCGTGGGCATGTTTTTTACATGCCTACTAGGGCCGATTGGCCAGCTGAACACCCAGGGCCAAGTTAAAAGTCCCAGTGAAAGAGCAACAGGGGGCGCCAGAAGCGAAATCCCCACCTGGTCCGGAGGGACAGGAGTGCACCCATGGTCCCAGAAAGAGGACCTGGTGGGCACCCCAGGAGGGGGAAGCCTTGGAGATCCACAGCCAGCGGGAGCCAGGGGAGCCACCCACAGAGCCAGAGTGGGCACTGACTGGCACCACTGAAGACTGGGGTCTAGTGGGACCCAGCAGCACCATGAAACAGACACTACCAATGGGCGGTAAGGACCCTGTCCATGAAAGAGAAGACATGACGAGGAATGAGATGGTGCCAAAGACAGATGATGCCTAAACAGGAAAAAGGGGGCTGCAGAAGACCCTCGAGGAAGGAACACCACCGACTGACAGCCGCCATCAGACCCTATGAATTCGAATGCTGAAGACCACCTGAAACATCACTCTCTCTGACACAAGTGATAACATCACGGTTGGCAGTAGGTGGGGTGTAGGGGAGGTGGAGTCCCACATAAAAGGGAGCAGAGGAAGTGACCAAGGGAAGGCTTCAGGGGGGCAGGACCAAACATCGTCCTCCCAATTCAAAACAATTATTCATCAAAGACATGGCAGGCACGGCCCCTGGGGAAACACCCCAAAGTTGCTTGGAGACTAGAATGTCCGTCCCAAGAAGCCATGACAAGGTTTGAGAGGCATCCCTATCTGCAATGTACCAGGGAGAGACACAGGAGGTTACAGTCTTTGATAGATTTTTGGTGTGCGTTCATTCTGGTGCGCAGTTGTTGCTTGGTTTCTCCTACATATTTTCCATCAGGGCATTCGGTGCATTGGATGAGATATGTAGCATTTCTGGAGGTGCAGATGTAAGATCCAGGAATGGTATGGTTCTGTTGTGGGGTGTAATTTTGTGGGAGTGATCGAGATGCATTGGCAGGTTTTACACTTCTTGTCCTGACATGGTTGGGATCCATTTGGCATGCTATGGCCCAAGCACAGGGGATGACTCCAATCTGAAGAAGTTGAGAACCACTGTAGTTGAGAACCAGGTCTAATGAGTGTGCCTCAAGTCTAAGGGGCAGTGACTCCAAGCTGAAGAGGTTGAGAACCAGTGCACTATTCTCATCAGCAGATAGCGGGCATGTCTACATTAGATGTTTACTGCGCAGTAGACTAATCTGTGCAGTAAATGTCACGCATCTAAACACGTGCCTTTATTAGGCTGGAGTAAACTAGTTTACTCCACAGCAGGGCAGTACTTGCAAATACAAGTACTATCCTGCTGCAGAGCTTTTTACTCTGCAGCAGTACACATGTAGGGGCTGCCTGGCTGAAGCACCCTCATGCCCCATCCAGCCCTCCCACAGCACATTGAGGGGTGGGTGGGTGGGAGGGAAGAACAACCCTAGGCTGGCAGGCTGACCCCTCCTATCCCTGCCAGACATTCAAATGTCACACCCAGAGCAATAAGCTCCAGAGTTTATTACTTTGCATTAATATGCATGTGTAGACCTGCCCAGAGAAGCAGTATATAGTTTCCAGGTTCATCAATCTTCATGCTGTCATGTAGCAACTGGGTGGGGGGGACTTTTTACCCTCTTGCATGGATTGTGTCAATACCCGGTGCCCAAACGGATCTTTATGGCACATTTAGCTGCCGTAACAGCCTACTGATTTCAGGAACTATTCTGATTTTCTAAGGCAGAGGTCACAGGTATGTATTTCATTTAATGCAGGGAAAACCAGAGGTCGATTTATGTATCTGTGGGCGTGCCTACACATTCATTAATGTACTCCCTTCACTTGAAGATGGGTATTTGTACTCAAAAGCTTGCAAAGAAGAATTTTTCCAAGTGTTTGAGTTGTTTTAATAAAAGATAACACATTTACACAAAGACCCTTGTCTGCCTATGTCCTTAGATCAAAACAGCTACAACCAGCACCCTATCATTATGGCACATTTAGTATCTGTAATGACAGGTGCTCAATGTGCTGTAACCCATGCTACTGCGCATTAGCGCAAGCAAATGTCTTTGTGATGTTAATGTGCGGTAAATTAAATCTACCGCGCATTAGCACATCAACACCGTTTTTCCTGCCACACTCGCGCAGTAGAATTAGTCGGCTGTGCTCCAAGCGCTGTGTGAATTAGGAGCCAGGTGAGGGGACAGACACTTTTCTGGCCTGGCACTGCCACCCTGGGACCCGCAGTGAGATGCACGAAGATCCTCAGGGCTGACGAGGCCCCCCCCACTGCCCTATGGTTCTGGGGCTGACACCGGCTCTCCCTAGCCCCGCCCAGGGTTAGCCCCGCCCTTTGATTTGCATAACCCCGCCCCCTGCCGTTCCCCGCACGGAAGTTGTCAGCTGGTGCGCGCGAGGCACCCCTCCCCCACCCCGCGTGTCATGCCGCCGGGGGGCGGGGCTGGCCGCCCTCATGGCCGGGGGTTGGGGGAGGAGCTGCAGCCTTGCTGCTGCTGCTGTTGCTGCCGCCGGTGCCGGCGCGGGTGGATGAGGCGGAGCGAGGGCGGCGCCGGGCTTCACGTGCTGGGCGCTCTGCCGGGTCCCCTCGCTGCCGCCTCCGCCGCGGGCCCCGCCCCGTGTGCCCGCAGCCACGGCCGGGCCGGGCGCTGCGCCCCGGCCGCTCTCGGCCCCGGGCAAGGGAAAGCTGAAGCGCCCGCCGGAGCCCCCGGGGAGCGGCGCGGCTTTAGCTTTAACTTTCGCTTGCCGCGGGGGGAAGGAGCCACAGCGGCTGACGTGGTAAATACTGGCCCCCTTGGAACGAGCTGTAGTCGATGCCTCTGTGTGGACCGGGCGCCGGGCCCTGCGGGGCAGGGCGGGGCCTGTCCATGAAGTCGGGGGCAGCCCCGCTGGGGGCTGCACATACCCACGAGCCCCCCGGCTCTGCCGCCGCTCAGCTGGCCGCTGCAGCTGGGTCCCGGGCTGACATGCCAGGCGCCTTGCAGTCTGGAGCCAGCCTGCCGGGTGCCCTGTGGTCCAGGTCTGGCTGGAGGGCCAGGGAGGGTTGGCATGCTGCGTGTCCCTAGTCCAGCTGTGATCAGATCACCTCTTGTCTATAAGGCCTTGTTTATGTGGGACACTTCTAGTTGTTAGCTTGATACTTTTGTTCCAGAATAACAGTCTTGCGGTTTTTTTCTTTCCCTGTCTAGCTTAACACTCTTCAATTAAAGATCAGCCTGTCCACATAAGGAGTTATCCTGGTATCATTGTGTAAGTTTAATTTCTCATTTTGCTTATTCTGAAATGTGAAATTATTAATTATCCTCTCCTGGGTCAGGCAAACCCTGTGTTTTTCCAGGACCGGGGCCTAAAAGTTCAAGAAAACACAAGATCTCTGCATGGGGCAGTTCATTTCATTGAAAACAAAACTCGCAGTCCTTTGTCTTGATATTTTTTTTCCCCCTGGCTGACCTTAACATGGGCGTGGATCGCTATCCAAGCCAAGTTGTTTTCACTTCTGGTTTCCTTCAGAGCTCTGGGAACTGACCAACAAGGGTTGCAGTTGTAGTTTGATTTTTGACCTCTGTCCTTTGGTGGTGGTGGAGTACAATGTAACTGTACCTAGCTTCTATTTTAACCTTCCTCTTATTCAATAATTCAATAATTTGCATACGTGTCACAAAGAAGAAATATTATTTATTGTATAAAAGGTAGCTAGCTTTGACACTGCTGGATGACTTGTGGCAAGTTTAAAATTCTTGATTACACTCTTTACTTTCCAGATGTTCCATTGTAATATGGGATTAGTACTAGCCTGTGTATATGAATTATATTCTCATTTTTTACCCCGCTTTGTCTAATTCTTTATACTTTGCCTATTTCCTTATGGTTCATCTAGATTGTTCCCTGCTTTGGTATTTCTTATTTCTGTAACATTGGCAGAATGTTCCAGGATCTCGCTTTAAAGGCCTCTCTGGATTTTTGTGAAGTAAAAGTTCTTGTTCTCTTTGCGTTTTATTTAATTGCAGGGCCTTTGGGACTGCTGTAGTGTTGACCTGTCATGTAACTGAGCAGAATTTAGAAATCTTTCAGTTCCTCAGATTGTGAGGTCAGGCTATTTTTACAGAAAAGCAAGAGAAAGGAGCCCATTTATCCTCTTGGAGATTGTGTTCAGTGTGTTGTTTTGTTGAGGTCCTGGCTTCTGGTTTTAGTAAGAGTATGCCAAGCCTGCTGTCCTATAGCAGTACTTAGACAACATGCAGGTTACAGTTGGCAGTTTTCGTTTGTGGGACAGTGTTTGAACTATAAGGCTGGGATATAGAAGAGGGGACTGTGTTTATAGAAATACATTCATCATTGCTTGTTAGATGTAGTTAGAGACTTGTTTCAGTCCTGCAAATAACCTCCATGTTTTTCACTATGGCCGATGTCACCCGTTTAACTTGATACAGACTCTAAGTGCTGCTAAAATTCACAAAAATGCCTGGTTAAACAGTTTAGTATGCATAAAGTGCCATCATGGCATTGGAAAGTTGTTCCCTTTCAAGTGAGGATTACCAGTACAGCTACAACCTGGAAACCTGACTAAATGTAAGGTGTAACTTCACAGTTAGACCATACAAATGGCACTTAAAACATGAGCATCCTCACGTTAAAGCTCATTAACTCATGCTAAATGTCTTCTGAGTGTCTGTTATGCCACTTTAGGTTAGTGTTAACTCTACGACTTCTTACCAAGCTCACATTAGGGTAACTGCAGTTATAGAATCATAGAAAATCATAAAAAAATTTAGGGTTAGAAGGTTACCTAGTCCATTGCCATACTCAAAGCAGGATCATCCCAGCCAAGGCTTAGTCTAGCTAGGTCTTAAAAATTTCCAAGGATGGAGATTCTACAACCTTTCTGGGTAACATGTTCCTGTGCTTCACTGCACTCCTAGTGAGAAAGTTCTTCCTAATATCTAACCTAAACTTCCCTTACTGCAACTTGGAACTGTAATTCATTGGTCATCTGCCACCACTGAGAAGAGTCTAGCTCCATCATCTTTGGGACCCCACTTTAGGTAGTTGAAGGCTGTTATTAAATCCCCCCTCTCAATTGTCTCTTCTGCAGACTAAATAGGCCCAGTTCGCTCAGCCTCTCCTCCTAAGTCATGTGCCCCAGCCCCATAACCTTTTTTTTTTGTCCTCTCCTGGACTGTCTCTTATTATGTCCACATCCTTTCTGTGGAGGGGCCCAAAACTGAACACAGTACTCCAGATGTGGCCTCACCAGTACTGAATAGAAGGGAACAATCATTTCCGTTGATCTGCTTGTAGTGCTACTAATGCAGCCCAGAATGCTGTTAGCTGCCTTCTCAACAAATGCACACTGTTGTTTCGTGTTCAGCTTATTGTCCACTGTAACCCCCAGGTCCTTTTCTGCACAGGTGTTGCTGATGGCATTTGGTCCCGAGCCTGTACCGGTACATGGGACTGTTCTGTCCTAGGTGCAGGGCTTTGCACTTGTCCTTATTTGAACCTCATGAGATTTCAGATTTGCTATTTACCTCAGCCTCTCTGAATCCTATTCCCACCCCCCCAGCTTGTTGTCATCAGCACACTAGCTGATGGTACATGCCATCCCATCTTCCAGGTCATTGATGAAGATAATGAAAAGGTCTGCTCCACAGAGATAAAATGAGCAATTTTTGGCCTTCCAGTAACCCAGGGTGCACCACTTCCAGCCCCAGCCTGCCTCCTGCTCCGTGGACAAACTTTTCACTGTCCTGAATGCCCAGGGGTTGTGTCCTGCCTGGGTTGTAGCAGGCAGTGCCCTGTAAGGACTCTGAGAGGGGTTACAGCAGTGGGGACATGGAGCTGAGAAGCAAGAGGCATAGAGGCTGTGGCTTCCACTGATGGGAAGAGGCTTTGTTGAAGAGAGCCCTCCACTGACCCCTGCTGATGTGATTCCCTTCCCCCCCCCCCAACTTTACCAGAGAGGCCTGTGCCTTTCACTGTCTTGGAGCTAGGCAAAAGCCAAAGAAAAATTCAATTAACCTTGGTTACGTGAGGTTAATTTAAATTTTTCTATGTGGCCTGGCTTGCTTTCCCTCAAACACCCTCAGCTCTCCTCTGGCCAGGTGGCTTAAGAGGTGGTGTGGCTTCCCTCTACACCCCCCCCCCCATTCCAATCTTGAGGCTTGGGGGCAGAGGAGGGAAGAAAAGCTTTGCTACCAGCAGGAAGCTCCTGGAGTTTAGCATGGCAGCAGTACAGAACACGGAAGCATAGAGCCCTCTCTGGGGAAGGTGGGCCTGAGATCACGTTATGGTGCTGGTGGAGGGCTTGCAGAACAGTCTTCTTCCACTACCCACCACCCCCAGGTGGGAATGCAGGGGGCCTACAAAGGTAAGCCACAACCCCCACACTTCTCTGCCTCCCAGGTACATGCTCCTGTTGCAACCCCCACCTTTCCTTCCACCCTCCTCCCCCCAATCCCTTAGCAAGGATAGAGCCTGGGTTTCTGGCTCCTAGCTGCATCCCTGCTTGCCAGCCCTCTAGGCCAGTGGTTCTCAACCGTTTTTGGACCAAGACCCATTTGTAAATATTGATGGCCAGTCCTGACCCAGTCCCCCCTGTCTGTCCCCCTACAACCTGTTGCCTGCAGACCCCAGCTCTCCAGTGTGGGGAAGCATGAGGCATGGGTAGTGGGGCTGTGGGATGGGGGGCGGGTATGGGACAGCAGGAGCTGCAAGCAGCCTTTTGCAAGTTGGAACTCTGCCAGCTTGCAAGGGAAAAGCTATGGTTTTTCTCCTTTAAGGAAGAATCCATTTTAAAGTTTCCTTGTGACCCTTTCATATGTTCTTTTGACCAGAGGTGACTCGAACAGGGTGCAGGACCCAGGGCAAACCAGCCTCTCAGGGCCCCTCTCCCAGACATGAAGCCGGCAGTGCATTCGGCAGCAGGTGCCATGCAGCCAGATGTGAAGCTGGCGGCAACGCATAGTCGTTTCAGGTGCTTCACCCAGCTCCGGGGCCCAGGGCAGTTGCCCCAATTTGCCCCTGGAACAGAGATCCACTCCCCTCATGCCCCTGTTCATGGAACCAGCGCCTGGCACTGGGATATGCTGGGAGCAGATTGTGGCTCTGTCTCAAGCCTAGCCTAGCTCTGTTACTGCCTCACGATCCCAATCCCTGGCCCTGCCTGCCCATCCTGCTTCCAGATGCTGCTCCCCACCTGAGGCTGTATCTCATCTGCCTAGTCATGTGCTCTACCCGCGCGGGTCCCAGCTAGTCTCCCTGGAGCCTCTGCTAGCCTGATCTGTCAGGAGCCCCCAGTAATGGGTGCAGGTGGACAGGCTGGGGTGCCTGGGCAGCAGGGCTGTAGCTGGCAGCAGCAGCCAGAAGGAGCCACCACGGGCTTCCGGGAAAGAGAGTCCAGCCACTGTGTTGCACGAGTCCTGCTGTACGCCTAGGGGCACCAGGACCAGCTGCGCATGCCACAGCTCAGGATGCCCCCCGTGCTTGGGCTATTTAGGGCCAAAGGACCCACTGTGGGTTGGACAAAATGCCTTGGTGGGCCAGATCTGACCCTCAGGCTGTGATTTGCCCACCTCTGCTTTAATATGTCACAACGTTTCAGTGCTTTGCAACTGTTTCACTTGAGTAATTTAAATCATAGCGCCACTGTTGATCACTTGCAATTCTGTTAACTTGAGGTGTTTAAGTGTTTTTAACATCTGAATCTGTGGTATAATGATAACAGAGGGAATGTTGATATGGACTTCAGTGGGAACATAATTAGACTGCTAATGGAAATGATGTTTACAGGTTGAGCATGTTTATACCAGAAAACCGTTTTTAAGAATGCATTTTAATTTGTAAACTGTCAGAAAAATGTTGACATATATTTCATACTCTTAGAAACACTGTCTTAGGATACTATATGATGTGACAAGTACCAAATTAATATTAGCACAATTTAAATTTAGGCATAATTGCAAATGATAGACTGTATTTTACAAAGTATTAAATAAAAAAAAAAGCTTGCTTTAAAAAAAAAAAGCGTTTGTAGTTCTAGAACTAATCAATGTGACTTATTTAATCCCAGTTGTATATTTTAACTTTAAAATGATAGGTCATTTCTATATTGTGCACATATAAAACTCAGTCCTGCAAGTTATTTTTGAGAACATAGGACTGTAACAGGCCTCTTGTGTCACTGAGTCTGATCTTCTGTTTTTGCAGGCAACTACATCGTATAACTTATTTCATGAGCTAGTCCTAAAACTGGGTAAGGGTTTATCCCTATTACTGCTGGAAAGCTGTTTCAGAGCCTTACTCCTCTGATCATTAGAAATCTACTTCTAGCTTCCGGCCTATATTTATTCATAGACATTTTGTACCTATAGTTTTCTGTAATGGTAGTGTCCTTATCTTAAAAAGATTTCTTCCATTTTCAGATTTCCTCCCCGACCACACACATTTTTACACAGCAGTCATATTCCCTCTACACATTCATTTTAGTAAGCCAGTCAAGCCAACTTCTTTGTTAATCATGCTACTAATGAAGAGTCTTCTAAGGCAGGGGTTGGCAACATTTCTGGCAGTTGGTTGTAATGACCCAGCTTGGGTCTGAAGTGGGCCAACACTATATTTCAGTGCGACTGTAGCTGTATTCTGTGTAGTCCCTTACCTGTCTTGCAGCTCTCCTACATAGAGGTGTAACTTTAAATTTTGTTGCCCTTGCTGGCACAGGGTGTGGGAGGGTAGTGAGCACTTTCCTTCTCATAGAGGGGCTGTGGCAGTGGCAAGGGCTGCTGTTCCCTTTATGTATGCTCCCCCAAAATGGGCTGCTGAAGCAGTGTAGGCTCCTTGCATACTGCATTCTGGTGCCCCCTCTGAATTGGCACCTGGGGGTGATGCCCCAGTTAACTCCTGCCCCCCCCCCCCCGCCTCAAGTTATGCTACTGAGTCTATAATCTCCATCTTCTTGAGTTTAACTAATAATTTCCTAGCACTGTATAGCACTGTATCAGCTGGTTCACTAAAGTACAGGAAACCCTTGGTATTTGTGGGTTCAGCATTTGTGGTTTCAAATATTTGCAAATGCTGAACCCACATTTTAAATGCACTTTAAACACTTACCGGAGCTCTTTGGGAGCTCCATGCTTGCTGCCAGGCCCCCACCGGAGCCATTTCCTATTCACAGATTTCGCCATTTGTGGGGATCATGGGAACGTATCCCCCGAAAATGGAAAGGGTCGCTTGTAGAGATGTATTAGATCTACCACATGTAACATTTAATTTGTCTAGAAAATCAGTTCTTATCTAAGAGAACTGTTGCGTTAATCTACCCTTTGTGAATTCTTGTTACGTTTTCTGCTTACATCTGTCTCTCTGATTAGTCTTTCCTTTGAAGTTTCTTCTAAATTCTTGCATGGAATTAAAATCAGAAGAATGATCCTGTAGCCATCTGCATCATTCATCCCCCTTAACAATATGTACAGTTTTTGCCATTCTCCTTTCATATGATCCCACCCTTATTCCTTCTTCCCATATTCCCCATAGGGTCACTTATAATAGGTTTCTCTGTTATATCTTTTTTTTTAAGGTAGTTATACTCCCAATTTGTTCTGAAGCTGTTTACTACAAGAATTTTTCTTGCTTGGAATGCAACTTCCAGATAGTTTTTGCACCTTCCATTTTGATGAAATTCAAAGCTGCTTTTGCATTTAGTCCTGGAGTTTTTCAGACCAGTTGATTTCACTAGCTAGTTCACTTTCTTTCTCAAGGCTTGCCCTCTTGAAATGGAAAACCATTGTTATAGACCTGCTTTCTTGTTTCTCTTTCATTTAATTAAAAAAATCAGCTTGTGGGTATTTAATCTAAGATTATTTTCTACTTGGAGCTCTTCCACTAAAGTCATTTCTGCTTACCAAGTTAAGGGTAGTATCCTGTCATGTGAATGGAGAATGTACTTTTAAGAAGTGGGGGTGAATGATGCAGGTGGCTACAGAGTCATTCATCTGATTTCAACTCTTAAATGCTACCACTGCTTATTCCTTTGATATCTGGTAAAGAAATTGGTCAAGTATTACATCCAATATTAAGTGAGCCCTACCTCTTTTTAGCATTATTTGTACTGGAGGTGTCAAACTCAGATGAGTTAGTGGGCTTAGTGGTGCTCAACTTCTCAGCTGGCCAAGCGAATAGTATGGGAGCAATTTGTGGGCCAGATCCTGTATTAGGCCCAGATCAGGCCTTGCATCTCCCAGGCCCCTTGAGTCTGGATCAGGCTCCATGTCGTCTCATCCCATGCCTGGGCACCTAGATTCAGTTCTGTGTCATCCCAACCCTGTTGCACAATATAACATACAGTGCCTTGCTCTTGGGCCCCCATGGTCCAGTCAGTTCTGGAAAATTGGCAGTGGAGAAGTAGCAATGAATGTTGTTAACCAATCTCCTGCAGCCAAATTTTCAGGTCTGTTGGGAGCCTGGCAGGTTGAATGACACTGCTGCTTGGCTGTGGATGGGTTGGATCAGCAAAGCCAACGCAGGGGAGATTTATTCCATTGCTTGATTTCCTGCTGCAGATTCACATGCTGAATGATAATCAAAAACTGGAAATTTGGCAGCAGGTGAGGACAGGAATATATTAATCCTTTAGGTGCTGGATGCAATAGCACAGTGGCTCTAGGACATGGTACAAGAATCACTGCAGGTCAGATCTGGAAGTGAGTTGTCTGACCAAAGAATTTTTGTGGGCCAGATGACCTATCTCTGCAAGCTGAATGAGGCTGTTTGACACCCCTATATTATATTGTGTAACTTCCCATATATAGGGGAAGCTAATGCCTCTCAGTGATAGTTTTTGCTAGTATTTATTAGTAGTCTCTTCATGTGCAAGTCTGACCCTGGGGATCTGTAGCAAATTCTTAGTACTACTATGTTAGAGGTGCACAACTCATGCACCTACAAATTATGTTTTCTGATGAGGGGTTGTCTTGATGCTTGCTCAGTCTGGCCAAACACCGAGTTTCTGGACCACAGGTATTATCTTGGTGGTTTGCACATGGCCCATAGGTCAGGGGTGCCCAGTATGTGGCCCAAGTAGTACCTCCTTTCCCACAGTGTTTGATGCAAATAAATTCTGCTAATACCTGTGCTGCCCCTTATTTTTTATAGTCTGTCATATCATAAATCTATAATTCTATGCCCTCACTTTAACTTTATTTCTAATTATCTTCAGTAGTAGGTATTCCTTTCCATAGCTGTGTTCCAGTCATTATTGCTATTCCTCTGTTTCTGTTATGCCTGTTGAGATGGAATCTCATTATAATGAAGCCTGTTTTAACAAACATTCTGTTGTAACAAAAATACTTGCAAGACCTGGCTCCTAACTTAGAGTAAATAGTGCCAGGTGGATCTTGGTAGAATAAATTTCGCTACTATAAAAATTATACTTACCTGGCTCACCAAGGGATTTTATCTGACCCCCAACAGGTTCCTTGGCCCCTCCCAGCCCAGGCACGGGGGGCAGCCTGGGCTGTGGCACATGCAGCCTGTCTTGCCACTCCCAGACGTGCAGCGGGGCTGTGGCAGTGCAGTGGCCAGACTCCGCTTTTTGGTAGTGGCAGCTCCTTCCGCTGCTGCTGCTAGACCCATCCCCACTGCCCGGGCATTCCAGCTCATCCACCCTGCATCTACCACCAGGGGAGCCAGATGGAGTGGGTGGGAAGGTGGGGTCTCCATGGAGACTGGCCCAGCACCTGTGTGGGTAGGTCGCATTTTGCTTGGCAGATGGGATGCAGCTGCAGGCATGTGGGATCCACTCGCCACACATGCCTGTGATGGGTGCTGGTTCCGTGGACAAGGGCATGGTAGGAGTGGATTGTGGCTCTGCCCCGGCCGTACACTGTCACTGCCCCAAGATCCTCCCCCTGATCCTGCTCCTGGATGCCACTCCCTGCCCACCTGCGGCCCCATCTCAACTGCCTGACCAAGTGTGCCCTGCCTACACAGGTCCCAAGCTAGTCTCCATAGAGACTCTAGGGTCTGGAATGGAAGGGTGATGACGGTGTGGGGCTGGGCACCTGGGACAGAGCCATTTAGGGAGTTTTGGTGAGCTGTTTTGGGAGGGGGTGCTGACCCAGCCCACAACAGCTCACCAAAACTCCCTAAATGGCCCTCCATCCTAAATAATTACCCATCCCTGTCCTAGTAGCTCAAATAAAATGTTAGCTTCTTGCTTTCTATATGCAAACTTGCATAGTGCTAGTAGTGCTGCTTTGATTTGTTTTGCATTGTATTATATATTATAAGTGATATTATCATGGAGTAGCTGGTGCATGATGTAAATCCCTTCTGTTTACTCACTGTATCTTGTGTTTCCAAACTCATTTGCTGTGTGGTAACTGAATATGAATAACAATGTGCTCTTTTTGCAAAAAAACCCCCCCAAAAAACAAACCTAGCAGCATACTGGGTTGGATTAACAGGAGCATCATTTGCAAATCAAGACAAATAATCTTTCCACTCTACAACACTAGCAAAGCCTCATTTGGAGAACCGTGTCCAGTTTTTGTTTTTGCCATGTGGGACCAATGTGGATTGATTAGAAAGAGGTCTGCAGGGCACAAAAAATCATTAGAAGCCTGGAAAACTTGACATGAGGAAAGGCTGAAAGAAGCAGGATTATCTAGTCTGTAGAAGAGAAGACTGAGAGGGGATTTGATACCAGTTTTCAGATACCTGAAGGGTGACTAATGAAGAGGGTGGAGGGATTATTGTCTGTGGCCACAGAACAGAGCTAGAAGCAGTAGTCTCAAAATGCAGCAAAGGAAATTTAGACCGGAAATTAAGTAAAACTTTCTGACTATGAATGTGGTTAAAGATTGAAACGGGCTACGTGGGGAAGTTGTGGAATCTCCATTCGTTCCTTGAAGATTTTCAGACAGACACTTGATTACGATGGTGATCTTGCCTTGAACAGGGGCCAGGAATAGATTATTTTCTGAGGTCCCTTCAAGACCTACTGTCCCAAGACCCTGTGAACTGTTTGTGTGAAATTTTACATCATAAAATTTGGGCTAAGTTTGCCTAGCATAGCTTTCACTTCCCAGAAGTAAGTATTGACCCAAACAGTTGGGGGAATGAAAATCATCCACATCTTTTCCATTATAAGAAGTGTGTTGTAAGCATACTTGTATCCAGAGATTCATGTTATCCTTTTAAAATTGGAAATGCTATCCCAGGGTGGTTGAAAGCTTTTTAAATGTTGAAAAGTTAAGGAAATGGCAAATAAAAGCAATGAGAGTACTCAAGTATACGAGTAACTTAATCGGGTGTGTCTGTGGAAGACTTGTCTATAATGTATTACATAAAGGAAACTGGATTTGTTTTCAACGCACAAGCAAACTGGAGAAAGGTTTTAACCTATTATTTTCACTTAGAGAGAGCTTAGGTTTTACTTTTTACAACCATAAGCACTGCATTCAAACAGTAGGATGAGTTTGGGTTTGTTTTTTTTAAATTGTTGCTTAGTTATTACACCATTGCTGGAAGCAAGATAACAGACAGAATGGACTAATTCAGGGGCTGGTGACCTATGGCCTGCAGGCTGGACCCAGCCTGCCAAGTCATCAGATTCGGTCCATGAAATGTGAATGTCTGGTGATTTGGAGTGTCTGTAGAGCTTCCTTGAGTGGTGTGGACATCATGGCAAGGAAAGCAGTGACACTGGGGGTGAAGTGGGGAGAAGAGGGAGGGAAAGAGTAAGCAGTGGCAGTGTTACTGGCCTGTTGGAATTGGTGGACTGCCTTTGGAGCTAACTCCATTAAAGCGACCCACTGCTTTAAAAAGTTGCCCATACCTGGACTAATGGGTTCAAGTATTGTAGGTTCAGTATATTAAGAACTTGTGCTCATAATACAGAATTGTGGTATTCATTGTGCAGAGCTGGGAGCAGCCATGGCGGGGGTTGCTGCCACTTGCCAGCCGCTGCCCGACGTGGACACTGACGACTGCCTGCCTGAGTACTGCCTGCTGCTCAGCCCCGACGTGCTGCAGAGCAGAGTTGCTCTCATCACCGGGGGCGGCTCTGGAATTGGGTTCCGGACTGCAGAAATCTTCACGAGGCATGGCTGCCAAACAATCGTTGCCAGCAGAAGCCTGGAGAAAGTCACTGAGGCAGCTAAGAAGCTGACAGCTGCACGGGTCAGTGATGCCTGCCTCTTTCTCTAGATGTGAGACAGCCCCAAACAATTATAGCAGCTGTGGATGAGGCTCTGAAAGAATTTGAATGAATCGACATCCTCATTAATAATGCTGCAGGAAACTTCCTGTGTCCAGTCAATGCATTGTCCTTCAATGCCTATAAGACAGTGATGGATATAGACACCCTTGGCACCTTCAATGTCTCCAAAGTGCTATATGAGAAATGCTTGAGGGACCATGGTGGGGTTATTATTAACATCACGGCAACCCTGGGTTACAGGGGGCAGGGTTTCCAGGTGCATGCTGGGACTGCCAAGGCGGCTATAGATGCGATGACCAGGCACCTGGCAGTGGAGTGGGGGCCCAACAACATCCAGGTCAACAGCCTGGCCCCCGGCCCCATTTCAGGCACTGAGGGATATCAGCAGCTTGGTGGCAAACACGCCGAAGCTAGCAGCAGCTTCAATCCCTCTCCAGCAGGCAGGAAACAAGACAGAGATTGCCCGTAGTGCACTGTGCTTGGCAAGCCCATTGGCATCCTATGTGACTGGCATGACCATGGTGGTAGATGGAGGGAGCTGGCTGACATTAGCAAATGACTTTCCTGCACTGTTGGGTACTGCTTCATAGTCTGCTAAGCTCTAGACCTTTGGGCCACAGAAGCTAACAAAGATAAATGATGGACAGCCAACTGACAGGTGTGACTAACAAACAAGTAGAGCCTGGGAACATATCCATTTCTGTGAGGCATGACAGCAGAGGAGACAGCCATGATCATCTGTCAACCTTTGGGTTGACCTAGCTGGGCAGTGATTTAAATTGTCAGCTGGGAAAGGGGAGTGGGGGAACAGAACTAATAAAGTGGGGAACAGTGCCATTCCAGGCCAGCTGGATCCAGACTTCCTTCCCAGGTTTAATTCTCTGATTTGCATGGGATGGTTTGGACCAGGATGATCATACCTTGAGCAGTGGCCTGGACTAGATGACCTCCAGAGGTCCCTTCCAGCCCTACATTTCTGTGATATATCAGACATATTTGTGAATTAAGTTTAAGCTAATGTTGGATAATTGCCTCTTCTTATCCCCAGAATAATTGTTAAAATTAGTTTTACAGAGTGGCAACCAACCCGAGTGAACACAGAAATCATTTCTACAAGTTTTAATTGGCATACAAGTTAAGAATTACTCTGTGGGCCAAACTAGACATTCAGGTAAAGGTGTGATAGGATCTGATGTGTGATCCACACAATCATGGCAGGAGGCATGGTTGAGGGATCCAGCATCATATCCTATTGTGTCTTGTTGCTGGTGCAAAGGGAGCTCAGGATTGTGATCCTGTACTCCCTCTCCACTGGCGTACTAGTAGCATGCTGCTGCAGCTGAGAGTCTTATGTGCTGAGGGACTCCCAGCCATGGCAGCACATGGTATGCCTCCATAACTGGGAGCCCTGTCTGCTGATGAGGCTTACAGCCAAGGGGGCATAACTCTGCTACACATTCAAATTTAAAGCTGGATAGAAACCAGCTATGAAGTTGTTACACATTTTACAGATCTGACTTTATAGTTGGTTCTTTTTAAGGTGTGATAATTTGCAAGTCAGTCTAAATGAATTGTGTAATACGTGTAACATGTAGAGGTGACCTGCAGGATAAGTTGCAGGCTGGTGGCAGAGAGAAACTTTAAGGGTTTTTTTTAAAGCTAACTCCCTTTCTAATCACACAAAGGCAAGAGTTGCAATAGCAAGGGGAAGGAAAGAAGGCAGCATTTGTGAGGAGTCTCCGGTGTGTATACATATTTAGATAATCTGGAATAGAAAATAAGATCATTTTTAAAATTAAGGTTCATTACCACACAAGGCATCTTAAGCACTGTGGCCTCAATGAACAGCCTTTCTATTTACTAATATACATAATGATTTCAGCCCTCTGATTTAGTTCAGACTATGTTTTAAATATGGAGTACAAATGGAGTTACAGAAGAGACGGCAGGCTCTACTCCTTCAAGATATGATGGCAGTTTGGATGCATCCTTTTGCAAGGATTAAAGAATCTCCACAGATGGCTTTGGTGAATGTATTTTGGGGATACAAAGAAAGAAAAATCTTCAGAAATTGCCACCTTTGGTTCTGGACTTAAAAAAAATCAACAGAACCATGTGAGGCTTTGAAACTATTGGATCTAAAATCTAGAAGTAGAGCCTTGTTGCTTATAGTTTTCTGGTGTCTCAATCTGAAGAGCATATGAAAGCCTGCTGGTTCTGAACCAACTTGTGATCATGTTTTGGTAGTTGCGACAAAAGATTCACATTATCTCTGATTTGGAAGAATTGGGTAAGAATTTTCCATCTAAAAGAAGAATAGCTTGTGATCAAACTCCTGACAGATCTCTGTAATGTAAAGAATGAGATCAGTCCCCTATAATTGTCAGAGAAGGATGAACTGGTGAGAAAACAGTCATAAACTGATGCTGAATTGGACAACTTTGTGGAGATTGTGACTAATGCTGCTCCCTTGGAGAATATAGTTCTCTTTGAACTAGTGGATAGAATGGTAGTGATCTTACAAATTCCCCCTACTGAGCTTCTCACCCAATATTTGATGTGCTAAGTTAATCCTCTCAAAAAAGGAAAGTCCATTTATGGGGAAGGGATCTAACTGTAACCGACCTATATAAGCAACATCAAAAAGAAGGCTGATAAAGCTTATGAATTAGCTCAGGAAGATTTTTCCATCTTTCATACTTGTCTGGTCCCAAATTTCTTAGTATTGAAGGCCTCTATTCTAATATAATAAAAGCCTTACCAGTTCCAGCTGTGTGTCTGTCTATTCATAAAGCTCCAGGCCAACAGTGCAGCTTCTGTGGATCTGTTCGCCTTACCGGAATATGTTCAGTGTTACTATGGAGTGGCATTATACACATTTAATAAACAGTATTTTCTGGATCTAGTATGCAGAGCAGGTGCTCCATTTGGCAGAGTACCTATTTAACCCATCTCTGATTAGGATGCTATCCTTTCTTGATCAGATTACTGCTGGCCAAATTATCCAAGGAATGGGAATGTATCAAGAAATGGAAAGGAATATAGATTGCTTGCTTATATAATCGGAGGTCTTTGAGAGAGGTTCTGTATATGCTCTCTTGGGGCTCCTAATTAGCATACAGGGCAGGACACCCTCTCCAAGTTTGCAGATGATACCAAGTTATGGGGCAAAGTTAACACACCAGAGGGCAGGGAGCAGATACAAGCTGACCTAGACAGGTTGGATCAATGGGTGGAATGAAATAGGAAGCAGTTCAACAAAGATAAATGTAAGGTACTCCACCTAGGAAGGAGGAATCCCCAGCACACATACAGATTGGGGGATAACCTCAGCAACTCATAGTTGACTCCAAGATGAACATGAGCCGGCAGTGCACCAAGGCCATCAACAAAGCCAATTGCACCTTGTTGTGTATCAGCAGATGCATGACTAACAGATCAAGGGAGGTGATGCTCCCACTCTATGCGGCACTGGTCAGGCCACAGTTGGAGTATTGTGTCTAGTTTTGGGTGCTGCACTTCAGGAGGGACATGGAGAATTTGGAGAGGGTTCAGAGGAGGGCCACTCACATGATTAGTGGCATCCGTGAAAGACCCTACAAGGGGAGGTTGAGAGATCTGGATCTCTTCAGCCTTCACAAGATGGCTGAGGGGAGACCTTATGGCTGCCTATAAGTTTATCAAGGAAGGACAACAGGGAATTGGTGATCCACTATTTACCAGAGCGCCTCAGGGAGTAACTAGGAATAATGGGTGCAAACTAGTGGAGAGTAAATTTAGGTTAGACATTAAGAAGAAATTTTTTACAGTAAGGGTGGCCCGAATCTGGAATGGGCTTCCAAGAGAGGTAGTACAATCACTTAACTTGGAGGTCTTCAAGAGGAAGATTCATAGTCACCTGGCTGGGGTCGTCTGACCTCGGTCCTCTTTCCTGCTGGGGCGGAGGGTCAGACACGATCCGTTGTGATCCCTTCCGACTCTACAATCTATGAATCTATGTCATAAGGAGGTAGTGGAGGGAAATGGGGTTACTAGAGCACCATATACCCTTATAGCCTCTCCTTCAGCATATTGAAGAATGGTGAGGGAAGAAGCAGAAGGGTATATGTTAAGTCAGTGATTCTCAGCCAGAGTGCCTTGTGCCTTGAGATCCTTTCAAGGGTGACGCACAATATTAGCACTGTTAGGTTTACAAATACGATTCACAAGATAAACCCAGAGATTTCAAAGAGGAATCCGTAGTGTTAAAAGCGTTCTGACCCATCGTGGTCTTTCTGAGTTCTTTGCAACAGAAAAATTGCTCCATTATTTTTCTATAGTCAAGAACCAAGTAAAAATTAAGAGCTGGCGTTTTCTGAAGGGTGCCTCAAGCCTGAAAAGGTTGAGAACTGCAGTATTAAGTGCTCTAAGTGCCACAGCTATTAAATGCAATTTCACTGATGAAAATTCCTTGTGTGAATGTGTACCATCCATCTTGAATTAAAGTTACCAGTTAATAACCTTAATTTTCTGGTTAATCTACCTTGCAGGTTCTTTATCATTCTTAGTATTTTAATGTGCATCTTTCCTCCCTCAGCTTCTTCCATCTGCCTGAAACATTTTGAAGAACAAATGGAAGAACTACATGGCATGATGAACAGCTAGAAACATAGTAGAGGTAATTATTGTACAGGTTTTATTATATTTACAAAATATGCTTGAGTAACATTGTGGAATTACCTCTTGTTTACAAAAACATGGCAGTTTTACATTTGACTGAAATCCATCTGTTCTTTTTTATGTCTTTATTCTGTAAGGCCCTCAAAAGTAAAGAATATTTGTACAAACGTGAATTGATTTTACTTTTGTGGGTCAGATGTTTAAGTTTGGATCAGTCTTATGTGACTTTATTTCCTTTGCTGTTCTTCAAAGTCTGATTTATGGAAAAATGTCAATCAGTATTGCTATAAAATGCTTTATTCTTTTGAAAATTGAAAAGAAATGTCTGACTTATATGCAAGCTGAGAATTTATTTAATGAATAGAGCAAAAACAGAACAGGAAATATTTTAATGTTCAGTCTGTAAGTGAAAATGTTACAGTGAGAGGAGTAGTTATGATGAAAGGGAACTAACAGCTTGGTCAAATCTCATTATTCCTATAATGTGACAGGCTTTAGTGTAAAAGAGTCTCTCCTTTCCTCTTTCTTTTTCTGTGAGAGCTAAGGTAATTTTCAAAAGGCATAGCCTTGACATCTCCACAAAGCAAAGTGATAAAGGAATGTTGAAAACAATGAATGAATGTAGGTATCTAGATTTGTCTGAAGTCTGTGTTAAGTGAAATACTGCAGGGAAAAGTGTTGGGGGAGGGAAGTGGGGGGGAACACAAAAGGGAGGTTCTGTCCAAATAAACTAAGATTTATGGCTTTTATTAAAAATGGCAAACTGATCAGCTGCTGCTTTCTTGACTGGTTGAAACCATTTTTAATTTTGGATCTCTAATAATGAATTCTCTCCCCCCACAACAGTCTTTATTTCTAGTATTACCTAGTATCTGCATATGTTCAGGTGTAGCTATGAAAATGAGCTGATTTTAACTTCTGTCACATTACCAATACTAGTATATCTTATAAATGAACATATTAACCACAGATGGCTTCCCCCCATTCTGTTTTTCCCTGTTATAATTCTAGGAAAATATCATTTGACTGTTTCGCTATGGGGAATTGTATCTCTAGTTTCTCATACATGAGAAATCAGGGGGAGGAAAGGGGCAATGTAGAAGCACATCTGTTAATAAGAAGCAGTTGAAGCTGCAGAGCTGATTAAAGAGGTTCTTTATCAAGCATATTAAGCCCAGAACAGTTATTGAACATTACTCCCTCATGGAGATCTGCTGAAGCAATTTCAGTGTAGAAATTACAGTGCTATGCCATGTGAGTCACAGAATCAGTTCTGATGGTTGTACTTATTAAGTTTTACAGTATCCCCTGTCATGTTTTCTACAGGAAAACACTTTCTCTTGTTATAATAATGAATACTTTGTTTTTAATTTCGATGAAATCCAGAAAAGCAGTATTCATTTCCTTACCTAAGAAAGAGAGTATCCTGTTGGTCCCTAATTAAGGCTAAACAAAAGTAACTTAAAGGAATAGCACTGGGGCAAACAGCTAACTGAGGGCATTCACTGCCACTTGCCCCCCAGCCCGCACCTGCTGCTGTCATTTCCCCACTTTCCTGCCCACCACTGTGTTCCACCACCATGTGGTTCCTGGCTGTATCACCAGACCACAGGACTACTAACAGTGATAAAATAATTGGGTGGTGAAAGCATTGGGGTTGGCCTGTAGATATTTCCAAAGCTTTCTTCAGAAAATCTTACAAATTCACAAATATATCTTTCAGGCAACATACTTTAATGGTCAAGATTAATTGGGCCAATATTCTTATTTCCTTTCTTCCTTATATCAGTTCTGTTTAAGCTTTCCAGAACAAGCGTGTCGTTTAATGACCCCCCTTTCATACTCATTGGCTCTTATCAGCAGAAACACTCTCCAATGCAAAAATTACTTATTTGCACATGTAGCCTGGCAAAATATTGACATTCAGTACATAGATCTACCTGCAATGTGCATAAGCTGTCACTTCTGAAAATGGATTCTTGCATTCTCCCTTTTTGCTCCTCTTTACGTGTAGATGGGAGAGAGAGAAAGAAGACAGAAATGAAAGGAAAGGAAGAAAGAAAAAAGGATTCTGAACATTGTTTTTCATGTTTCTCAAACCCACAAAGATGTGCTTGTCTCTTGGCAGCCCATTAGGCTGCTGTGCAATCCTAATTTTAAAAGCAGTAGAAATAAGGAGAAGCCTACTTTCCAGTGAAAATCTTTCAAAATTATTCTTGATATACTGACTTTCTCAGTGTACCCTCCAAGTTCCCTTTTCACTCCTAATCCCTTAAGGCAGAGGTTTGAGATTTAATGCTGTGAAATAATGTAGCTGTATAGGATTTTGTCCAATATTTGTTCATTTGAAATAGCAACATTTGGTGTCTGCTGCTAGCGCAAGATAGTAACATTTATATGACATGCACATGGTTGCGCCCTTTAAAAGGTGTATAATATTGTTATAAGATAATTCCATGAAATGTTAGAAGTATTAAATTATAAATCTTGAAATATAGTGGCACTGCCATTTAAATTTTTAGTAGGCATTAGAATCTAGTTTCAGGAAGGTAGGCTACTGATGCTTCCATGCATCTCTAATACAGTCTTCAGAAAGCTGCTCAGAAAAGAGGCATCATGTCATGCTTCACAGCTGCAGTCAAACAAGGTATTTTAGACATTCAGGCTGGCTTTTTCAGTAATTTTTTTTTTCTTTTTAAAAGCATAATTGCTCTAATTTAGTTTTGAACTTTTCTGTAAGGAAGTGACCAAAACCCATACTATAAAAACCTGCAAACTCTTCTTATATTTGGTAGCGCACAGCCTGTTCACAGACAAAGTATCTCAATCCTTTTTCTTGAAGATGAGTTTTCTCAAATTCACATCCAAAACAAAGTACTTTTGGAACAGTTGAAGGTGATGTTTGTTCATTCTACTTGTATAGTTTTGAATAATAATAAGTCTGTGTGCATGGCTTCATAAATGCACAGTAATGCTTGATATCTGTGAACTAGGATCTAGTTTTATAACAAAAACTGGATAGCATTTGTGTGCATGCGCAGTGTGGAGGAAGAAATATGCAGAAGAGCATTTTTATTGTTTTTGAGTAAAGTTTGCATTGTAGTTGTTAGTTGTCATTTTATGTTAACTTTTGCATAGCTAAGCTCCTTAGCATGACAGCTACCACACTTCAATTGAATTATTAATTCTATATTGTTTAAATCTAATCTTAGCTAAATAGTTTTTAGACAAGTCAAAGTTTAAAATACTGCATGTAAGAAAGCATTAAGGAAAATTATATCTGTTAACTGTCACTGTAGTAGCAAACGTATGCAGTTAAGTTATAATTCCTGTATTAACTCATTAAAAGTACTTTTGTATGTATCTGTTTCTAGTGTAAACTTGATAAGACTTGACAAGCTTAACAGCATAACCTCTTCAGCCTTGAAGCATTTTACTAGTACATAGGAGAATCTATTAAGATTCTAGAGCAAAATAGTAAAGTTTTGATAATTAAAATGTGGCCTTCTCACACTTCCATAAATCAAACTTAGATTTAGTTACTTGGCAGTTTAGTTCTTTTAACTAGCTAATTTAAATCTCAGTTGTATTTTTGTAATTGACTGGATTTTTGGCCAGAGAACAATTATACTCCAAAACACATTAAATGGATTATTTCAATAGAAATACATCCATTTTTATCGCCGCCTCATAAGTGTTCTCCATATATTGCATGTGTTTTTAGAATGAGAGATTTTAAAAACAGGGTTGGATGTATGTATGGGAAGAGGAAAAGGGGAAGATAAATTGGCAAATACTTGAGGACTGTTTTATAATATTGCATGAACACTTAGCCTAAAGAAAACCAGATGCAGTATTTAACATATTTCATCTTGCATTAGAGTGACTTATGGTCTGGGATGAGAGGGTAAACTCACTGGTAGACGACAATCAAAGCTGTCTCCTACTTTCTTCACTTTCACTTTCTTCTGGCAGCAGAATATGTTGGCCTTGGGGATTGTGTTGCCCAGGCGCACAGACTTGGCTTCTCTTGGAATTAAAAGTTTTTGGTGGCCTTGCAGCTCAGAGTTGTGTCCTTTTGTTTTCTCTGGCAGCTTGTGTATGCCACCATTGTCCAGTTATCTGTCTTAACATGGAATGGGAAACCATTTCTGAGAATCATGTGAAGCGCGTCTTCAGGGGCATTGCTGACTGGTTTGGCAGTGCTATTGGAGGATTAAATATATTAGTGCCAATTCTTTAGGGAAAAAGAATTGTAGGATTTAAGGGTCCTGTGTTCACTAGATTGGAATGGCTTAGTGTGATATGGGTAGAGATGCAAATTTTGTGAAGACGGCATTTAAATTCTTCTTTCTTAATAGCTAGACTCAGAACTACCACCTCTGGTAATTAAAAAAAAATGGATAAGACTTGAGTTTTTTTATGAAAGAGGTCTTTTGGCTTGTTTTTGTTAATTTGTAAATTGCTGTTGCTAATGTTAATGAACTAATATGGAGAGGCTTTTTTCAATAATGATTCCAACAATGGATGATTAGGTAATGTAGTAAGAAATGTCTGCTTTGGGAAAATCATCAAGAGAAAAATATCTTTCAAAGAAATTAATTAAAATAGTCAATGTTTCTGTTTAACCACAGAGCATGAGAATAGGTCCCATGGGAAAGGAAAGGCCAGATTCTTGAAAGTAAATGCTGAACTCTGACTGCATGTGCCATAAAGCAGCAATGAAAATATGTGAAATTAAGCTACGGTAGACTGGGAATTTTTAGGATCTCAATTTTGGACTTAGATGGTTTATATACTTATGAGTCCTATTTGTGGTGTTTTGAGTCCTTTATTGTATTTAGCCTTAGGTTTTTCAGAAGCAACCTTTTTATGTTATGAGCATCCAAAAGCTAGCAAATTTACATGATATGTTGGCATTATGCAAGGGAGAAGCTGTGATCCGTGTTCTGCAAAGTTGCAAAAATATTGCTTGGCTTAAGAACAAGATGTCTGAAGGGACTGAACTGAGAAATTATGTAAATTTTCCTGTAAAAATACTTGTACCATTAGTGAGAGAGTTGGAGTGAAAAAGCAAGTTTTTAGTATAGTTTAAGAGTGTTTTCCTGAAGGATCCTTTGCCTACTGTACATCAAAAAATAGTTGATTTGGTGATACTGCATTGAAGTGGTATTTATTAGGGGGTCAAGCATGTGTTAAATATTTAATATTTTTATATTTTTGGCTGGAGATCTTCCATTTTAAAAAAAATCAGCATTTTTTGCAAATAAAAAGATTTTTCTAAAAATCTTGGAGCTGGTGCTCTGTACGATAACATATTAGGGATATTTTTTTTTTTTTTTACTTAAAACGTGATTCATCTTGTGGAAAGCACAAGAAATTTAGGAGAAGCTAAATTTTCCTACTACAAGAATGGAAGAAGTTGAACAATAAAGGTGATAATACTACACGGCCAATTAGAAAGAACTTGGCCAAAAGTTTTGAAATCGTCACTCATTGTGAAAGGCTGGATCTGTTGAGATGCCTTCTGCAGCACCTTTAAAATGGTGTCACACGTGGAATATTTCCTCCTCTTTATGTGGACTGATTAATACAAGATTGTAGCTATTGGATTTTCCTTTGACCAGCTACTAGAATGCACTTCTGAATCACTCTCTTGCATTTGTCCATAGAAATGGGTGAGTACTCCAGTAAGGTGGTAGCCTGAGCTAAGCCACTTTACCATAAACATAGAGGAGTTTGGAAGCAGAAAAATGCAAGCTGTTCATATTGGCCAGAGAGCATTCTGCTGCAAAGGCTGATGCACATGGACAGCTGATGCAATGGCATGCCAAATTATACTGTATTGGCATAGAGAGGTCTTGATGGAAGCTGACTCCACAAAGTTTTACCAGATTAGTTTAGAAGAAAGGTGAGTCGGTTTCAAATCGCATAAAGTTCCCAGCTGGTCTGATTGTAAAACACTTTTCTCCATCCAAGAAAATGCTTTGAGGCTTGGAAAATGTTTTTCTGTCTCAAATTGAACTGATAAGACCAGCTTGAAGTTTAATGAATCTGAAAATTTCCCACAGCCCCTCCCCCCATTTTAAAAAATTGTTTGGATTGGGTTAACGTAAACATTTCATTTGGATTTCAAATGTTGTGTACTAAAATATATTTTGAAATAAAATAATTTGAATACAAACATTGAACTTTTCAGTTATAAAGGTGAAATGCCCATTTTAAATCTCTTCAAATCAGAAAGTTTTGGGAGGCAGTAATTGTTCCTGTGAACAGTTGTTTTCATGAATCATCATATTTTGGTGAAAGAAACATTTATTTGAAAAATTCCTGAAAAATCTAGTTTTCAGCAGCGTGTGAAAGGAGCTGTTTCACCTTAAATCTCTCTGTTATGGAAGCTTGATTTTGCTCTTTTTGGATTGAGGAAGAGAAAGTTGGAATTGGTGTAGTACAGGGGTGGGCAAAATGCGGCCAATGGGCTGAATGCGGCCCGCCAGGCCATTCTGTCCAGCCCACGGGGCCCCTAAAAATTTAGAAAATTAGTATTTATCTGCCCCTGGCTGACTGTCATGCAGCCCTCGGTGGCTTGCCAAAACTCAGTAAGCAGCCCTCCGCCTGAAATAATTGCCCACCCCTGGTGTAGTATTGTAGCAATGTAGGAGGAATCTGAGTTCCAAGAGAAAGGAAGGGGAGAGATGGAACCCAAACTCCCCCCATTGTAATGAAAAGAGCAAGTTTTAACTCCCGAGTTCTCTTCAGACCATGGGATATCTGTTTTATTTGGGTTAATATGAATGAGTCTGGTTCAGGATGTTGATGATTTCTAAGCTTGAAAGAAATGGCTTGTTTTTGCCTTGTTCATTTGAGCTAGTTGTTGATTGCCTAGTACCAAAATTTGTTAATTTCTCCTCAAACCAAATGGAAGAGTGCTTGGATTTCACAATATCACAGAAAAACATTTTTTGGTATAGAATAGTTTCAGAATTTAATCTGTAATTTAAAAAATAATAACATCTTTTATGAGTAGTAAAATTATATTTGTTTCAAGTTGTCAATTTTATCAACTCATGGCTTGTATATACTGCTGCAACAGTGTGTCCTGGCAGGGATAGGTTTGAGCACATCCTTCCCACCCAAGTTCACCAACATGTTCCAGACCTGGCCATGTAGTGGGCGCTTTTGGGCTAGGAACAGACATTCAAGAAGCCGGAGCCTGAATTGATTCAACCTTTGCAGGTTTGTCTAATTTGTCTAGGTTGAACTGGTTTGTAACAGCACAGACATTGCCTCTTGACTGAGGAAATACAGGCACGTGCTGGGGGTGCTAGAGTGTGCCCTCAGCTCCAAGGAAGCTGTGCTGGGGGGCATAGCCAGCCCAGGCTGCGCTGGCCAGAGGGGTTTAATTCCTCCCTCCGTCCCACCGGTAGGGACCTGAGCCGGGTTTGCCAGGAGCTCCCCCCTCACTGCTGCAGCATTGGCCAGTGTGGCCCCTGAGGCAGAGAAGGCAGGGATGCGGGGTTATTATACTTTCTACCCCAGGGGAATGCAGCTGGGTCTGCCTGCCCCAACCACTGCTCAGTCCCTGCTTGGGGCAAGTGGTGGAATAAGCCCCCTCCTGTCCCTTCCACTAAATAATCTCCATCCCTGTCCCTCCTCCCCAGGGGCCCTGCCAGCCAGTGTCTAGCCACGCCCCCACCACACTGCTGTAGCTGGAGGGGGCAGGGCCATTGATGGAGGCAGCAGCCCCTTGCATAGTGTCAGGGAATGTGAGCCCTTTCCCGGCAGGGGATTCCCACTGCAGGGCAGGCAGAGCTGTGGTGGACTGCATGTGGCAGCACTGGGGCCCAGAGAGGGCCAGAGCCTCCCGCAGCACTGCCATGCTCCACAGCAGCTTTCCTCGCCCCACAGCATGGCCCCCCACTGGGAAGAGGCTTGCACTTGGGGAATCCATGATGGGCTGCTGGCCCCATCATGGTAGCTCCCCCTTCGCTGCTTCAGCAGGCGGGCAGAGGTGGGGCCAGATGCTAGCTGGCAGGGCCGCTTAGGTGGGGGGCAGGGAGTGGGGTTATTCTGTCTGACCCCAGGACACCACAGTGGGGTCTACCACCCTGGCTGCCACTGCTGCCGCTTGCTCTGTGCTTGTGACAAGCTATAAAATAAGCCCCACTGCTGTCCCCCTCCCTTTGGCATGTGGTGGAGGGGGCTTATTCTACTGCTTGCCCCAAGCACAGACCAAGTGGTGGTGGTGGCTGTGGGGTGGGGGCATAGCTAGACATGGGCTGGTAGGATCCCTTGGGGGGGAGGGGCAGGGATGGGGGTTATTCCCTCTCCCTCTGGTTTCCAGGAAAGGGGACAGGAAGGGGCTGGTTCTGCCACTTACCCCAAGCAGGGAGTGAGTGGCAGCAACTTTTGGGGTGGGCAGACCCAGCTGTGGTCCCCTGGGGATTGAGGGGGGAATAATCCTCCTCCCTGTACCCTCTGCTTCAGGGGCCATGCTGGCCCACCACTGCAGCAGCGATGGGGAGCGCCTGGCAGAACCAGCTCGAGTCCCTGCCAGTGGGACACGGTGTTGGGACCCAGAGGCCTTCAGGCCTGGGTTTGACCTTTGTGCTCAGATCAAGCTGCGTGCTTAACTTGAACCGTGGTCAAGACCTGCACCCAGTAAAAGGAGCAGTTGGAAAAATACTGTCTCTGACTTAAAATATCAGGAAGTTGGCTAATTTAAATTGAATAAATTTAACCTTGACAAAAGAGGAACTGTCAGAGCAAAACGTACCCCCACCTAAGAATGAAACGATTACCTCAGAATAGAAAATTCCACTTAAGGGTAACCATATTTGGCAAACAGAAGCAAGATTGTTAATATGCATTAGGAGGAAGGTGTAAGTTAATTTTATGTATTAAGAAATGAAAGCTATATTCAGGACAGTCCTGAAGAAGCCTGAAGAGATCCTGTCACTGATCCAAGATCCAGTCTTGACATCAGATGTGGGAGCCAGGAGCCCTGAACAAAACTTCATGGCCTGATTAACCAGTGAAGTTGCATTCGCAACGTTTTGGGGTGGTCAGCATCTGTTTTGACTAGCTACATACCTAAATTTTTTAAACTGCTACTTCAGTTTTAATTAGAATTGTATCTGTTATGGTTCAATAAACTAACTTTTAGCTTAGCACAACCATGTCTTAGTCTCCTTGCCTGGTATAAGACCCATTATAGTGTCATCAGGATGCAATGAGGGTGGGGGGAGTTAAACCCCTCTCTGGCCAGACCCCTTGGCTGGGGAGCAGAGGGGCAAGGCCAGAACGGCTGAGCTGAAGCAGAAAGCCCAGCATGCCGGGATGCTGAGGGACTCTGGTTTAAGTTAAATCAGGAAGGGGTGTGGGACAGACATTGCGTGAAGTGGTTTGAGCCAAATCAGTTTAGTCTGATACTACATTCCACCAGGCTCATCTTAAACCAGTTTTGGCCATCTTGAAACTGGTTTGGGTACACTGAATGTCTGTTCTGTTACAGGTTTAAACCAGTTTCTGATCACTTAAACCAGTTTATGTATAATGTCTGTCCCTAGCCCAGGTCTCTGGCGGGGGTGAAGGTGGCCATTGGGAACAAGTCCACAGCAGCCTTGCTGGCAAACTTCCCTTCCATCTTAGTGGGTTCTGGTAGGCTAAGTATGCTCAGTCCCATTCTCCCTGGGACTAGCTGTGGTGGTAGGATAGATGAGCCCTTACTGTTGCTTTCTGAATCAACAAACCCTGCAAGACCTTAATAAAGGTGACATGGGAGCCCTTCCACTTAGGCATGAGATCTGAACTCTAATTTCATTGTTGCCATTTAAAGTATCACTAACTCTTTACTATTTTTGTAAGAAATGTCATGGTGTTGTGATACCAGTTATAGGTTGCAGCGTTGGATACAAAAGGGCAGGGGTGTCAAACTCATCTGACCCTGCAGGCCAGACGAGGATCTCCAGGCCAAATCTGGCCATGCTGGAGCCAGTGACAGTACTGGTCTCATGGGGCGCAGGGCACCGCTCTATTGCTTGTACTGCAGTTGGTATGTGGACAGGACCTAGCACCATGAGCACTACTCATAGCCCAGGGGACCGGGGTGTGTGCTCTGCACACAGTGCCCCACTGGACTGTCCCTGAGTGCTTGCTCCAGAGCCAGTCAGGATTTGACCTCAGGCAGTCCCTGCACACTGGAGACAGCATGCAAGAGCACACGCTGTGCTGGCCTCCTGAGCTGTGGGCAATGCCCATGACACCAGGTCTAGCCCTTGCACTGGAGGCAGCACAAGCACTGGAGCAGAGCTGGAACAAGGTGCACAGGCTGGACCCAGTGATGCAGGCACTGCACACAGCACAGGAGACTTGTATAGGGTGCATGCTGCATGCAGCGTTCCAGTGGACAGTCTGCGTACTGGCTCTGGCATGGCCTGATCTGGACCAGTCCTGGAGCCAGCATGTAGACTTGGTCCTGCATGGATGCTGCAAGCAGTGCCAATGGTGCCAGGTCCAGCTGGCATGCCAGATTAGTTCTGTATGTAGAATGCAGGCTTGTTGTTAGCTCATGGGCTAGATCATGTGGCTCTACAGGCTGCTTCTGGTACGTGGGACATATGTTTGACATACCATCAACTGCTTGTCAAAAGTTGATGCTGTCTCCAATATTAATTCACTTCTACTTTAACCTAGAAGAAAGGGACAAGGGAAATGCATTTCTCTGCAGTATCAGGCGCCTCAACTCCCTGCTATGCCAAAAATGCAGTGTAACTTTTCCTTTTTTAAGATAACAAGAGTCCCCATTGCTTTCTGAATAAGAATTTATTTGTAAATGAAAATAGATGCCAAAACAGTGGCATTTTATGCACATTTTGCAGTAAAATGAAAATTTGGGGAAAGCAGAACATTGAGAAATATTCCAAAATTTGGAAGAATTACGTGGTTTGTGTTTTCACAATTAAATTACATGTCATCTTGTATTAGCACAAACATACAGTTCACTACAAATATTTAATTAGGGGTTATTAAACCTGGTTTATTTATTGGATTATGTAATAATTCTGTATGCTGCAGAAGTAAGAACACGCATACATGCATCTTTTGAAGCCAATTATTTTGAGTATGGAATTGCATGGGATCGCGGCACATCTTTAAAGCATATTCAGTGGGAGGTATTCTTACTATAATGCAGCTGAAAACTTGAAACATTCTTCTTGCATCCTGAAGACTGTCTTGATCGGCTAACTTGCCGACTGCCTTCCCAGGCCTTTTCTGTTTATTGAAATTTGCATCTGTGAACTGTCTTCCATCTAACAAACTTGTTTCTATTAAATCTGCTCTGGTTTACTCTGTGGACTAAGTATGGCATCCAGTGTAAAAATTAATGCAGGTAAAACAATGACACAACTCCTATTCTCCATCTCTGCTTTAACATGTGGATATCTCTTTAAATACTCTGGAGGGCTTTCCTCCAGACTAAAAAAATCTCATTTCTTTCACTTAATAATTTCTAGGGCTCTTGGTAAAGCAAAGAAATATTCTTTCTCCCACTCTCCATATCTCCCTGTGAATATGTCTCTGTCTAGTGGATGTTCTGTCCAAGGGTTTTAAGGTTTGTAAGGTTTTTTGCATATTTTTCCCCTTCTCACCTCAACTCTGGACATTTTCTCCCTCACCTCTTTCCATTTTTATCGATTGATACTTCATTCTTTCTGCCCCTTCTTTTTATTACCAGAGTTATATAGAGATAATAAAAACAACTTTTTTTTTTTGAATCTTGACTACTTGTGGGGTTTTTTGTTTTTCATTTTCTTTTAAAATAGGGTCCTAGTGTTCCTGCTTTACTACACTGTTAATTGATTTTGGTCTGTTACATTCTCCACTGTATAAAATATACTTCTAAGAAGACTTAATAGCACCTCTTCTTGTTAGTCAGTGATCATAGTGTAAAATAATTGGTGGCAACTCTTGAGGTCACAACCTCCCACCCCAAATAATTAAATTCTATATATGGATAATTATACATTTGTTATAATTCTACATGTATAGAATCTAATTAGTGGGAGGTTTTCTTAAATTTCACCACCCCCACTGCTGTGGTGAGAAGACACCTGCCCTTGTTGTTGTCCCCCCCGCTGCCTGTCTCCTGTCTTATGCCTGACTGATGCCTGCCCCCCTGCATCATGCCTCCCTCATCACCTGCTGTCACCTTTTATAGCTTGCCTTCCACACCCACTGCTCTCCCTGTGCCAGCTGTTTCTTATGTAACCTTAATTTACTACTATGCTAACCTAGCTCACAGAGCCGGTCCAAGCACCTTAGCCTGAAGGAGCACAGCATAGAAACCAGTAAAAACTTATTTTTAAATCTTCCAAAATATTCAGAAGTGAGGGAGGAAGGAAATTCTGTTCTTCCTTTTGTCTCCAGCTCCTTGGCAGTAACACTGGGGCTGATTTAACAACCACATAAAGTCTGAACCACTTTTACTGGGAAAGGAAGTGGGGGTCGGAGGAATGGAAGCCATTTTCACTGGCTATAGGCTTTTCCTTCAATTATTCTTAAGCTGGGGCTTCTGTCAACTCATCTCTGCTGCAATATACCATTTTGAAGTTAGTGAAATGCCTCGCCTTCGACCATCTCCCTTCTACGGAATCTTCCTTTTGAGGGAGGGTAATAGGGGAGAGTCTGAACATTTGTAACAGTTATATTTTTTTTCTTTCTTCTTCCCTTCCCTGACAGCTCTTCCCTGGAATCTGCAACCCAGATTCTTAAAGCAGTAGGCGTCAGTATGCAGCTCTTGAAACAGAGACCGTCAGTCCAGCTCCTCTACTATAGTGGCCGACTTCCTTTTAACAATGGTGGGTTGTCGCTTGCAACCTGGCCACTGCTAGGCTGCTTGTTTCCCACCCTTTTCCCCTCTTTTCCTCCCCACCCGCAGCCTGCCCTGAACAGAGGTGTAGCTCTGGGTCACCTTATCAGCTTCACTGCCCTCCCCACCACCACCCACATGAGGTGTCACTGCTGCAGGCAGAGGCATTAGTATGGTGGGCAGTCCTGGGGTATAATGCATGAGTCACCAGTTGTGGTGACTTTCTGTTATCTGGCTGCTGCACTTGCTGCCAGTTGTCAAGAGCAGCAGTCAGCAAGTTAAGTTTGGTGAGAGAGGCAGCTACTGCAGTAGGGGGGTTTTGTTAAACCCTTGGATGTTGCTGTACCAGCACCTCTCCCCACAGCAGTGGTGTCTCCTATGGTGCGTGGGTAAGGAGGCATGAGACTGACAAGGGGACTGGACTGACTAGTATGTAAGTCCCATAAACATCCAGCTGTTCTACCAGCTTCTGGGGACTTTGCTGCTGCCCAGATGAGGCCTTAGGGCTGTAGGTTGCTGACCCCTGCTCTATGCATGCCTCTTTTCCTTAATACAAGCTTTAAACTTGCAATGATTCCCAAACATTTTAAGATAAATTAATGTCCATAATTATATATCTAATGAATACTATGTAGTGATTAACAAATGCAAAAAAAATCTCTTTATATAATTAAATTAGGGGGCAAGCTTAGTAATGATCATTAACACAAAATTAATGAGTTTTCAAAACAGAATGTGAGGATCTGCTTGATGTCAATTGATATTAATGAGAATTGCGTGGTTCATTCCCCTCACACAACTTTAAAATTGTATCTTAGGGAGGTATAATATAGGAGCATGGATCATGGTTTGGAACACCCACTAACATGGTACGTGCCTTGATTCTAGATTTGTGGTATTATTTAGTAATCGAGATTAAAAGATATCCTCCTCTGTATGCTTTGGCTATCTGATTTTAAACAAGGTTGACTCAAATGGTTCAACTGTGCAGAGCTGACATGTGGGTGTTGTGTCAGTAGTCATGTCGTGCTTTTAAAGTGTAGGGGTCTGTTTTCATGAGATAGCAGACTTAGAAAGCTTAGCTGTTCTGTGTGGGAGGTTCATACTGTTGGAAAGGGATGATTAATTATGTTGTGAGTTGCTCAGTATTTTTCTCTCCTAAACAGTGTGCAATGAGCCAAATTTGTGGTTACAAAAAGTTAAGGGTTTCATTTGGCAGCTCTAATTTAATCACTTGGCTTGGACTTTGGGAAGCCCAGTAAAAAAAATGTATATATCCTGTTAATGTCTGATGCATCCTGTTTGTAAACAAATCAGTTGTTATAAGACAATTTATGTAAAGCATGTATAAATTCACATTTTGAAGAAGAAAAAATGTTGTTTCATTGAACCAAATCCAATTCTAATATCTCTGGGACCATTAACTTGCCATCTACCACCACCCCTAAATCAATAATCTCTCTGTTGTTCTAACTGTCAGTATGTAATATTAAGTTGAAAAAGGCTGTATTATAAATGTCATTAAGTATTGAGAGAGAATATGAAAAGATAATGTTTACCAGTGCCCACGCTGATAATTTGCAATGATATGCACATACATGAAAGATTAAATCTGAACCAGAAATAAGTTGACTTACTGTATTTATCTGAATCCAAGATTATTTTGAATTTAAGACAGCCTCCCACCCCAAATAATTAAATTCTATACTTGGATGATTGTACATTTTGTTATAATTCTCCACGTATAGAATCTAATTAGTGGGAGGCTTTCTTAAATTTGCCCCAACCCCCACCCCCGTGGTGAGGAAAGCAGCAGTGGGGGTAAGGGCCAGACACCTGTCCTTGTTGTTGTCCTCCCTACTGCCTGTCTCCTGTCTTGGGCCTGAATGCTGCCTGCCCTTCTGTGTCTGCGCCTGCCCCCCTGCGTCATGCCTCCCCCATCACCTGCTCCCACCTTTTATAGCCTGCCTGCCAGGCCAACTGCTCTCCCTGTGCCAGCTCTTCCCCACCCCTTTTCCCTGTCCCAGGCATAGTCATGGAGGACAGGGGGTTGAAGAAAAGGTTGCAGATTTTTCCCCTCCCCATTCAAGTCTGCTCTGCATTCCCCCCGGCTGTGTGCCTCCTTCCCTGCCAGATGAGCCATTCCAGCCCAGACTGGTGACTGCTCAGTTCTGGCTTTAGCCCTGAGCCTGGGACCAAAACAGGAGCTGAGCTACTTGCCTGCCCTGGACAGGTACGCAAATCCAGGATGAGGCTTTTGTTCCCCCATGCTAACTAGGGGAGGAAGGTGAGGAAACTTATCTTGGATTTGAATAAATACAGGAGTAGTTTCCAAAAAAATTTTGATACATGGTATGTTAGCGTCTAATCAGCATACATGCTTAAATACGTTAGCAGCAAATAAGGCTGTGACTGCAGGTGTAACTTAAATTATTGGAGCATTTTTGTATTCTGCTATGCATAATTTTAAGACATCAAAGCCTGGAAATGGATTAAGTTTGCCTGTGTGTTTAGTTTGGAGTTTTTTGTTTGGGCATTTTTGATCTTTGTTGTCAGTAAATTTCATATGATTTACTATTATTAATGATTATTTAATCATTAACTGAAAATTAATTATTATACCACTGTTATAGTCAAAAAAATAACATATTCAGAGTTGAACAAGAAAGTACTCTATTGTAGCTATAAAAGAAAAGGTTGAAAGATGTATAATTGGTATAATATTTTGGGGTTTTGTCATACCTTAATTTTTAAATGTTTACAAGTATTTAAGTTATTTTAATACTTAAGCAAATAAAGTGAAAATAATTTATGGGAGCAGAGGGATAAGGAATACTTCTGGTTAGGGGCATTGTTCTTTATAGCCTCAATATACGTTACTTTATTTAGTATATTTACTTGTTATGCTGCAGCCAAGAATTTCCATTACTGTTCTGGACCACAACTAAAAAAAAAAAATCACATGATCAAGAATTTGCCATATTTTCTTCCCTCTAACATATTCCACAATGTAGTACACATCTTGTTTTTGAAAGGCAGCATGCAAGAAAAAAGATCATCCCCAGAATATCATTGAGTGGCAGCAAGTGAGCTGAACCTGTTCTTGAGCCTGTTGCCTGGTGCCTGGTGCTTTGGTGCCTGTGGCTAGAGCTGTATATGCGGTCATGTCATCTGGACAGGGACTAGAAATTTGATGGCAGGGGAGCAGTGGGAGTGCTAGTTGCTATGGCAGTTAGCAATGCCATCACTTCCTCAGTGCCAGATTTTTGAATCTGTAGGGAACCCCACAAGCTGGATGACTTGGCTCCATGCATTACATTCGCATACTTTAGATATAATGTGCACCTACTGGCTGTTTTTTGGGGAAAAGATGCATTTTGTATACAGGAAAATATGGCACATCGCCTACAGCTTTATTTTAAGGTTCTAGTGACTCTCTAAATACTGTGGCGAAATGCCGGGCTAGCGGCTCCGGCACCGCTTAGGGGAGCCGCGGGCTTTGCGGAGTTGTGCGAGCACGCGGCTTGTGGGGCGGAATTGAGGTAGCTCTTAGCCGCCCTCGAGGTTCGCCGAGTTGGCACAAGTAGA
>NW_017728948.1:44735777-44737138 GCF_001723895.1 Crocodylus porosus
TTAGATAAGAAATGAAATTTACAGAATGCGCATGTGTAGCTTAATGCCAGTGGAGAGAAGTACAAAGCGTTCATTTTGATTAACAGTCTACTTCAAGGTTACATAAATGTGAGAGTGCCGCGCGGCAGTTACACAAAAAAAAAGAGAAAATAATATAAAGTCTTTGCTAAAAACTATAAGACAGTTACAAATACCAAGATGCATGTGATTATAAGGTTAGTAGGGGTATGCAAAACGGGCCCTATTCGATTTGGATTCGGCCTGAATCAGAGACAGCGATTTGATTCGGATCACTGTCCCCAGTTCGATTTGGCTGAATCCGAATCTGAAGATTTGATGCTGATTCAGAGAATCAGCAATTTGGACATAGGCACAGCTTTAAATGTTTTTTTTCTACATACCTCGAGGTACAAGGTGTGGCTCGTGAATGCTGTAATACTGGAGCAGATGGAGCCAGGACACAGGAATACTTCTGGTTCACTTTCGGGTCTGCTGGGGAGTGCACTGGGGGCCCCCCCACGCCCCCTAGCTTGGCAGTCAGCCACAGGGGGACCCCAGGTGCCCCCCCAGACCCAGGAGTAGCTGGGCTGGAGAAGAGCGTGGGGGGGCCCCCAGCACGTTCCCTGGCATACCCAGAAGTGGGCCAGAAGTGCTTCTGGTCTACTTCCAGGTCTGCTACTGAGCATGCTGAGGAGCCCCTCGTGCTTCTGTGGGACACTCCATTACAATTCATGAGCTGCCTGCTACCTAGAGATATGTAGAAAAAACATTTAAAGCTGTGTCTATGTCCGAATCACCAGATCTTTCAGAATCTCTCTGAATTGATTCAGAGGGTTCTGATTCAATTCGGAGAGATTAAAGGGTCCTCTGATTCAATTTGGATTTGGAGATTGGGCCACCGAATTGGGCCGTATCTCCGCCGAATCAAATTGAGGACTGAAGCTTCACACAGCCCTAAAAGTTAGTGTTACTAACAGAGCACAGATAGCATTAGAATGCCTTTAAATTACCTAGTGATAAAATACATGTATGTTTGTTGAGATTAGCTAAGGGAAATCTAACTTCAGCACACCCTCTGTTCTACTTTGTGTTAGGTTGACAGGAAAGGAGGAAAGTGAAGTACGAGTAGATCTTTGACATGAGTATGGATAGAAAGCAGCTGATACCAAGTTGGATTACAAGGATCAAAATTTCCTTTGTACTATTTAGTCCATGCACTCTTCAGATTAAATCTTGAGTGCAAGGGGCATAAGCTCAGTAGGTTGACATAAGAAAACTATGTAGCTTTGTTTCATATTACAGGATAGATGTGTTTCATAGTTTCTAGGGTCGGAAGGGACCTGAGCAGATCATCTAGTCCG
>NW_017728948.1:44737238-44751282 GCF_001723895.1 Crocodylus porosus
GTTGGGATTACCTTCCTTTGGGCTTGGAGGATCGTCTCCTTAAGGAGCGACCACTCTCCTTGGACACCTGGCTTCCCTCCCCTCCAGGACCTCAGCGCTTCTCCAACTGTTACATGTGAATATATGTGCACATACTATTCCATTTTAACAGAAGTAGAAAACTCTGGAAAACAACATTATTTTTGTTGTCTTTACGTATTTTTATATAACACATTTTATTTAATTGCAGCTGTTTTGGGGGGAGAGTTTTTCTCCATCAGCTGAGAGCTAATGCCTAGGAAAATAATACCGTAGTTATGTAATACAGAAAGTATTGCAAAGTTAAAACTTCTTAAAACTGATACAGGTAACCCCCGCGTATTGCTCTTAATTGGTTCTTGAAAAACCGAGCGGTAAGTGAAACGAGCATCACGTGAAACCGTAAGTTTTTAACAACCCAAGATGGTGACTGCGAGCGTTATGATGAAACTTGCTGAGTGTTAAGTGGAATCAGGTATCAATTTAAAATAAACATTATAGCAAAATAGCACTAAGCAAAACAGCATCAGGTGGGAGTTGCCTGTATAAGAGTTTGGGTGCTATTATATAAATTCTTTTTTCAAAGTAAATAATATTACCTGTTCAGATTGTATGCTATTATACTACAAGGCATTTTTGGGTGTCATCTGTCACAAACGTGGATGAAGATGACAGATGGTCTGATCTCTCTATAATCTATCCAAAATAGCAAACCAAAAAAACCCTGCCCAAAAACAACTCAATCCTAGAGGCATATAAACTTACTAGGTGCCTCCATTTTTATTTATAAACTTACCTAGGCATTTGAAATTCTGTTTTCACAAACCAGAACTGCTCTGATGTAAGCAGCTTGGTGCCTAGGAGTGCCTAACCCCAGTTCCTGTGGGTCCAGAAATTGGTAGAGTGATCCTTAAAGCACCTAAGGGATATGACTTGTTGGAGTGCTCAAAGCAAACAGAAGTCACCTAGTGACAGCTTGAAGCCAGCACATAACAGTCGCTTCCATTTCCATTCAGACCCATAGCTGGAAAAGATGGTGGTACCCATCCTGCTCTGCTGTGTGCACTCCTTTTAGCTCCTTGAATCATGTGCTTCTCAATGACCCAGCTTCAACTGGAGCAATGGAGAGTGTCCCCATGTAGCTTAGCTGGTAATGTGGTGATCAGAGCCCTCCTGGGTGGTGGAAAATGTGGATTTGAATTTTCTAAAGAAGGCCTGTTAACCAGGTCTCCCATATCCTGGATTTGTGTTCTAACTACAAGGCTGTTACATGAATAATGGGCATCACTTGTTCCTCCTGCTTTATTTAAAAAAAAAATTGAGCTCTGCTCAGTTCTTCTGAAAAATACATGTAGGTGCCTGTCCTCAAGAGTGTGTTCTAGGGTTGGGATTCCATGTGGATAGGAGAGGTCTGGCTCCCTTGCAGCACTGATACAGGTGTCTAAACCCCAGAGAGAGGGGAGTTCAGGGATGTCAGAGATGGATCCAGTACTTACCAAAGAGGGATATAGGAGTAGTAACCCTCACTGCAGGGGTGGCTGCACCCCTTGCTCCCAGCCTCTGCCCACACCACTGGGCAAAATGTAAGTTTGTAAAGTAAGTGAAAATACTGTTGCTGCTGCTTTCTACACTCCTCGAGTGTGTGGAAGCTCCAGACCCAGGTGGGATGAGTGGGGCCTTGGTTCAGCTGGGGCGGGGGCAGTGGCAACAACATAGTAGGAGAGTATTATATTTACTCAAATAGGAGACAACCCTGATTTATAAGATGACTCCCCATTATTTGGATTCTGTATATGGAAAACTTATACATTTGTTACAGTTTTCCAGGTATAGAATCTGATTATTGGAGTTTTGCCTCATATTTGTCCCCTTCCCACTGCTACAGCAGGGAAAAGAAATATGGGGATTTGGTAGACCCTTTGCCCTCTATCTTCCCTCTGCAGCCCCTTCCCACCCTACCCTTATTGTCAGGCCCTGCTCTCCCAGATCACATAGAAGTGAGGAGCAAATATAAAAACAATAATATTGAAATTAAATATAGCTGTTACAATTTCTGTATAGTACCCATACACTTAATTCATCCAGAATTGATGCATGTTACCTTTTTCTGAAACTGCTGCAAGTTTTGGCACATAAACAAACTTTTGAGCAGCACTGTGGCAGTTACTTATATGTAATCCAAACTTTTTTTGCAAAACTATTTATTTCTATATATCTGTGTGTATATAACTGGTCCTCTAACAACCTGTTTTGTGACCACTGTGGTTTACCTGACAGTCCAAAACACACTTTTACAGTTACATCATTCTTAGTCTCATTACAAAGATTGTACTACATACCTGCATTTTCACCTGCCTGTACGCTCATCACTGTCACTTTGAAACTGTCACAGTTACATACAGAACTACTTCAGTCCTCTCCTCCTTTTCTTCCCCTCCCCATCCCCCCATTTGCCTAGGCCTTTCACTCATCATTGTCATCTTCATTGCTGTCTTCAGAGGGCTTGCCTCTGTCAAATCTATGCCAGGCTTCTGTCTTCCATACAATGTATGCCATCTCTTTCCTGTCCTCTTCTACGGTCTTTGTGTAGTACCACTCAGTCCCACTTTAATACAGTCCTTGGCTGGGAGGTCTGTGTGTCTATTTATGAGCAAGTTTCTGGTCTTCCATAGGGTGTTCTTGAAGCAGGAGATGATTTGGTCAAAGCGCACTGTTGAGGCTTCTTGCTGCTTAGTCAAATACCCATATAAAACTGCCTGTTTGTCACCACCAAGAGGAGCATGCGTATTCTCTTCCACACATTTCTGGTGTATGGGCAGTCCCAGAAAAGTTGGTCTATTGTTTCTGCCTCCGACTAGCAGGACTGCATGGGGCAGTTGAATGAACCGCTCTGCCCTGCACTGTTTTTCCATGCTTGCATGAGGAGTGCCCAGTGGACAACCTGCCACTGTGAGTCTCTGTGCTTCTTCTACAGGTCCTTATGGAAAATTTGTTCCCACATGGCTTGGCCACTGTCACCAGATAGTAGGTCCAGGGGCGATATGACGTCTTGGCCTCGCCACCTCCTGCATCTTGAGGTGGTTTACCAGCATTGCTAGGATCTCACTGTGACATTTGTATTTGTCCCAAAAGCGTTTTGGGACTTCGTAGAACCATGGGAACTCCAAACTGTTTATGATATTAGCCCACAGCCAAAGGCTTGTGATTTACCAGGTAGTTGGTTGGGCTGGGCCCCATCAAAATCAACAGCATTTCAAGCCATGGTGACCCCACAGCTCAGCGCTGCTTAGTAAGTGTGTGTACTCCAGATATCCAGATTCCTCCCAGATAACGGAGGAATAGGATGCAATCAGACCTAGACAGGTTACAGGGGTGGGTGGATGAGAATAGGATGGGATTCAACACCGACAAGTGCAAAGTGATGCACCTGGGGAGGAGTAACTGGCACCATACCTACAGGTTGGGGAACTCCCTTCTTGTCAGTGCAGAGGCAGAATAGGATCTTGGAGTCATCATTGATGCCAAGATGAACATGGGCCGGCAGTGTGGGAATGCAGTCAGGAAGGCCAACCGTACCTTGTCATGCATCCACAGATACATCTCAAGCAGGTCCAAGGAGGTGATCCTCCCCCTCTATGCGGCACTGGTCAGGCCACAGCTGGAGTACTGTGTCCAGTTCTGGGCGCTGCACTTCAAGAGGGATGTGGACAACATGGAGAGGGTCCAGAGGAGGGACACTCGCATGATCAGGGGGCAGCAGGGCAGATCCTATGAGGAGAGGCTACAAGACCTGAAGCTGTTCAGCTTCCACAAGAGAAGGCTGAGGGGGGATCTAGTGGCCTGTTACAAACTAGTCAGAGGGGACCAGCAGGCACTGGGGGAATCCCTGTTCCCCCGAGCACTACCAGGAGTGACCAGGAATAATGGTCACAAGCTGGCAGAGGGTAGATTTAGGTTAGATATCAAGAGGCGCTACTTCATGGTCAGGGCGGCTAGGATCTGGGACCAGCTTCCAAAAGAAGTGGTGCTGGCTCCTAACCTGGGGGTCTTTAAGAGGAGGCTAGATGTACACCTTCCTGGGGTCATTTGACCCCAGTACTCTTTCCTGCCATGGCAGGGGGTTGGACTCGATCTGCTCAGGTCCTTTCTGACTCTAGAAACTATGAAACTATTGTGCCCCCCTCCCCCCACCAAAGGACCCATGTGTTAATTAGTCCCCCCTCCAAAAACTTGTATGCTGATGAGGCATAGGGCAGCCTGGTCTGGATTCACCTCACGGAGGGTGGGGCCACACTAATCATATGCGCCAGGCTGAGAGGGGGTGAAGAAAGGGATCCTGGGTGAACTGTTTGGGGCCCCCTTTGGTGGTGTTTGCCAGAGATTTAAGGCTGGTGAAGAAACAGGAATCACTGGAAATGGGAAAAGGAAGTCAAAATGTATTTACAATGTAGTGGCTAACCATACCTTGAAAAAGAGTTGGAACCAAAGGGGACTGTGGTTAATGAGCATTATCATACATCTTAATCAGATAGGCTATGCTATGCTAGTTTATCTTTGCCTTTTGGCACCAAGGGGAGGGTCTCAGGCCCTCCCAGTGCTGCTTTGTACTGCAGCATTTCTAGGTCTGGTGCCAATTTCCTGTAGAAGGAACACCTCATTTTTAAAAAAAAAAATTTTAAGGGACCAAAAATAGCTTAAATCAGCATGTTTGCTCAATATGAGCTATGTATTTTATAGTTAGTCTCAGTATTGTCTCCATTTAATCAACATCATAGTTCATTTCCATTGCTGAGCACATGCTGCTTTTTGCTGCAGTTTAATGACAGACAATGTATTTAGTGAGATTTCCTTGTATGTGATTATAAGACGAGAAACTTTCTTCCCCATGCTAGTGTGGGGGGAGGGAAATCTTGTCTTGTGTTCAAGTGAAAACAGTAGTCCCCACCCCTGCCTGGAGCAGCCACAAGGAAGAGGAGCCCCCCCACTCCCCACATCCATCCATGCTTTTGTCCCCCAGCCCAGCCCAACTCAGCCCAGCCCAACGCCCGTACAGAAGTCAAGCAAACCTCTGGTGCTTTCCTGGCCCCAAGTCAGCAGAAAAATGAAAGAGGATGGGAAGGAAGGGGCAGAGAGAAGGTGTGCTTCTGAGCAAGAAGAGGAAAGGAGGAAAGATTTTCACATGCTCTGGAAACTTTAAAAATTCCATGGAGGGTTCTGTGTTGTGATGCATACTGCAAAAGTGCTGCTAAGGCAAAAACTATCTTTAAGGTACATGCATACCACACAGTGAGAATACATAAGGGACAATCCATCTTGAAGAACTTCAGTTGACAGTAATTTATTTATCAATTAGGACAGTTCTGATTATTCTTGACACCCATGTAAATGGTTAATTTTCTTTTGAATTGGAATTTATGAGCCTCAATGATTTCTTTGGTTTGGAAGTTTTGTACCTATGGTAAAAGTTTTTCTGTTGCTTTTTTCCTATGTCATAAAATGGGGAGAGCCAAAGTTTTTGCCTGCTCCAATTCATTTTATGGGCTTTTATCCTGTCTCCTTTTTTTTATACCAACCAGTTCATTGGAATCGAACAGGAGATCCCAAAGCCTCTTGAAGTTGATCCTGGGCAGTGGGGGCTGAGCATGCATGTGCATGCATGCACCCTCCACCCCCAGCCCCGCAGGTCAGTCGGTGGAGGAAGGAAGGGGTAGAGGCCCGGGGACGCATGTAGCGGGGCTTGGAGCATAAAGCCCAGTCTGCTGTGCACAGATCAGGGTGGGGGGGCAAATGTCTCCTCCAAAAGTGGGGCAGTGCCAGCAGCTGCAGTAGCTCTGAGGTGCGGAATGGGGCAGGGGCAGCTCCTGCACAGCTGAGGTGGGACGGGGGACAGAGCTGTGACCTGGTTGTCTGGGGGGAGGGAACACAGCCTGTGAGAACACGGATGTGCGTGCCTGCAGGTCTGCCTGCAGGTCTGCCTGCAGGCTGGGGCGGGCTGGAGCCGGTGCAGTGCTTGGCTCTTCCTAGCACTCTTCTAACTGCAGCTGTGAGAGTAGGACTGCTGCCTCCCCCCTCCCCCGTGGCCCTTCCTCCCCTCAGACTTACCTGCTGGGTGGGGGGAGGGGATAGATCTTTGGTTCCTTTTAAATTCCGAAAGTGATCTCCAACTTAAAAAGGTTGGAGACCACTGATTTATACTATTTCATAGGCAGTCTCAATTGTGGCCATTCAGCTTTATCTGCAAGCTTTCCATGCTCTTGATTATTCTTGATGCCCTACTATAAACCTTGTTAAATAAGTAAATCATCTGTAAATATTACTTTCTCATTGTTTCCTCTTGTATCGTGTCATTCTTTTGATATTAGTGCAAGACCTAAAATAGAACCTTGAGTTACCCTACAGTTAACCTTCTGCCAAACAGGCATTGATTAGCTTTTTGAATATCATAATCTCATTTAATGCCAACAGAATTATGACTTATACTTTCTCTGTTCTTCCATTGATTAAGAAGAATTGAAAGGATTGTGGTGAGACTACTGTGGCATGATTTGGAAATTGTTAGATTTCCTTAACCCTCTCTATCTAGAAATTAATGTAGTAATTGTTCAGATGGTTTGATTACCTTCTCATGATAACAGGAAATTATCTCCAAGATGTTCTATTTAGTTCAGTAAGAATCCTTTGATAGCCTTGATTGAGAGATTGCCTTAGCTTGTTTAGGCAGTCCTTTCTAAAGTGGTCCTAGTGTTCCCTGGCAAGGAAGTTGAAAAGAATTAGTTTGAACAGTTGTTTTGTTGCTTGAGCCTCTCTTGCACATGGTTCCACAAGACTGTTTAATTATTAATTCTGCACATAGCTGGGACATTATTAGAAAAGCATGGTGATTTGGGTTGGAGTATCACCAGGAGATGGATGACACATCTTCCGTTTTCTTGTTTTCAATACAATTGGGTACATGTTTCCCCAGTGCCAAACTGAAATTGAAGTTTGTGTGAGAATATGCAGGTTTAGTCTGTCTAAGAAAGGCAGATTTAGGAGGGTGGAGGAAGGAACAGGAGGGCTATAGGATAGCTGCTTTATCCATTATTTAAAGAAGGGATGGCCAGCCTGTGGCGTGCGTATCACATGTGGCCTGGGCAGCCTGTGTGGCACACAGCAGATTAGAGGGGGGGAAGGGAGCAGAAAACAAAGTAGCAGGTGGGGCAGGGGAGCAAAGGCCTGGAAGAAAGCAGAGCAGCAGATCAGGCAGGGGGAGTGGGTTGGAATGGTACTTGGGGAAGGGTGCAGGGCTAATTTGTAGCATTGAGGTAAACTTCTTTGCCTTGGCATGGATGTCCAATGTTTGCAAACACTGGAAGCTGAGCATATTACTTTGTATCCATTTTTTAAAAGTATAATTATGTTGGGAAGCTTGAATTGCAGTATTTACAGTTAGGACTGTATTGAATTAGAAAAGACAATACTCTAGCTTTTTAAAACAAGGACTATATATCTTTAATTATATTTGGTACTTTCATTCTTAATTGATGCTTAACATCTAAGGACTAGATGAGTCTTTTGTCCCCTGGACTTTAACTTGAAAATCAAAAAAAGGTTTTTCAAAATACAACATGCATTTATTTTTATATATTGTCTGACAATTATTAGTTTGAAAATATAATATCTGATGCTACATTGATGGCTAATAATAATGATATAATCATGTTAAGTGAAAAGGTAGCAGCAACCATAGCAAAAACATCACCCAGAGTAAAAGAGTGCTAGTTTTCAAGTCTTAAAAATGCTTCAGACAGGGTCATTATTAGTTATGTATTTGTTCATTTGGAAGTTTGATTTTTAAGCATTGCTATCCTCATTAGTAAATACTGGATAAGTGTGAATTATTTAGACTTACCTATTTTAATCTGCTTTTTAAAAGATTTACTTGGACGGTTTAACTTCCTTTCACTCAAAGTACTTTACATTATTATGAAAATGCATGTGCAAAATTCAAATGAATTGCTATCTACAGAAAAATCTCACTCAACTCGTATGTTAGCTATGTCCCTTTTAAATGAGGTAATTGGCATTAAAGAGCACCTGCTGATCTTGGAATAAATACTTTTGCTTAAGCTCTTACCCAACATAGTTAAAACTCTTCTTTAGCACTTGGATAAATGAAACTGGTCATAATTTTGTTGTCTAAGAATGTCTGGGTCACAACTTTCTTAGCTAATAAAAGAAAAAGGTTGACATTGGTCTCTTCTGTTCTTTCATCTTCATGCTGATAAATTTTTCCAAAGTCCTGTTAGTGAAGTAAATTATTTTTTTAAAAATCTCTTGATATATTCTTGGAGTTTGCAGTCTTTTCTGCTACTTCAATTTTAACAAATTATTGTTAGTACCATATGTATTTTACATTGTTCTTAATCAGAATGCAGAATTTGGCCAACTTTAACCCTAGTCATTTAAACATTTAATTCTTTTCAGAATTTTACTTACTTCAGTAGTCCTGTTGGTGTCTGTGGAACTACTCATGTGAGTAAAGTTATACGCGTGATTAAATACTTATAAGCTCAGGGGTTTTGTCTTTTTAAGAAAATCAGTGTGTTTATAATCATTGGAATTGGAACTTGTCAAGCTTAGAGCATCATTGCAGAAAGTGTTTAAATGCCCATTAATTTCAACAGAATTATGTTAACAAATAGAGGACAACTTGCCCTCAGGTAAATCCTATGCTTTTACAGTTCACTATAAAGTATTAAATTATATCAATTGATGTTAATGTGAAAAGATGTGCTTAGGCAAAGATTTTTTGGTTCTTAAACTTCAGTGCTACAGATTTATATGCCTAACTATGTACTTTGAAGGTTCTGATTAACTTGGTAAAAGCACATGTGAACAAGTTTTCAAGGACTGGGACCTAAATGCATTTCTCTTAGAGTGCCTTATGAACATGGTGTTATTGCATGCCATATTTAGTGTGTTTGTGGCGCACGTATGCTCATGTGCTTTCTCTCGCTCTCTCTCCCCCCCCCCTTCTTTCTTTGTGCCTGCCTTCCTTCCCCTATCAAAATATCATATCAAATATACTTAGTTTTCAGAAAAAGAAGGATTTTCCTCTCCCCACCGCTTTCACTCAATTCCTACAGTCTAGCTTATCATGGCTCCTGGCAGTGTTTTTAGTTTCTTTGTTCTGTGTATTTGTAATGAATTGAGGAGTCTGTTTTGCAGTCCTAACACTGCAAAAGTTAGGAATTTTGGTTGATGCTCTGAAATTCTTGTGGTGAAAATTGCTCTATTCACCTTTTGCTAACAAGGCTTCAGAAGTAAACCCACCTATCAAATTACATATGACAGAGCTGTCAAAGTACAATCATTAAGTTAACTACAGTAAGCAGTTGGCTTAGTGAGATGGTTAGAGCTGAAAAAAGCTACTTCTGCCAACTGGTGTGCTTGGACTTTGTGAAGTACAATGTGGAGAAACCCTACCAGCTGAATAATACCGTATTTACTCAAATATAAGGTGGTCTTCTCCCCCAATAATTAGAAAATTCATATGTTTGTTATAATCTTGCAGGTACAGAATCTAGATATTGGTGGTTCTCCTTGAATTTGTTCCCCTCCCATTGTGCTACAGCAGGGAAAATAAATCTGTGGGGTCAGGTAGCCTCCTTCCCTTTGCCCCACAAATTCTTCTGTATATAGGCAAATTACTACAGGTACCTACAGATTTTGTTCATCCAGAACTGATGCATGTTACCTTTTCCGGAACTGCTGCTGCAAGTTTTAGCACAGGTACTCTATAAACACACACTATTAAGCAGCAGCCCTTGTGTACCTACTTATATGGGCAGAGGTCAGCAACATTTTTAGCTGGAGTGCCAAAACTACCTCAACCCTGACTTACACCTTGACTTGGTGCATGAGGGGCCCGATCCTTGTTGCTGGTGGCAGGTATACTAGTGCCTTTGGGCAGACAGAGCTGCCTCAGCCCCTTCCCTGACCTGTGCCCTGAGGAATCCATGCAGTTGCCACCAGAATGGAGCCAGTGCCAGTGTGCCAGAGCCCAGGCCAGCTATTTGCAGCCTGCCCACAGCCTGTTGCAGCTGCCCAGAGCCTGGGTCAGTTGTGGCATGCTGAGCAAAATGGCTTTGCATGCCATGCTCTGGCACATGTGCCAGGGGTTGCCAACCTCTGATATAGTAAAAAGTATACATAGCCAAAATCAAAAAGGCTCATAGTTCACTGGTCTGAGCCCCAGCAGAGTCAACAGCATTTCAAACCACGGTGATCCCACAGCTCAGCACTGCTCAAAATGTGTGTGTACTCCATATACCGCCCCTTCCCCCCCACAGGATCTCTATGCTAAGTAGTTTCATAGTTTCATAGTTGGTAGGGTTAGAAGGGACCTGAGCAGATCATGACCCCAGCAAGGTGTCTGTCTAGCATCCTTTTAAACACCCCCAGGGTAGGAACGAGTACCACTTCCCTTGGAAGTTGGTTCCAGATCCTAACTGCTCTGACTGTGAAGTAGTGCCTCCTGATATCGAGCCTGAATCTACACTCTGTCAACTTCTGGCCGTTATTCCTTGTTACTCCCAGTAGTGCTCGGGGGAACAGGGACTCTCCTATTGCCTGCTGGTCTTCCTTGGCCAGTTTCTAGATGGCCACCAGATCCCCTCTCAGCCTTTTTCTTGTGGAGGCTGAACAGGTTCAGGTCTCGTAGCCTCTCCTCATAGGGCCTGCCCTGCTGCTGCCTGATCATGCAAGTGGCCCTCCTTTGGACCCTCTCCATGTTGTCCACATCTCTCCTGAAGTGCGGCGCCCAGAACTGGATGCAGTACTCCAACTGCGGCCTGACCAGTGTCGGATCACCTCCTTGGACCTGCTCATGATGCATCTGTGGATGCATGACAAGGTGCGGTTAGCATTCCTGACTGCATCCCCCCATTGGTGGCCCATGTTCATCTTGGAGTCTCTTATGACTCCAAGATCCTTTTTTGCCTCTGTGCTGATGAGAAGGGAGTTCCCCAGCCTGTAGATATATTGCTGGTTCTTTCTCCCTAGGTGCAGTACCCTGTACTTGTCAGTATTGAATCCCATCTTATTCTCATCCACCCACCCCTGTAACCTGTCCAGATACAATTGCAGCCTGTCCCTCCCTTCTAGCGTGCCCACTTTTCCTCACATCTTAGTGTCATCTGTGAATTTGAACAAGGTGCTTTTCACCCCCTCGTCCAAGTTGCTGATGAAGATGTTGAACATTGTGGGCCTGAGGACCAAGCCCTGGGGGACCCTACTGTGCACATCCCTCCAGGTCAAAGATGACCCGTCCACTACCACTCTCTGGGTGCAGCCCTCCAGCCAATTAGTGACCCATCTGTGTAGACCACAATTTCCCAATTTTTTAATGAGAATGGGGTGAGAGACAGTGTCAAAGGCCTTCCTAAAGTCCAGAAAGACTACATCCACTACAACACCTGCATCCAAGGATTTTGTGATCTAGTCATAGAAGGCCACCGGGTTGGTCTGACAGGACCTGCCTCTAATGAACCCATGTTGGTTGCCCCTAAACATACACTCCCCTACTTGCCTGTCACAAATGTGCACCTGGATAATTTTCTCCAAGAGCTTGTCCAGGACTGAGGTAAGACTAACAGGCCTGTAATTTCCTGGGTGCTCCTTCCTCTTTTTTTCTTTTTGGCTTCTGCTCATAACTGTAACCTGGTCATCTTGTCCTGGAATCCTCCAAAAATTTACATACAGCTCAGGCACAGGGCAACCTGGTCTGACTCCACCTCATGGAGAGTAGGGCTACATTGATCAAATGTGACGGGCTCAGATAGAGGGCAGCAAAGGGATTCTGAGTGAACTGTTTGGGGCTCAGTCTGGTGATGTTTAAGGCTGATGTTGACATAGGAATAATTAGAAATGAGAAAGAAATGCACAGCTCAGCTGTGGGAGTAAAGAGGAAGTCAAAATATATTCAATTTAGTGACTCACCAGGACTTGAAAAAGTCGACGCTGAAGGGGACTGTGTACAATGGTCATTACCATATATCTTATTCAGATGGGCTACACTTAACCTATCCTTATGCTAGGTTGCCATCAGCATTCTGTAGGCCTCTTGGGCTAGGATCAGGTGTTCAGCTGAAAACCTGCTCAATGCCTTAAGGGCAGAGATAGGGATCAACAAAGTGTCAGGGTGTAAAGAGTGAAGGAGGGAGGCCTGAAGTTCAGAGCAATTTCAGTGGTAGCAAGTAACCAGGAGGTGAAAAGTGAAATGAAGAGTGGAAAAGAACGTCTAGAGACAGATGGAGAGTGGACGAAGGTGGAGAAGCGGAGAAAAAAGATGACAAAGACGATAGGAATAGCAGCGGAAGTAGCAATGATGACAGAGCCAGTGGCAAAGAAGGTGACAGGGAGAGAAACAAGGCCAAAGGGAAGACAGGAGTTCGAGGCAGTGGCAAAAAAGGTGACAGGGACAAGAACAAGGCCAGAGGGAAGACAGGAGCAGAAGAGAATGGGATATAGGCTGGGAACAGCAGGAGAAAATGCATTGGATGAGAAGCAGAAAGTGGCAGGAGCACAATGGAATGTTGCCCCACTGGGAAGACACAGAAGATGCACTAAGAGATGTCAGCGAGGATCAGAGACTGGATAAAAGCAATATCAACCAGTGACTGGGTGCAGACAGGATGGACAATGAGCAGATGTCACTTCATAGACAAGGTATTGCTTGAAATATTGGAAGTGCAGGCAGGCAGAGCCTCTCACTAGCCTGATTGTTTTCCAAAACAGAAACACTTGGGAATTTACTTACTGGAACAGTAAAGGGTATGAAATTTTTTGGAAGAAACATACAGAGGAATGCGGGAGGGAGCAATTAAGAGGGATAAAGTTAATAGGGGAAGAGTCAAGAGAATGAGTGATTTATAGTATTGCATGTATGTATGTGAATGTATATAGGTTTCTTAGAGTCAGAAGATATAGAAAGGTGGATGGAATTGCATGTGCAAAAAGTAATGTTTGTAGAGAAGGTGAGAGACAAATACGATATTTGGGACAGGGTCATGGAGGGCACAAATTATGTTGAGAGCAAACAAATGGAGCTCAAGTTGCGTGCAGCACTTCCTGTCTGTGAACCAACTGCGGCGCCACCAGAGTTTTATAATATACCATGGGCAACCAAAGCAGTGGCAAGGAGGGACACCCGTCCGCATACTATCCCTTCATGGTGTGTTACAGGTGTGATGGGAAGGGGCATAGAGCTGCAGAGTGCCAGGAATCCCTAAAATGCACTAGCTGTTGGGGGGAGGAACACCTATTCTGCAGGTGTCCCAAAGCAAGCAAGGTCGGACCCCTTCAGGAACAGCATGAATCAGAAAGGGATGCTGAGGGAGAAGAGGAGGGTAAGATGAAGTAGAAATGGTGGATGAGACTCCACAGGAGGCAGGAAAGGAGAAAGAGAGGCATGTAATATCTGTAATTGAAATAAACCTCAACATCCCAGGTTGAGAGCCAGATGTGACCCGACATCGTAATCGTGAACAAAGAGGCCAAGAAGGTCATGATCATGGACATAACCATCCCCTTCAAGAACCGGCACCAAGCCTTCACCGACGCCCGGGCTCGCAAGTGTGATAAGTATGCTCTGCTGGCCAACATCCTGAGGGGCTGCGGCTACCACGTGACAGTCAACGCACTTGTTGTGGGAATGCTTGGAGCTGGGGACCCCAGCAACGAGAGCATTCTGTGTGCCTGCCGTGTCTCCTCCCGCTATGCCAAGCTGACGCGCTGCCTTGTGGTGTCCAACACCATCCACTGGTCCCGTGACATCTACATGGAACGCATCAAGGGCCACTGCCAGTACTCTGACCCCCCCCCCCCCCGATGAACTGCCGCCAGACTGGACCCAGAGGGGACGGCCTGAACCCCCCCTCTGCACCAGATGGACCTTCACTTTTGAGGGGATTCTTTAACAACGGACACCTACTCCACCTGAACATGACTCCCACGATGAGACTCTATATGGACTGAGACACTT
>NW_017728948.1:44751382-44762871 GCF_001723895.1 Crocodylus porosus
GAGCTGGGGACCCCAGCAACGAGAGCATTCTGTGTGCCTGCCGTGTCTCCTCCCGCTATGCCAAGCTGACGCGCTGCCTTGTGGTGTCCAACACCCCATCCGTTGGTCCTGACATCTCTATGTGGAACACATCACGGGCCACCGCCAGTACTCCCACCCCACCAGATGAACTGCCGCCAGACTGGACCCAGAGGAGACGGCCTGAACCCCGCCTCTGCACCAGATGGACTTCACTTTGAGAGGATTTTTCAGCAATGGACAACCCCACTCCACCTGAACATGACTCCCACGATGAGACTCTATATGGACTGAGACACTTTCTTCGAACTACTTCCTCCACCGTTGCAGACCATTGTATGGGTTTGTGGTGTTGTTTCTCTCTCAGGGTTGCGAACCCCCTTCCCCCACTCCCAGGCTTAGTTGGCTAGCATTGTATTTTTTGTAGCCTAGTTGTGTTCCCCTCCTCACCCCCATCCCTCTAATGTTGGGCGATCTGTATTTCACTTGGGCGATTTGTATTTCCCTACTGGCTTTGTCATCTTTTTGGACTCACAGTCCTAAATGTCTACTAATAAAATTCAATCTGTAATTGAGGTGGTTCAAGAAGAAACAGGAAGGGGAAAGGGGAGTGGGAGATAACCCAAACATGGAGGTGGTGGAGGGGAAAAGAAGAAATCAAACAAGCAGAAGAATGGAGGTGGAACAAATAAAAAAGCTTGGGAGTAAGGGAGGGAAAAGAAAGAAAATGCAGGTAAAAGAAACTTGAAAATGGGGGGAATGAGTTGGAGTCGGAGCCAGAGCCAGAGAACAGCTTTCCACCACTAACTCCTCTGGGCTCCAGTTCAAAGGAGTGAGCTGAAAGTGGCAAATGGTGAGGAGGTGGGAAAATGGAAGCCTTCCTAGATGCCAAGGCAGCCAAGTAGCTTGCAAAAGTGACAGGCATAAGAGTGGGGGATGGGGAGGAGTCTACCACAGTGAGTAGCAGCACCAGCAAACCTTTAAGGGACAGGGACACTCTTTAAAACCAGCACAATAGCGTTGATTATAGCATCTATTAAAGTCAAAAGTGTACTAACAAGGAAAAACTGTGAACAGATCGAACCAGCGTTAAAACAAGTAAGGGCAGACATAATCTATCTACAAGAATGTGAGATACTGGGGGAAAGGGATTATAAGCACTTTGAGAAAAGGTAAAGATGGGGACTGCCCTGGTGATCAGGGACAAATGAAAAGAAAGCAACTGGAGTGGCAATACTATTTAAGAATCCACAGGTGAAAGCAAAGCAAGTAGAAGACATAAGTGGCAGACTGCAACAAGTGATACTATCAGTTGGGGGAGCAGAATTAGATGTATATGCACCATCAGAGCAGGAGGGGAGAAAAGCTCTGCTTGGAAAACTAGTAGTGGGAGACCTCAGGTAATAGCGCAGGACTTCAACTGCATACTAGAAGTGGGTGACAGAACAAGGGAAGGAGGAAATGGAATTATAGACAGCTCATCCAGATTGTTAGCAAATATAGTAAAAGAAGAGTCATTAGGAGATGTGTGAGCAAGGGAAAAAATTTTCACAAAGACTCTGACCCCAGCGGAAAGAAATGGTCAAGAATTGACTTCGTGTTCTATCAAGAGAAACAGAGATAAGGAAGAAAGGAATTGTAATTGTGGCATTTAGGGATCACCAGATGCTGAAGGCAAAACTGAACCTTGGTAAAAACCTGCCTGTATGTACCGCCCCTAGTCTCTTTCCAAGTACCCCTGGGGGTATGCATACTCCTGGTTGACAACCCCAGTTCTAGACTGATCACTGAGTCCTACTGGGTAGAGTGATTTTCTTTAACCTTTACTAATCTATAGAGGAGCCCCTGGGAACTCCATAGGGCTGGGCCTCTAATATAGTCCATGGTCTTTTGTGACCTGTTTATAAAACTTTTCTGAAAAGGTTACATGAATATATTGTCTCAAATAGTATGTAATTAGAAGTTATAATCCCTATTCCATGATGATATTTTAGAGCTTTAACATATCTTAAATTAAATCTATCTTTATATTGTTTTTTCCATCAAAAAAGGCATCTTAACAAAAAATACGATTAGATAAAAAATCTTATTTAAATTTTAAAAATCAAATTTATTTTTTAAAAATCCTTGTTTTTTTTTATCATCAACTCTGCTTTATTAGCATGTGTGAAAACTAATTTATGGAAAGTAAGAAACCTCTGAGTTATTAAGGGGCTGGCCTTCACTGAAAGAGTGCCTGAAGCTAGGGCTGCATGAACTGAAATAGTACATCAATTGGGACAAGGAAGAGATTCGAGAAGAAGAGGCAGAGAAGTGGAGGAAGGAGGACTGGACACACTTGTTTAACTGAACTAACAGAGAGAACTGATGAGAGGGGCAGAGCGTTTCAGGTGATTACTGAGGTGGTAGTTTTTCATGGGATTCTCTGAAGAAAAAGAGCTATGTAAGTGTTTTTGTGGGAAGTGTTATGATTTTTAAGGATTTAATATATGTAGTTGTACATTTTTGGATATGTAGTTTTTACGATATTAAGTTTTGGTAAAACGGGAATGTTCAATGTGTGAAGCTTTGTAAGTATAAGGTGATAAATGTATTTTTAATGAAACTTGTAAATAAAACAAAAAAAAAGGTTCCCATCAGTATGTTTTGCCAGTATGGGCTATATGTTTTATAGTCATGCTCAGTGCTGGCTTCATTTAATCACCTTCATAGTTGTTTTCTGTTACTGAGCACATGCTTCTTTTGGCAGCAGTTTAATGATAGACAGTGTGTTTAATGAGGCTTCCTTGTATGTGAATGTAAGACAAGGGTCTTCTTCTTCCCCCCCCCCCCCATGCTGATTGGGGAAAAAAAAAAAATCTCATCTTGTATTCGAGTAAATGTGGTAGTTGGGTGCTGGAAGGGAGAGGTATATAAACCAGAAAAGGCTCAAAGCCACAAGAAGCTTGGGGAATTGTCAGGGAAGAGGGAAGGGAAGTATACATTAGTACCAGGTTATAGACCGGGAGAATCAATTTAGCTGCAGGACCAGTTTTGGTCAGAGGAAATGGGTGTATGATTTACCTTTTTTTTTTTTTTTTTCCCTTGCTCTGTTGTTTCTTATGCTACTAAGTGAAGAAAACTAATGTTTTAGTATATACAAAGCCTGTGTTGCATCTATGAGGTATCCACATGCTAATATTTTCTTTGTCTTGTCTCATCTATTCTTGTTGGCTACAATGGGAGACAAGGTTATATACCATTGTCCTGCTTTACCTGTGGCAGGTTAGGGTGCTATGCCTTGTGGTTGTGAGGGGGGTGACTGTGTAGTTTTAGTAATTGGTTAGGCCAGGCTTTGTATGGGATCATTTAAACAGGGATGATCCTGCTTCAGGCAGGAGGTTGGACTACATGATTCCCAGGTGTCCCTGCTAGCCTTATTTTTCTATGATTCTGTGATTTGACTTCTCAGAGTAGAACCATGTTCAATCAATACTATCCTTGAATTTGCAAGTTCAGTTATTTTAATTAGTATTTGGTAAAATCATCTAAAAATACATGCATTTTACAGTGATATTCATTGAAATTGAAATGTGAGGTCAATTATACATGTACAGTAGGGTAGGGAAGGTATTTCGTTTATAGTCTGTTAAATGTTCTGTGCCAATTATGACTATTGTCATATTTAAGTAAGTTCATGCTTTGCTCTGCTGAAACAAAAGGAGCAACAATAACTACACGTATGTGTGTGTGTGTGTATACCCACACACTTCTCTTGCATCCCAAATGTCTTCCTAATCATCTGGGCATGCTTCAGTGACTAACAAGTGTAGGGTCTTGGGGACCAGGGAGTTAGTGTATAGATTCTAAAATAGAGAGGATCTTCATGGGGAAGACCTAGCTGGTATCTGGTTCTTATATGAATAGGTAAAGTTGAAGCATCTCTAGTCATAGCAAATGTAACAGCCTGTGGGAGAAGCAGTCTGTTAGTAACCAGCTCCTAAGCAATTTTGTGCTTGATAGATTAAAACCAGCACTTTCATTAGTATAGATCCCAGAGTATTAATATAACCTGCTCATGGCATGAAAATCTGTTTAATAAGTGGGTGGCAAAATTCAGCATTACTTAAATTTTTGTGAGGACTCGGCATGCAGCCCATTTAAAACCTGTTAAAATAACCTGATCTTGAAGTGATGATAAACGCATGATTTTTAGTTATAAAATTCACAAAAAAAAGAGTAAGACATATAGTTACCGCCAAAAGTAAATAGAGAGGAAAAAACATTTTTGTCCAGTTTCTGTTTGCATACCCTGGAGTACCCAGAGTTGAACAGAATAAATTCACTGATGAATGAAAATGGAGACCTACTCTGTTTATCAAGGATGCTAATAAAATCTGTGCTATATTTTTAGTTGCACCTCCTAAACTATTAACAGACTCCATTTTGTCTTAAACTCTGCCACTTGGTTACCCAAATGATCCACTGCATCTTGTAGGTATGGGGTATTTTCTTTCATGTAGCAAGTTAAATGTAACGTGATTAAGTATAATACATAGTAAGTTACACTTCTGCCATTTTCCTTTCCATTCTGCAAATCCAAATACAGAATTTTGATGTGATAGTTTATAAACTTAAAATTTAAGGTTTGGTTTGGTTTGAAGGCTGAACTCTTCCTGTAAGCAATGTTTATTTTCTAATTCTGTCCCATCATTGTGGCTTTAATGTGACCTATAGGACCGATTTTTAAGGGGTAAAAAAGTAGTGTCGTCCTGATGACTCACTTCAGTCTCTGACCATCTGGATGATAACTTGACCGTTCAGCTTCAGTAGTGATTATGGCTTTTGTGGTATGTAATGGATAAAAACCATTAGCTCATTTCACAGAGACTGCTAAACATCCTTCGGTAATAACTTTCAGTCACTCAGACCCAGATTCGAATCAAACAACCACATCAAGATGAAAGGTTCTGTAACCCATTACCAGTCCCCTGAGCCATTCAATCTGATTGTTTTGTTTGGGGGTTTTTTTTGTTTGGTTTTTTTTAGTTTTTGTTTTAAAGGTTTGATGCATACCATGTAATGGAAAGGAAATAAGGAATTGTTTCCAGTTCAGTTTCTTCTCAAATACAAGCAGTATAATGGATTTTTTTAGCCTTTTTGTAAATGATTTCCAGCAGTGCAAGAGACATTTCATTTGCTCTTTAAAAGCACTATTTTTTTCATTTGTAGTAGGCAAGAGTTAACAGAATAAGCAGGAGAGTTTCTGAGATGCAGCATAGGAATTGTGTTCTGTCATTTGTGGTTTAAGAAAAAGGGGTGGCATTCAGTGTTTGAAAGGGCTTTAATGAATGCTGTTAGTGTTTGTGAAAGCTAATGGTCGGAGGATAGGGAAGAGCAATAGAAAGTGCATAGGCTGCTTTAATGTAAGCTGATTGGAGTTTTTCTTGATTAAGGCGATTGTTCCACCTTGTCCTTTTATCCCCAAAACATCCCTTACCATTTACTTACATCCAGATGATACATGATTAAAAAAAGCTCTTTTTATGTGAATGCTGTCTCTTTTTTTCCCCTAAAATATCTGCTTGCCAAAGGCAGCCGGAGCATGTGTTTCTCTTGTCTTGGTTGGGTGCACAAATCTTTTATGTGCACTGCTTCTTGCCCTGTTGCCTAGACGATCACTTGCTTTCACTGAGGATGTCTGGCTCTCGTAAAGAGTTTGACGTGAAGCAGATTTTAAAAATCAGATGGAGGTGGTTTGGTCATCAGGCATCAACCCCTAATTCTGCTGTTGATAGCCACCAGGGAGACTTCTGGAATAAAGGACAAAATGCAACAACTGGTGGGACAAAGTTTTTAGATCCAGGTAACCTGCCCTTACCTTTGGCATCAATTGGGTACAGAAGGTCCAGCCAACAGGATTTCCAGAATTCACCTCTTTGGCCAATGGCATCCACCTCTGAAGTCCCTACATTTGAGTTCTCTACAGAAGACTCAGAAGGTGCACGTTGGCTTGACAGAGCTGAAGCAGATGATGGGGGGAGTGAAGAAGAAAATGAGTCGGACAGCAGTTCATGCAGGTTAATTGTTACTTTCCTGTTGTAATAAATCTGTTGTCATTTTCTGTTTTTAACATAGTTTTGTTTTAAACTAACATTGTATGTTAAATATTTCAGAAAATTGACAGTTTTTCATTAAAAAAAATTTTAAAGTATGTGGTTTAATATTATTTGCTACTTCAAATGTATTTAATGAATGAAATTTGCTTATAATAAAGTTGTTCTTTAAAGTTAATTAAATGATTATCTTAGTTACCAATTGATTTAAAATATGCCTATATTCATATAATCTTTATGGGTACATTGCACAACAATTTTTAAAGGCTGTCCCCCCCACCAACCCCCATTACTGTAGAATAGCACTTATTCTGGGTGTAGGTAGACTAAGAATTAGCCTTATAGTTAGAAAGAATAATATATATGCAAGTATCTGTATATGTGTAATTTGTTCAAGAACAGTGGTAAAATAAAATTAGGGGCTGTAGACTATATGCTTCAGTTCTAATTTTGCCTATATTTGCATTTTATATTATTTTTCAGTCTTAAAAATCTAGGCATGTATAACTTGAGGGGAAAAAAATGTTTACTTCATGCACCGAATGTAATATATTGCCAACCAGCTTGTGTGGTAAACTAAGGCAGGAGTGTCTTTAATTGTAAGCCTAATTTAGACTAAACAAAATGGGTCTTTTATGTCTAAAATATGATAAGTCTCTTTCTCTCTTCAACCCTATTATTGCTGCTAAAGAATAAATAATGTGTAATAATAATAACATTATTTTCTTTTAGCAAAAGATTCTTAATGATTGGTGGAAAGGGAGTAATACATAAATTCCCTTCTTTCTTGCTTGCTTTATTTCCGCTACCTCCTTTATTACTTAACTGTACTACAATGAAGGTTTTTTGCTATGTTCTTTATTGTTGTGGTGGGTATTACAGTAACTACTGTAGTATGCATATTTATATCAAATTCATTTTATAGTGTTTGTTTTTTAGCTTTTGAATTAATTTTGCAAAGACTTGACATTATGAAAGAATGTAACTGTTTAAAGGGGTACTGTGTTAATAAAGCGGATAGGCAGGTATAGTGCATTTCATTCCCTTTGAAGAATGAAAACCTTCATATAGAAGAATCTTCTTGGTGCAGAGGGAAACAGATAAGCATAAACACTGCATTCTTTATATCCTTTAAGGATGGAAAAATAAATACCCAAGAAAAAATATTAGTCAACCTAATGTGTTTGCTTTGGTTATTGAATTGTAATCGTGTTCCAAAATTACAAGGGAATGAACAGTGTATCCTGAGAGTTTAGAAGAATCTGCTTTACCTTGGTATGAGATATATATATACAGCTATCCATAATATACATATGTAGGATCTTCTGTTTGAGGTGATTTTCAGTATGTATTTTTAAAGCAGTTTAATAGAAGTAGTTCCTAGAGGTGTCATGAATACATCATCATTCAGTCTACAGAGCTAGTACCTTTTAATATTTTTAGAAATATCTTAATTTGGATTGTAATTTTTCAATGTAGAGCACTGTATAAAACAATTTCTTAAGGTGGCAAGCAATTGATATTAAAATTCAGTCTTTCATTCTGAGAGGTTGATGTAATTGTTAAAATACAAGAGATACATTTTTATTTGCAGAAAAGGTCAAGGATAGGGAAGGAACTGAAGTATGGCAAATAAAACTGCTTAGTAATATAATGGGAAAGAAGAGTTATCCATTTCAGGTATGAAAGAAAATGTCTCTAGTCTTAATATTTTAATTTTATTTTTGGTGATTGGGTTATTTTGGGGATTTTTTGAAAGTGATGGGGGTTATATACTGCTACAAACAAGTGTAAATTTAATAAAATTAAAGTACACATCCTATTTGGCTTGTTTTCTTTACCAGAGTAACTGCATCCTTATTTTCCTATATATTCTGACTCAAGTTACAGCTGGAAGAATCATGCCCTTAATTATTGCCTTTTAATTTTTTATTTATTGTTTATATTGTATTGTAACCCTTGCCGTTACTTTATTATTTTTAGTGCTTGATTAAATGTGAGAAACTTAGGTGAAGTATTGTAAATTATAGGTTCAATGTTTTGAAATTTGATGTATAACTAATAATAATGATTCACATTATCATGTGATACATATACTTGCATCTTCAAGAAAAGATTCATACTTCATCATTTCTCCTGCATGCCCTTCATCAAAAGTGTGCAAGACACCGCAAGTGGAATATTCTTAAACTATTGGATAACATGGCATATAAATCATGAGAGTTTGACCAAGTGAACATATCTTGAAGTTTGCCTCCTGTTCATAGAATTCTATGAAAGTAGGGTTTAAAGGGAGCTTACCAGGTCATAGCCTGTCCAGCTCCCTGATCAAGGCAGGATCATCCCTGATTTAAACCACCCCAGCCAAGTGTCTATCTAACCTGTTCTTGAAAACTACCAAAGAGAGAGATTTTGCCATTTCTTTTAGATAGTCTGCTCAGATGCTTGACCACCCTCGTTATTCCTAATCGCCAGCTGCATCTCAGATTTCCCCTACTGAAGGCTGAGGCTATTGTTTCTAGTCCTGTCTCTGTGGTCACAGAGAAAAGCCCATTTTCATCTACTCTGTAATCATCTTCAGGCATCCGCCTAAGGAAATGGGTGTTTGAAGACCATGACATGAGATCCAAAACCAAGCTCACGGTTTACCAAGCAGTCATGATCCCCACCTTGCTGCATGGAACTGAAGTATGGACAATGTACAGGAGACGCTTCAAGTTGCTGAAGTAGTACCATCAGTGTTGACTGCAGAAGATCCTGTCAGTTCACTAGGTAGAGAGATGCACCTCTCACAAGCAAATACCATGAGCACCAAGATGATGATCATCTGACATCAACTTCACTGGGCCGGCCACATCATTCAGATGTCCTACTCCAGACTCCCAACGCAAGTTTTATTCTCCCAGCTCAGTCGACACATGAGGCATACATTTAAAAGGAAGGTAGAGGAAGTGCTTCAAAAACATCCTCAAGGCCAAGAAAAAATGCAACATCAATATCAATTTGTGGGAGACCATTGTCCAGAACTGCCCCAAATAAAGGAAGTGTTTGGTGCAAGGATCTCAATATTTTGAAATCTTACAATGACAACAGGAGATGGTAAAATGGAAACGGCAGAAACAGCGTGTCACAAACCAAACCAAGAACCCAGAGCCACCCACCCTGCATGGAAATATGTGCCCAAACTGCAACAATCCTGGATAGGCCTTCTCAGCCATCTTTGGACCCACAGATAAGATGATCATAGAAGACAGTCCTTCTAGACTGGAAAGGATTGCTGATGATTAACCATCCTTCAGATATTTGAAGATTTATCAGATTTGAAGACCCATCAGTTTTTTCTTCTCCATATTATAAAAGCCCTAGCTCGTTAGCCTTTCTTCTTGAGTCCTGACTCCCAGCCCCATAAGAATTTTTCTTGCTCTGCACTGGACTCTTTCCACACTGTTCACATACTTCTTGGAGTATGACACCAAAACTTGAACACAGTGCTCCAGGTAAGGCTGCAGTATTGCCAGTTAGAGCAGAAGAATCATTTCCCTTGATTTGCAAGTGACACTTCTGTTAATGCAACCCCATATGCTCTTTGCTCCTTTTTTGCAACCAGAAAACACTGTTGACTCTTATTCAGTGTTATGGTCTACTGTAACCCCCAGGTGTTTCTCTGCAATATCGCAGTCTAGCCAATCATTCTCCAGTCTGTATTTGTATATTCAGTTATTCCAACCCAAGTACAGGACTTTGCACTTGCGCTGCCCTTGCTGAATTTCATGTGGTTGATTTGTGAACCATTTCTCCAGTCTATCTGGTCATTCTGGATCCTAGCCCTACCCTGTGGAGTATGTGCAACTACCAAACTTGGCACTAAGTGTAAACTCAATCCCATTGTTCAAAGTATTAATGAAGATACTAAACAATATTGGGCCCAGGACAGACTCCTGGGGAGCCCCACTGTGTACCTTTTCCCAACGAAACATTAGAGCCACTGAGGGACTGCTCATTGAGTACGGTTATCCAACCAGTTATACGCATCCGCCTTACAGTACTTGAGTCTGTATTTCCTTAGCTTGTTAATGAGAACACTGTGGGGGAGACGGTGGCAAAGGTCTTGCCGAAGTCAAGGTATATTACATCCATTGCTTTCTCCCCATCGACAGAACCTGTCACCATATAGAAGAAAATCAGGTTGGTCAGGCACAACTTGCTCTTGGTGAATCCATGCTGGCTCTTCCTGATAACCTTGTCTTCCTCTCGGTGCTTCGCAATACTTTCACTGAGGACCTTTCCCAGTATTAAGGTCAGGCTGACTGGTCTGTAATTTTTTGCATCGTCCTTCTTCCCTTTTTCTTTTTTTAAAGACAGCCCCTAAATTTTCCCTTTTCCAGTTGCATGGAACCTCATCTGACCTCAGTGAGTCCTCAAAGAGGATAGCCAGTGGCTCTGAAGTTACCTTAGCCAGTTCCTTCAGTACCCTAGGGTGCATTCTCTTCAGTCCTGCTGACTTGAAAGCATCTAACTTTTCTCTAAGTAATCTCTTAACCTGTTCTTGTGTTACTCCAGGCTGTTTGTGTCCTTCCAGGCTGTTCTCTCCTGCTGCAACTGCACTCATCTGGTAGCTGGCCCTATTTTTGAAAAGTGAAGTAAAAAAGACATTGAAATACTTAAGCCTTCTCTGCATCATCTGCAACTAGATTACCTTTTGGAGTCTATAAGGAACCCAAGGTTCCTCTGTCTTCCTCCTCTTTTGGCATACTTGTAGTATCCCTTTTTACTGCCTTTTATATCCCTTGCCAGGTGTATCACATTGTGCCTTGGCTTTCCTAACTTTCTCCTTGCATGCCCTTGTGTTTGGCATCCTTTTGTCTGCGAGAGATGGCTGGTGTTGCAGCCTATGACATAGATGGTTTGTAGTGTCCTGTGACTGAATTGTCCCATCCAAGATTTACTTGATCTGTGGCAGTGGTTGCAAATGTTTGCATCATGGTTGGATGGTTCAGGAGCTGCTTGTTTCCTATGGCCTCTTTTCTCTTATCATAGAAGTAGGGTCGGAAGGGACCTTGTAGATCTTCAAGTCCGACCCCCTGCCTGGGCAGGAGAAAAACTAGGCTCAGATGACTCCAGCCAGGTAGGCATCAAGCCTCTTCTTAAAGACGCCCAAGGTAGGAGTCAGCACCACTCCCCTTGGAAGTTGGTTCCGGATCCTAGCCACCCTAACTGTGAAGTACTTCTTACAGATGTCTTATCTAAACCTACTCTCCAACAACTTGTGGCCATTATTCCTTGTTATGCCAGGGGGTGCTAGGGAAAACAAGGTCTCTCCCAAACCCTTCTGGTCCCCCCTAGTGAGTTTATAGACAGTCACCAGGTCCCCCCCTC
>NW_017728948.1:44762971-44796764 GCF_001723895.1 Crocodylus porosus
AGGCAATCAGGTTGGTCTGACATGACCTGCCCCTAATGAAACCGTGCTGGTTGCCCTTGAGCATCATCCCTGAAGCCGGCCCATCGCAGATGTGCTCCTTGATGATCTTCTCAAAGAGTTTCCCTGGGATTGAGGTAAGACTGACGGGCCTATAGTTGCCCGGGTCCTCCCTCCTCTCTTTTTTAAAGATGGGGACCATGTTGGATATCTTCCAATCATCTGGCACCTGGCCCAAACACCACAAGTGCTCGTAAAGCCGTGCCAAGGGCCCTGCAATAACCCCTGCTAGTTCCCTCACCACCTTGGGACAGAGAGCATCAGGACCTGCTGATTTGAATATGTCCAGCCCCTCCAGAAGCTCTCTAACCCGGTCCTCCCCAACCTAAGGTCTGGAGGCATTCCCCTCATCTGTCTTATATCACAGTGGGGAAGTCCCGGTCCCTGCACAAGAAAATGGAGGTGAAGAATTGTTTAAGAGGTCTGCTTTCTCCTCTGGTGCAACCACCAGATTGCCCAGAGGATCTTGCAGGGGCCCCACATTTCCCGGTGCTTTCTTCATCTTCCCTATATATTTGAAAAAGGACTTTTTTTATTATCTTTGATTTTGGACTCTAGTCCTAGGTCTATGTCCACCTTAGCTTTCTTGACAGCCCCCCTACAGGCCCGAGCAGAGGAGGTATACTCCTCTTTGGAGATAGCACCCCCCTTCCACTGGTTGTACGTTGCCTTTTTGGCAATCAGGCATTCCTAGACGCCCTTGGTGACCCAGGGGGGTTTTGGGCACTCTTGCCCCCCTTGCTTCTTGTTGGGATGGTCACCCGTTGGGCCCTGAGTATCGTCTCCTTAAGGAATGACCCCTCATCTTGGGCACTGAGTTCCCCTGCTCTCGGGGAACCCCAGTGCCTCTCCCACTAATCTCAACTCGTTGAAGTTGGCCCTCTTGAAGTCTAGGGCTACTGCCTTGCTGTAGGCTCTTGACACACTGTGCTGGATGGTGATTCCAGCAAATGATGATCGCTGTCACCCAGGTGGTCAAGAACCTGGAGGCCCCTTACCAGGTTGTCGCCTGTGGCCAGGACAAGGTCCAACAGGGCATTTCCTCTGGTGGGACTGTGCACCTCCTGAATTAAGTGGAGGTCCTGTATCTCGGCCAGGAACCTCCTGGAACGGTCCGACCTGGCTGACTGTTCCTCCCAGCAGATGTCCGGGTAATTTAAATCACCCATGGTAACTACATCCCTTGCCTTAAGTGCTTCTGCAAGCTGGCCCAAAAATTCCTGGTCCAGCTCCTCCCCTTGGTTGGGGGGTCTGTAGTAGACCCCCACTGTTAGATCCCTCTCCCCATGCCCCCTTGTATCTTGACCCAGAGCACTTCAGCTTGCCCCTCCTCTGCCCCATTCTGCTGGCAGAGGATGTATATTGCTCCTTGACATAGAGCACCACACCCCCACCTTTCCTTCCTTCTCTATCCCGCCTGTAAAGCCTATAGCCCCTAATGCTAACTGCCCAGTCATAGGATGAATCCCACCACGTTTCTGTAAGCCCTGTTATGTCTGGGTCTGAACTGGCTATTCTGAGGGCGAGTTCCTCCTGTTTATTCCCCATACTACGAGCATTGGTATATATGCATTTAAGGCCTTGCCTAGCTGCATGTGCCACCCCCCAGTTTGGGAGACTGTCTGGACCCCTGTTTCTTACCTGGGCACGCCTTGCATTTTCACCTGTCTTGCTCGGGTGGTGTCTCCTTGTCTTCCTGCGGCCCCCTCCCCCGGCGAGGCTAGTTTAAAGTTTGCCGTACAAGATCAGCCAGACTGGAAGAGAAGACACGCTTGCATTTAGGAGAGAGGTGAAGCCCATCCCACCCCAGCAAGTCCCCCACCCAAAAGCATGGGTCATTATCTAGGAACCCAAGGCCTGCCTGGCAGCACCAACTGAGTAAGCGCCGGTTAACCTCGCCAATGCAGGCCTCATGTCGCCGTCCCTACCTACTCACTGGAAGAAGGGAGGAGAATACCACGTGCACCCCCATCTCCTTAAGCTTGTCCCCTTGAAATCCTTCATGATGCAGTCAGGGTTGCCCCTGGCCGCATCATTCATTCCCCCATGGATGACATCCATGGGGTCTTCAAGCTGTTGGAGCCAGTTCCTGTAGACTTTGATGCCCTGGTAGAGATGATGATACCACTTGTTCTGAGCACTAGCCAAGGTTTTATGTTGGTCAGGATCAATTCCAAGTGCCTTTGTATCTCACTTGCATGTGTCTTTGTAGCAAAGCTTGTGAAATCCTGTTGATCTTGTTCCCTCCTGGGACAAAGGGGGGGGAGGGAGCCAGGGGGAAGCAGGGGAAGGGGCTCCCTTCTACTTCCAGCAGAATATAGGGACCTGTGGCAGGGGGCAGGGAAGGCAGTGGGCTGCCTTGATCCCTCACATCCCACAAATGCCACACACCCCACACCCTGCCCTCGCAACCCCTCCACATCTACACCCTTCAACATACCCTATTGCCCGCACCCCCCACACAATATATATGACCAGTAATAAATGTAAAAACTACAATATTTATACAACCAGTCTTCTTCTGCCCTGTCTTAATACAGCCCACTGCTATGCTGCTAAGCAGAGTAGTCACATTCACACAGTGCTCTGGCAGGCAAGCTATTGATGCTTCAGCTGACCTAAGTAGCTTAGTGGCCTTCACATTGCAATGCATCCAGGTAAATTAACTTTGCTGAGATACAAACATACTTGCCTGGGCTCAGTGTCATGTAAACATGGCTATATAGCTCTGGCTCAGGATATTAGCATGTTGTAAGGAAGAACTTCTTTATGGTAAGGGTGACCAGTATCTGGAATAGACTTCCCAAGGAGATAATGCAGTCCTCAACCTTGGAAGTCTTCAAGAGAAGATTGGACAGATACCTTTATGGGATCATTTGATCCCAGCAGTATTCCTGCCCAGAGCAGCAGGGTTGGACTTGATGATCTTTCGAGGTCCCTTCCAGCCCTTCATTTCTATGATTCTATGAAGTAGTAGGTCATTGCCCCTGAAAGCCACCTCTGAAAGCATTTCTGAGCAAGTTAGTCAATAATGGGGGTGGGCAGTTATTTGGCCTGGAGGGCCACTTAAGGAGTTTTGGTGAGTGTTTGGGGGGAGGGAGGTGGGGCGCAGTGCTGACCCAGCATTGGGTAATTGGTCTTACCCAGGAGGTGCTGGCTGGAGCAGGTGGGTGGACAGGGTTTCCATGGAGACTGGGCTGGGCCCCACGCATGCAATGCACACTCAGCCAGGTGGATGGGGAGGTGTCCAGGAGCAGAATGGGCAGGCAGTACTGGGACCAGGATTGTGGGTTGGTGATAGCACAGGGCTGGGGCGCAGCAATCTGCTCCCTGCCCATCTGTGCAATGGACTTCAGTTCTGTGGGCAGGGACATGCAGCATGTCCCAATAATGGCTCAGTCCCAGACCCCAAGTCCCTCCCCCCAGGGTCTCAGCCCTGACTCTTCCAGCCTGTCCCACTCCTGGACTCAGCTCCCTGCCCACCCATGGCCCCATCCCATCTGCCTGGCTGCAGGGGCCCTGAGGCCAGTCTCCATGGAGACACCACCCACCCACTTTGTCTGGTGCCCCTGGCAGCGGGTATGGAGCAGATGGGACAGGGTGCCCAGGCAGCAGGGCCAGGTCTGCATTTGCCATGCCGGGCTGCCCCCTACAACTGCTAGGCAGGGCCAGGGGACACACCGTGGGCCAGAAAGAATCCCTGGTGAGCTGCATTTTGCGTATCTCTGATTTATAAAGTGCCACCCTGTCCTGCCTTCTGCCTCACTTCAGATGAACACAGCTGACTACCTCTCAGGAGACTAGACTGTTTTATCCCCAAGTTGCAAGCAGTGTAACTGCATTCCCAGGAGGCAGGTAGTGTCTTGCTTAGCAAAGTTTTGGGACCAATTTTCAAATTTGGAACAAAAGTTCCATTACAAGAAGTCCTTTGGGCATGACAGGACATAACCACAATATTTAAGATGGGTGGTCACTTTAAATTAAATTAGTAGAATCTTTTTGGGAAAGATTTGGATAATCACATCTTCCCTTTGCCTTAAAATGACGGAGAGCAGGTGCTAAAAAAGATCCATAGCGTGGGAAGGTCTCTTGTGTGCTGACTTTTTGCTTCCATACTCCTCTCTAGCACACTGCCGTGGTGCAGGCCATATGGAAGGATAGCATGGTTCAGGTAGCACTGCTTTATTCTTCATGTCATCCTCTATCATGTCTAATGAGAGTATTTAGCAAAACCACCCTTAAATCAGTGTTCTGGTGTTCTGGAAGTCTTAAATCATGCCATGCTGATATCAGTGGAACTTAGGAATGAGATTTCTTTAACTGTTAATCCTTTTATGCTATCAACACGACTGTTTTTTATTAGCTTTTTTTTTTTTAATCTCTTGGAGCGTACCTGGTATACTAAGCATGTCAGCTGGTTCATTCCTCCCAAGAATATCTAAAGGGTTGTTAAGGGAGGCCTATACATGAATGCAGAGGCTGCACTGATGCACTGCAATTACAACGAGTCAGGACAGACTCAGTGAATTGAGTCTGCTGGAGCATGGTAATTACTGTGCTCCAGCCAGCCTTCATGCCTTGTGTATTAGCCATCCTTTGCATCTTGTGTATTAGTGGCCCCATACTTCAGAGTGCTGGTGGGGACTCGTTTTATCTAAATCTCATTGAATGAGCCTTGGATAAAGTGCCCCTGCCACCATTTTGAAGTGCAGAGATGCTGATGCAGAAGATGATTCAGGCTCTTTAATTTGAGTAGCTCTTAGAGGGCTGCTCAGCGTTACTCCCAGGGCGCCTGCTCCCCTGTCTCAAGGCACACTGCACTTCAGCCAGACGGGGAGCAACTGGCTGGGACTCAGGGTTCCTCAGCATATGGGACTCCGCAGTGCGAAGATGGTGTTGCAGAAATTGCTATGGTTCGTTTCTCGGGAGGCGAAGAACTCTCAGTCACAGACACACTCCATTAGCAACACAAAAGGTATATATTTGCAAATAGGGTTGGAGCGGAAACAAAGGATCACTCCAACCACTGAGGACAACTCTCAGCTGGCTTTTATCCCCTCTCTCCTGAGCATGTGTGCAGAAGCAGGAACTCTTACATCTCATTTCCGGTTCATACAAACTTATATGAAATGACGTCACGTCATCCGTCGCATGTGCATTATAATTAACTACTTAAGTATGCGGGGCGGATAGGCTTATATGCATTAGCTAATTGTGCCTGCTCAGAAAGTACTTTAGGTTACAAAAAGTTCAAACCTTTCCTGCCTCAAGGCCAGGACCATTAAAAATTGCAATTTACTCTTATTTGCATGAGAACGCTAAGGAGTATATGCTTTACTGTAACAAAGAGATAGTAAATTTGCAGAACAAAGAGAGAGTGATACCTTAATACAAAGAGCCCTTAGTAGCTTCTCCTCCAACCTCTCTCCCCCACCAGGGAGAGCTGACAGCTGTGCTGTTCTAACAACACTATTGATAATGCATTTTCAATAATATTTCTAACAATGGGAGCAGGCAGCCCCCCTCTCTCCACATACCACTCCCTGGCTCTCTGGGGCACAGGGTGCCTCAGCATGGGAGCTGCCTGCCAGCCAGCCCCGCCTGCCCTGTGCCCCAGCCAGCCCCGCCTGCCTGTAGCACGTGAAGCAGCAGAACAATGTGTCCTGCTGCAAACAGCACCAGAAGAGGCGTGCACTGCAGCACAAAGTAACTGCAAGAATTTGTGTTGCTGCAAATGCAAAGCCCTGCTCATGTGGATGTGGCCAAAGGGAGTTACTATCTGCCCTGTTTGTAATTGCACGTTCCCGCTAACTTTGTGGTAACCCATGTAGGCAAGTCCCTAATGGGTCGTATCATTTTTCTGCCACTCTGTTGTCTTTGTAGACTGTTCAGTTACTTGAAATAGAAAATATGCTGTATGTGTTTGTATCGTTTCTTGTGCAAACTAGCCATTATTTCACATTGGGGTTGTTTGTAGTCTTCTTATTTGTAGGTTTATGGTGGGATGAAACTAAGATTCTTAAAGCTGATGGTGGAAGTTATAGAAAGAATTTGTACTGTGTGTACCTATGTCCAGGAACTAAGCCAATATCAAAACAAGCATTTAATCTGATTTTTATTAAAATAGTTTTTTTCTTTGTAAGTCTGAAGTTGTTAGTGACTCAGAACTTTATTTTACATGTATGCTAAGACATTTGCAGGTAGTAACATAGTTTACAGAAGCATTACAGGTGGCAAACAAAAAAATAATGCCTGATCGTGTATTTCTGACTGAATTTTTTTTAGTATAGTTCTACCACGAATACCTTCTTACTCAACGTATTTATTTGTGTACATTAATCTTACTAGAGTGAATAATACAAGGGCATTTATTTATTTATTTATTTATTTATTTTCTCTGTTCTGGGAAAGGAAAAGTGAGGAAAGGAGGAAATAAAGTCCAGTTTTTCATAAATGTATCCATGTATTTTGTATTTTTGAGAACTAAATGATAGTGCTATGTCGGGTCTTTTCAGAATTGAGGATTTGTTTTTTCTACTAATTTCTGCTACTGTTTTGGGCCAAGTTTACTTCAAAAGTTTCCTCCGTGCTTTTTCCTCACTATTACCACCCTCTGCCTAAGTATTTAGTCTCAAGCTATTTATCTTTTTCTGCATGATGATGGCAATTCATATTTTTCTTGTTATCCCATTCTGAAAAAGTTGCCTGCGACTTAGTCATTTCTATATTTGGTGGCTATAAAATATTGCCTTCAGCTTTCCTGTTTCTATCTCCTCCAAAACCATAGCACTAACATTTTGTTCTGCATACCACATTCTCGTATGAATGAATCTCTTCTTTGGCTAAGTATTTCTTAAATTTGGAAGTATAGTTGCAATATGTGTAGGTCTACCTGAACTAGATTTAATTTAGCTAGCTCAGGTAACAATCACAGTGAAGACTTATTGGTACAGGCTTCAGCATAGGCTTTAGAAGCCTACCAGGGATGCTGTGATGCTGCAGGGATATAGGTTTTAGCCATGTTGGTCTAAAAAACAGAGGTGGACAGAACTCTTGGGGCAGAAGCAATATCTTAAAGATATCATTTCTACCCCAAAAGTTTTGTCTAGCTCATGTTACTGCATCTTTGCTGCAGGGGCTATCTGGGCTACTTAAGATTTAAGTGTAGACAAGATCTCAAGTTTAAGGATTTCTATTCTTTTTTCTCTAAAACACTTTCTATCCACACTTCCTAATAGTTACCACTTTCCACTATAATTATTAAGTCTCTTACCTGTTCTGCTTCTCTTAGTTCATTTTAACACTCCTGTTGCCTTTTTCCCACATTCTGACTTTTTCTTACATGCTACCTCCTTTCCCTAGAATAGTCTACTACTTCTTGCTTGCCATGTACCTTCTCTTTTGTTAATTAAAAAAAAAAATAGAAAAAGCTAGGATATCTTAAAGTTCTGGAAATAAGGTGAATTCCTGATTTCCATTTCCAGTAAGACATGAACTAGCAAAGAGACAGCAGTACAACTCACTGCATTGTAAAAAGTTATTTCCAAAAACTATATGAAACCACAAAAGGTGATATTTAAGTTGCAAAATTAAAATCGATTCACAAATGCAAAGCGCAGGTCCGAACATGTAAGTTAACTTGTTTTAATATTTTATGCTCTCTGTAACCTGAAATTATATGAGTTACTCGCTCTTAAGGTAAATATAACAACTAGGTCTCTCTCTCTCTCTCACCATAAACTAAAGTTGCTGCTGGACTTTTAATCAGAGTGTAAGAAATGCTATATCAGATCAGATTGGTCATGCAGCATGTCAGGTCTAATATATTGTCTCAGAGGGTGATCATTTGATTTATTGACTCTTGCATGAAGTGGTATATGGTATATTCACTGCTATTTTTTAAAACTCCCATATTCGGTAAATCTGGATATTTGGTAATACAGGTAAATGCCATGTCTAGTTGTGCAACCTAATGAAATTCTTGATTTCAGTATCTTGAAGCTAATCATCTAAGATATAAAATATTTTTGTCAGTTTTTGGTCCCTTTTCAATTTAATTGGCTGTCCTCTTGCTCTTGCTTTTGTAAGAGTTTAAATAAGTGCATCCAGTTTATATTCTCTAATAAGATGCATTATTTTCTCCCTCTTTATTATTTATTTCCCCTAAATAGTTCCATTTTTTCACCTCATCTCTCTTCAATTGGCATTTTTTTCCTAATAATTTTTGTCAATTGTCTCAGAATCTCCTCAATTTCTGCTATATCCTTCCTGAGCTAGGGTGGCCAGACCTAAGAACAACATTCTAGGTGGAGGTGTTCATTTATTTATCTAATGGCATTTTTTTCAATATTTTCTATTCTTTAAGTACCTTTACATATGTTTGCTTTTAGACTGTCTACAGATTATACCATTCACTCAGTTTTGCATTTCTTAATTTTAATTGTTAATTAAAAAAGACCTCCCAGTGCATACCCTGTGTTATAAAATAAAATCATTTCCTTTAACATGATTAAAGAAGAAAAATGTGAAAATATAATGGGGACGGAGGGCGGGGAAGGGAAAGGAAGGAGAAAATCTGGAGATAGTTAATCGCTACCTCTTTACAAGATCCAGTAGCTTTATCAATGGGTCTTTTTCTTCAACTTGGATCTAGTCTCTGTTAAGATGCTCATGTTTCACTTGTGATATATAATAACTTATCCACATAAGACAGTACTGTAGCTCTCATTTTTGTACTGTTGCAGTGTATCTGCAGTTGCAGTTTGTATTTTTGTAGTACTTTAATTAAATATCTGTGGTATAATTGAGACATTTTTTAACTGTTGGGAGTTTTTACTTTTGCCAGTAGTTAAGTTCTTTGAACTATGCAGCGTGTGCCCATTTAATTGTCTCCTTAACTGACCAGATATTTGAGCAATATATTTTTCTGCTCGATCGATATTTCACAAAAAAAAATGCTATCACTTGTAGTGCTGTGGGAGATCCCTTATCTGGTCAAGGTTTTGCAGCACCTGGTGTCTTATATTGTCTATGACCAGTCAAAATCCTAGTAGAGGCTAGGCACAGTCATACTTGTATAAGTGAGATCAGGACTTACAGCCCAGCCAGTGGTTGCCATTGTCAAGTTTATGTAGTAAAACAAAAGCATCTTGCCTCCATTGGTCTTTTAGAACAGGGCAGCTGATTTACCAAGCTGTACGTTATTTTATTGGTAGAAACAAACTTCTTGGCAGAGAAGACAAAGCCTCAATTAAACCAGTGGAACTAATGGTACTACTACTGATGCCATTTTTAAAGTTGTATTTACTGAATACAGTAAAACCCAGATAATTTGAACCTGGATGGCTTGCAATCCACTTGTTTTATAGGGGATTGCTGAATTAAAGGTGAGTCCCTCAGCTGTTCAATGCAGCTTTTATTTCAAAGGGCTCTTTCTGATCAGCTTGAAATCGTATGCAGTCCTGCCCAGCTGGTCAGAGAAATGGTATCTTTTGAAATAAAATCTACAGCAAATAGCTGGAGCACCTCAGCAGTGCTTCACAACTGTTTGCTGCCATTACCTGTACCACCAAGTAATGTGCAAACCTGCCTCTTCACAGGGCATTACAAGCCTAACCCTGCACAGAACTCTGTTTTGGTCTTTCAAACCAGAGACTCTCATTCTCCAGATTAATTTTGGCCCTGCTAAGAGTCAAATTCCATATTTTTGCCAGATTTTTTTACAATGGGGAAAGGATGAAACGTGCATTTTCATCCTGTAAAGAAGAATGAAAAAAATCATCCAGTTTATGAGCAGAGAACAAGAAATGAGAAGTTTAATCTAAAAACTGAATACATTTAAAACCAAAATAGTGAAAACAGGTGCTTAGAAGAATGATGATTCTGCAATCTAAGTTATGATATGCAAGGCTAGGACTTGCTTAGAATTCTTATGGAGTAATTTTAAATATGTATAACTATAAGGGGAACTGTCATTCTAACTTTTTGGTAAAATAAATAGCCATACCCTTGTATAATTCACAAGAACAACAGAAATCCACTATTTACATGTTTTCTGATGGACTCTTGTTATTTCTTCCACCAAATTTAAAAAGATGACAATTTCTTGTGCTTGTAGCCAAAGTGTTCACATTGTAAATTTTGTGCTAGGCACTTCTAGAAACTGCAGCAATGTAGCCTAAAACAGTGCAAGGATAGGGGTGCATTTCACCTTCCCATTCTTCATTTTAATAAGCTATTAATTTTGAAACGTAATTATGATCACTTAAGTACCAGCACAGTTAATTGCTTCACTACTGCACAGTGAACCAGTTTCTTAAGCAAAAACACTTAATTAGTCTGAAATAGTGGTCTCAAGAATCTTACTTCCAGAAACAATTTTTTAAGCTAATTGTTTTTAAACTGTGGTCTCTGTTCCTCAGCGTGAAAAGTTTTAAAACCCAAGTAGTCTTGTGACTTTGACAGGGCCATCCATGCTTAAAACGCATGAATAGCCCTGTTGAAACACAGGTCCTGGAGAATAGGGTAACACTTTTACCGTTTGTATATCTTTATCAATGGGATATCAGAAATATATCTACTGTGGGTAAACACTCTGTCCTCAGATGCAGTACCGTACCTAGACTCCTGGTAGCCCTGGGCAAACTTTTAGGATTGAACCCCCTTTGCCAAATAATCAGATAATGATAGTAATAATCAGACAAAGGAAAAAAATTACCTCCTTTCTGTCTAGGCTCCAGGCGGCCACCCAGTTTTCCCATGTCTATGTCCAGGTCTGCTCAGATTAGTTATTTTTTCACTTACATTCACACCTTTTAAAACTACTGTGCTATATAGATATTCTTGTTGATATGCATAGTGTTATATTGGTTCTTTTTGGCCATGTCTACATGAGATGTTGACTGCACAGTAGTCTGAGACTACTGCTCAGTAGTGTTGTGTGGCAGAAAGAGTGACGCAGTGCTTTCTTAGGCTTCTGCACAGTTAGCATCACAAAAAAGCAGTTCAGCAGCGTGACTGTACACTAGCTGTTCAGGTTACTACACAGTCATTTAGTACTTGTTTATACAAGTACAAAATGACTTCGCAGTAACGACTGTGTCTTGTGTCTTGTGTAGATGCAGCCCTTGAGAATCAGAGATGAAACAAAACTGAACCAAAAAATAAAATAAAATAAACAAAGGAATGGAATTTAAGAAAAATGCTTCTAATTGAAACGTATTTTGACTCCAATATATTTAAAACAAACTGTTCCATATCTATATACAGTTAAATATTGAATATACATTAACCTTGGATGAATTATATAGAAAAGACTCTTTGAAGCACCTCTATCACATGTACTGGTATGATATGGCCCTATTATTAATGTTTCTGAAACTCTTTTTTAATGCATATATCTTTACAACATCCCTGTGAGGCAAAAAAGTACCAGTATATCCAGGAAAGCTAGATTTACAGAAGAATTTTGGCATTGTCATTGTCTGTTTTTTTAAGGATGCATCTTCGCTGCAAAACACTGTGCTGTGAATAGATATTCAAGTTAGTGTAAATTAGCATAAATAGGATTCTGTAGTTACCCTCAGGGGTAAATTAGCCTAAATAGAATTCTGTAGTTAATGCAAGCCTTTTTTTATACACTAGCCTCTTTTTATATGTTTTCTCAGAGTGTGGGAGAAAAGAATTAAACAATAAATTGGGTCTGGGAAAGAGGGAGCATGATCTTTGGTTTAACTGGAACATGTCTCTACCCTCCCAGCTGAGTGCCCTAACCAGTAAGCAACAGTCATGTTTCCTCTTTGTTCTTTCTTGGCCACTGTGTCTGGCACAGTTTCAATAGAACTGACAAAGTGCCTCTGTGCAGAAAAATGTATAGGCTAAATAGAGACAGTTAAAAAGCCTGAGGCTTAATGGATTCAGTCTTTGCAGGTTAGTCTAAAATGAAGAGATTAAACTGAGAAACAACTGGACAGCCCAGGGCTGGAAAGCATGCTGGGATGCTGGGGGACTATGATTTAACTCAAACCAGGAAGGGGTCTGGGACAGAAGTTTCATGAACTGGTTTGATCCAAATCATTTAAGTCTGATACTACATTCAACCAGGCTTAAGTTAAACCAGTTTCAGTCGTTTTGAAACTAGCTTATGTGCAATGAACTTCTGTTCTGTTACAGGTTTAAACAAGTTTCTGATCACTTAAACTGGTTTATGTGTAACTTCTGTCCCTAGCCATAATGTTTAATAGGGGTGCCACCACTATATCAGTTGGCTATCAGATTGACACCAATAGAAGGAGAAATTACATTGTTGGCTATTGTCAGACAGGGTTCTTTGGGTAAATCTGATATCTTTATTAGACCAACTCAGTTAGAGTTGAACCTTGTCTGCCTATGTCCTTAGACCATCATGACTACAACCTGTACTGCCATTGTTGGCGGTTGGCATTTTTTGACGGCTGTATCCAATAATTATGGATGTGTGGCTGGAGCACCCTGATGAACAAAGTCCGGTCCCTGCATCCTGCCACCAGCCCGAGCCCACAGCAGACTACAGGTTCCAGTGAGCAGCGGGAGGGGGCACCGAGAAGCAGTCATGCTAGGGCACCACAATCAACAACAAAGGGACCTCCTGCTGTTGCCATGGCAATGCCACATGCATAGCAGGGGATTGAGCGCCAAGGCTGCCGTGTAGATGTGCTGCATGCAGGTGGGGTAACGCTCATTTCAAGGGACATTCCACTCTACTGGGCACTGGGAACCTTTCCAAAAGCAGCTTCTTCCTGGTGGCTACAAGACTTGGCTGTTTGGGACCCACCAGTGGCAGCAGTGTGCTCCAGTGCTCCAAAAGAGTCTGCTGTCTACACAAGGGTCCACCCCGCCCACCTGGGATGGCAACACAGGCTGCGCGGGGAGCAGGGCTGTGGGTAGGAGCTGTGAGCAGGGGGGCAACGTGCATGGGAATAAGGTGGTTACCACCTTCCTCATTGAGGGCTGGCTCAGGTAGGAAGCGCGCGCGCGCGCGTGTGTGTGTGTGTGTGTGTGTGTGTGTGTGTGTGAGAAATGCAAAACAAACAAACAAAAAAAGCATTTACTTATGTCAGTAGTTTAAAATGCTTTGCAATAATAACGGTTATCGGATCAGCGTTGGCTGATATGATTGGTTAATCAATGACTATCAGGTAATGGCCAAGAATATCTTTACTGGTGTACCCCTAGTGTTTACGGTACTCTCTAGGACGGGCTGTCAACCAGGGGTATATGTACCCCTGGGGATATTTGAGAAGGCCCCGGGGGTATGCGTGGGCAGGTGAGGATGGAGCACCACCACACGCCATCCCGTGCAAGTGCTGCCCACACAGCTGGACATGTGGGGCAGGAGAAGGTCACATATGGTGGCTGCTGCCATTCTGTGTTCAGCTGCATGGCACCCCTCTCTCCCCCGTATCCGGCTGCCAGGGATATACTGCTCCACATCCAGCTGCTGGGGGTACATTGACCCAAAAAGGATGAAAACTCCTGCTGTAGGGAGTTGGGAGATGGCTTATAAGTTTGAAGCCTTCAGTTTGAAGAGGAAGTTGAATCTATGTGGACAATACTATGTGTTCTCTAATCATTCGACTATTGTACAAAAGGGCCACGTCCATACAAACGCGCATTGTTTTCCCAGGGACAAGAAGTAGTGGCACACCTTGTGCTGCTGCTGCTCATCTCCATGGAAAACCTGTGCCACGTGCACTCTGGCTCACAACAGGTTACCCTGGGTGGGGTTAGGAGAGGCTGGGGCCAGCAACTGCAGTGTCCCCACCAGCCTTACCTGGGGTCCTGGGAGTCTGGAGAAGCTGCAGTCAGAGCCGCAGTGCTCCTGCAGCTGGAGTTTGACTCCGGCTGGCCAGGCTCTGGTTTTGGGTGGTACATGCTGCCCTGCTTTTTTTTTTTCCATGTGTGGTTTTTTTGACCCCCTGGGATGTCCCAGGATCAGAAAAAAACAAACCATGCTATAAGATAGCAATGAGAATGCCTGAATGTGAGGTGTGTGGTACCACACACTGCATGGCCACACTTGTTTAGATGCAGCTAAGGAGGGGAGGGGAATGACACTATATCGACTCCTCCTCAAACAAAGATTTTAGGTGCCACTGTGCCTTGAGTAGAGCCCAGCTCTTTCGGCATGCATTTGGTTGCATTCTTAGCATGCCTTCTGAACCGGATCCCTCAGAGGAAGTGGGCTGACAAATGCCCACTTTCTGGATTCCAGGACAGCTTAGGTGTAAGCTGGCCCATGATTCTCAGTGTTTATAGACTCAAGGCACTCCTCAGAAAATTCCAGCTTGTTTTTTGACTCCAGAAAAATAATAGAGCGATTCTCCTGTTGCAAGGAACTCTGAAAGACCATATCAGGTCAGAATTTTTTTGATGTTCTGGATTCCTATTCCAAATTTCTGGGTTTATTTTGTGGATCATGCAAATGTTTACATACCAACATGAGCATCACCCTTAAAAGAATCTTACAGCACCCCAGGGGCCTGTGATACCCTGGTTGAAAATCACTGAGCTAGGCACCAAGCTGCTTATCCTTGTCAACACTTGTGGTACTTCCAAGCATGTACGGGAGTAGAACTTTAGTTGTCTGGTAAATTTTATTTGCAAAAAGTTAGATGCTTATAGAGTTAGACCAGAATTTTGAACTTCTCACTCACAACCTGGATGCCTAAATTCTATCCGAGTTGTTTGTTTTGTTCCCAAGTATCGTACCCATGCTTATATTGGAATTGTGACAGAGTTAGAAATTGAATTTGCGTCTCCTGAGTACTTCCTTAACTGCTAAATCATGTTTCGTCTCTTCAGTGAGTTTTGGATGAGGCTCATGGAGAGAGAGAAAACTGAGAATAAAAGATGATAATAGTGAAAAAAAATTATAAATACTATTTTCTTTCTTTCCACTCTGTATTCAGTTGTTGTGGTAAAATGTTAGCTATAAGATTTTTTTTAATTGTATCTTTCAGGACCTCCAACAGCAGTCAAACTCTGTCTTCTTCTCAAACAATGGAGCCTTGTACATCAGATGAATTTTTTCAGGCACTCAACCATGCTGAACAAACCTTTAAAAAGATGGAAAACTACCTGAGACACAAACAGTTATGCGACGTAGTATTAGTTGCTGGTGATCGTAGAATTCCAGCTCACAGGTAAATATCTAAAAGATGTTTTAGATATATAATAAAATAAAAATCTATATCTAAAAGAATCATTCTTACTGAATGAAATTAGTGTGCTTATAATTATGCATCCAAGTTGTGATGGTTCACTATTTTTTCTTTGTTTTAAAGAAGCGATATCTATAAGAAGGAACAGGTTTTGACGAAACAAAGTTACAAAGGATCATAAGCTCTAGTTTGGCCATTGCTGCACCCCCAGCAGGACAGGCAGTGAAACTACCCTGTGCACAACTGCCATGCACGGTGCTCAGACATCCAGTTATGCCCCTGGGATTGAGGTGGAAATAGATGAGTTGTTTTCTATACTTAGATGTAAATGGGGTTAGGCAGCACAGTTGGGACTGAATAGGTAGGGGAACAGGAGTGCATGATAGGGTGGGGAGGAGTTTTCACATGTTGGGGTATCATTTGGGGAGATTCCTGTTGTGTTTTTTTTAATTTAATGGCTGTTTGTCAGTTAGTATAAGCTGCTCTGAGCCTTTCTGAATAGGCCAGGATATAAATGTAAATAATACTACTACTTGAAAGTGGGCCAACAATGTAGTTGCATTCAACAAAAAACAATAGAATAACAGTATCCTGGATTTGATTCGTCACTTGCAAATTGAGGGAAATGATGCTTCTGCTCTTTTGCACTGGTGAAGCTTTACCTGAAGTAAATGGGTTTTTCTCTGTGGCAGTAGGGGATAGGATTAGGAGCAATGACCTCACACTTCAGCAGGGAATTACTTTGTTGGAGATTAGGACAAGCTTTCTAATGGTGAGAATGGTTAAGTATTGGAATAGACTACCACAATAAGATGTGGAATCTCTATCCTTAGAAAATTTAAGAGCAGGTTGGACAAACACTTGGCTGAGATGGTTAAATCAGGGTTGATCCTGTTTTGTCCTGCCAGCCCTGCTTTCCTATGATCCTCAGATTCTATAGCTGTAAAGGTCCCTCTTCTTGTAATTTTGCACAAACAATTTCAGTTAAATTCTGGCTGTTTTTATGCTCAGTTCTTGTATTCCCATGGAAAAAAATACAATCATAAGATGAAAAATGATGGACCTGAAGCTAATTCCTATCCTGTCCACATCTTTCATATTGTACTTTTACAATTATGGTTGTTTAAATATTCCAAACTGTATACAAAGGCTTAAACCTATACCTTTAGTCAGAAATGTTAAACGGAAACCTTTCAAACTATATAACTAGGTTGCTTTTATTTGTTGGCAAAAATCATTTTAGGTTCTGGACCATTCTACAACAAAGACTGGCAATATACATCCTGCAGACTGGATCAGGCCCACAAAGTAATTGTATTTGGTATATGGAATATATCTGCTGACCTGAAACCTATGATCAGCTTTCAGGCAGAATATATATCTCCCTTGCTAGACTTGGTGCTGGTCACAGGGGATGACTTGGTGGGTGTTCTGCAGGTTGAAGGTAACGTAGGGGACAGTGACTACCTATTGATAGGGTTCACTATCTGGAGAAAGGTGGGGAAGATAACTAGTAGGGTGGAAATGCTAGACTTCAGGAAGGCCAACTTCAACAAGCTCAGGAGATTTGTTAGGGAGGGACTGACTGGTAAAAGCCTTGGAGAGATGAGAGTCTAGGAAGGGTGGGGGTTTCTCGAGGGACTAATCCTGCAGGCACAGAAAAGGAGCATCCCTGTACACGTAAAAGGGGGCAAAAAAGGCAAAGAAACCCTCTTGGTGGAGCAGGGAAATCCAGGAGAGTCTGGAGGTAAAAAAAGAGGCCTACAGTCTGTGGAAGCAGGGGACTGTCACCAAGGAGGAGTATGCCTGCTTGATACGAGCTTGCAGGGAAACAGTGAGGAGATCCAAAGTGAAAATAGAGCTTAGGCTGGCAGCAAAAGTTAAGGACAACAAAAAGTCATTCTTTAAGTACATAGGAAGCAAAAAGAAGGTGCAGGGTAGCTTAGGGCCCCTTTAGGATGAACTAGGGCAACTGGTAACAGATAAGATGGCCAAAGCGGAGCTTCTAAATGATTTCTTTGCATCCATGTTCCTGGACACTAATACAAATATGCATCCCATTGGGACCTTAGCTAAGCCCAGTATACATACCAACCCACCAACTGTTCATGCTGACCTAGTTAAGGGGCACCTGGAGGGGTTGAATGTATTTTAAGTCAACAGGTCCTGATGATTTTCATCCTAGGGTACTTAGGGAATTAGGAGGAGTCATAGCGGAGCCACTGGCACAACTGTTTGGACGCTTGTGGTGCTCAGGACAGGTCTCGGAGGATTGGAAAAGGGGCAATGTGGTCCCTATTTTCAAGAAAGGGAGGAAGGAGGAATCGGGTAACTATAGGCCTGTTAGTCTCACCTTTATCCTTGGCAAGACCTTTTGAGAAAATTGTTAAGGATCACATTTATGGGGGACCAGCGGGTAAAATGATGCTAAGGGGCAATCAGCTTGGGTTCATAGCAGGCAGATCCTGCCTGACTAACCTGGTTTCATTTTATGACTGGGTCACAATGGTTGGATGAAGGAATAGAGGTAGATGTTATTTACTTAGATTTTAAAAAGGCCTTTGACACAGTGTCACACCCAATTCTTATAAATAAACAAAAAAGTTGCAATGTAGATTATTACACAGTCTGGTGGTGGATGGGTCGGTTTCTACCTGGAGGAATGTGGGCAGCGAAGTCCCCCAGGGCTCTGTCTATTCAATATCTTCATTAGTGACTTGAACGAAGGAGTAGAAAGCACCTTGTCCAAGTTTGCTGATGACACGAAGCTATGGGGGAGGTACGTAAACTAGACAGCAGGGAGTGAATCCAGGCTGATTTGGAAAGTCTGGGGAAATGGGCTGAACAGAATAGGATGCAGTTTAACAAGGATAAGTGTCATGTGTTGCACCTGGGGAGGAAGAATCATCAACACTCCTATAGCCTGGGAAGAAGCACTCTAAGTAGCACAACTGTGGAAAGGGATCTCAGAGTCTTAGTTGACTCCAAAATGAACATGAGTCACCAGTGTGATGGGGTACTAAGTAAAGCTAACTGCATCCTTTCTTGCATAAGTAGGTGCATCACAAACAGGTCTAGGGAGGTGATATTTCCCCTCTATGCAGCATTGGTCAGGCTGCAGCTGGAGTACTGCATCCAGTTTTGGGCACCGCACTTCAGGAGGGATGTGGATAGCCCTGAGATGGTTCAGAGGAGGGCCACTCATCTGGTTAAAGACCTGCAGAAAAAACCCTATGTGGGCTGATTGGGTGACCTTAACCTCTTTAGTCTGCGCAAGAGAAAGCTGAGAGGTAATTTAGTGGCTGGTTACAAATTCATTGGGACAGCAAGAAATAGGGGATACAGTGTTTACCAGGGTGCCGATCGGGGTAACTAGAAATAATGGCCACAAACTGGAAGAGAGGAAATTCAAATTGAACATCAGAAAAAAATTATTTACGGTGAGGGTTGCCAAAATATGGAATAAGCTTCCAAGGGAGGTGGTGCTGACCCCTTCCTTGGAGATGTTTAAAAGGAGATTGAACAGACACCTAGCTGGGGTCATCTGACCAGGGCAGGGGGTCAGACTTAATGATCTAATAGGTCCCTTCCAACCCTAACATCTATAAAACTGTGGCAACACTGAAGTTTGGTGGCATGTAGCTTGGCTCAGCATGTCCACCTTATCAATCCTGTATGGCACCGCTAATTCCCTCCACTGCACGCTCCTCTGTGGCATTCCCTGCTGCTCTCACTCCACCTCAAGGCAGGTGCTGCTTAGCCTCCTTATTGCCATTGGAGACTGGAATCAGTGTCATGTACTAGAAGCAGTGGTTCATGGTTGAGGCTGCAGCAGGCAGTTTGGGCACTGTACAAGGGAGCAGTGACCCTGTAGTGGCTAGAGGGGATTGCAGCCCATGGCAGTGACTGGGTTGCCATCAGCAGCCTGCTTCTCTGAAAGGTTGCTGGACCCTGGTCTATAACTTTAACCCATTCAAATACTTACATTACCTGAGAAATTGATCTTACCAATTAATATGGTGTTAGCAAGATTATTTTTCTGTACTTTGCTAAAACACTAAGATTCACCCAATATAAAGTATTTAAAATGGTGTCATATCACATAATATCCAAAATCATATTTAAGTCATTGATAATTGCCACTTTGTAACTGAATAATGTAAATTAATTGGATCATTGAAAAATAGGATTAGAAGGGACCTCAGGAGATCATCTAGTTGTCTGCTCAAAGGAGAGTCTCTTTTTCAGTGATAACATATGATTCTTTATATGGTGATAACATATGATTATTGTATAGAATCTTGGAAAACAGACCTGCAGAGGCACCTAAGGAGGTCATCTAGTCTGACCCACTGCTCAAGTCTAAACTATCTTAGCCAAATGTTGGCTGCACTTGAAAGCATCAAGTAATGGAAATCCTACAACCTCTCGAAGTAACTTGTTCCAGTGCTTAATCACCCTCATAGCTAGAAAGTTCTTATTTTATTAAGCCCAAATCTCCCTTCTTGCAATTTAAGACCATTATTATTTGTTCTGCTCCTGTGGACGCAAAGAGTATTTAATCAGCATCCTCTTTATAACAGCACTTTTTTATTTGAAAACCTGTTATTAAATCCTTTAGTTCAAGCTAAATAACCTCAGTTCTTCCAACCTTTCTTTGTTAAGTTATATTGTCAATCACTTAAATAATTTTTTGTTGTTCTCTGCTGGTCTCTTTCTAGTTCATCTGTGTCTTTCTTGAAGGGCAGTGTCGTTCAAGTAATCTAAGAGAGTTCTCACCAGTGCTGAACAAGAGTGGAAGACTTGCTTTCATTATTTGCATCTGAAACTGTTAATTCATGCCAGTATGCTGTTGGCTTGTTTTGAACCAATAGAACTGTTAAATCATATATTCAATTTGTGGTCAACTATAACTCTGAAGTCTGTTTTTGAATTGCTTAAACCTAACCAGTTATTCCCCAGTTTGTATTTTTATATTCAATTGTTTCATCCTTCGTACAGAACTTTGCACTTGTCCATATTGAATTTTTCAGCTGATTCCTTGCAATCAGTTTCTCCAATGTGTCATTTTAAATCCTGATCCCTTCTTCCAAAATATCTGCTAGTTCAACTTGGTGTCACCTGTAAAGTTACAAAATGGACATTATTCTCCAAGTCACTAATGAAGATATTGAATGGTATTAGATCAAGGACAGGACAGAACCCTGGGAAACCACATTTTGATATCTTGTCTCAGTTATTGAACTATTGATAGCTACTCATTGAACAGTCAGTCCTCCAAGTGGCAATGCACCAGCCTTACAGTACTTTCTCCTAAAATGTGTTCCCTTCCCTTATTTGTGTCACACAAGGCAGTATGAAGAGCTTTGCCAAACTCAGAGTATTGTCCTATCCATTGCTCTCCCCTTATCTACAAGGCTTATCACCTGGACATAGAATGCAATAAGGGTGGTTGAGCATGACTTGTTCTTGACATTAGTTAGTCGCGATCACCTTGTTAGCCTCTAGTTCTGTGCTATCCAGGTCATCCATCAACTAATGCTGTCACTACCATGCTGCTAAATTTCCAGGCCAGCAGAATGCCACATGGGCCAGATGACATGGCTTTGCAAGCTGAATCCTGGTCACCCCTGCTCTAGATGCTTAGAAAGAGATTTCTTTATCATATGCTCTGGTATCTTTCCAGATATCAAAATAGGACTGACTGATTTGTAATTCCCTGGGTTGTTCTTGTGTGTGTGTATATATGTGTGTCCCCTCCCTTTTTTTCCTAAATATGGGCACTATATATGTCTTTTTCCAGTCTTCTGAGACATTATCGGACTTCTGTAAGTTTTCAAAGATAATAACTAATCCATAGATGTTTTAACAGGGATAATCCACTCCCCTCCACCTCACCCGTGCTTTCTGGCATGCATGACTGAGAACAGAGCTCAGAGGTGGCTGAGCATGCTGGAAAATAGACAGGAGCAAAGTGTTGTGGGATACTGGAGGTTCTCCCATTTTAGTACTTACCCTAAACTTAACTTAATGACTGGGCATTCATAGCACTGTCTACTGCTACAGGTGGATGCCAAAACTGTCTGCGGCTAAATGACTTTATACCTCTTGTGGGTGATATTTTGTGTTGAACCAACAGTATGGTTGGTATTGAATAGGGCAAGCTTTTGAGAATCACAGTACCCTTTTTATGTGTTACTGCTGTTGTCAAGTTGCATACAGTGGATTTGACTGCAGCTGGAGACAGCTGGTATTGTTTTTGACAACCATACCATTTATTTTCAACCACCACTCAGAAATATAGTTATTGTTCATTAGCAGTTAGTTTCCCAAGGCTTAATGTCAATATTATTCTCAAAAATAGATTTTAGCTTCCTATTTTTAAAAACCTTTCCTTTCCATGCCTGCAGTGGCTCAGGCCAGAAGCCAGGACACACTAGAGCACACCTCCCAGGATGCCAGCCACTTTCAAAGGGAGGGGTCTGAAGCTCTAAGGCTTTTCCCTCATCCCTGCTCGAACAGAGGGCGTGTGGCCATGCCCCCTGTTCTCCACTTGAGCAGGAAGTGGGCTGGGTGGCAACAGCCTGAGAGGAACTGTCCGCCCCACCCTGAGCAAACATTGGCTGGGGTCTAGGGCCAAGGAGGGGGTTTAACCCCCTCTTCTTCACCTCAGTGCACTAGCCCCAGGCTCTCAATTGTGGCCAAGGTGTGGCCATGTCCCCTGCTCTTAACTGTGTGCATGTGCTCTGGTGCATTTGATGCTGCTGAGGGGCTGGAGCCTTTGCAATGTGCCTGGCTCTTTAAAGAAGGGGAAAACTGTCATCAGATACCACCAGGTACCTGTCTGCATTTTATCAGCTGCATTCTATCACCAGGTCAATATTCCACTCCCACCCCCCCAACTACCTGTCTCACACCTATTGTCTCCCATTCCCTCTAATCCTCATTGCTATCCATTTGCATTTTCACAGACCTGCATTTTGCATGTTGGCTTCTGTTCTACCCAGGAGAGCACACAAACACCAACTAACTCTCCCTATGCCTGAAGGAGGGTGTTTGTGCCCAAAATCTTGCAGAGAATTTTCCAACTATTTAATTGGTCTTTTAAAGATATCACGTTTATCCAAAGCTGCTTCTCACAGTCTGCCTCTGTGGGTGGACACAAGCCACTGGGATCTGACTGCTTGATGCCAGTTCAAGTGAGAATAGAGGGAGAGACCTGAGACACCACAGGAAAGAGGAAACCTGCTGCAAAAGAGGTGAAGGAGGGCAGAAAAAAGAATAAGTAACACTGGAGAAAGGGAATAGCTTTGAGAGGGGGAGAATATTTGAAGGGAAAACCTTTGGCTGGATGGAACAAAAGATATACAGTGAACTATTTTTTCTGAATGTGAGTAATGAATCTAACTTGCTACTGTAGCTAGCAGGAGAACTCAAGGTTTGCCACTGGAGCAGAGACCCAGATTTCCCATTTCCACCCCCTTGTCGGCAAGCCCTCACTGCTCTGGCTAGGGAGCAGAGGGGTGGGGCCAACCCTCCTCTGCTCAACCAAACAGCACAGCCCAGCCCAAGGCTGCAAAGCATCCTGGGATGCTGGGGGACTGTGATTTAACTTGAACCAGGAAGAAGTCTGGGACAGAAGTTTCATAAACTGGTTTGTCCTGAATCATTTAAGTTTGATACTACTTTCAACCAGGTTTATCTTAAACCAGTTTCAGCTGTTTTGTAACTGGTTTATGTGTAGTAGAATCATAGAAGGACTGGAAGGGACCTATAAGATCAAATCTGGTCCCCTGCCATGGGCAGGAGGTAATTGGGCTCAAACAAGCTCAATGAGGTATTTGTCCAGCCTCTTCTTAAAGACTGCAGAGATGGTGATTGCACCACCTCTGCTGGAAGCATGTTCCAGACTCTAGTTACCTGTACAGAAAAAAAGTTTTTCCTTATGTCCAGCCGAAACTTTTCCTCACCTAGCTTGTGTCCATTGGTCTGCGTCTTCCTGACAGGGGTGGCTTTTCTGAAAAGTTGTTCACCTAGGTCCTGGTGTTCTCCCTGGTCTGTCCCTAGACCCAGGCCATCTGATAAGAAGCACCAAGGTCTTAAACTTGATTCAAAATTCCAAATATTTCCTCTATAATCTTTAATTGTAGCGCTCTCTTTTTAAAAGTATGGATCCTGGGGTTTCTGGGGCAATTTTGGATTGGGGCTGTGTCCTGGCATTCTGAAAAACTCCCTGAAATAGAATTTCCTTCCTGAATTTGAAAAATTGATCTTGGATTAATACCAAGTAGAGTCCTGGATTTCCAAACCATGCAGTTGCACAGACTCTGAACTAGTCAAGGATCATGTGGCATCAACAGTTGTAAAACTGACTAGCAGTCCTCAATTTCAGGGCTTCTGTATTTTCATGTATACCACACTCTGTAGCATAAGGTGTGTATCTTGTTTTGGGAAGGCAAAGTTTAAAAAATGTTCAGACAATCATGACTGACTGCATGAAGCAAGGGCAGAGCCTACTTTTCAACTCACTTGTTCTCTCTTTCCTACTCAGGCAGAAGCTAGTTTTGACCCTCTCACAGCTATTGCCAAATTGGTAACAGTTTCTGGCTGCTCAGCCAAAAGTTACTATCAATTCAGCAGTGGCTGTGAGAGGGTTAACTCCATCTGTGATGCCAAAGAGTGGATCCACCGCTGCTACTTACTTTTCCAGTTGAGAAGCAACAGTCATTACAGCATTCCTATGCTTCCATTCCAGTGCAGCTATCTATCAGTTTCCTCTCTTTAGATATGCACCCCAATTTTGGAGGGCTTATTTGGAGGAGCCCAGGTTCTCTCTCAAACCTGAAGCAATATATAACTAAGTACTAGGCCAGTTAATTAGTTCTAGTTGGCATCATGTAAATATGGCTATACTAATTAGCTGTGTGCTTCTAATTCAAGAAGTAGCCATTGGCTACCTCCTACGCAGGAAGCAGCATAGGTATGTTCACAGAGCTAATCAGTTTGTCTAAAAGAGCTGCACTATAGAGGCTACAGTAACCACAGCCAGAAGTGATAGACTAATTCTGGACATTTGTGGTATGTCAGGACTTCGTATCAGAATTTGTTCCTTAAAAGCTTATCTGTTTGTAGACCAGATTGTACAATTCTGATTCAATAAATAAACAACGTGGTTACCACAACTAGGAAAAAAACGGTGTCTATGTGATAGTAATATTTACAAGCAAGGTATTATAGCTTTTCTTTATTCTAGTATACTTAAAAATTGTGGTTTTGGGGGATTGCTCTGGGTCTGTAGAGAAATTGTCTATCATTTTTTTACATTATTTTTCTGAATACACCGTTCTTTATGCTCTTATCATTGATCTTATTCTGCCTTAAAGCTATTGCTTAGGGTTACATTAAGAGGGCAAATAGTGAGCCAGAAAGGGGCAGCTTTATGAGGTGCCTTTTTATATACAAGGAAGAAATTCAGTGCTGCTTTTTCACTAGACAATAATTAAATAATTTACAGAAGTTCTACCAAAATCTACATTTCAGTATAGAGAGAGAACCCTGGCCTATCGTATCATCTATGCATTTTCAGTATCAAATAAAATATCAAATGTCTGATAACTGATCTATTAAATTCTAGTCTAGCAGCATACTATTGTACAATATAACAATATTGCATAACTTTATTAAAAATCTGCAAAGTGAAAGATGTGCAAGTTTTGTCAGAGAGCTACAACAAGAAGAACAAATTGAGTAAAATCAAATAATAAAATCATTCTACAGTTCATGATTATTTCATAGAAGTTAATATATTTAACTAATCAGGAAAAAAGATTTGCTTGTAATCAAGACCCCAGAGTGAAGATTTGGGTACGTTTCCTGACTTAGCCAGAAAGTCCTGTGTTAACCTTTGCAAATCTTTTAATTTTTCAATACTTGATCTTCTCATTTGTAAAAAGTGGCCAATATATTTTTCCTGTCTCTGGCCCTGCTTGTGTATTGCCTATTTAGTTTGTAAAATCTTCAAGGCAGAGATTTTCTTTCAATGTTTTGTGTTTATGCAGTAGCAGTGGAGAAACCCTTTTTATCAAAAAATCAGATTTGAAAGGAGCAATACTTGAAATAGTTCCCCAGTAATGTTAATCAAATACATCTTTATGTGATCCAAGTTATACATATGGGATGTAGGAAGGAGGTTTATTTTCAAAGCATTAAGATGATACAAATGAGGAAAACAAAAATAATGAAATCAGTCCAAGCACCTGGAGTAAAAGATGAATGAGCAGGTCACTGTCAGATGGCTTGAGTAAACTAAGTAATCATTGATTTCTATTGACTACAGAAAAAATGCTGGACAGGAAAAGTCACTCACTTGGCTGAAAAAGTCCTCCTTTATAATTCTGTCTGTATTACCTTGCTGTTTTGTTACTGTATCACTTAATCACCTTTCTGTCTTTAAGCTAAGCATCTTCGTCCAGCAGACTAGGACTGGGAAAACAGTGTGGATACCAAATCTAAGGGTGTGACTTTGACTAATCTTGTGACATATTCATTCTTATGCTAAAATATTGAAAAAAAATGTTACCAGGGTAGCTTCTACTCTGCTATATTGCTTGTATTGAAACTTGTTCCTGGAACATGCATGCTTCTTTAACATCTGAGTCTTAATTCTCTAGAGCAGTGGTCTCCAAACTTTTTTGATCACGCACCCCTATCAGTAAAAAAATTTTGAGCACACCCCCCCCAATAGATGTATATTTATATTCGCACACCCCATCAGTAAAAAATGTTTGAGCACGCACCCCCAATATATGTATATTTATCTAAATATAAATATAAATAGAAGTTCTAATATTTTCTTCCTGCACCCCAATGGATCGTCTTGCGCACCCCACTTTGGAGACCACTGCTCTAGAGGATGTTTTTGTCATTGTGAACATGCTTCCTCATAAATCCCAGTGTTTGTTGCAAACCCATAAAAAGGACTACAGAATTGGTTCCTGTTTGTGCTTTTCTGAGGGTTTATAATGGTGATTTACATTTTACTTAATAATGTGCTTTCCATGGACTTGTTTGATTCATTTATTTATTTTTTAAGTTTCCTTTTCAGGATTAGGGTCTATGATAGTCCCACATTTCAGCCGGTACCACTCAGGTTCATTTTTTTTTCTTTTTCTTTTTGAGCCTAGGTCCTGTCATTTTATTTCTACAATGTTCATGTGTATCAAAGGTAGCTACCATTTTTATCTTATAAATTCCCATTCCTTGTAAAACTAAACTTTTAAGGTATGAAATATCTTCCCCAGGAAAATGAAGACCAAAGAAAGAGAACATTTAATTTTAAACTCTGCTTACTAATTTTTGTATGCCTTGTGTGTGAAGATTTCCAGCTAGAGATTTATTTTAAATTTTTTAAATTTATTTTGCAAAGGTGTTTTCTCTTGTTTAGTTACCTTGTAATTTATCTTATATCTTCATTTCTCACATGCACAGTATTCACCATATCCTGATAGCCTTTAATTATATATTGAATAATTACAAACATAACCCTTACACAAGTAATCAGATTGGCTATCAAGTCTTTCTTTCATATTTTGCTAACTTTAAACTTGGGTTAGAAGGAATCCAGATTTCTAAAATTGCTCACTTCTGCATAGTGAGCATATTAGGGAGAATGAATGAGCATAGGAAGGAAAGAAAAGCAATAGTAAATATAACAAATGCGCTTGATTCTTCCACACATCTATGTCTATTTGGATATTGATATGTTTTCAGGGTTTGCTGTAGTTGCAACTTGCATTTGCCTTATTTCCTAGGATCCATTCTAAAACTAAGTTAATACATATGACAGAAAAGAAGCGTCTAAAGATAGAAAGCAATTGAAAAAATTCTAAACCTTTATCATTATGGGGAGGGGAAGGAAAATTAGTCTACAGATGAGCAATAGCGAGGATAAGGCACCAGTTCTGCTTAAAATATTGCAGTCAATCAAACTACTTAAATATCAGTGCAGAAATTTGAAAGGTATTGCCCATGCAGTACTTTCAAAAGCAATTTAATTTAAAATTTCTAGAAGGAATTTAATTACTCTGAAATTACACAGACACCCAAAAAATTGTGTCCCGCTAAAACTCCCACTAAAACTTGTTTCTGACATTAGCTGGGCTATGGCAGAGGTGGTTGTGAAAACCTGAGCTGAAGTGACATGCTCAAGGTTAAGCAGAAAGCCAGTATTTTCAGCTTAAACCCTTGTCATCCAGGAACTACTGTCAGCCTGGTATGTGGTGGTAAAGTGTATGGAGCTTAATTTTGTAGAAAAATTATACAACACATTTTTAATCAGAAATTTGATATTATTTATCAAGCTGATTCTACTGCCTTTAGGACAGCATGTGCCCATAGCTCAGCTGCTGGGAGTTACCAGAAATCTCAAGAAAATCCTCTACAGTCATGTCCTAGCTGGGAAAAAAGCATCATTTTAGACTGTGTGAAACTAACTTATTCTAACTGAGGGCTGTCCAGCTGGTGTCCCATGGGCCCCATCTGGCCCCTAACCTGAGGCCCCTGGACTCCCAGTTCAGGTACTGCACTTTCCCGCTGCTGTAAATGGAATCTCTGGGCTCCCCCATCCTCCTGTTTCCACTGCCTGCCCCCATGCCTGCAGATGAGATGGAGCAACATAGCACAACCCACAGGGCTGAGGTAGTCTGTGACTGGAGAAGCTTGAGGGAACCTGGGAAACTTTGTGGCATGAGAGTACTGGTGTTCCATAGCAGGGGAGAGGGGTCCCGTGCAACATGATGCAGTGCAGTGAGGGGGCCCATATGGTGCAGCAAGTGCCATGTGGCTTAGTATGGGGCACCCACATGGTACAGCTGAGGAGGAAAGGTTTTTGTGTGCAGTTTTTCATTATTCTTGTGGGGGGGGGGGTATATGTATGTATGTAAGAGTGGCTTTGCAAAGACTCTGTTCCTTGCTTTGTTACCTGTGCCTGCTGATCAATCTCAGTGGGCTGGAAGCATCCAGAATCTAGTGCTTGGATCTGAATGCAGTGTGATTATAAATTGGTTATTTCAGCATAACCCAGTCTGTTTTGATTGTGTTTAATATTATACTAATAAAATTTGCTAGTTTCCTGGAATGTTGCGTTTTCCCTCTACAGACAAGGTGACTTGCCAGGTAAGGCTAAGGCCGCCTGAGCCCCAACCACGGGAAGCCCCAAGTGCAGGCAAGGAGTGCGGGCAGTGCGGTATAGGCCCCAGAGACGGCGAGAAGCGCGGGCAGCGCAGTATAGGCCCCAGAGAGGGCGAGAAGCGCGCGCAGTGCAGTATAGGCCCCAGAGAGGGTGAAGGGCACGAGAAGCGCCGCATAGCCCCAGAGTGCTAGAAGCACCGCATAGGCCCAGAGGGCGAGAAGCGCTAGAAGTGCGGCTGAGGCCCTAGAGAAGGCAGGCATACGGGAACAGGAAGCCTGAGCAAGCGTGCGGTAAGAGTCCGGGAGAGAGGCTGGGACGCGAGAACAAGCCCGGCAGGCAAGTTAAAATAAGAGGCTCCAGGGTGAGTGACTAGCACCCTACTGACACTAAGTCCCGGAGAAGGGCGAGCATGCGGTAGAAGTCCCGGAGAGGGGCAGGCGCGCGAGAGTAAGCCTGGGGAGGGGCGGACGTGCGGATAGAGGCCTGACTGATAGGAGCTCGACAGAGTCAAGCGCGTGACTAGAGGCCCGGAAAGGGCAAGAGGGGGACAGAAGCCTGGGAGGGGCGAGTATATTGGGCGCACGTACGGAGAAACCCCAGAGAGAGGGAGTGCGCGTATCGAGCGACCCCAGGTGGGGGCGAGCATATGACACGAGAACATCCGGTACAGCTGCGAGGCTTGGGGCGTGCTAAAGGGGAGGTTGGAGGCACGCATAGCCCTTAAGGCTGGGCTGCACCGAGTCACCCCATACGGAACGGAGAATAGTTCCAGCATAACACCGTGTACTAGGGGATCAAAGGAAGCCTCCCATATAGAACCAGATATCATCAAAGACATGGCAGGCGAGATAAGAGGGTGCTGGATCACCTACTTGGCACGGTAGGGGGGTGCTAGAGGGATCACGGCCGCCCCTGCGCCCCGCCCCATGACACAGACTATAATTTAGTATTTTTCTGGTTCTGAGATGGCAAAACCCCTTGGTGAAAGAAGCACTTCTGGAGGCAAAGGGAGGGACTTCTGGTGTCAAAGGTCAGGGGTTAGGAGGTGGGACTTCCACTCCAAAGATGGTGACCAGGGGGCGGGATACCTGTCAAGGGACAGAGCCACCCATGAGGCTCTCAACAGCTTGCCAAAACTCAGGAAGCGGCCTTCCACCCAATTTAATTGCCTACCCCTGGGCTAACTGCAGGCTGGATGATGTTTCTTCATGGGCCATATTTTTGACACCCCTACTGTATAGAAAAAGGAGTGAGATATGCTGTTAGTAGCCACTTTTACAAAGGTCTGTGCTAGAAGAATATTTTGTTGTAATCTTTTGAAAAAATAAGAGTAATCACACTCCAAACAAGGTTAGTTAAATTGTTATCCCAGTCTGTATGCACAGTAAGTTTCGGCTCTGCCATTGCTGCAATCACTATTCTCCAATTTCTGTACTGTAGAGGCAGGGGTCAGCAGCCTGTGGGGTGGATCAAGCTCACAGAGTCGGGGGGCTTTGCCTTTTGGTAGTGGGGAGTTTCTCCTGTGCTGTGCCACACTGAATAGTTGGGCTGTGGGGAGCTGTGCCTGTGCCTTGGCAGTGGTGGCTGAGTCCTACTACTTGCCTGCCTTGGATATGAACCAGGTCATCACAGCCCACCGCTACAGCAAGGATGCCAGCTGCTGGTATTGAGTCCCAAATACTATTGCTGTATTATCCCTGTTAAATATTTTTAAGTAAAATGTTTGTTTTCAGTTTCTGGTTTTGAATTTTAATACAAGAGTGCTAGACTTATTCAGATCTAGCTCATCTAAAATACCTTTCACTTCTCCCAATGAGCACTGAATTCCTCAGGTGGAGTATCTAACTTTATGGTCCCAAGCAAAGTTCTATGATGAAAGGTTACTAGCCGACCAGCAGGAGCATATTGAAACAAACTGAAAGGTCTTCCTTACTGACTAGTTGACATTACCATCTGATTGTACCCAACCTGCATAGAGCCTCGCCCTAAGAGGCAGAAATTGAAGGTAGGATTTCTTTAAAATAAAAAGATAAAATATCTAGAAAGGACATGTGGATAGTCCCCTTGCAGAATATTCTAATTATCCTCTGGGACTGAATAACCTAGTTTATCAAAAATGGACTGCAAAAGGAATTTTTGTTACCAGGATTATATAATACTGTTACAATGCCCTCTAAAACATTTAAAATGCTTAAATTGTGTTTGTTATGGCCAAATTGCATTTCAATCAACTTAATTTTGTTAAACATAACTCTTCCGTACATCCTCACCCTTCTCTGTTGCCTTGGAGGGGTAGGCAAAAAAGATTAGTCTGATGCTTTACTTGGATGAAGAAGTTGCAATGAACAAGCTAAAGCTACATAAATATGATTTTTCTGAAAAATAACTGCTAGTCCCATCAGCCATTTATTATTTTACATTCATAAACTAAAATACAGCTTTATGTAGTTCAGAGAATATTTATTTTTCCGTTTCCTAAAATGTACCAGATCAATTCTAATGTTTGTAAGAATTCCCTTCCTCTTTCATTCTAGTCACATAACCATATCCTGAGAAACCAAAATTCTTGGAAAATGCTTGTAGGAGCATTGTTGTACATATTGGGTGTTTTCTATAATCCAAAGAACTGCTTGTTGAGTGTTAATGTAGACATCCACTCATCTAAAATACTTAACAAAGGCATTAAATATTTACATAATAAGACTTACTATACTTATTAGTATGCTTAAAGTACTAACTACTTCTCACCTGCGTCTGGCCTTTTTTGATTTCTATCATCTCCAGCTCTGAGGAGTCAAATTCTGTCAACTTTGTGCACATCAGTTTATCTGTGTACAGCAATGACAAAAAAATAAAGTATTTCTTTTAGAAATGATTTTACAAGTAATTTATTTTACATTTCTAAAATAAATTATAAAAATAGTTGTGTTTTCCAGTTATTTTGGCACAATATCTAATGTCCATGTATTTGTTTTTTATATATTATGTTTCTGTGGAGATTATTAAAAGTCACTGTGCTCTGAAAGGGTAAATCATTTACCTCATCAGAAAATGTAGTTTCAATAACAGCATTCATTATTCATAGAGAGGAACTGGAGCATGAAGCAGTTTGTCAAGTTTAAAATCCTTTTCTCAGTACAGTGCACCTTCAAAGGGCAAAATAATGAAGCATAAATTAACAAACATCAGCTTGACTAAGCTCTCTCTCTCTCACCATCCCCCTTTTCTTCCCATATGTACTTAGGTTGGTTCTCTCCTCTGTTTCGGACTACTTTGCAGCAATGTTTACAAATGATGTACGAGAAGCAAGACAGGAAGAAATCAAGATGGAAGGTGTAGATCCAAATGCACTGTGGGCTTTGGTTCAATATGGGTATACAGGTAATACAGTTTTTAAAAAGGATGATAAAGTTGGTCTAATGACTTGTTAAGTGAACATCTCGTTCCATTATTCCATTTCAGATGTTTGGTAGACTTCTGTTGCTGCCATTATTTGAGGCAGTTTAACAAGATATAGTACCTTAGTTTAACAAGATACAGTACTTTTGTAGTTAGCTGACAGATTGTCAACATATTTCAGACACACCCAGTCTGAAAAAGGAGTACTGTATTAATTATTCTTTTGCACTGTTATAAAAGTTAACTTCTTAAAAAAAAATAGTTATTTTTCAGCTCGTTTGGAATGGTATTGCCAAGTCTTATGTTCTGTTATGCAGTTTGCAAAAGGTATTTTGCTGCATCTGGTTTTTGTCTGGCTTAACAAAAGATGAAAACAAGGGAAATTACCATTTGGGGCATTGGTTCCCTCTTTTACCATTTCTTAGTATTAAAATTTTTTTTTTAGGGACATGTTCTTTATGGAATTACTATCAATATTCTGTCATAAATAATTAGATCATGTCTTGTAATTTTGATAGGTCGCCTTGAATTAAAAGAAGATAACATTGAGTGCCTGTTATCTACGGCTTGCCTTCTCCAGCTCTCTCAGGTTGTAGAAGCATGCTGTAAGTTCTTAATGAAACAGCTTCACCCATCCAATTGCCTTGGAATTCGCTCTTTTGCTGATGCACAGGGTTGCACTGACTTGCACAAAGTGGCTCACAATTATACCATGGTATGTCTTTATTTCAAGCATCATCAGTCATTGATTTTTGTAGCAAGGAAAATGCAGAATATCTAACAGTGTAAAAAAAATATTTACCCTGAGAGAACTTTTGTTGTTATCTGAGCTATTTAGATGTACTGTGACATTAAGTATTCTTTTCTGTTTTGGTGGTATTCCATCTCTTCAGGAAAAAAGTAACATGTAAAAATTTCAAAATCGCCTTGACTGAAAGTCGCTATGTTTTGAAAATGCTACTCAGTATTTCACAATGTACAAAAAATAACTCATAATATTGCTTACATTATGTATACTATGAGTATTGAAATCAAACAATTAAAATTTAACTTATAATCATTTTTTTTTTTTACTTTTAAAAATTCACATTAGCCCAGTTTACTTTGCAAACAAAGGACAAGTCAGTCTTTCAGTGGAGGAAGCTAAAGAGAATAATGAGTGAATTTTACTGGCAAAGAGCACACGATGGAGGTATCCTCTAAGTGTGTGGAAGAGGCTCTACAAATCTGTGTGAAGAGAGAACCAAATATTACTGGGGGAAGCAGGGGGCAAAGACAGACGGGAGTTGCCCAGATCTGCAATTCAAATGGCAGACTCTTCAGAGTCCAGTGATATTATCTACTTTATACACAACTTGTTTATTTCTTGATGTCATGATCAACTGGACAGCATAAACACAATACTTTTACCTTTTGTGGGTGATACAAAACTGTGGGGAGAAGTGGACACACTGGAGGGCAGAGAACAACAACAGGCAGACCTGGACAGGTTGGACATAAAACAATGGGCAGAGAACAACAGAATGTGATTTAACAAGGAGAAATGCAAAGTGCTGCACCTAGGGAGGAAAAGTGTCCAGCACACCTACTGCCTAGGAAATGTCCTGCTTGGTAGCACAGAAGCAGAAAGGAATCTCAGAGTCCTAGTGCACTCCAAGATGAACATGAGTTGTCAGTGTGCAAAGCTAACTGCACTTTATCATGCATCAGCAGATGCATGACAAACAGAACCAAGGAGGTGTTACTTCCCCTCTGTCAGGCACTAGTCAGACCGCAGTTGGAATACTGTGTGCAGTTTTGGGCGCCACACTTCAAGAGGGATGAGGATAACTTGGAGAGGGTCCAGAGAAGAGCCACTAATATGGTTAAGGGCTTGCAGGCCAAGCCCTACGAGGAGAGACTAGGGCACCTGGACCTCTTCAGCCTCCGCAAGAGAAGGTTGAGAGGC
>NW_017728948.1:44796864-44842900 GCF_001723895.1 Crocodylus porosus
TAGAGTGGCCAAAATCTGGAATGGGCTCCCAAGGGAGGTGGTGCTCTCCCCTACCCTGGGGGTCTTCAAGAGGAGGTTAGATAGGCATCTGGCTGGGGTCACCTGAACCCGGCACTCTTTCCTGCCTATGCAGGGGGTCAGACTCGATGTTCTATTAAGGTCCCTTCTGACCCTAACATCTATGAATCTTATTGATAGATGAAATGAAAAGTTACAAATATATGTATTTTAGATGGAAGCTTGTTTAAAAATACTGATGTTATTTATTTGTAAATGAATGTTATTTATTTGTAAATTGCTGTGTGCCATACAATATTGAGGAGGCATTTTCCCTATTCCATTCAGCTTTTCCCCTAAAATAGCTATATTAATTTAGAATTTTAAAATAATGTGTTTAATATCCTGATTGGTAATTATGGAAAAATAAATAGAAAAATGTTACACACTTTAGAAAAAAGGTGCTTATTTAAATTTACGTAGGAGGCTATGATTTTAAAAGTTAAATATGTAAGAGCAGGCTACTGGAAATAATGGAGCAAATATGAGCCATAATTCAGAACAGTATCTTTAAAGCAGGGGCTTAACGTTAGATAGAGGGATTATTACATTTAAGTAATTGGGATGGTTTAAACTGCGAGTGCTCAACCCCTGGCTTCTGGCCTACAATGTTGTCATCTGGCCTGCAGGGCTCCACAAGTCCAGAAATTTGGTGGTGGGAGAGTAGTGCCACTGTTCCACTGCTGCCACATCTCCGGACCCATGAGGAACCTCTGGCCCTGAATCTGGCATGGGGCCAAAGGTGGGTGGCAATGGGCTCCAGGGCCCAATCCCAGTAGAAGGGTACAGTGCCAGGGCACTGGGATCCAATCCCAACACACAGTGGTTGATGCACAAGGGTTGGTGCTTGGCCCTAGAGCCTTTTTCAGACTGCAGGCAGGCCCCGTGTCAGTCATCTGGCCCACAGGCCGAAAAAGTTAAACGCTGCTGGCTTAAGCTTCTGAATGTTAATTTAAGTATGTACTTAAATGGTTTGCTCAATAGAGTCTTGATTTGTTAAGAATCACAGATTGCAGATCATCTTTTTCTTGAAATAAGTGTAACTGCTAAACGTGCTGTTTTAGTGACCATACCCATACTGTCATGGGACCATGTTAGACAGTACCATAGTGAAGTATACCACACCTGCCTGGCATACACTATAACCTTCTCTAGGAAGGTATATTTTAATGCAGTGATGAGCATGAACCAATAACCACTCCCAAGTGCATGAGTTTATGGGTTTATGCCTAACACTGGGCCAGGATAACTAGAATACATCCATTTTGGTGGATAGTGTGGTAAGTTTGTGGGGCACTTCGTTTGTGTAGTCTTTTTGACAGAATAAATGTGCCAAAGAAATTGAAAGAAAATATGTATGAGCCATTCTTTTTAACAGTACCAAGACTGTCAAAAAATAATTCTTACTGGTACAATTCTTACTGGTTTTGATCAGAAGCTAAATTGCCATCATGTGGTCCAGTGCCTTGAGATGAGATGCTACTATAATAAACATGCATTATTCTATTTGTTGATAAATCTGGAGTGGGTTTATCAAATTCTGAAAGTTACCAAGTTACACATAGTTTGTTAATATTGATCTCTCAATGGATATTTGTTTTATTCTCTCATGTTAGTAACGGAAGGGTGTCTTTTATGTACCAGTATAAGCTCAAGGAATATATTTATGTGTTAAGGTAGAATCACAAATGGCTAAATGCAAAAATATTCCCAATGAAAGTGAGGGTTACTGTTTACAGGAAAATTAATTCTCTTTCTTAAATTCTATCCCCTAACCACCATTCTCTTTTTTATATTTTTCTCCTTTCTTGTCTCAGAGGTATCCTTTTGAAACAATGTTGTTAGGTGAGGAGGGCAAGAGATGTATCTGTATAAGGCCAATCAAGACAATTCCTCTTTGTACGTGGGGTTTCTAGAATTACTTATGCTGTTTCCTCCTCCTCATGACAGCCTTGCTGACTAGCTTTTGGGACACGAACTTTGGCCTTTGGATACCATATGAAGAGGCTGAGCATTAATGATAGCACTTGATCTCCTATGTGCCATTGCTCTGTTCTGCCCTGCACACAGTTGTCATTAAACTGTTGGTCCAGATCCCTCCCCTTCTTTACTCTCGGGCACAGCTCCAGCTCCATCCCCTCCCAGGGCCTGCCCAGCCAGTCAGTGGTGATGCATCTCTGGCCCTGGGACACTGCTGCATGGCCAGGCAGGAGCTGTTCTTCCACGTATTCCATGCCTGGGAGAGAGTGGAGCCAGCGTTGTCTCATTTTTTCAAAGTTGGTTTGTAACGGACTCCACATCTTTCTTTTGGTAAGAAGTTCTTCAGGCCACAGGAAAATGGTTTTACACCTTTTAGGAAAATGGTTGTTTACTTCATTGCCACAATTGCTGTTTTTAAGGCTTTGACATGAATGAAATTTAAATTAGATGGATTTAAAAACCCATTTTCAAAACTAATTAGTTGTGCTCGATGGATTCTTCCTAAGGCTTTTTTTAATGTTGCTTAGTTCCAACAGAGACATGAAATTGAATTTTAGTAATAATGAGTAATACAGAAGTAGCTCTTTTGGTTTGAAACTAATGTTGCTATGGAAACTGCATAGCAATCTATAGTCCGATTGAGTCTTCAATTAAAATAAATCCCTGAGTAATTTCATTTGTTTTAAAAGCTTTTTGAAAGAAGAAAAATGTTAATACTAATACTAGCCACTTGATGCTCATCCATTAAAAACAGCAGAGCAAAAGGGTTAAGCATACTATAGTTTCTGTAAATTCTGTTGTTTAAGAGACATGAGTTATGCTTATACTGTTACAAATTACCATGGTTTATGTTATAATGATGGAAACTAAAGAATATCTGTAGGTTTTTTCCATACTATTTTCCAGTCCCTGAAATTTGAGCTAAATAAACAATGTAGTTATATTTTAACTTAAATATATTTACTTCCTTAGTTTTGCTGCTTTTTCTTTTTTTGTCTGATGTTGGGAACAGTTCACCATGCAATTGTGTTCCTTCAGTTAAAACAGCTACTCCGTTTTAAACTTCTCCTATCGAAAAGCTCTGTATGTAACCATAAGTTTTTTGATAAGCTACTCAATTTGCACTTAAAAAAATTTTATACGTTGAGTTGAAATGGCCATTTTCTCAGAATAAAAAATCCATCAGTGAATAATCTCAGTGGACCCAACTCCAATAATAGACTTTCTCCATCTCAGCAGTGTCCATTAGTGTCACTTAAAAGCATTGGCATAGTTTCAGTCAGTGTAGTATTGTCAAGTATAAATAAAAGTAAAATGGATTTGAATACGATAGTTCAGATTAAAAGTATGTATGTAGCTCTTGTGCTAAAAGAACATGACTGTTTCATAATTTAATGGTATGCTCTGACAGTCAATAAACTACTCTGAAGAAGAGTAAGAAAAATCTTCAAGGTTATTATCAAAGTCAGTCAATTTTGTGACCTTGTAAAAACATGACAATGCCTGAAAAATACTTAGGATCTAAGGAGCGAAACGTGCCAACATTTTGAAAGTGGCAAGTGGTGGACATAATAGCTTTTAAACAGACATTGTGGGCCTGATTTTTATGGACTAGGTATATAAAATGCCATTATCAAAAGGAATCTTGGTTTTCCCTGATAAAAAATTTGCAAATTCTCTAATTAAAACCCCCAAAACTGTGATTAAAATGAAAGTTCCCTCACCCCGCCCCCCCAGCCTCCATGGCCCTGCTGGTGCCTCTTTACTCCCCCCTGCCATCCCCAGCCCTGCCAGAAGGGGCTCCCATCTGCCAGGGCTATGGAGCCAGGGACCCGGGTCCTCAGCCCCCTGCCCCTAATAGGATGTGGCAGCTGTGGCATCTGAGTGGAGCATGGAGCCCAAGTCTCCCAGCCCCACTGCCTGCTGCAGACTCAGGTGAGGGGTGGGGCTGTCTCCCCGCCACTGCACACACTCCTCAGGGGGCAGGGGAGACCTGTGCCCCCCAGATCTGTGTACAGGGCAGGGGTAGGGTGGGCTCCCTGCTGCGACCTTGGGCTCCTGCCCTCCCCCAGGGCCTCTGTAGCCCAGTAAGTGCAACCCGGTGCTGCAGGGCAGAGCAGGGCCGCACAAAGCTGCTTGCTACTGCGAGCTCCATGCTGCCCTGTCGGTGCATCCCCAGCAGCAGCAAGGAACTTCACTGCGCAGCCCTGCTGTTCCCTGCAGCTCCAGGTTGCACCTCCTGGGCTATAGAGGCCACAAGGGAGAAAAGTAGGGTGGGGAGTCCAATCCTACAGCACACACCTGCCCCCACCCCACATACAGATCTGTGGGGCATGGGTCTCCCTTCCCCCATGGAGTGCGTGCAGCAGTGAGGGAGCCAGCCCCACCCCTCGCCCCCCAAATGAGCCACCAGCAACCCCATCCTGCTGTCCACTGAGGGTCTGTAACTGCATGTTATGGCCTGGGGCCCAAGCCCCACACGCCACCTGGCTGGGGAGCCTCAACCCCAGCCCTACCCAACTCCTCCCTCTGGTGGCCTCAGTCTCCGCCCCCACTTACCTGCAGGAGCTGCTCTCCAGGCTGCCTGGCAGCCATGAGTATATACATGCACATGGTGCCCCCTGCCTGACTTTCCTCCTCCTGCTCCCTCCCAGCCCTCTGCAAGCTGGAACAGAGTTCTTTGCAAAACTGAAACATCTGCGGTTTTCTCCTATAAAATGAGAAATCCATGTTTTCCTCCAGCAAAAGGAGGAAGAGGGCCAATGTGGTTCCCATCTTCAAAAACGGGAGGAAGGAGGACCCAGGAAACTATAGGCCAGTTAGTCTAACCTTGATCCTGGGTAAGCTTTTTGAGAGAACTATCCTGGCACATGTCCAGGAGGGGCCAGCAGGGGAGATTATGCTTAGGGGCAACCAACACGGGTTCATTAGAGGCAGATCCTGTCAGACGAACCTGGTGGCCTTCTATGACCAGGTCACCAAATCCTTAGATGCAGGGGTAGCAGTGGACATAGTCTTTCTGGACTTTCAGAAGGCTTTCGACACTGTCTCTCACCCCATTCTCATTAAAAAACTGGGGGACTGTGGTATTGACACCTATACAGTCAAATGGGTCGCCAACTGGATGGGAGGCAGCACCCAGAGAGTGGTGGTGGATGGGTCATTTTCAACCTGGAGGGATGTGGGCAGTGGGGTCCCCCCAGGGCTCGATCCTCGGGCCCGCAGTGTTCAACATCTTCATCAATAACTTGGACAAGGGGGTAAAAAGCACCCTGTTCAAATTTGCTGGTGACACCAAGATGTGAGGGGATGTGGGCATGCTAGAAGGGAGGAATAGGCTGCAATCAGACCTAGACGAGTTACTGGGGTGGGTGGATGAGAACAGGATGGGTTTCAACACTGACAAATGCAAGGTGATGCACCTGGGGTGGAAGAACCAGCACCATACCTACAGGTTGGGGAACTCCCTTCTCGTCAGTGAGAAAAGGATCTTGGAGTCGTCATTGATGCCAAGATGAACATGGGCAGGCAGTGTGGGGATGCAGTCAGGAAGGCCAGCCGCACTTTGTCAAGCATCCACAGATGCATCTCAAGCAGGTCCAAGGAGGTGATCCTCCCCCTCTATGCGACACTGGTCAGGCCACAGTTGGAGTACTGCATCCAGTTCTGGGCGCCGCACTTCAAGAGGGATGTGGACAACATGGAGAGGGTCCAGAGGAGGGCCACTTGCATGATCAGGGGGCAGCAGGGTAGGCCCTATGAGGAGAGGCTCAGGGACCTGAACCTGTTCAGCCTCCACAAGAGAAGGCTGAGGGCAGATCTAGCGGCCTGTTACAAACTAGTCAGAGGGGACCAGCAGGCATTGGGGGAGTCTCTGTTCCCCCAAGCACTACCAGGAGTGACTAGAAATAATGGTCACAAGCTGGCACAGGGTAGATTCAGACTACACATCAGGAGGCGCTACTTCACAGTCAGGGTGGCTAGAATCTGGAACCAACTTCCAATAGAAGTGGTGCTGGCTCCTACCCTGGGGGTCTTGAAGACAGGGCTATACAAACACCTTGCTGGGGTCATTTGACCCCAGTACTTTTTCCTGCCAAGGCAGGGGGTCAGACATAACGATCTGTTCAGGTCCTTTGACCCTACAAACTATGAAACTATGAAAAGGGAAAATCTCTGTTTTTCTCTATTTTTCTGTGGGAAATGGAAAACCCAGGTCCCTGATTTATCGGGCTTGTTTGTACAAATGTAACTAATTTACCTTTCACATCAAAAAAATTACCTTATTTTGAAAATACAACATAATGAGCTATATGTCTACAAATTTAGGGGTGTTGCTGGACTAGCCAGAAGCTTAATTTAAGTATCATAATGTGTTTTAATAGAAAATAGTGTTTTATGCCAGTGCCCTCATTTCTGGTACTTTTATGATTTGTTTTTTTTCCCTAAGGCAGCCTTTTACACTTCCAACTATCTTCCTAACATATGGTGAGGTTATCCTACATTGCAAGTACAAGTGACAAACTGAAGAATTCATTGTAATCTTGAGGATTAGAATCATGTCCTCTCCATTAAAATTGATATCTCAAGATGCATCAAGATGATATGTCATCTCGTCTCTGGTTGAGTATAATATAACTCCTTTACTTTTTGTTGAGGAATTAAAAGATCACTGTTGCAAATTGGTAGGAGTCAATCAGTGTCATTAACTAATTATTCCAAAAATAAGGTGGTCTTGTCTGTTGATTGTGAAATAGTTTAAATAGATTGATATATTTGTGCCTCTGCTTCCCATCTGTAAAATGGTAATAGAGAAGTTAAGGCCAGGATTTCAAGTCAAGTAAGAGACGGAATGGAGGCCCAGAATGCTGGACTTTCAGTTTTGTGCCCTTTCCAGTAGGTGTTGAGTACATCAAGAGATATATCATTTTTGTTGTTGCTCATTTGAGAACAATTGGTAGTGATACTTAGCCTTCTTTTCTTACAAAAAAAAAATGTAGTAGGGGTGCACTGATAAGAGATTTTTGGGGCCAATTATTTAAGGAGACATATTGGCCGATACTGATCTGATTTCCAATGCAGCTGCCTCCAGCTGGTAAGTCCAGTATGGTGGAAGTGGAGGAAGGAGGGAAGGGGCATGGTGGGGTGCAGATCAACGCCCCTGCGGTAAGGGAAGGGGCAGAGACAGGCGCTGCCTGGGCGGGTGGGCCAGAGGTGCAACTCGTGAGGGGGGTTCCCACTGCTGCTTCCACCTCAGGGCGGGAGCGTATGCCCCCCAGATCCACATGGGGCAGGACGGGCTGCAGCCAGAGCTGTGCAGGGCTCCTTTTGGTGGGGTCTGGGCTCAGAGCAGGTGTCAGCAGTGCTGAGAGGATGCTGCATCCACCCCAAATTTCACTGCTGCTCCACTCCCAGCGCCGCTGCTGCCAGCCACCTGGAGCAGCCCCAGCTCTTCCCGGTGCATGCAGGGAGGTAGGGAATTGAGCCAGGGCTACACTGGGTGGCTGGCAGCTGCAGCTCTGGGAATGGAGCAGCAGTGAAATTTAGGGTGGATGCAGCATCCTTCCAGTGCTGCCAGCACCCACTCCAAGCCCTGCCCTGCCCCACAAAGATCTAGGTGCACACACCCCCTTCCCCCTCCCAGGGTGCAAGGCAACAGGGTGGGAGCCAACTTGATGAGCTGCAGGTCTGTCCTGTGCCCCACTCTGCCCCATCTGGGCAACACCTGTTCCTGCCCCTGCCTTCTTCCTCACTGCAGGGGAGTTGATGTGCCCCCCTGCCCCTTACTCCCGCTCCTTCCACCACACCAGATTTACCAGCTGGAGGCAGATCTCCACACTGCCAGCTGTGCTTCTCGCTGCCTGAGTGCTGTGCTGCAGCTGCACGCAGCACAGGCATTTATCAGCCAAATTATCGGCCCCATCAGGCCGATATTCGATACAGCCAGTTTTCTGTATATCAATCCAATATCAAACCAATATATCAGCGTACCTATTACAAACATTTTTTTAAGGAATATTTTTATGCAGAAAGGTAACGAGGGCCATGCTGCTTTCAGGGCTTTTAATATCCACTAACCCATAGCATTACAGAGGAAGTCTTCCTAGGTAGAGGCTTCAACTTCAACACATCATTTTTTTTTAACGAAAAATTCTTAGCATTCTAAGCATTTGCCTTATAACCTCAAAAATGAAGCAACTATGAAATTGCTCTAATTTCTGAGTCTGGTTTCGGAATCTCTGCTGCAACAAAGAGCTTTTTAAGCTTTTAAGAGAGTTGAAATGTGAATAATTTTGTCAGTGGCAAAATCATTAGAAGAATTGGATCAAATTCACTTTGCAACTCAAGAGATCCATAAGCAGCAGCAATGACATTTACTAGTGATTTATGAGGAGAAATAATAAAAAAAAAACCCAGAAGCATGGAGACAGACTTAACCCATTCACAGTAATCAGGAAGCTGGTGGGAAGGGTAGAGGGGGGAATGCTCAAACTCACTTCTTTCAGATTAGGGAAGGATAGAACAGCAAAGACCATGGCAACTTGGGACAGCATGGTTTTGGACAAAGAACCAGAGGTAAAAGATACCATCTCTTTTTCAACACCTAGAAGAGGGATTCACTGTTTTTTAAAGAAACCTGCTAACTGGCTATACTGAAAAATTAAACTCTTGGGTAGGGAAAGAAATAGCACCCTCCCCTTTTGCAGCAGTTGGTGTAGTTTTGGCTTCCCACTAGTGCAAAGTCTTGTACAGTGAACATCTTCTCCTATTATATGGTCTTTTAGCTGTTATTTGTTCAGTAACAGTTTTCAGCTTCATGAGAAACCAAGGGTTGGGGAGAGAAGTTCTTTTTTCAAGGCCATAAAAATGCACTTAATCATTCTCCAAAATCCTGGTTGCATCTAGATGAGACCAGCATGTCAGTAAGAGTGTGCAGTAGCTCGTTACTACTGTGCATTAGCATCGCATGGCAGGAACCGTGATGTGATGCTGCTGTACAGTAGTAACAGGCTACTGCACAGTCAGTGTCACTTAAAAGCTGTTTAGTGACACTACTGCTCAGTAACTCTGGTTATTTAGTACTTGTATAAACAAATAACTTTGCAGTCAATTAGTACTAGTTTATACAAGTATTAAATGACCATGCAGTAAAGACTGCGCAGTCAGCATCTCATGTAGACATAGCCACTGGGTTCCTGTGCAGGGAAGTACCATAAGAAAGAACAATAAAAGCAAAGACTAGGGAAGAGGTTAAGAATATTATGAGACATATTGACTCCTTTTTGTCTTATTTTCCTCTTAATCTAAGGAGGAAAATAAACTATCAGATTTTGATAAATAAAATTCCCAAGCATACAACTAAGAATGGCTCTTTCCAAGGAAAATGTTATCATTGTGATAAAAAGGAGCCTCTTCACTGTAGAAATAGAACAAGATCAAGAGGAAATTAGACTTGTCCCTAAAAGACAGTGATTTTCTACAATAAACAACACAAAACTATTTTTGTTTCCCTATTTCTACTTCTTCAGTATCTGTTTTAGGTAGAAAGCCTGTTTTCTTGAAGAAGCTTAAATAGGGAAAACCTTCCAAAAGAAGATCCATGAATGTCTAAGTTATGAAATTATAGAAATAGCAAAGTAAGATAATTAATCTGTGGTACAAGATCCTAAAGTCATAATGCTAGTAGCTGCAAGTAAAAATAGTTAGTCAAAGTTATTTTTCCCCAAAGCGTAGGGAAAAAGTTTAAAGCCTAAGGTGGTAAATGTTGCTTTTTCTTTTTATTTGTGCTCACTGTGCCTGTACAGTCAAAGCTAAGAACAAAGAACTGAGAAAACTTTAACTTGCATATCTTTTGGGTTGAAGTATCAGCCAAAAAAGGACAGTGAAACCAATGAACCCAATGAAGACTGAACTTCTATATATTGCAAGTGGAAACCCTCAAATTTTGCTAATGTATTTTAGATCTTAGTTCTGCCTCCAAAATATTGACCAATTTTGGAGTAAAAATTCTAAAAGAGCATGTATTGAAGATTAGTATTTTGCTGGTTTTAATGAACAATATGTTAGCTCAGGGTCCTAATTTTATTGTTGCAGCTTTAAGTGTGCTTTAAAGAAGAAAAGACCTGCTTAGTTATTGCTTCCACCTTGAAGAGACTACTTTATAGCTTAATGACATTGTTTAGATTTTTTTTAGATATTCAGCTTAACTGAATATCTTAACTTTCCCTTCCTCTTTCCCAATTCTTTCACTTTCCAGCCACATATATCTCCTTGTAGGACCCTAAACTCAGCTTACCTGTCTTTAAATCTCTGCACATATTTGGAGGTAATTGTGCCACACTATGCATGTTTTAGACGCATTTAGAGCCATTCTATATACATTTAACTTGTTTGGTATTTCACCATAAGTCAGCCTGTCCAGTCTTTTGATATTTTCCATTTCCGTAGACCAGTTTAATTTGTCAGTCTCTTTCCAGTAGCAGGGTATGCTGAACAGAATTCTGTATTAATGTATTGTGATACCAAAGTCTTGTAAAAGGAGGACTGTGAAATTACATCCACCCAGTATGCAGTCCAAAACTATACTGTTAATTTTTGTTGCTATTTTGTATAATAAATTCATCTATGTTTTGCATAGCCTTTTTCAGCAATAGATAATATCTCTTCTGCTTTTACGTTTCTCCCTTTTGTTAATCTAGTTCAAGTTACTGAAAATTTTACTCTAATATGTTTACTTGTATTTCTCAGTGTTGCAGAGTCTCCCCAATAAGTATCTTTCATGGGTTTCATTAACAGTGAGTTTGTTTGTTCCATATTATTAATAAAGATGCTGAAGAGGTCAGATCTTAACACTGATCCCTTCGCAGTAACCTCATCTTTGTATATGTTTTGGCTTTTAATTTTACCATCAAAATACTTTAGTCAATTCTCAATATACATATACTTGCCTAGCCAAGTCAATTTCAGTTAATTTTGGGAGTAAGATTTCCTAAAAGCTTGTGTTAGATGTTTTCTAAGCTTCAACTGCTTTCTGCCTACTTGTTTAGGACTCAGTTATGAAGTTTCTACAAGGTAGTATGGAGCTGTGCTGCCCCAGGGGCAGCCCATGTTGTAATTGAGACTCATTTCTCATTTTATGCTCTCTTACTTCGTGTGCATGGGAGGGCCCTTTCCAATTATTCCTGAATTAGTCTTCAGGCTTGCCAGATATATGCGTCTGTGTTTTAATGTGAGTCTGAATTTCTACAAAATATTCTAAAAATGCTACTGGTTGGACATAATGCTCACAAATATTTTATACTGTGATTCTTATTATCCTGAAATAAGAATAGGCTATATGAAATGACCTAGTTGAAGTGTTCAAGAACTGGGTCTTCTCAAAAGTGGTTGTTATTAATCAGATATTGTGTTACAGTATTACAGTCCTTCATACCTTCATTCCACTGTTCTACCTCGTTCAGTTCTGTTTGGCTTGCATAACATAAAAATAATTTGATAATGTCAAAGATAGTTTCATTATTTCAATTGATGCAATACATTCTCTTAGCTGTGTCCATTATTGCAATCTGATGCACACTCTTCTTAGCAAAATCAGCATGTCAGCATATTGTGCATCTCCATGAACTCTGTGGCAACAGTAAGCAATAGTGGCCTATTCAACTATCTTCAGTTTTCCCTTTTTTTTTTTTTTTTTTCCTTTTTCAGGAAAATTTCATGGAAGTTATTAGAAACCAGGAGTTTCTATTATTGCCAGCCACTGAAATTGCAAAGCTCTTAGCAAGTGATGATATGAATATTCCTAATGAAGAAACTATACTGAATGCACTCCTTACATGGGTTCGACATGATTTGGAACAGAGAAGGAAGGATCTTAGTAAGCTGTTGGCTTACATTAGGCTGCCTTTGCTTGCTCCACAGGTAAATTATTACAAATACAAAATACTTTCCTCCCCTAAATTATATCCTTTTTTAATGGACAAGCTCCTACAGTCTATGCCGAAGCTTTCATAGAATTATATAGCGATTTGACTCCTTAGAAAAATAAATACATAGTCACGTTGCAGAATATTCCTGCATTATAAGGTCAGTGACTGTTCCTGGATGAACTGCAGGATTTTACAACATGAAGATGAGATCAGTCAGAATCATATAAGAATGAGGCAAAAACTTAAGTAAACAGGAACATTTTGTTTCAATTTCAAACATCTGAGAAAAATGTTTTGCACATCTTATTGGTATGGTATTGGTAAGTACATGGTTTCAGGAATATAAGTGCCTCTTAAGCATCATATTTATGGGAATTATACCATTTATTTTTTTAATGAACTTCTGTCCATCGTCAAAACTCACCTAGAGATCTGGGACGTATAGAATTAGAAAGTTATCTTGAACTGTTTTCTCCATTTATTCTCCTTTTTGGACTCTGTATGCCCCTTTATATAGAATCATAGAACTGTATGGTTGGAAGAGAGTATTAAATGTCAGCTAGTCCAATTTCTTGCATAACTGTAGGATGTGCTATTCCTAAACATGCCAGACAAATGCTTTTCCAGCCTTTTCTTGAAAATCTCTAGTGAAGAAGGTTCCAGAATTTACTTGGGCAGCTTATTCTATTGTCCTACTGCTATTTATAGTTCTTTCAATTAGGTAGGATTTTGTCTCTGTTTGTATTCCAGTGGATGAGAACGCCAGGTGCTCTGGACTCCTTGGTATAATTGCTTTTATCAATAAGTTGTAGTACATTATAGTCCTGTGTTAGTGTTCTGCCGTGGTGTTGTACAGATAATCCATGCTTGATCTCCTTACCCTGTTGTTTATATAATAGCACTTTATATCAGGTGAAAGGGCTTTAAAAACTGAAAACTTTCAACAGCCTTGTGAGGTAATGAAAGGCTTGTCCACATTCTAGGGTGAAAAAACTAAGGGTGTGGACAAAAGTGACAATTTTTGCCTGATCTGACCACAGAAAGTAGTTTATAGCTGCAACCAAACAAAAGTGCATGGCTGTAGACAGCTTCAAAAATGGCTGATAGGGTGAAAATATGACCTCTCATTGCATGGGGTATCAGATGAAAATGTTTCAAAATGTGCCATCTTCTGTAACTTGTGTCTGTGGAGGTCCCAGCCTGTCAGTGTTTTCAGAATAGGAGGGAGGAAAGGGAGCAGAGGGAGTTCAGGTTGGGGGGTTTTATTCTACCCCCCAAGGGTGGGGTGGGTGTTTTGGAGCCTGCCCAAGGTGGGCAGGGGTCCAGTTCACCCACCTCACTCTTCAGAGCTCCCTCCACTGCCTTTCCCCACTCTCATTCTGAAAGCAGCCACCACTGACAGAGTGGCCATTGCTATGAGCCCACAGCTAGATTCCCCACCCCCCAGGAACCAACAGCGAACTTCTGTTTTGTCTGGGGTAACGGTGCAACTCAGAACACTTTGCAGAAAAGGTTCTGAATTACATCTGAGAGCTGCACTTCTGTCAAGAGATCATAATGAAAGCTTCATTGGGTCTCTTTTTGCCTTTCACCCTACACCCTCTTCCTGGTAGGAGAGATTGGATAGAAAGTATTTCCTGTGGGTACTTGTATTTGACTACTCCATATGCAATGGCAATATTCTCAGTGGCATCGCTGACTTTGTCATTTACTTTGTTTAGGAACATATTGAAGTCTGAGCCGATTGACCTGCAGGAAGTTGTTATTTGTTGTTCGGTATTTAACTGCTTATTTATTCTTTTTGTTTCTTTCCATCTTCTCTAATTGAAACCATTCTTGGAAATAGACACTACAGAAATTAATATATAAATACATAATTATGTGAAGTTAGTCTGAACCGGGAATTAGTTAGGAGACTTTCAGGTTAAAACAGCAAAACAATACCAGATTGCAATCGCTGTTCTGTCTCCCACCTTTTTTCACATCTATACTTGCATTCCATGATTCTGTCACTTTGTATTTCTTTACTTTTAGAAAAACTGTTTAAAATGAAAGTATTTTAAAACAAAATAGAATTTCATCCTTCAAAAGGAATTAACATTATTTACAATGCAGTCAAGAAATTTTGTTGAAACTCCAATAATACTATTACATCTGACCACCAGTAATTACAGTATGGTGTTTCATTACATGATCACACATCATTAGGCAATGTGACACACTTTTCAGCAGACACAATACGATATAATGAAAATATTTCTAATTTTATGCTAGAAGAATGGAAGCTATTTGGAAGAAAGGAAACCAGAAAATTGGAGAGGTCACTAAAATCAATAACATTGTAGGTAGAGATTTTGAGGACTATTAGATTCATACACACTTAAAGAAATCATGGAGAAGTATTATAGGATTTAGAGGCAGAGGTAGAAAAACTATAATAGGAGCTTGGTTTCATCAGTTGTATTTATAATAATTTCTTTAAAGCTAGCATTCTCTGTTCTAGTATATCTGCTTATTGACAAAATCAGCATCTCAGGCATCATTTTGATGTTGCAGAGAGAGGCTTGTGATATGGTTGATTATGTATATTAAATGTTTGCTAAGTGCCAGTGGCTATTATGCGGTCTTTGAAATTGTACCAAAATGTCGATTAACTGCATTTATAGTTGAGAGAAATTCAGCTTCCTTTTTCTCGGAAGCACTTAGTGCTTTAGGCAGTTTTCTTTTCTGATATTCTTTTTTAACAGCTTTATAAGATTATTTCAAATTATAGCAACCTCATAACATTCCTCTGCATCCGTTTTTCAGATGTGATTATAATGTTAATGTATTGAAATTTGGTGCAAGGATCTACAGAAATAATAAAACCCTTGGAAACTTTGGATTCATGTAATAAGTCAATTCTTAAGTTGTTGTAATGGGGAGCATTTATTTACAGAGATTTACGATGCAGCAGGCTCATTCACAAAAACACACAATTTTCTGCTTACAGATAGCTTTAGAAGTTATTTACTTTTTAGTTAGAATTATTCTCATAGAGCTAAGCCTCATGCTATGATAAATCCCAGCTCCTTCAGAGTTCTTTATTGGGGTGAGCAGATAAGTTGCATTTCCAAATTACAAATATAGTTTTACAAGAAATATTGATCTATGTTGATTTAGAATTTCTCTCCCACATCCACCCATCAAAGGTAAAGCGTTGCTGGTTGAGGATTACCTTGGTATTGCTTCTCACTAGTACTGGAATACAAGAAAGCATATTTTAATGTGTACTCCTGAAATCTTTTTCTGGAAGGATGCAGTATTTGACAGTGTTGTAGATGTGATCAGCTTGAATTCACATAATATGTTCAGTTAATTAAAAGGTTTTTGCAGAAATATACATGGAATTATATCTAGTTATTTTAAGTTCAGGAACAGTGCGCCAAACAGGACCAAAGTGCCAAATGAAAGGCAGTATTGAAACACTGACGCTAATACACATAAATAAATGGAAGGCATTCTGACATTTATAACACTAGAACTTTAGGTATACCCATTTTTTAATAATGAAATGGTAGTTTAAGGTTATCAAAGTAGCAACCACAGCTTTGTCCAAAAAAAAAAAGCTCAGGGAGCTGTCTTTCAAGTGACAGTGGTAAAAATCAAAGCAAGTTTTGTTCCTTCTTACGGATAAAATAGACATTGGCTTTCAATTTGATTTTTTTTTAAACAATACATTTGCTGCTCATGAATATTGTGTAAAAGCCAAGTATTAAACTTTCATTATGGAATGCTACAGTAGTCTCGGCAGAAGGCTGAGCAGAGTGGCACCTGTTAGGGGCTAACACAGGGGTGGGCAAGGTACAGTTCTCTTCCTTCTCATACCCCACAACTGATATTAGTGCCCTATGGTTACAGGAATCTATTCACTTTATCAAAAGAGAAATCTATACATTTGAGCATATGAGTTGCAGGACTAAAACATATTTTGAAGTTTCCAGTCCATGGCTGCAATGATTTTAATACCACTAGATTAGATGTATTGCTGGAGCAATGATGATTGTTGAGCCACATATGCAGTTTCATGATAATCATGAAAGTAGTTTTCAAATATTTGAAAGGCTGCCATAAAGCAAAGAGAGAACAACTTTTCTCCCTTGCCATGGAGTGCAGAACACAAAGTAGTGTGTTTAAACTTCGGCAAATTAGATTTAGATTAAATCTCAAAAGAAACTTCTTTATTGTTGTGACACTAGAACAATGGAACAAACTGGGCACATCTACATGTGCATTAATGCACCATAACCCATTATTACAGGTACTAACTTAATGTGCCATAAGCGTTGGCATACATTTTTTACATGATGCTAATGCACAGTAGATTAATATTGCTTTGCATTAGCATAGCTTTCACAGTGACACACTAATACACAGTAGAATTAGTTTACTGTGCTTTTAGCATGTTGTGTAGGTACACCCTCTGTTTAGGGCAGGGATTTGTAACTTATAGCACCTGGGCCAAATCTGGCACATGAGGCAGTCCAGTCTGGCGCACTGATGTGATCTGACACAGGGTGCAGAGGCTTATGACCCAAAGTGATGGCTGGGTCCCAAGCTCTGGCCTCTGCCAGGGAAAGGCTGCCAACCCCTGATGTAGAGAAATTGTGGAATCTCTGTTATTGGAAGTTTTTAAGAAGAGGTTTGGATAGGCATTTGTCCGGAATAACACATCCCACATTTGTTCAGGGGATTAGAGTAAGTGAACCTTGACAGTCTTCTAGTCCTGTGGTTCTGTTGCTCTAATGTGAAAGACAAATTTGAAATCAAGAGATATTTCCCTCTGGCTATATTGTCAGTGATGATGGGGGAAGGTGTTTGTCTTCCTTTGGAATAATGAGTAGGGATCATTCATTAAGATAAGAAGAACTCAAAACCCCTTTTTTTTTTCAGTGTTTCAAAGCAAGGCTGTCCATAATCGGGTGGGCAATTATTTCGGGCGGAAGGACGCTTACTGAGTTTTGGCAAGCCAGCAAGAGCCACATGACAGGCAGCCAGGGGCAGATAAATATTAATTTTCTAAATTTTTTAGGGGCCCCATGGCCTGGATAGAATGGTCTGGTGGTCCGCATCTGGCCCACGGACCGCGTTTTGTCCACCCCGGTAACTGGTGACCCACAGCCTGCATGTGGCCTGTGAGGGGTTAAGTTGCTTCTGCCCAGCCACTGCTTCCCGTTACTCCAGCTGCAACGGCAGCCAGAATCTCTGGGCTCCCCACCTTCCTCTGGCTTCTGCCTCCTGCCCCACCCCACAGGGTGGGACAGAGCAGTGTTGAAAGTGGCAGAGGAGCCAGAGGCTGTGTAAATGCATGATAGGGGCGGGGAGCAGAGACTCCTACATGGTGCAGCAGGGGGAGTGTCTGCCCAGCATGCAGCCAGGGGCCTGTGGCTCATCCTAGTTTGCAGCCATGTGGTCCCAACTGGTGTGATCTGTGGTACGTTTGGCCCACAGCTGCTTATCAGATAGACAGCCCTGTTTCAAAGTGTATGTTAAAATGCAAGTGTTGTAAATACTATCAATTAGTATATTTTTACACTTTTGGGATTGGTATGATTTCCTGAAGAATGTGCATTTTAAATTAGGCACCAATATTTTGAACAAAATATCTCATTGGGATGAGATTCTTTTAACCTGCTGTTTATCTAGTGATTCAACACTTTAATTTTTTTTCCAGTTTCTGGCAGATATGGAAAATAATGCACTCTTTAGAGATGACATTGAATGTCAAAAACTCATTATGGAAGCAATGAAGTACCATCTGTTACCAGAGAGACGACCCATGTTACAAAGTCCTCGCACAAAGCCTAGAAAGTCAACAGTAGGAGTATTGTTTGCAGTTGGAGGAATGGATGCAACAAAAGGTACTGGTTTATATAATGACTGTTGATGGCAACATACACTGAAAATCCATTGAACTGACTTTTAATGAAACATCATTAGATACTTACATAGCATACAAATTACAGCTTTCATAGAAACCATAAAAATAAGCCTGGAGAGGACCTTGAGAGGTCATATTTCTTCCTACTGTCCCAAGGCAGCATCAACTGTACCTAAAGCATTCAGGATCTGTATTTGTCCAGATTTTCTTAAAATCATTTAGTGACAATTTCTTAGGTAATCTATTCCAATGTTTATCCTTACTGATGGACAGTTTTTTCTTAATGTCTAACCTAAATGTCCCTTGCTGCAGTAAAAGCTTTTTGCTGGACATGAAGAACAGTTTCTAACCTTCCTATTGTATTAAATTTTAAACTGCGTAAGGCATTATCATGTCTTCCCTCAGGCTTCCCTTATTCATTAGTCTTTCCTTATAGGTCATATTTTCTATACTCGTCATTTTTCCTCTGGACTCTCTCCAATTAGTCCACATCTTTTTGCAAATGCGGTACCTAAAATGAAACACAGTATTCCAACTGAAGAGAATGAAAGGAATAGCTCTCATATCTTTAGTGGGACATGCCTCTTACCCCATCCCAGTATGACAGTAGCTTTTTTCGTAACAGTATGACATTGTGAACCCATATTCAGTTTGTGAGCCACTCTTACCCCCAAATCCTCTTCTGTGGAACTTTCAAAGGTTACATATAATAACATATCAAAGTCACAAATAAATATTCATTTTTTTCTTTAAGTAATAAATGTATATGTGACAAGATGGGCTTTGGAGTGGCTGCAGTGCTCCCTAGGGGCCATGCTGATCCTGCCTTACTTCAGTTTCTCACAGTATCCCCTCTCAGTCTCACCCATCATGCCTTGATGGAAATAGTCTGTTGTGGCAGAAAGCTGCCTCCAGAGACCTGGAGTGATTTTTATTGATGATTTGCCTGAAGAACAGATATGGAGCCCTTACAACAGAGGAGGAGGAGCATGTTCCAATGGTGGAAGAAGCCAAGCCAGGCATTCCCAAGTTTGGGAGGATTTTGACCACTGCCATCAGGAGAAACTAACAGGTGGTGGTGGTTGGAGACTGCATTCTGCAGGGGATGGAGGCATCCATCTTCCAGCCTGACTTGCTGTCTGAGGAGATCTGAGCCCAGAGCCCAGATCCAAGATGTCATGAAGGGATTACCAAGACTCATCTGGCCCTCAAAGTTACCCCATTCTACTCACCCATATAGGCACCAGTGATACTGCCAAGAAAGACCCTGAGCAGATCAAAAGTGATTACAGGGCTCTACATGCAAGAGTGAAGGGCACGGGAGTAGGTGGTGTTCTCCTCAATCCTTCCCATTAGGGAGAACGGTGCAGGCAGGGGCAGACACATGCTGCAGATCAATAAATGGTTGCACTGATGGTGTCTCCAGGAGAGCTTTGGCTTTTTTGACCACAGGATGTTGTTCCAAGATGTAGGATTGCTAGGAAGAGGTTGGATCCACCTGACTAGGAGAGGGAAGAGCATCTTCACAGATGGGCTCACTAATCTGAGGATGGCTTTAAACTAGGTTTGCCAAGGGATGGAAAGCAAAGCCCTGAGGTAAGTGGGGAAGTGGGTGACCTGGAGGAAGCACAAGCAGAAGGGGGCAACAAGGGAAGCCTTTTCATTCATTCTTCCTGACAAAGTAGGACAATTGGCTAGTTACCTCAGGTGTCTATACATGAGCCTCTGTGCCCTTCACCCTTGCACCCAGAGCCCTGTAATCACTTTTGATCTACTCAGGGTCTCTCCCTGGCAGTATCATGGGTGCCCACATGGATGAACAGCATGGGGTAGTCCTCATACAGTCCCAGAACTGATGTGATTGGAATAACAGAGACTTGGTGAGAGAGCTCACATGACTGGAACACTGGGTGGGTATAAACTGTTCAGGAAGGACTGGATGAGAGAGGAGGAGTAGGAGTTTCTCTTTATGTAAAAGAGCTGTATGATTGCTCGGAGCTCCTGTATGCAACTGGAGACAGACCTGTTGGAAGCCTCTGATTTCAGGTCAGAGCAATAAGGGTGATGCTGTGGTGCGGGTCTGCTATAGTGCACTACACCAGGAGGATGAAGTGGATGAGGCTTTCTTCAAACAGCTAGCAGAAGTTTCCAGATCACAGGCCCTGATTCTCATGAGGGACTCTAATCACCCTGATATCTGATGGGAGGCCAATACAGCAGTGCCCAGGCAATCCAGGAAGTTTTTGGAGAATGTTGGGGACAACTTCCTGGTACCAGTGTTGGAGAGGCGAACTAGGGGCCATGCTTTTGACCTGCAGCTCACAAACAGGGAAGAATTGGTGGGGAATGTAGTACTGGATGGCAACTTGGGTAGCAGTGACCATGAGATGACTGAGTACAGGATCCTGAGGAAAGGAAGGCAGAAGAGCAGCAAGGTAAGGACCATGGACTTCAGAAAAGCAGATTCCTTGGGAGGCCAGTCTGAGGGGGAGAGGAGTCAAAAAAAGCTTGCTTTATTTTAAAGAAACTTTACTTGGGGTGCAGAAAAGAACCATCCCAATGTACAGAAAGACTAGCAAGTATTGGCAGACCAGTTTGGCTTAACAGAGAACTCTTCAGTGAGGTAAGCACAAAAAGAAAGATTACAAGAAATGGATACTTGGATGGACAGCTAGGAAGTAGTATAAGAGTATTGCTCAGGCATGCAGGGATGAAATCAGGAAGGCCAAAGCACAACTGGATTTGCCACTAGAAAGGGACATGAAGGGTTTCTATAAGTATGTCAGCAACAAGAGGAAGATGAGGGAAGATGTGGGTCCCTTAGTAAGTAGGGAGGCAACCTAGTGGCAGATGATGTGGAAAAGAGAAATCTATCCAGATAATGAATGCTTTTTTCACTTCAGTCTTCACAGGCAAGGTCAGCTCCCAGACACGTCACTTGGCAGCACAGTTTGGGGTGGAGCTGAGCAGCCGACAGTGGCAAAAGAATAGATTAGGGACTATTTAGAAAGCTGGACATGTACAAGTCCACGGGGCCGAACACAGCACACCTGAGGGTGCTGAGAGATTTGGCCACTATGACTAAAAAAGTGCCAGCCATTATCTTTGAAAACTTATGGCTGTTGGAAGAGGTCAGGGGGATTCAAAAGGGGAAAATATAGTGCCCATCTTTAAGAAAGGGAAGAAGGAGGATCCAGGGAACTACAGACTGCTCACCCTCATACCTCAGTTTCTGGAAAAATCATGGAGCAGATACTGAAGGAATCTATTTCTAAGCACTTGGAGGAGAAGAAGGTGGTTAGGAACAGTCAGCATGGATTCACCAAGGACAAGTCATGCTTGACCAACCTGATTGCCTTCCAGGATGAGATGACTGGCACTGAGGAAGCAGGGACAGGAGTGGACATGATATACCTGGACTTTAGCAAGGCTTTTGACACATTCTCCAACAACAGTCTCACAATCTAACAAAGTACGGGTTGGCCGAATGGACTATAAGGTGGATAGAAAATTGACTGGATCATTAGGCTCAGAGAGTAGTAATCAATGGCTCAATGTCTAGTTGGCAGCTGGTATCAAGTGGAGTGCCCCAGGGGTCAGTCCTATGGGTAGTTTTGTTCAATATCTTCATCAATGACCCAGAAGATGGGATGGGACTGCACTTTCAGCAAATGTGTGGATGAAACCAAGATGCGGAGTGTGGTAGATATGCTGGAGGGTAGAACTAAGATTCAGAGAGACTTAGAGAAATTAAAGGACTGGACCCAAAGAAATTTCATGAGGTTCAGTAAGGACAAGTGCAAAGTCCTACACTTAAAACGGAGTAATTCCATGCACTGGTACAGACTGGGGGCTGACTGGCTGGGCAGTAGCTCTGTAGAAATGGATTTGGGGGTTACAGTAGACAATAAGCTAAATACAAGCCCACAGTGTGCCCTTGTTGCCAAGAAAGCTAACGACATACTGGGCTGCATTTGTAGGAGTGTTGCCAGCAGATCATGGGAAGTGATTATTCCCCTCTGCATTATTCAGCACTGGTGAGGCCACATCTGGTGTACTATGTCCAGTTGTGCCCCCCATTACAGAAAGGACATGGACAAACTGGAGAGAGTCTGATGGAGGGCAATGAAAATAGTTAAGGGGCTGAGGAAAATGACTTCTGAGGAGAGGCTAAGGGAATTGGGTTTATTTAGTCAGCAGAAGAGAAGACTGAGAGGGGATTTAATAGCAACCTTCAGCTACCTGATGGGTGGTTACAAAGAGGATGAAGCTAGACTGGTTTCAGTGGTGGCAGATGGTAGAACAAGGAGCAATGGTCTCAAGTTGCAGCGAGAAAAGTTGAAGTTAGATATTAGGAAGCATTTTCTCACTCGGAGGTAGTAAAACACTGGAACAGGTTACCCAGAGGGGTTATGGAATCTCCATCCTTGGAGGTATTTAAGACGTGGGTAGACAAAGGCTTGGCTGGGCTTGATCTAGTTGGGTTGATTCTGTTTTGAGCAGGGGGTTGGACTAGACGACCTCCTTAGGTCACTTCCAACCCTAATTTTCTATGATTCTGTGATGCCCTAACCCAAACTTAACTTAGTCAGATCTCAGTCCACTACCAAAACCTATCCTGAGCCCTGCCAGCACTGATCAGCAGGTATCTTGGTTTTCGTTTGCTGGAAAAAAACATGGGTTTTCTCCTTTTAAAGAAGAAAAATGTGGCAAACTGCAGGTTCCCCCTTGCAGGATGGCAGAGTTCCAGCCTGCTTGGGGCTGAGGCAGCAGGAGGGGTGTGATCAGGGCAGGGGGCATCATGTAGGTGCACACACACGTGGCAGCTAGGTAGCATGTTAGAGAGCGCCTCCAGCTGGTGGCAGGAGGAGGTGAGGGCAGTGCTGAGATATTTTGAAAGAGGAAGCTTGATTTGAATAAAACACTTATTACAAATGGCAGTTCTGCTTGACTATAATTCTGATATATTGTTCCTAAGGTGCTACAAGCATTGAAAAGTATGAACTTCGTACCAATATGTGGACCCATGTAGCAAATATGAATGGGAGAAGGTTACAGTTTGGAGTTGCGGTGTTAGATGATAAACTGTATGTTGTTGGTGGTAGAGATGGACTAAAGACATTGAACACTGTGGAGTGCTACAACCCTAAAACAAAAACTTGGAGTGTAATGCCGCCTATGTCCACACACCGTCATGGCCTTGGTATGTAAGATTTTATACATTAGTGACATTTTTATGAAGTGCCAGCTAACCTACCTATGTTCAGTTCAATATATTCTCCCCTTAAACCTCATTTAGCATTTTTGTGATATAAGCCTTGGCCTGAGCTCTAAGATTGGCTGAATGAAGGTAACAGATTCTTTTTATCATTTGCTATAGGATAGATTTAATATCAGCAGCCAAAACAGGATGGGGGGGAGGATATTTATTTTACTTATTTATTTTAAAGTTTCATCTTCCTGATAGATATTTGGAAGGAACAATGAAAAAGGGTGATCTTTATTTTTGCAGCAGGCAATTGGTTCTTCTATCTGGTTTTAGGTGTAGCTGTACTAGAAGGTCCTATGTATGCTGTTGGAGGACATGATGGCTGGAGTTACCTGAACACAGTAGAAAGATGGGATCCACAGGCTCGTCAGTGGAACTTTGTGGCCAGTATGTCAACTCCAAGAAGCACGGTTGGTGTAGCAGTGTTAAATGGAAAGTAAGAAAAGGCAATTTCTTGACATGTAATTTGGTCCAATTTTCTTTGTATTTTTAACATAGAAAAATATTTTAAGTTAATTTTTTTGTTCATGAAAGATGTCAATTGACAGTATTGGGCATGGAAGTTTTTTGCTCATAGAATAGGTGCTCTCTTGATTAATAAAGCTTTCTTACATCATTCTAATGTGCTTCAGTTCTGCTGGGGAGTGGCCGCTTCTAAAGGCAAGTTTAGTCTCCCTATTAATGCAGTTCCAGAAACAGTTACTAAAGGAGTCTATTGAAATTCTAGTTTGTTCCCAGGGGGAAGGTTTTTTTATTAAAGGCAATTAACTTTTTAGTAATAGAATGGATGACATCAACTACCCTTGCTCTCTTGCCTTACTTAAATAGAGTGACTGCAGTTTTTTTTTCCTTTGGGTTTTTTTTTAAATTTATAATAAGATTTTTCAGGCCACTTACACAAAAATCTCCCATCTATCTAGTCATAAAGTCAGCTAGTTAAAAAAATGCCTTCAATCAATCTTGCTAATACCAGCAGTGTTCAGTGAACATAAAAGACGGAAAGCAGGAAAATATTGTCAGAATGAAAGAAGTGAGAAAGTAAATATAAAATTTTCATATGAGAAAGCAGAGAGCAGTATTATAATTTCCCTGTACTGCACAATTCATGAAACTTGATCCAGTATGGTTTTGAATCTACTCATCTAGTAATTATCACTGTCAGGAGGTTATTCTTGATTATTTTTTCTACCTCAATTTCATCCTGCTATTCCTTATTATAACCTCCTGTGTATGGCATTTAAAACAGTCTCTTCCCTTGATAGTAGGGATGGAGTGATGCAGCTGCAATTGTCCAGGAAATATACTCGAGGCATGGATGTTTTGGTGATTCTTTTTATTGACCAACGATATAGCTGGGAGACATGTTATGCTTTTGAGCATAAATTACCCTTCCTGCTGGAGTGGAAGGGAGATGCAGCTGAATGCTGGGTGGGTGGGAGGTAGAGGGTAGTCTCGTCTACTTCAGGGACTCCCAAAAGACTCTGCTGCTGTTTCTGTAGCACAGTCTTTCTGCTGCTGGGCAGCCACCCTCACAGCACTGGCAGCATCTGCTGCAAGTCCCTTTTTAAATTCTTGGATCTGCTTATGCCTCTAGTAAGGATATTTGTGCCATTGTACTTATACTGATGCAAGATGGGTATACCTATCTGCATTACAGGGCTGCTCTTAACACAGCTACAAATTAAACCTCTTTTTAAGCCTTCCCCCAAAAAACCAATCCCTCCTGCTGCTTTTTACTTTTGTTAGTCTTCAAACTCTCCAATTTGTGTTTCTCTGTTGAGGTGCCTATAACACAATGGCCCACAGGTCATATCTGGCCTACCACTTGATCCTGTCTGACTGGCTGGCTGCTTCCAGGAGCCTGAGAAGAAGGGCTGTGCCCTGTGCCACTCTGCTCTGCCAGGGCTTGGCTGGCCACACAGCATACAGACTCCTCCATCCCCTCAGCCCCACCCGGCTTCCTGTTGGCACTGCAGCTCTGCAGTCTTGGCACCATCCCTCGTGGGATGGGGCACGATGCAGAGTGCTGAGTAATTGTCCTGCCCACCTGCCTGATGTGATGAGCCACTGTTACGGCAGCATCACTAGGAGGTGAGTCTGTGCCAGCTGTGAGGGGTGGGCCTCAGCCCAGGGCAGCTGCCCTGACTTTCCTAGTGTGTTGTGATGGCAGCAGCTCATCACAGCACACAGAACTTGGCATTGTGCTCCATCCCATGCAGGCCCCGAGGCTGATGGCCATGGTGGCAGAACTGCACAGCACCAACAGAAAGCCAGGCAAGGAGAGGGAGCAGATGGATGAGGGGTCAGGGGAGTCTGTGTGTTGTGCAGCCCAGCCTGACCCCAGGTGCAGCAGAGTGTAGCAGCATGTGCACAGGCCTCCCTCTTCAGGCTTTTGGCAGTGGGCAGCAGGCCAGATAGGATGAACTGGCTTCTCTGCCCCTTCCCCCCCCAGCCCTCAAGAGCTCACCAAAACTCATTATGTGGGCCTCCAGCCTAAATAATTGCCCATCCTATCATAATAATAGAGTATAATATTTCAGGTGCATTTGCTGCAAACCTGTGTGCAGAGATGGTTACCTCCCTGCTCCAAGTCCTAGATGAGGTTGAATAAGTCACTGAATAAATCCAAAATTCCAATCCTGTTTTTTTCCTGTGCAATATCACATTGAAAATAAGTTTAAACCTAATACCAGTCTTTTCTGTATCCTGTAGAACAGTGGTGTTCAACCTTTTTGCCCAGTCTGTGGGCCAGATCCAGCTGGTGTTCCTGATCTAGCACCTGGGGGGGCACAGTGGGCACCATCTGACTATGTAGAGGGGGGGGCAAGGGGAGGGACAGGCTGGCCTCAATGCAGCACCGCAGGGGGCCCTGTGGAGGGAGAAGGGGACATGGCCTGGGCCTGCAGGGAGGAAGGAGTTATGGCCAGTTCCCAACCCAGCCCCACAGGGAAGGAAGGGGGCAGGGCCTGGCCAGGTCCCAATCCAGCTCTATGGGGGGAAGTGGATGTAGCTCAGCCCCAAAGGGAGGGTAGGGGGCATGGCCAGGCCCCAGTCTGGCCCCACAGAGAGGGAATGGGGTGTGGCCCAGCCCCAGTGGGAGGGAAGGGGGTATGGCTCAACCTGGCCTGGCCTGCCATGTGGGGCTTGAGGTTTTGACAGTGGGGAGGGTGGTCGTATTAATGGCCACTGTTCCCCCACCAACAAATTTCTTAACCTATGGGGAGCCCTACAAGCCAAATGAGATGGCTCTGCAGGCCAGATTTGGTCCATGAGCTGGAGGTTGAGCACCCCTGCTGTAGAAGATGTACACCAATGATTCACCCATGTACTTGAGTACAAGCTTAACCTCAGGCGTGAGAGTGCTGCAGATCCTGGTTAGTTCTACTGCACCAGGGACTAAGTACCTATTTTTGGATATCTGTAACTACTCAGATCGATACCAGTTTAAATTAATTCTAGATAAATAATTGCATTGAGTATTATCAAATGATTTACTAATACCCCCAAAGTATTATATCAGTTACTTTGTTCATGAGTTTTGTAAGTTTATAATTGTATCGCAAAAAGCAGTCATGTTTACTGGCAATATTTAGTCTTCATTAGTTGATATTGTTTATTGTTTTAAATGCTGCTATACTTCAGCTGCTGAGTGATTTTTGTATAAAGACAGGTCATTTGAGGCAATGGCACATAAGTATACATCTCAAATTGTGCTTCAATGTTAAGGGTGACATTGTGGGTTAAACCTAATGGCTTTTTCTAATATATTACTATCCTAATATATTACTATCCTTTTTTAGAATACTTCCTGGAATGTTATGCTTCAGAATAAGGACATTTGGCATATAGTGTATCTGCAATTCTGTTTGCTGTTTGTAGATGGCTTAAAGACACCATTGGAGTTGCCCATATCTGATCATCTTTATTGATTCAGGGTTTTCCTTCAATGTTGTTAAACATACAGTGCTCCTAACACTAGATTTTTTTCCTTCCATTTTTTAAGTAGTTCCTTAATTGTACATTGGGCAAATACATCCTTTTATTATTATTATTACACTGTACCAACATCCATGTATACTAACAATAACAAACTGCACCACCTAGTGGATGTGAAGAGATTATCTACAGAGCTAAGGTTGAAACCATTTTTCCCAGCAGATTAAACAAAGCTTTTAGGGGCCAGTTGTTTGCATTTCCTTGTACAGTGTGTTTAAGAGGAATATCAAAATCCCAGGCAAAATACCATCGTTCTTCAGCATGCTTACTGTACTTGGGAGAATAGCTACTTTGGGTGGAGTTAGGAAAAGATGTCATTTGAAATACTATACACTTTATGGTATGTAATTTCCTGGAGATCATTCTGGATGTTTTAATTTGTTAGAAGATTGCCCTTGCTGGGTTTGTTTATTTAAAAAAAAGTAACCATTCCTGCTTTTCACCAATATCAGCTTATACCTGTTCCTTGCCTGACATCTTAACTACTGCTAATGCACCAGGATGTTAAAATAAATAAATTACAGGAAATGGAGTATGCACCTGCTCACACAATTTCATCCTGTTATTCCTAGTTATAACCTCCAGTGTATGGCATTTAAAAACTGGAAGCCCCCTTTTCTTTTCCTTCTCTAGGGCAGCTCCACCAAGATTTATTCCCGTTTTAGAGTAGGCTGGAAACTTTCATGTTCTTTAATTTTATTTCTCCTATAATAATAGTGAAGTATGTAGTACTTAGGGTATATGGCACTGCTGGGGGAAAGTTTATGCAATTGTATGGCCAGGTCTACGCAATTGTATGGTCAGTTCTGGTGTGGGAGCTGCAGTAAAAATGGAAACAGGAAGCTTCTCCATAGTAAGTAACATAGCCTTTTAAACTATAGTTTGTTTAAAATTTACTGTTTAACTTCCTTTAATTATCCTTTAAACAGTTCCATGGCAGAGGGACAGGGCAATGTGGGGAGCAGGAGCTGCAGGTGGTATGCAGGATTGTTGCAAGTTCAGTGCTGCTTCCTTCCCTATCTGGATGCGGCTAGTAGTTGAGCTGGTGCTGCACTCCTCCTGCTTGACTGAGGGCTTGCCCCAGTGCCATGGCTCCTAGAGCACCCAAACCACAGGTGGAGGCCTCGGGTACAAACCTGCATGGTACATTCATCCTCCACATGCCTGCAGGCTAGGGGAGCCAGTGTGGGACCTTTCCAAGTAGCAGCTACCAGAGCCTGGGGAGCAGGCAGGCATGAGGGTAGGTGTCACCTGGAGCTTCAAGCACCTGCAGGCTGAAGGCACTGCCTGGGTGTGGCAGAATGGCTCTCCTGGCAGGTGGGAGGCCCTGTGGGTGCCATGGGAGGGGCCGCCTCACTCTATGCAGCCTGCCCCTCTGGCACCTGATGGCAGCTGTGCCAATGCGCTCACCCCTATTTAAGACTTGATGGCTCTCCCATGCAACTTTACCCAGGTCCATTCCCCCCAGGTAACAACTAGTTATCTCCCTGCCACAGCAACTGCACAGTGCCGCCGCCTGAATCCATGCTACCTCCTGGGCAGCCTGTGCCAGAGCCACTCCCCCAACGGTGGGCAGCACCAAAGTGGGAGGTAAACAGTAAATGGTAAATGTCAAACAGTATAAATGTAATTACCATTTTACCTTTTACATCCCTGGATGGTGGATTACCCATATCAAGAAAACCTAAAATGTACTGCTGATGCAGAAGACTTTGACTTTGACTGATCTTCTGCTGATTGCAGGAAGAAAATGTAGTTTGTTTAGGTTTTTTAGAAAACTCCCATTTTTTTTAAATTACTGTCAGGGTGGCATAGGTTCTTAAGTGTCTGTAGGTTGGCTTCAGTAAAGAACTTAGGCATTAGAAAACCTGACCTAACGTGCCTGGTCCCTAGAGGAAACACAGTTATTTGGGTAAATGTGATATCTTTTATTAGACCAAGAGAACAGCTGGAAAAAAAATTATTTTCAAGCTTTCAGCCACAGATGCCCTTCTTCCGCATAGGGAGAGTCTTCTGGTGTTTGTCTTCTCTCTAGGATTGCTTAAGGCAATATGCAAAATGCAGGTCTGTGAAAATGCAGATGCATTGCAGGTTGCAGGAAAGATCAGAGGGGATAGGAATTAATGGGTGTGAGACAGATAGGTGGAGGGAAACAAAAGAGGGAAATGTTAGCAGGTGATAAAATATAGCTGGTAAAATGTAGAGAGGTTACCTGGGGTTACTGGATGGCAGGCAGGTTATAATGTGCCATAAATCCAATGTCTATATTTAGACCATGATTTTTTGTATCCCTTAGATTTATGAAGTGAAGTTTGTAGGCTCATCTACAAAAGGTGTTTTGTAAATTCTGTTTGTGGATTAGAACCGAGAGATTGGAGAGAGAGTGGTTGTCTTGTGAGAAGTGTGTACTCACAGTTCGGGGGGTTGGTAATTAAGTATTTTTGTCTTTGATAGATGTTCAGTATGCATTCATTCTGGTATGCAGTTGTTGTTTTGGTTTCTCCTGTGTAGTTTCTGGCAGGGTATTCAGGCTACTGGATGAGATATTACATTTCTGGAGGTGCAGGTGTTTGATCTGTTGTGGAGTGTCGTTGTTGTGGGGGTGGTGGAGATATGTTGACAGGGTTTACATTTCTTGTCCCAGTGTGGTGTGAATCCATTTTGTGTGCTATGGGACCTGGGTGATGAGGTTGGTGAGGTTTGGTACCTGTTTAAAAACTAGGATGGGGGGCTCTGGGAAGATCTCTTTAAGATCTGGGTTTTCTTCTAGTATGAGTTACAGTTGTTTGAGGATTTTCCATATAGGTTCCAAGAAGGGATGGTATGTCATAACTAATGTTGTGTGATCTGCAGGGATTTTCTTTTTGTACTGCAGCAATTCTACACAGTATCTGGGTGGCTCTTTCAAAAGTCTGACCCATCTCTTTGGAGCAGTGTCCTTGCTGAGTACAAGCCCTTTTGACATGTGAGGTGATGTCATTGGTGTTACCACTGAATTTGCACTGAGGAGATCAGAGGGCTTGGCTGTATATTACAGCTTTCTTGGTGTGTTTAGGATGATTCTGTGTAGATATGTATGTTGGCTCATGGGTTTCTTGTATATGGTGGTTTATATTCTGGGTATTGACTATAGTGTCTAAAAAAGGAAATGATGGAGCTGGAGTGTTTTAGAGAAAGTCTGATGGAGGGGTGATGATTATTAAATTTGTAATGGAGATCAATCAGAGATTCCAGGTTTTCAGTCCAAATGATGAAGATGTCACCTGTATATCTTAACATGGGTTTGATGGTGCAGTTCTTGGAAGAATTCCTCCAGGTGGCCCATAAAAAGGTTGGCATATTGTGAGGCCATTTTAGTGCCCATAGCTGTATCCATGGCCTGGAGGAAATGTTGGTTATTGAAATTGTTGTGTGTGAGGATGAAGTGTATACAGTCAACAATATTGTAATCTTGCTCCTGTAGATATGTAAGGCAGGCTTGGATGCCATCCTGGTGTTGGATGTCAGTACGTAAGCTGGTAACATCCATGATAGCAAGGAGGGTATTGCTAGGAAGGCGAGCTCTGTTTTTAAATTTTCATAGAAAATCTGTTGTGTCTTGGACAGAACTCACTGTTTGTTTGACAAGAGGTTTTAAGGTAGATTTGATAAAACTTGATATTACCTCAGTTCATGTTCCATGGTTGGATATTATAGGTCTGTGTGGGTTCCCTTGAGTCCCTGGGCCGTGTCCAGATAAGCACAGCTGTGTGGTATGTGGCACTGCAGACATGTCTGCAGCACAATGTACTGTACATTCTCCATACTGCAAGGGATCAGCACTGGGAGATTTTTGACACCTGGATATATTACAAAAATTCTATTTGACAGCACTTAGTTACCTTTTCCAGGACATTATCTATCTTGCTCTTATATGTTGCTTTGTTCTTCCCTCATGGTCTTTCTACTTAAATCTTATTGATTTTGATGTATAAAATATATTTATACATAAATGGAAAAACTACAATAATATGTACTTAGTAGTTTCATTTGTTTTTTTCTAGGCTTTATGCAGTTGGTGGTAGAGATGGAAGTTCTTGTCTGAAATCTGTGGAATGCTTTGATCCTCATACTAACAAGTGGACTCTCTGTGCTCAAATGTCAAAGAGAAGAGGAGGAGTAGGCGTAACTACCTGGAATGGGTTCCTGTATGCTATAGGTGGACATGATGCTCCAGCCTCAAACTTGACATCCAGGCTGTCAGATTGTGTAGAAAGGTAATATCCAGAAAAGATAGTACTAGCAAAAATGGTTTACACAGATAAACTTCAATAAGTAAACTTATTACAATGACTGTTATTTTTATCACCAGCAAGACTAATTTAGAAGCATACTGTGCAATACAATATTATTTATATATTATTTCTGCCAGAAGGCAAGGCACAGTGGTACCTTACAGACTAACTGGTTCAGAAAGGCATAAACTTTTGTAGGTACTTCATCTCCCTGACTTCAGACTAATACAGCTGACTACTTCTGTGATATTTTCATGATACAACACAGTGTGAAATGAAAAAGCCTTCATAATGCACTTTTATCCAGAAACTGTTCTTTCCTTTAAGAACCTCATTGAAAGATTGTGAATGAAGTATTAAGAAACTTTAAATTAAGACCTTTATAAACACTACAATTTTTCATCCAAGCTCTCCTTTTACAAGGGATAGAACTTCCTCAATGCATAATATAACTTTAAATGAGTTGTTAATCAATTTATGCCCATTGTCTTTTTTATGTATGCTTTAAAGGCATCCAGAAATGTAAACAAAATCACATTTGTTCACCTTTTGTGAGTCCTACAGCTATCCCAAATTGAAAGGTTTGGTTTTGTTTTGTTGGGGGGGGGGCGTTGAGGGAGAGGAGTGAACAAGTTTGATTTGACTATATTACTTACAAATGGCAGAATCACTTTGAGGTACAGCATATTTTCTTTACAGTGATTTTCAGACTTCCAGATTTCTGAAATATTTTATTACTGGCCATGTAAGCCAGCTGAACTCTTCCCTGATATTTCTTTCAATTAGGGAGACATTTGCAAAAGCATCTAATGAAGAGAAGCCCCACTGAAAATCAATGGGATGTGTGCTCCCAAGTAAGAATTTTCTTAAGAATTTCTGAAAATCTTCCCACAGACTATATTAAGATGTGGGAAAGGAATGCTGGAGCCAGTTTTTTTCCTCTCACACACATTCTCTAAAACTCATCTTCCCCCAAGGGGCAACCATCTCCCTTTCTTCCCAAATCACCTTCAGGTTTGAGGATCTGTTTAGAGAACTATATCAAACTTAAGCCCCTGACCTGCACCTTTCAGACTTCCAGGGCACTAATGCTATGCATGTCACAATATATTGCATGATCTACACCAGATAAAATAAGGAATGTTATAGTACCAGGCTCTAAAGAAGAGCTTGCAGAGTTGATGCTCCATTCTCCTGCCCCTTCTGCCCTTCCCCTCTTTTTCCCTCACCCCCACCCACACAAATTAAATCGGAGTGGGCAAAATGTGGCCCACAGGCCAGATGCAGCCCACGAGGCCAGTCTATCCAGCCCGTGGGGCCCCTAAAAAATTTAGAAAATTAATATTGATCTGCCCCGGCTGCCTGTCATGCGGCCCTCGATGGCTTGCCAAAACTCAGTAAGCGGCCCTCTGCCCAAAATAATTGCCCGCCCCGAATTAGATTCTTAAAGAAGGTAGCAAGAGAAAGGACAGGGGAAAGATACACTTGTTTTCTTCTGAAATATTTTCTACAACGGATTATGAATGACACGAGTTTTATAATAGAATTAGTTTAATAATCCATTTTTACTTCAATCACACCTTTCCTAATGTGATTTTTTTGTTAAATCAACGTTTAATTAATAGCTCTTCTTTTTGTTGTTTTAATATTGCTCGTTTCCTAAATCAATGAGGTAGAGATAGAAAATAACCTTCGAAGGCAGCATGATACAAACAAACTTGTGCAAATATCATTTAATAAAAAAATTAGCAGCATCATAACATTTACTGTGAAGTTAATGAATGCATATTTGCTCCTGTATGCTGTGATACTGTGGTAGATTTTCCAGAGTATCCCAGTAGCATATAAATTAATTATATATAATAAAATTCAAATTGAAGAATGAACCCCAAGTCTATTTTATATTTTATCATATTTCATTCCCTGCTGCATTTCAGGCAGCGTTTCAGTTCTATGATCTTGCATGAGTAAAATGTATGTTTCCAAAGTGCTTCCAACAGATGGGTGTGTACCACTAGAGAAAACCTGTGGCAGAGATATACCCAAAAGTTCTTACATTTTGTGCCATATGGAAAGAAAGCTCATTTTTCTGTTGTAGTTTTGGATAACAACTTAATCAGGGAAATAATTTATTTTCAGTCTTGCGTCTTCAGACCTTCTTACTGATTTGTTTCCCTCAAGAAGTTTGTTTCTGTTATCTTTGTGTCTTCTAGTTACCAAGATGACTCATCTGAATATGGAATGTCTACAGTGTACCAGTCAAATAAGTTTCTAAAATAGAGGGGTCTGGACTGTCCATTTGAATTCCTGATAACTAGTTAAAGACCTCTATTGATATTTTCTAGAATCAAGCTTTAAATCAGTTGCTTTCAATACCTCTCTGTCACTATGTTGAGGTAGAATCATCACCATGTTGTGAGAAAAAAGTGCTGTAAATTGCCACAAAAGTTTTGCCATTTCACCAGTTTGTTTTTTCATAACTTCATAGTTACTAGGAAGCATGGAGCAGTTATCTTATTTGTCTCCTGGATCTCCATAGCAACACAGTTCATATTCATTCTGTTGCCTTGTAGGGTCAGGCCAACTCTCAGGATCTCAATATTGTGCTGTTAGACAGGAGGGTGTGACACAATTGCACATATACAAACACACAAATCAATTAAGTACATACACACACACACTACCAGCTCAGGCACATGCACATCCAAACCAGCCTAGGCACATGCATACATATCACCAGTTCAAGCACATACACCATGCACCCCAAAAGTTAGACACAGATCACTAATTCGTATATCATGCACACAATGACATATATATATATATATATGCACACACACGCTCACCAGTTCATACACATACAGCCCACCTACACATACACACGGGAAAGTTCCTAACTTGGATGGTACAGTGTGTGTGTGTGTGTGTGTGTGCGCGCACGTGCTCTTGGGGTACCTGGGATACTTGGGGAGAGGTTCAGGTGAGAGAGTGTTAAAGTGTAGGGAATGAAAGTTGCCAGAACTGGGATTAGAGAGAAGTTAGCTGAGGAACTGAGGCTTGGGTTTACTTAAGGTAGACTGGGGCTGCAAACTGAGGCAGACAGCTTGAGATACTGGGGGGGGCAGATAAGTGGTGGCAAGGGGAAGACAGCCAGGAAAGAAACTGAGGCTGGTTGCTCAGGAGAAAAGGAAAAGGCAGTGGGGATAAGACAGTGGCAAAGAAGCAGGGGGTTTGGAGGCAGAGAGGAGCTCAGGATAGGTGTTGGAGGTGGCAGTGAGCCAGAAGCAGGAGAGGGAGAAATGAGACAGAAGTTAGAGGGGCAAGGAGCAGAGATTGGAGCAGGGCCAAACCATAGTAAAGAAAAACCCAAGTTAGGTGTCCAGATAACAGTTTTATTACACAGACAACACACTACACAGCCCCATGAAGTTATTGACACAGACAACACACTACACAGCCCCATGAAGTTATTGGCACACACACACACACACACACTCTCTCTCTCTCTCTCTCTCTCTCTCTCTCTCAGCAGGACAAAGAGACTTAGTGGAAGGGTTGGAGTCCAGGTAAGAAAGAGACGCAGAGTCCAAGTCCTTGGTTGAAGAGGGGGTGGGAGGTGATAGCTACCTATCCAGGCTGGAAGGGGATCCTTGTCCAGTAGGTGTTGTCCATAGGGGGGCCGCCAGCAGGGACTCTGGGTGCATAGGTGTTGTGGCATGGTGCAGGTCCAGATGGAGAGGGCATCCCACTGGGTCTGTCTTCACTGCCCTTTTTATTGGGGCAGACCTTGTGTGACCCTAGTGACAGGAGGCATGCCCAGGCAAGGGTCAGCCCCTGGTGTACTGAGCATGTGTGCTCCATGCAGGGATGTGCAGTTTCAGGTGTCTGTAATGGTGGGGTACAATGGTAGAGTTGATGGCTCTGCAGGGTCTTTTGTCTTTCAAATGCTGGATTCTTGTCTCTGTTCCTGGGTGAGGTCTGTGGTTCCTGGATGAATCAATGCGAGGTGATGGCCTGGTCATTACAGGCCATTCAGTAGAGGCCAGCTACCATTGTACGTCAGTCATTCCCAATCACTCTCATTCATCTGGGAACCAATTTACATGGGAGGGGTACATGAATCATACAGTTGCACCACAGGGGATGCCCAGGCAGAGGACACAAGATGGAGGCTTGACATACAAAATGGAAACTTTACTGTTTTAGGCCTATATATGTAAGTTAGCCTAAGTCACGTCATCACACAATATAAAAGCAGTATAAACATAATAATTATCACTTATAAAACAGTGGGTATCAATATCAAAATAGCAGGGAACTTATTTGCAAAGAGGGGAGAGAAAAATAAAACTTACTACCTAAAATAAAATGTTAAAACTTATCCTACATCTTAGCTTACTTATACATATCTATAGGGAATAGAGAGGGAGAGAAAAAGTCAGAAATGGTTGGGGAAGGGGAGGGAATGCATTTTAAAATAAATTAAAAATAAAAACTGGGAGTTCTGCTACAATTCTGTACTTTGATCTTTAATAATTGTCTGGTAAATTAAGGAAGTACAACTCTACCACAATCTAGGCCCAGAAATTGACTCTGACACAGCTCGTTTGGTCATAAAACAACAAGAAGTAGAAAACTTATACTTTCTATTGTTTAGAAAGCAACAGAAATAAGAACATAAGCATAGTCTGGAGCTTTTTTTGGGGCCCTGGTCTTACAAGGTGATCTACAAGAGATTGTATGTGTGGGACAGTTTTCAGGATCGTGGCTCTAATGCAGTGATTCCCAACCAGGATGCCAGGGCTACCTGGGGTTCTCTGAAATCCTGTGAAGGGTGCCACAGAGAAGTGAGGAAACAGGTAGATAAGGACAAGCTTAGGCTTTTCCTGCCTGACTGCTCCCTTTTTCCCACAGCCAACACCCTCTGCAAGGAGGTGTAAGCCCTATAATCAATTAGATTTTGATATGGGATGCCACTCAATTCACAAAAGTTATAAAGGGGTGCCTTGAGTCTGAAAAGGTTGAGAACCACTTCTGTAGTGAATAGGTGAACTAGTAAAACACCCCTGAATGCTTGCTATGCACATGAAATAACAAACCTAACTCCTGAAAAAAAAACTTTATTGTCTCTGTTTGTGGTATCTTGATTGTTTTGCTGCATTTGCATTTCATATTTGCTGCACAATAGAAACCCTATAACATCATAATCCAAATAATTCATAAAAAATATTTAAACATATTGTTAAATGAAGTTATGTGTCATTTACAGTGTTGATAGTCTTGTTCTCTTTCTATACAAGACAAGATAAGGCCCACTTTGATCGCATTAGGTAAGTTTTTGTTCCCACTTCCAGAATTAATACATATCTTTTCCTGCCCATTAAATAAGTGCATTTAACTCTGCATCAATCTATGGAAATATGGAAGTTTGAATTATTTCAGTCAAATATGGATTCCAGGAAGTATGGGCAAAATGCGTAGCAATGTAGTTGGACACCCAGAGCAGCTGCCACACACAGGGCAGAAGGGACTTCCGGTTACTACCGTGCTGCTGGTGTGAACATGCAACTACAGTGGTAGTCATTTCTTTCCACATGCCTCTCCCCCCACTTGCGGCTTGGGGGGGCTGTCCCAGTCACCCCATCCTAGTTACAGCACAGAGTGTGGGCTCTGTACACAATATATGGTCATGCAGATACTGTAAAGCTCCTGAATATACCTGATATTCTTTACATCACTGAGATGATTAACCAAATGCTGTTTTTCAGGAAAGTACTTTAAGTCAGTCACTCAAAGACAGATTGCTTCCTTAACTATTATATCATTTAGTTCCTTGAGAACATCATTTCTCATTACTTTCCTCATGATTTTTTTAGCAACACTATTAAAACTTTACAAAAATTTCTTTCAGGTATGATCCAAAAACAGACATGTGGACTGCTGTGGCTTCTATGAGCATTAGCAGAGATGCAGTGGGAGTGTGTCTTCTTGGTGACAAGTTGTATGCTGTGGGAGGATATGATGGACAAACCTATCTTAATACAGTGGAGTCCTATGATCCCCAAACCAATGAGTGGACACAGGTACAGTTGCTAATATAATTTTGTTATATTATTCATTTAATTATAACTGTAATAGATCCTCTTGGTACAGAAAAACTACAAGATCCATTCCCGAAGAAGCACTGTCGTGCATCAATCAGAAGACAGGTGGGTGGATCGAGAAGAAAGAGCAAAGCCAGTGATGAAGATTGATCTTAAACACTTGTCCTTATGAATGCTGGCAACAGTATCTGTTGGGCCAGTAAACCCTTGCAGATTATAGCAAGGATATAAAAAAAGACAAAACAGTCCTAAACCACCATTCAGTCCCTTTTTAGTGCCTGTGGTAGGAAGTCAGAATCTCAGTATCTTCTTGCTTACCTTGTAGCTTACATATTTTTTTTTTACATACTACCAGTTAGTGTGGCTTCCTAGGTTTTAATAAACTTTACTGAAGCCCATTGGCTTTTTAGAAAAGAAAAGCCCAAGTAATACACAAAAGAATATTTAGTTTTGACTTAGTCATAAGTTCTAGTACTGAGATCTAGCTCGAGTCTTGAGGCCTTAAAATGTTAGCTTATGGTCTTAAAATGTTCCATGCATGTGCAGTTACTGTGCTTCTTAAGGATGTACATTCTGTGCGTTTACTTTGTTTAGGGGTGCTCATATCCCCTGAGAGAGAGACTTTCTATAATTCTTTTTTCTAAGCGCACACAAGAGAGCTTGAGATGCCCATTTCAATTTTAATGGAAAAGTCCATGCAGAGCATGTCTGACAGTGAGCTGTATCCTTCAGCTGTAGTCTCTTTCTGCTTCAAAGCTGGTTCAGACTATAGGAGATGGGAAGTAGGAAATCATTTGACTATGAAACCACGTAGTGTTAGCAAACGATCAGAACTGTCTCATCAACCATCCTTGGTTCAGTTGGTGACGCTTGCTGTCTAAGGCAAGAAAGATTAAAAAACAAGAAAAAAAAGAAAGGAAGAATCTCCCTTTGAAGATCAACACTGGTTTATGCTCCCCAGTACCAGCTAAGAAGAAAGCAGAGAGTCAATATAGGTGTTCATATAAACAGACTATATTGAAATTGCATTGTGGCAGTGAGTCTTTAAAGGCTAGTGAAATCAATTAGGGCTGTGCGAAACACCATAATTTTGTTTCAACATCCACTTCACCATTTTGAAGGGACAGTGTTTCATTTCGTCGAAACAGTTTCGCTGTTTCAACAAGTTTCAACATTTCACCATGGGCCATAATGGGAAATCATGAAAATGCCTAAAACCATGTCATTTTGTGCCTGATTTGAATGAAAATTGTGGGGATGGTAGCCCCTTCTGAAGGCATGAAGCCTGCCAAGTTTAAAAAGATCGGTGCAGAGGTTTCTGGGAAACTGCACCACAAACTGTTCAAACTAAAAGTCCTGAGACTTACCAGCAGCAGCAGGCTCCTGTCATCTGAAGCACTGATATGGGACTCCATGGAGAAGTCCAGCACAGCCTGGCAGCCCTCCCAGGGGTGTGAGCCCCTGGATCTGTGCCCCAGATGAGAAGAGACTCAGGCTGCTTCTCCCACCTGGGACCAGTGCTTGGATGCGGGCTGTGCACAGCACCAGACAAGACTGCTGTTGCTGCTGCCGCAGCAGCCTAAGCCTCCTCTCATCTGGCACAGATCCAGGGGCTCACACCCCCAGGAGTAGTCCAGCATAGCCCAGCAGCCCTCCTGGAGGTGCAAGCCTCTGGATCTGCACCCTGGATGAGAGGAGGCTCAGGCTGCTTCTCCCACTAGGGACCAGTGCCCCCTGCTCACCTCCCCGCTTGGCTACGGCCCCCGCTCAGCCTACACCTGGTTCCAGCCCACCCCACGTTCCCCACTCAGCTCCAGCGCATGCCCCACACCCAGCTCCAGCCCCCTCACAGCTTACCAGCAACAGCAGCCACGTTCTTGACCTTGTGGCTCAGTCCTCCTGCACAGCAGGGGGCAGTATGTTTTGGCACCAGCCACCAGGTATCCGCGCAGCCTCTGCCACAGCGCACTGCTATGGCCCAGCTTATCACAGCGTAGGGCTGTGTGCTCTCAGGCAGCTCCTGGCTGTCATACAGGACCCAGGCCGGTGTGGCCAGTGCTGTGGTCCAGTGCTGGTCCCAGGGAGCAGCAGGAGCCTCCTCTCATCTGGTATGCAGGTCGAGGGCCCACACCCCTGGGAGGAGTCCAGCACAGCCCCTTAGCCCTCCCAGGGGTGCACGTGGGCCCCCCGATCTGCACGTTGGATGATAGGAGGCTGTCGCAGCCAGCTGGAACTGATGCTGAAGCCAAGTAAGCCCAGCTTCTAAACTCGAAATATTTCAAAAGTTTTGAAATGTTTTGAGTGCCCTTGTTTTGTTTCAAAGGCTTTTGTTTCATTTTGCTGTTTCATGCTCAAAACACCTTCAAAACCAAACTCCTGGCAAAATTTCACACAGCCCTAGAAATCATAATTCTTAGCATTACTACTGCCTCCTGTGCCTTCAGTGTCAAGACCCAATTTTCCTAGTTATGGCATCCTTAGTGCTACTTACCTAGATTTCATCAGCACAGATCCCCGTTTCTGAGATCGTAATTGTTCACTACACCTGGTTTTCATCATTTGTTGACTTTATGGTTACTCTGAAACCAAGGCTACTGTTATAGGATATTTCTCTATTTTCTACTATGTTGAGTGTATCGTTATTACTAGGGCCTAAGGGACCAAAAATAAATTTATCTGGAGTCACAGTGCTTTCATCTCATTTCACACTTGAAGCTCTCCATCTTTCCACACCTCAGGGATCTGGCAATTCATTGGAGAAATGTTATTCATTAGTCTCCTCATCTTTTCATGACAGTAAAAATATTATTTTGGGAGGTTCTCCCCTTTGCCCAAATGACCTGATCATGTCTTTAAAAGAAGTCTCTCTTGCTGTAGACATGTTCCAAGGAGATGTTGCTTTTCTGGGATCCCAGAATTGTGGCCCAGTATGTTGGTACCTTATCAGGCACAAGCCTTGGTTTGTTGGTTGCAGTGACACTCAGAGCCTTTCCCATCTTCTCCTTATCTGGCTGCATTGAAACCCAATGCAAAATTGCTCTGTTCTAAAGTTGTGGCTAGGGAATTTCAAACTTTCTCTAAAAATATCCTACAAATCTGACCAGAAACCTCCGAATGACCAAGATGACTTTATGGAAGAATGAGGGCCAGATCATCTTTCCCATCCTTATCATAACTCCATCAGACATTTTGATTACTTCCATATCTTTCAAGACCTTAAAAGATTAGAAGACATGCTGGAAATCTTTCTGATGTAATGCAGAAAGGTATTTTCCATTCTATAGCAATCATCTGAGGGCTCTTAAGTATTCTTGGATCAGGGGTCAGCCACAGCTCTCTATCTCAGCCTCATAGAAGGACCAAGTTCCCTCTAATGCATTTTGGGTATTTTTTGGCATATCCAGCACCTGATAGTTCTAATAACAACATATAAATCTATGGGTATAAACAAGGTCTACACTAGAAAAAGATAAAATTGGAATGAAATGGGATTAGGTGCATCACAACAGCAACTAACCCAGGAGTAGGCAAAATACAGCCTGTGGGTTGGATCCAGCCTACCAGGGCATTCTATCTGGCCTGCAGGGCCCCTAAAAATTTTAGAAAATTAACTTTTATCTGCCCCGGCCGCCTGTCAAAGATGACAGGCAGTCAGCGGCAGTAGGACCCAGGGGGAGCTTGTGGCAGGACCCAGCAGCTGAGCAGCAAGGCCGGCCCAGCACCACCCTACCCCACCCCCATCCTCCAACTGGAAGCCTCTGTGGCTTGTGACCACTCAACCTTGAAACTGCTGTGAGCCACCCAGCAGACAGGAGCCCCATGGTGCTTTTGGGGCCGGGCTGGAGCCTGAAAGGGGAGGAAGCAGCAGCTGGCGGGGCAGAGGGAAGTGGCGGAAGCAGGGGGGCTGTGGCCATGGTGGCAGGAAATGGCAAGGGCTGCAGCCATAGCAATAGGGAATGACGGGCCACGAGAAGTGGCAGGCAAGTGTGCAGGAGGGAAATCAGGGAAATGGCAGCGGTGGGTAAGCACAGAGCCTGTGCAGGTGCCCTGGGACCAGCAGGGACCCAGGCTGGGGTAACAGGAGTGCAGAGCCTGGGTGCAGGGACTGCCTGGCTGCATCACATAAAGCTCACATGCAGTCCACAAGTGCCACACACAATTGAGCTGGCATCCCAGCCCCATCTCTCTCTTTCTTTCCCATCCCACCCCACCCATCACACACACTCCACTCTGCAACCACACCCCACCACATACACCACCTTACCACCCCTGCACAACATACAGTAGGACTGGTTTTTGAGTTGTTATGCAGTCACCTCTAGCTACACTTCGTAAACACATAAAACAATGCAAAAATATTTTTAAATAAAATTAAAATAAGTTATAGTAGATGTTTTATGTTTTTGTATATGATTTGGGGTTTTTTCGCATTTCAAGATTGCAGTACCCTTCCTCCCAAATGGACTATGTCCAGGGCAAGGGGAGGGACTTCTGGTGGCAAAGGTCAGGGGTTGGGGGCAGGACTTCTAATCCCAATATGGCGACTGGGGGCAGGGGCTACCCATGCAGCCCTTGACAGCTCCCCAAAACTTAGTAAGCGGCCCTCTGCCTAAAATAATTACTCACCCCTGAACTAACCAGTAAGCAAGCTATGCTTGTGTTGTAAATTTTAGTATTTACTTGGGACTGAGTTTGAACTGTATCACTGGAAATGGGAGGACAGGGTGGTTCTTGTTTCCTCTCTAGCCTTGCTTTCCTCAGTGCAGTGTGGATACCTGCTACAGTATAATGTGGGTGCTCAGAAGTTTCTGTTTGGTTGACCTAACTTCTGGGTCAACCAGGCAACTTCTTTTGGGGAGGGAGACAGTGCCATTTTCAAACTGCAAGGACCATATACAGCATGGATGCCTCCCAACTACAGTTCTTATCTCTTACTACATGTCAGCCAGCAACAAGTTGTAGTGTTGTACCTGGCTTCCCATCACTGAATACATAACTCCCTGTAGATCTTCACCCATGTGACAGAGCCAGCATAACACTTAATAGACCTTTGCAGCCCAGCAGACTACCAAAAGACAAGCCCTGGCAATGAGTAATGTTCTCCTCCATCCTCCTTTCCAGTACACTTGGCTGTTTCTGAGCTCCAGTCTGGGGAAGAGGAGTGAGTTCAGAGCAGTGTGTGCTGGTGAGTGGGAGATGGGAAGTAGTAGAAGAAAATGTTATGAGACATCTGTCTCAGGCATCTTGGTGGGTTTTTTTCAAATGAACTTCAAAAAACACAAAAATGTTTATTTGAAGAAACTGACTGGATGCCCCAGGAGAGGTGTTTAAAACAGGACTATCCTAGCAAAAACAGGAAATGTGGTTACCCTACTTAGAGATCAATTGTATAATGATTTCCTTGCTGAAACTCATTAACCCTACTTTACCTTTTGTAGCTATGGCTTATTAAGTCTTACACAGGGATCCTTGATCAATGGAAAATGCTGTTCAACTGTCACTTGAGCAACAGGACAATGCCTGTTAAAAGCATCTTTGAGTGGCTGAAGGCCTGGTGACATCCTCAGTGTCTGGGTGGAGGTGGCTGAGTAATGTTTTGTAAACTCAGGGCTACTGGCCTACTTCAGCAGTCTCAGCTGAATTTCTGTTGGTACAGCCACCTTTTATTTTCCTGTCTCTGGACTTGTCATTTGCTTAAAACTGTCAATTTGCTGAAAACAAGTTAGTTATTACTGATAAACATACTGAATTATTTGTGTTTTTTTTATAGGTTGCACCACTGTGCCTAGGAAGAGCTGGAGCATGTGTTGTAACTGTAAAACTCTAATTATTTTCTATAGGAAGATACTGTTCTCCATAGACTCAGTACTAGTGAATTAAAAATTATCAGTGCACATGAGGTACAGTGTACCTACTACCTTCTACAGAGTCAACTGTTTGGTCTTAAACGATCCCATATAAGCATTGTTGTAATGGACCAATATTAAGCACTTTTAAAAAAAATAATTACTGTTTCCCTGTGTGTGCAAGAACTTTATTTGAAAGATTATCAGCTGCAGCCAGCTGGCTGTCAGCAGGTACTTTATTAGAAAATACTGAGAAACTGAGTCTAAAATAATTGAGTGTTACAGATTAAGGATCTGAACCTGTACACATGCAGAGCAGCGTCTTCTATTCACAAAGTAGTCTCTTGATTTTAATGGGCCTACTCCAGATGAAACAGTTTGCAGGATTAGGCACTAGATACTTAATTTGCCTGTAATGAAGGTGTCTAAAATGCTATTTTTACAATGCAGACATACAAACCAATGCAAACCAGTTTTAAATGGCAGGCATAATATTTGCCTTGGAAATGAAGGTATACATTTAGTGACTATATTGCACTTTTTCACCATAACTAAGGGTCAGCAACCTTTTTTATTTAACCAAAGCCTTATTTTAAATATTGTTTTATTATGCTAAAACCTGCTATTTAAATATTTTCTGCGGGAGCTTTGCAGTATTCAGTGCACTCTCTGGATTTTTAAAGAGTTTATGCAACATGCAGTGTCATAAATTTCTCTCCACTTAATTCCATTTAATCTTATTTACTTGATTACAATTCCTTGTTGTGGATTTTTCTTTAAAAATAATGTTAACTAAAGATTTCTGAATTGTGATTAAAAGGGACCCTGTAGACATTTAATAAGAGCACTTTGGGAACTCCTGAGCATTCCATTGTATTAAGATTAAAGAAGACATGTTTTTCTTTAAATGTTTTGAAATGGGAATTTGCACTAATTTGAAACAGAGTTTTATAAAGTGTATGGAAACACTTGTGGTGGTGGTGTTTTGGGGTTTTTTTTCTCCCTGTAAAGTTACTTCAACAAAGAATGGGCCTCAGTCCTGCAAGGCACTAAGTGCCCTCCAGTAGAGGATGTTCAGCATCTTGTATGACGCTAACAGTGCCTCACAAGATCAGAACCAATTAGTACATTACTTAATATCTATATTTTTAATTTTCTTTGAAATACTTTAGAATTTGCCTTTTGGGATTGAGTGTTACATTTGATTAGAATTGTTTGGGTGCTCCAAATGTTCTCTGAAAGTCTTTTTTTGTATTTGCTTTTCTGTGCCTTGTTTCTTATGTTTTCAAATAGTATATTGTGTTTCTTTGTAATGGAAAATATGAAGATGTGACTCACTGAATGTCTTTGAAAGTAAGTTTAATGTGTCTGATACCCAAAGTCTTTGTAAATTTGTAATTTTAAAATACAAATGTGAATGTTAATGCTTTCAATTAAGTATTTATTGTTTTAAAAGAAATTATGGAACAGTAAAACTTTGTGATGAAATCTATATTGTGTGATTCATTAATTTATCTTTCAGTGACTACTGGGAATCATTGTTTAGTATAAATTGAATACTGAGAGTTTTTTCATTCCACTTTTTCTGCCCGGTCCATTGTTTTTGTGCACTCTGCAGTCAAGCCAAAGGTACTTCCAAGCTGAACTACTATGTTTCAGGCATATTGTAGCCAAGAGCAAACAAGGGAATGATGTGGCTAGTATCGTATCTGGCTCCTTCTTCCTCCCCATCCAAATGACTATAGTTTTGTCAGCTGGGGACTGCCTTTGACACTGTAGGAGTGGATCAGCTGTACATCCCCTCTTTTCCCCAGGACTCGACTGCCATGATTAAGAAGATGGTAAAAAGATTTAGATGTTAATCCCCGAGGGGAGAAACACCAGACCACCCCAGTGCAAGTTTTATCAAGTGCCTGTCTTTACTGAAGTGGATACAATGTAGCTGACTGTGCTAATTGCCTCATTAACATGGAAGCAGCTGTATCACCACTTAGTTGATTGCAGCCCCCCTGCTCCCGGTTGCGGCTGCCTCTCTGCTGCTGTCACTGAGATCCAGTTGTCCCTGGAGATCCTCCTCTGGGGTCTGATTCCCCAGCCTTCCCAGGGTCTTGCCAGCCACTCATCAGCTCCTGTGCCCTGAGTGAGATTCCCTGTAGCTCCCTTCTCGATCACAGCTGTCTCTCCTCTGCTTCGTTTGAGAGCCAGTTGTTTCCTGGAGCTCAGTCTCTGAGGGCTGCATTCTTACTAGATTTGTCTGTCACTTTGGGGTGTGCTCATTTATTAGGGGTACGTTTCTGGGGGTCTCTGTAATTCTGTCAATGTGCTGCTTGTGTTACTTGTGTTTCTATATGGAACTGTATCTCTCCCTTCTGCAAGTCCTCACCCGCAATGGAGCTACCTTGCAGGACTCGGTTTCAGTGGGGCTGGGTTCCGCCAGACACCAAATCAGTCAAATACGCACAGACAGAGATTAATGTGACACACCTGACCCAGCCGGGTTGATCAGCATGGACAGGCTGACACCCTCGTATGCCAGGAATCTGTTTCATAGATTTCATAGACATTAAGGTTGGAAGGGACCTCGGAAGATCATCGAGTCCAGCCCCCCGCCCAAAGGGCAGGAAGTCAGCTGGGGTCATAGGATCCCAGCAAGATAAGCATCCA
>NW_017728948.1:44843600-44844894 GCF_001723895.1 Crocodylus porosus
GGGACCCCACTGGTCACAGGACACCATGATGAATGACTTCCATTAATTACTACCCTCTGGGTCCGACCACAGAGCCAATTTCCCAGCCAGCAGATCATGGTGGACCCAAGGCCACAATTGGCTAGTTTCGCCAAGAAGTGATCATGGGATACCAGATCGCAGGCTTTTTTGAAGTTAAGATATATATTAAAATATATATATGTTGTTCATTAAGGTAACAACAGTGCAGTCAGACACAAGCACACAGGTAAACAGAATACCTCTGAATCCAGCTGGGTGTCCAGTTGACACCCTCATAAGCCAGTATTCAGTTCATTAAGGCACATCTGAGCCAAACTGAGTCAATCAACCTGTATAAGCTGATCCCCTTATGTGTCTCAAGCTCAGCACATCCCAATCTTTTGCCCTAACTGTCCTAGTAGGACAGTAGTAGTAACTGTTCCCCTTGATCAGTGGACTGTGGTTTTGGGCATTACAGCAATCTTTGGCATAGGTAAAAGAAGTGTTGCTGCTGAGCAACTGGGGAGGTTGAGGGGAAGAAAGAGAAGATGAAGGTCATAGAAAAAGTATAGCAACCAGCTTGACCATAAAAGTTATTTATTGCCAGATATATGAAGTTATGATGATACCAGTAATAATAGCAATGCAAGAGAGAGACAACTAAACAGTTACAATATTACATAGGTTCAATTAGGGTTTTGGGGAAGTCTACCTTGAGTTTGATTAGCAAAAGTCAGGTTTAGAAAGCTGTTAGAGTAAGAGAACAAAAGTCAGGTTCCTGGAGTGAGAGAGAGATCGAGAGTTGGGATCTCACCACCCAGCAAAGCTTGAACCAGTCACGGTTCCCAGGTGTTGCTGGATCTGGCAGACAAGCAGAGTCCTCAGCACGATCAGTGGAGAGATTCCAGGCACAAAAGGAGTGGAACTGATGCAGCTTTGGATCCAAGCACCAGGACAGAGGCTTGAGCTTGGGTAGGGGTTTTTGTAAGGGAGAACACTAGGTTTGTTTAGGGGTAAACAATAGTTCATATGCTGGATAATACAAATTGATCAATACTGGTTATAGGTGGCATTATACTTTCATAGTTGGTAGGGTCAGAAGGGACCTGAGCAGATCATCAAGTCCGACCCCTGCCATGGCAGGAAAGAGTACTGGTCAAATGACCCCGGCGAGGTGTTCATCCAGCCTCCTCTTAAAGACCCCCAGGGTAGGAACCAGCACCACTTCTCTTGGAAGTTCGTTCCAGATCCTAGCCGCCCCGACCGTGAAGTAGTGCCTCCTAATATCTAGCCT
>NW_017728948.1:44844994-44855946 GCF_001723895.1 Crocodylus porosus
GGTCCCACAATGACCTCAGCTAATTCCCTCAGCACTCTGGGGTGGAGATCATCCAGACCAGCTGATTTAAATACGTCCAGTCCCTCCAGAAGTTCCCTGACTAGATCCTCACTGACCCTTAGCCTGGGTGCACCTCCCTTGGGGCCTGAGGGATGCCCAGTGGGGGGGGCTGGGCTGGTCCCTGCTCAGGAAAATGGGGGCAAAGAAGTCCTTAAATAGGTTAGCTATGTCATTAAATAAGTTAGTTCTTTGTGAGTCAGACAGGCTGCATCCTCTGCCAAGGTTTCCCAAGAACATGAAGCTGAGAGGTAACAGCGTTCTCAACCTCCCTGGGATCCTGCCAGCTGACCACTGGCCACCGCCCCCAAGGTAAATATCCCTCGTCTCACTGGTCCAACGTCCAACTTGCTAGCCTTGCCTGTGGGATCCTTCTTGCTCCGTGGGCTCCGTAGCAACTGCTGTCCTTCACTCCAGCACCCTAAGGGCAACCACTTGATTTCTAGCCCCACCTTTTATGTGTGGTGGTGCCATGATTACCCTAATCCTCGCTTGGTGTGCCAATCCTCCCCACTGCTGTGTCTTAGTTTTCTTAATCACCCATGCCCCAGGTTTCCCCAGTAACAGGGGTTCTGCCCAAGCCTCTGTTACAGATACATTCTGAGCAGAGCTTGAACTCGTACCTCCAAAGCCGCAGCAGGATGCTGTAACCACTGTGCTCCCTGCAATCTTCAGTACTATCATTGGTAAATTCAAAGAGTTATTTCAGGTGTTTTTACTGTTTTTAAAGTTCATCCTGTTAGATTTCTATCAAATATTTATAATATATTCTTCACATCTGCCATCGCTTATACAGTGATCTTAAAGTAGTTTGTCCCTTTACTGTTAAATGATTTTTGTCTGCACCTGTCTACTGCACGCCAGCAAACTCCAGCATCACATGAATCAATCAGCGTCCCCACGCTGAAAAATGGCAGTGGGGGCACTTTAATGATGAGCTTTTGTTAAAGTGGCCCATCCACCATCTTTCAGCCCAGGAACACTGATAGTTGTGATGCACTAGGCACTTTAATTAAACCAGTTCTTGGAGCTACTCTAATTAAAGCACCCTCCTCCCCACCCCAGAGCACATGTGTAAACTCCCTTAGATTCCACTAGGTCCTCCCTCCTGCTGTTCTGTGGAGCCTAGAAGAAATCTACAGTATTTTAGCAGCTTATCTATGCCCTGCGTAGCCTGCATTTTTAAAACATCTCATCAAGCTATGCAGATTAAATATACCATATATAACTATGAAAAGTGATGACTTATTATTTTATAGTTTATACCACAAATTTTAATATATAACTGTAAAATATGAGACTTTTTACAATCAAACTTTTTTTTTTAGAGCTAGAGACCCCAGAAGGCTTAAGCATTCCCACTGACTTCATATGGATCAGGATTTCACTCTTCGAGGATGAGGAGGAGTTTGTTTATAGCTTTTGATAAAACAATGCAAATAACATGAACAATAAAAGTGATATAGTAACATTTATTTGATTTATAATTTATAACAGTTGCTAAAAACATGCCATAAAATCCTCCATTCTGCCAGTTTACACAAAACTGAAATAAAACATAGTATATAATGACAGAAGAATGACCTTATTGTCCAGCGCTTCATTTTGTTCTAGGTGACTATAAAACAGAGGTATTCTATTTGGTTTTGGCCCTTATTCTTTGTGCAAGAAGCGCAAATGTACCTAGGGGATATAGAACAGACTCTGAGTTATTAGAGAAGCCAAATTGCTTTTTCTTCATTAGCTCATTATTTAAAATTTTTCATTAATGATTCTCCCATTTTCCTCTTATTTCTTTGAAGAACAAACAAGACTATAAATAGTGATTTAGGTCATGTCATTCTTCCCACAAGAACATATTCTGTCCAAATACAGAATCCAACACCACCTACCCATGAGAACTGCAGATCTCATTAGAGTGAATCACAGCATAATAATGGCCTCTTGTTGTTTGTAGTTTTGTATTGAAGAAAGCTAAGTTTCTAGGCCGTAGGAATGCTTTATGAATTCCAAAAAAGGAGAAAGCTTAGAATGTCTCACTGCCTGCATATCTGTCTACAGGCTGACGTCTTCCATTCTTAAATTTGTCTTGTTTTACATATAGGGGAAATAGTCTGGGAAATGTTCTGAGAATTACTGACACATTATTTGTCTGGAAGAGAATATAAATGTTATTTAACCATCCAAACCAGGGTTGGGTTGTTCTTTTTTAAAAGGTGCTTCTTGGTGTATCTGGTAGGTATTTCGTCCAATACTTTAGAATCCTTAATTAAGCTATCATGCTTATATTAGTCTATTTAAGAGTGCATGACCCCTCTCCCTGCTTTTCCTCTATTCCATCCTAGAATTTAGTAGAGACAAGAGCTGCTGTAAAAACAGAGATCTTTTATTTTTTTTAAGAAACTTGGGGTCAGCACCCCATAATTCTGCTCCATACAATAAAACAGACTCTATTTTAGATCTATAAACCTTTAGTGCTGCCAGTACTGCCGTTCTATTAGGCTTATTATAAAGGATAAAACTCCACCCAAGGCTTGTTTTGTTCTAGTGCTTACATTTTCATTGTGTATTCCAGCTCAGATCTTAATAAAATAGATTGCATGGTATTTAAAAGAAAAAAAATCACCTCTAAAAACAAACAAACTAATTTCCTCCTTTCTTTCCCACCCCAAAAATACCTTGGATTTATCTGTGTTGATTTCCAAACTATTTGAGACAAAATATTGCTGCAAACTATCTAAAAACCTTTGGAAGCCTGTTTGTGATTATGACATTAATAATGTGTCATCTGCATAAAGCAAAACGGGGATAGAATCATTCAAAATTGTGGGTACATAGATGTTGTATTTGAATAGTAAGTATTAATTACAACAGAGCTTTATCCATTAATGTTATTATCAGTTTCTTCCATTATTCTAATCCGCCTACAATGTCAAAAGCTCCCTTTTGATCTATGAAGGCAATGTATAAATGATTTTGTCTTTTTACATATTTAGATGCTAAGTAGTGCAGCACTTGGTCCATGCAAGAATAGCCTTCTTAGAAAACGACTACTTTTCTCCCAGAATTTTATTTTCAGAATCCATGTTTGAAGACAAAATAACTAAATGCCTCCCAAATATTTTGACTGGAATGCACATACGACAATACAATGAAAGATCTTTCTTAACACTTTTTTGAAAATTGTGACCTATTATATCTTAATTCCAATACTATGGATAAATGCCTTCTAAAATCATTATTTATTTATTTTGTAAAACTGGACATCACCAGTCACTAACTTCCTTGAAGATATCTGGGGAAAGAAAATCAAGGCCAGGGGACTCTCCATTACTCAGTGAGATTGTATCTACAATCTTAAGAATCAGCAGCGAGATCATGATCAGCTTGTGGCTTAACTGATAAAATTTCTTTCAGTGACAAAAAAGCCATCATTTCCTTCACCATCTACACTTAAGTTGTTAAACTTATTTTTATAAAAAAATTATCTGTGTATCTTCCCAGATATTGGAAATTAAACTAAAATTTTATCTCCCTTCGGCTATAATATGCCACATATGTCCATTACCCTTATTTTTTTTGACAACTACGAATTCCTCAGCTCTGCTGACCCCATATGACCAGTGCTAGGGCTCAGACCTGCAAACATGCAAGACTAACCCCAATATTGAAGTTGGGCTTCCCTAATACCCTGGAAAGGTGTAGTGGGGTGGGTGAATCAGTGCAGCCAAATTGTGTTTTTTTCCAGATTTTATTCCTTTTCGCACAGACCAGAGGGACCAGAAACACGGTGATAACAAGGAGCTTAGGCACTTGGGAAGCATGTCTGAGGCTCACCTGAGGCTGGCAGGTAAAAGCAGATAGTTTGGGACTCCTAGAGTCCCCATTTTGGTGGACAGAGGACCCCATTCAGAAGGTCTGGTGACTTTAAAAAAATTTTAATTTTTTTTCTTCGTGTCTGCGCAGCTGAGCAGCTTGAGGCACTAGCAGGTAAGAAGGCAGCTGTCTTGGGTGGTTGGCAAGTATTTCTGAGACTCAGGATGAGGCTGGCAGAGAAAAGCAGAGCGTTTGGGAATTTAGAGTCCTAATTTCGTGGGCAGAGGCCTTTGCAGCTGGTTAAGTAACTTTTTTTTTTGAGGATTTTTTTCATTTTCTGCGCAACCCCAAAAGGTCAGGCTCCAGCAGGGAAGAAGACAGCTGGCTTGAGCACTCGGGTGCAGTTGTGAGGCTCATCATGAGGCTGGCAAATGAAAGCAGGGAGTTTGGGGCAGATCATGGCCCCTCTTTGTGCAGAGAAGGCCCTGTTCCAAGATGTGTTAATCTTTTTTCTTTTTAACCAGTTTTTTGTTTCCCCTGCCTCCTGAAATTTCTGGGCTATGCTTGGCTGTTAGTGACCAGGGTCAGATGGTGTTGTGGGTCTGTAGGCTTACCTAATCTCTGGTCTTGTGTGTGGCTGCTGGGGCTGAGGTAGGTGCTAAAGTCTTTAAGGTTGCCAGTTCAAGGCTGTGTGTTACCTCCTGTTTTCAGTCTCCATAGATAGCCATCTGTGCCTCTATTTTTTTTCCCTGCTCCTTGCCATAGCAAGGCGAAATGCTTTGCAGAGTCCATGTGACCAGTGTCAGGGTTGAGGCCTGCCAAAGTGCCAAACCCAAACCCCAAGGGGTGGCAGTGGTGCCACTGTTACTAAAGCTCATTGGACAGACTTTAGATAAAGCCCCATGTGGCCATTTTGAAAAGAATAGGCGATGCTACACCTGATAGTGAGCTGGTAACCACTGGAATTAAGGTACTCACACCTGCCTCTAAGCACTGTATATGTACCCTAGCACTAGCGTCTTTTAATTCACTTAACCATGCCATATGAAGCAGTACCATCACTTCCTCAGTCCTGCTGCACACTTCCCTTCCCGTACCTATCTAGTAATCTCGTTGGAGGTATCAGAAGAGCTTTTGGCAGTCAAGGTTCTTTGGGTAAATCTGGTATCTTTTATTAGACCAACTAAAATAGTTGGAAAAAATCTTTGCAAGCTTTTGGGTACATATACCCTTCCTCCGGCTGTGGAAGGATCTGCAGTTGATGTGTGCTGTTTCTGGATGGAATGAGTAGTAAAGCTGGTGTTAGAAATGGAGCATTGTTAGAATATTGTTAGAAATGGAGTGTTGTTAGAAATGCACAGTTTGCATCTCGTACCTGATAAGCAAAAACACTGCCAAGGACTTTTTTCCTTGGCTAGCTTTGCTACAGTTTTCCTTATGCTAAATCACTCCCTCCCCCACACTCCCCCTGGCCTTCTCATGCAGATTACAGAAGCTGGAATTCAACTGACTGTGTCCTTGAAAGGGGGGGGATTTAAACTCTTGGTGACCTAGAGAACTTTCTGAGCATGCGCAATTAGCTGATGCATATTTGCCTATCCGCCCTGCATACTTAAGTAGTTAATTATAATATATATGCGATGGATGAAGTGACGTAGCCACATACATGTTTGTATGAAACGGAAATGAGCTGTAAGAGTTCCTGTTTCTGCACACGTGCCCAGGAGGGGAAGGATAAAAACCAGCTGAGAATTTCCTCAGGGGTTCGGAGTAATCTGAGTCCTTTGGCTCTGCTCCGACCCTATTTGCAAATACACCTTTTGTGCTGCTAATAAGTGTGTGTCTGAGATTCTTTTCGTGTGCCTCCAGAGAAACGAACTGCAATTTTTTGCCACACTGGTATGGCTTTGTGGCATGCACTTTGCCTATGTCCTTAGCCAAACACGGCTGCACGCTGAGACAAGCGTTTTGGCCCACGCAGCCCTTGCTCTGGTCATGAAGAGCCCTACCACGTGTTCTGGTTAAACCTGGATAGAAACCAGCTCGTTGCACGTTTTCAAGCACTAACTTCGTAGCGGGCTGGCTCTTTTTGTAGTGGGATGGACACTTTTATGGCACAGTAGTAACTTTGCAGGTATCACAGTCTAAACAGATTGCGGGGTTCACCTGTGAGTTGGATCAGGTATGTAACGTGAGGCAGGACCCCAGATCTGCGACCTCTCCCAGGCGGAGCGGGCTGCCCCGTGCACGTTCCCCGTCCCCTCGTGGCGACACCCGCGTTTCGGCCCCGCCCCCGATGAAGGGACCACCCGCAGCACAAAGGAAAGGGCCGATACCTCCCCATCGGCCACCGCCCACTTCCGGGCAGCCCCGGCCCCTGAGGGCCGCCTCGAGCCCCGCCCCTGAGCTGCAGTGGAGCAACGACGTTCCCTCCCAGTGTGGGGGCAGAGCTAGGTGCTGAGGCGACTGTGGAGCACGCGTCATCACACCCAGATTGCATTTCCCGGTTAGGCCATGCCCGCTCGGTCTGATTGGCCTAGACAACAGCAGGCTCTTCAGTGCCCCGGCCGTTACCAGGGTAACAGAGACGCTGTTATCTGGAGGAAGCGTCCTCCCCCCAGTCTGCAGTGCGTTGCGCATGCGCACTTGAGATAATGCCTGGAAAGTCCCGGCTGGGAAGATGAAGGTGAGGTCGTTACTGCGTGCGCCGGGGGGCGGCGGTGCCGCCCGAGAGGCCGGAACGGGGCTACGGAGGCTGCCCCGTGAGGCGGCGGGTGCGGGGAGGCTGCCGCGGAGCGATCCCAGCTCCTGTGCCCTCGCCCGGGGCTGCCGGTACCAGCGGCGTCTCCTGCTTTGGCTGCGCGGTTTGGCCCCGGGCGCGATACGCGGGATTGGCACCGCCCCGACGGAGCAGGCGGGGATCTGCTGGTGTCCCACTAACAGGGGTGACCGCCCCACAAGTCTCATGGGCTGTGGGGCTCGCAGCGGTGGCAGCACCCCCTTCTGTTAGCCCCGCACCTCCTGAGGCTCGTTCTCTGCACCACCTGGCAGTGGGGGGCAGCTGCCCCTTCCGTGAGTCCCACATTACATGTCACCTGACGGCCTTACAGCTGTGGGAGCCGGTGCAGAGGAAACCTGGGCTTGTGATCCCAGGCTCTCTCCGTACACCAGCAGTAAGCAAGAGGATCTGATTTGTGATCCCACAGTCACACTTTGTCACGCTTGTGTGGCCTGGCAGGAGGCACAGTTGTGTGGATCTCACCTTAGACCCAATTGCACCTTTTATCTGCATGTGTAGTGGGACCCTTTATTAACATGTTTTACTATGTTGTTTTTTCAACACTTGCTGTTTTAAAATTCATAATTCTCCTCTTTTTGCCCTCCCTTTCCCCACCCCCCACCCCCTGCCAGCGAGTGTTTTTTCTTTCAGAAAAGTCTTTGCTTGGTTCCCCAGTGCAATTAACCTGGCAGAAGACTTTAGGAAACTTTCTTGCAGTAACAGGGTAAGAAAACTATGAGCCTCCCTCTGTTATTGGAAAGAGGCAGTAAAAGCTAACAAGCAATTTCAGGGGACAAGGAATGAGAAAATGGGAACAGGAGGTCACAGGTTCATAGTAAATGTTTCAAGGCTATAGAGGAGAACGCACCACCCACTGTGCTGCAGTCGGACCTAGTTGTTGTGCAGTGGAGAAACAAAGGGCCATGTCCACTAAGGGAATTATGAGCTTCTCTTAGGGAGCATGTGTGACTGGTGCCTCTTGAGTCTGAAGGGGGTACCTGCAGAAGTTAACAGCGGCAGTGGGGACAGGGCTGGTAAGCACCTGCAGAAGAAGGCATCAGTGGTGGGGATGGGGCTGGTGAGCACCTGCAAAAGCCACCGGAGGTGTCAACAGCAGGGACAGCCCTGTCAGTGAGGGCACGTGCCCCCCCCGACTCCCCTACAAGTTGCCTATGTGAGAGAGGCAACTGAGTGCATAACATCTTTAAATATTGTTTATGTGTACATAGACATCATTGAAAAGTGCAACTAGCAGTAGCTATTAGATGTGAAAATAGCTCAAAGTACTGACCCAACCCCTGGAAATATTCATAGATTAAATTTGGGAACCAGATCACAGGGATATGAAAGATCAGTGGAAAACATTCTTACTGATATTTGTAAATGTACAAAGAAAATTCAGTTTGCCTTATTTGCTAATCCTTTTTTAATTTTGTTAGTGTTGATCACACTGTAAAAATCTTTGATCGTCATGGTCAGAAGAGAAATGAAATTAACCTACCAGGGTAAGTACTGAGATGGGTTTTGAGTGCTTTCTTAAGAATTCATTTTTTTTAATACCGTGATGGTATAAATAAGGAATATGAATCAAGATGCGGCCATGAGGCAGGGTTGATTTCACAATAAAAGAACCACAAAAAATACTATGTTCCTGTACCAATGATGTATCTTGTGCTACCTGTCGTCTTTCATAGTTTCTAGGGTCAGAAGGGACCTGAGCAGATCATCTAGTCCGACCCCCACCAGGCTGTTTTATTTTATCAAGACAAAACCTGCCTAGAATAGAGAGCAAGAGCACAATTAATATTCATTTCAATTTATTTTTTTTTTAAATATCATTTATTTTATTTTGTTTGGTAAAGCAATGAGATTCCATGCTTCTCACTCAACGCACATACAACAATTTTAAAACCTTTTTTTCTTATATATTTTACTTTTTTTTTTTTTTTAATCAAAAAGCAATAGCTGAGAGATTATGCCAGTATCACAGTATAGAAGATAATAAATGGCTTCTTCCAGACTCAGGACTAGTTTTGTTGTACTTCTGCTTGCTGCCTGCAGCCAGCTGGAGCAACTATGATGAACCTGCAACCTCCATATTATTTCATTAGTTGTCCACAGTACTTAGGGAGGCAACTAAATGCATAATTACTAACTATAATTGTCTTAGTGTGGCCCACTGTTTCCCCATTGTATAACAGATAGGCCTGACTGCAGTCAGTGGGTGCTGGGTAGTGCATTCTGCTCATTACACCCACTTGAAACACTTATTGTTAACTTATGACCTACACTACTGTGCCTGTTTTCTCGTTTATTGTCTCCTGGAATCACTTGCTAGCATTTATGCCCTCCTTCCAATAATAGAGGGAGGCTCATAATTTCTGTGTGAGCCTAAGCTCACAGCCTCTTGGTGTAACAATACGAACAAGCCTGACTGCAGCCAGAATACAAGAAGTGGCTGACATTTATACAGACACTCCTATCCCAGGATTCATCCTCTTTTTTTAATTTCGGGCATGCAGCTAGGCTTCTGGGTGGATAGTCTGCTCTGCCACTCCTTTGTCTTTAGGTACACCAAGTGGCCACTTCCCCCGTTAGCGTCTCCAAAGGTTTGTGCATTGCCCTATATCTCCCAGTCCTTTAGTCTCTGAATCCTTTTCTACAACAAAAGGAAAATAGTCCTACTTCAGATGCAGAGATTTTTTTTTATGATCTTAGTGTACAGGTACCTCCAGAATGTTCCTCTCCTTTTGCTACACATTATGATATCCCTGTTCCTGTGTCAGTTCTAGGATCTTCTTGTAGCTACAGCCTTTTTCTGCATCAGTGTGGCTTTTTCTCAAGCTCATACATTAATTAGTACTAAGTGAGTTCAGGTTGCACTGAGTAGCTTTAAAAAGTGCTATAGTTTGGTGATATCCATATTTTCATGGGACATAGCTAAGTAACATAGTTATCCATATTTTATGTATAAGGGATATAGCTGGAGGCCCACCAACCCCAGAATCTTTGGAGGGACTGGGATGGTAGGCTACTTATGAAGGCAAAAGGAGGAGGAAGAGGTCATAAGCCTAACGGAAGTTTGTACTAATGCTGCAGCTTCTACATAGATATTCAGGTTTGCAAAGAATGAATGTCTCATCCTGTCACTTGGCTTCATTTAGAAGGGATGGAGCAGGGACTAGGGCCTTGTATACAATGCCTAGAATTCTGGATATTTTGTACCTTAAAAATAAGCTTTTAAAATCCCTAGTGAAATTTATTTTTTCTTTTCCTTGTGTTTTTTAAGCAACTGTGTTGCCATGGACTGGGATAAAGATGGAGACTCACTAGCAATAATTGCTGACAAATCTAGTACCATTTATTTTTGGTATGCCAACACAAACAAAACAAGCCAGATGGACAGTGGCATGAGGTAGGTAACTTTGGTAGTGTTATTATCTTTATAATTATAAAGTTAATATCAGGAGTTCACTGTAGTATTATACTCTTAAATGACCTTGGACTTGCCTACTGGAGAGAGCACCTCTCCCCCTATAGCCAAACTTGGGAGCTGGAACATGGGTCTTGTTCAGTTTGAAAGAGCAGGAGCTGCTGCTAAAATGCTTTCCTTGAACACACTTTAGCTTTGAAACTTGAATTAATCTGTTGATCTTCAGGGTTTGTTGCAAATATATCTTTTTTTAATGCAGCTTTTGGGGGAGTACGAAGGTGTGATCCTATCTAATCATTCTGCTACAAATGTTTCCTGATCATTGTCCACTGACAGTGGTGGTTTTCTGCTGGATCTTCAACATGTGGTGGGTGGGTGGATAGTGGGTCATGAATCATTTAGCTACATAAAAAAACCAGCTCTGAGTTAGCCTGGATTGTTTTTATGCTTATGACCTTGTTCAAACAACACTTTAATATTTCAGGTTAATTTCCTTAGAGATCTAAATGCCATTCACAAAATTAGGGAGGAAAAATAGGTGATGCTGTGCTCTGTAGCTCAGGGTACTTATCTCTGATATGAAAGATCCAGGTTCAAATCCTTTCTCTCTCTCATTTGAAACAAAGACTCTTTTTCAGTGCAGTCCCCTAGCCACTAAGGGTACTTTGTCAATCTTTTCTATTGAAGCTGTTTCACATTGTTTAATTACTTATTATTAGAGGTGCACCAATATATCAGATTGGCACTGCTAAAAGGAAAATTAACATGGTTGGCTATTGGCTTTTTTGGCTGATGTAGATGATAATGTCAATGATAAATGCTGTGTGCATCTGTGCAGTCGCAGAATGCACACAGCAAGGAATGCAG
>NW_017728948.1:44856046-44858453 GCF_001723895.1 Crocodylus porosus
GGGGGAAAGGGGCATGGGGGGCTTTGCTCTGCTGCCTTTCCCTTGGTGAGTGCCCTGAGCAGTGGCAGCGCTGGGAGGAGCTTGGGCTATAGCCACCCCAAAATTTCCCATAGCCCCCATTCCCAGCGTCTCCACTACCTCCCCGTGCAGCTGAGCTCTCCCTGCCCACCCCTTGCTCCATGTGTTCTTTCCCCATGCTCCCCTAATGCACCATGAGCTCTTCCCATGCTCCCTCCAGCACCAAGCACCCTTTTCCATGCACTCTGTCCTGCACTGTATACCCTCCCTGCACCCCTTCCCTGCACTCCCATCACTCCATGCATCCTTTTGACAGTGCCCCCTGCCACCCGTTCCTACATGCTCCCCCCACACCACACACCCCTTCCCTATGTCTCCCTTCCTCTCACCCTGCCATTACATTTAATTTTGGTTAAGGGGTGGTGTGAACATAATGAAATGATTGGTGATCCCATTCTAGTCTCAAATCCAAATTTATTGAACACATAAACAATGCCACTACTTGAGCAAAACTGCAAACAGTCTGTAGATGTATTCTCACACAGTTCTTCCAAAGGGTGAACAATGGCTCTACTTATTGTCGTGGCACTGGGGGTTGCAGTTTTGACTCTGTCTTGGTGACAGCTCTCCATACTTGTTTGTTTCCTTAGGCTTTTATACCCTTTTACAGCCCTTTTCTGTAAATTTCATATATGGTCATGCCATAGATCTTTACTGATTACCTTTCACCGCAGTTTTTTCCCCATCAAACTTTTACCCTCAATCTTTCTTTTGCTTCTTACCTACTGAGCTATCTTTGGGTTTGTTTTGCTTCTCTATTCTATCTTTTCTTACATTCTACAGCTATATCTATATTTTGTTTTGCCTACAGGAGTTGTTTATGTGACCTGTGCTTAGTTGCCTCTGTGTATACTTTTGCTGAAAGCTTATGGTGTCGGTTCAAAGGAAAAAAAAAAAGGCATCAGTTATGCCAAGGCAGCTTTTCAGGCCTACATGCCATATCATACACCCTTTTTCCCATGCCATTTTCCCCTACTCCATGCATTCCTTCCCCCATGTTTCCCTCTGCACTCCTTACCCATGTTCCCCCACTACATCACAAATACTTTCCCCCAAGCTTCTCCTAGCACTGCACTCCCTTCCCACACACCATTTCCCTCTGCTCTACATGTCCCTTTCTTTATGCCCCCTCCTCCCACTCTGTGTATCCCTTCCCTCATAATCCTCCCACCACCATTTTCTTTCTTTCTCCCCTGACATCACATGCCCCCATCCCATGCTCTCTTATGCACACCCTACCTGCCACAGGAGCTATCCTGGTCCCATCCAGACCCACTGCAGCTGCTTGCCTGGCCCATATTCCATTTTAAGATGAAAGCCTGAATGAGGAAAAAACCCTAGTCTTATATTTGAGTAAATATATTAAATATAAATGGGGCCAGAAAGAAACTCTGTATCTTGATGGTGAGGCCACTTACTTGGAGGAAGTTGGGTTGTTTTTTTTAATTCATGGGAATTCTGGAAAATGGCTATTTGGGTTGACCCAGAACATGTATGTTTTAAGTTTCTGAAATTGCCAGCAAACCAAAAAAAGTCAATTCACTATCAAGTGATTGTCCCTCTGCACCTTATTTCAGTATGCTCCATTTATGTTTATAGCATCTGGACTGAAAAGGCTATATTTTTATCCAGAGTACACACTTAGTTTCATAGTTGGTAGGGTCAGAAGGGACCTGAGCAGATCATCAAGTCCGACCCCCCTGCCTTGGCAAGAAAAAGTACTGGTGTCAAACGACCCCAGCAAGGTGTTCGTCTAGCCTTGTCTTAAAGACCCCCAGGGTAGGAGCCAGCAACACTTCGCTTGGAAGTTGGTTCCAGATCCTAGCTGCCCTGACAGTGAAGTAGCGCCTCCCAGTGTCTAGTCTGAATCTACTCTCTGCCAGCTTGTGACTGTTATTTCTAGTCACTCCTGGTAGTGCTTGGCAGAACAGGGACCCCCAACACCTGCTGGTCCCCTCTGACTAGTTTGTAACAGGCCACTAGATCCCCCCTCGGCCTTCTCTTGCGGAGGCTGAACAGGTGCAGATCCTGTAGCCTCTCCCTTGTAGGGCTTGCACTGCTGCCCCCTGATCATGCAAGTGGCCCTCCTCTGGACCCTTGTCCACATCCCTTCTGAAGTGTGGCGCCCAGAACTGGGCGCAGTACTCCAGCTGCGGCCTGACCAGTGTCACACAGAGGTGGAGGACCACCTCCTTAGACCTCCTTGAGATGCATCTGTGGATGCTTGACAAGGTATGGTTGGCCTTCCTGACTGCATCCCCACACTGCCAGCCCACGTTCATCTTGGCATCAGTGACGACTCCAAGATCCTTTTCTGCCTCTGCACTGA
>NW_017728948.1:44858758-44881613 GCF_001723895.1 Crocodylus porosus
TGCCAGGATAATTCTCTCAAAAAGCTTACCCAGGATCGAGGTAAGACTAACTGGCCTATAGTTTCCTGGGTCCTCCTTCCTCCCTTTTTTGAAGATGGGAACCACGTTGGCCCTCTTCCAGTCCTCTGGCACCACACCAGAACACCACGAGTGCTTGCAAAGCCATACCAGGGGTCCTGCAACGATCTCAGCTAATTCCCTCAGCACTCTGGGGTGGAGATTGTTCGGACCAGCTGATTTAAATACATCCAGTCCCTCCAGGTGTTCCCTGACTAGATCCTCACTGACTCTTGACTGACATGAGTGTAAGCAATGCTTATTAAATGCACAGTAGTGTCAGTGCTGTGGTGTTAGCATCTGTGAGAGTGACTCACTCCTGTCATTTTCAAGGCTTCTAATAGTTTCACAATTAGGCTGTCAGAAGCCTTTCAAATGACAAGAGCTAGTAGCCTTAATTAGTTCCTGTCAAATTTCAGAGCTTCTAGTAGTAGCCTTTTGATAGCTGAATCCGCTTCACTGCTCCTCATCCAGTTACTATGCAGGTAAATGGGATCGTGTTATGTAGTTAAACACAGTGTACATTTATCCAATACACATGCAAAACTCTTGGCAGAGGTGATATTTTTTATTAGACCAACTAAATAGTTGGAGATAAAATGTTTATTTGCAAATTTTCAGGTTCATGCACCCATGAAGCAGAATGCACATGTTGTAACATTTCTTTCAGGTAGAAATAAAATTTCATAGTGCACGGGGAAATAAAAAGATGTTATAGGTAGGTTCCCATGGCTGGAAAACTTCATTTTATGCAAATTAGACTCCAGTAAAAGTTCAAACAATCTGTTTATGTCCAAGTTGTCTGATGGCAAGCAAGGTGTTGAATTTTTTCTTTCTTCTTAGTAAGATGTTTTCTATTGCACAGGAGAGAGAGGCTGATGGATTGAATCTCCTAGCTGAGGCAGTTCTGTTGTGTGAAGCTTGTTTTCCAGGTGTGCAAATTCAGCTCAAACAATTTTTGCAACTATTTAGCTGGTCTAATAAAAGATATAATCTCTGCCAAGAGTTTTGCATATTTTTCCCTGTAGACTAACCCTGCTAAGGCCTGTATCCCTGAAACATGCAATATATTGCAGTTAGCATCTTTGAAATGAAAACTTCATAATTTTTACAAAAAAGAAGCAAAAATCCAACATCCAGAAATCTGGAGAATTCCACCTGTACCCCATCCAGCCTTTTCTTTGAGCTGAATTTTCATACTTTGAAAACAAAAACACACGACAGAACTGCCTCAGCCAGGAGATTCATTTCGTCAACCTCTGTCCTGTGCAATAGAAAACATCTTACCAAGAAGGTAAACAGGCTACTTAAACTTTTATTTGAGCCTAATTTGCATAAAATGAACTTTCCCACCCAGTGGAACTTATCTATAACATCTTTTTATCCCTCTGTGCACTATGAGTTTTCATTTCTACCTGGGAGAAATCATGAATGACGTTTGTCCCCTGGAGGTTGGGGGGGGGCATGGCAACCACCCACAGGCAGTGGCGGCGGTGAGCAGGGAGCTCCCGCAGGTGGCCACAGCAGTTGCAGCAGCGGGGGGTAGGGAAGGGTGGTGAGTGTAGACTGTCAGTCAGTGACCACCCGCAAATGCTGGCAGCAATCGGCGACTGCCCATAGGCACCACCAGTGGTGGCAAGTGGCAACACCCCCCCCTCCACCCCTGCAGGCACCGTCAACAGTGGCTAGTCCTCAGGGGGTATACGTGCACCCTGTATGCTTTGCCAGTGGGAGAAGTTTTACAATCTGTGTGCAGTCTCCTTTGCTTGAGGAAGGGTGCATGAGTCTGAAAGCTTGCAAATAAAAAAAAAAAAGTTACAACTATTTAGTTGGTCTAATAAAAGATACCACCTCTGCCAAGAGTTCTGCATATTTCTGCCTGTAGACCAACATGGCTAAGACCTGTATCCCTTTATCTAGTACAGGCATATAGGTAGTATGCACTTTATTGGCACATGTATGCCTGGTGCACCTAAAACTGGAGGCTTTCTAGTATGGTTCACCTGGTGTACTGATTAGGCTTTAGCTTAGTGGTCTGAGATGGATTTTCTTGTTCTCCATGTCCAAACTGCCAGAAATGCCTTGTTCTATTTGAAAATTTACTTTAAGAATTAGTTTATTTCTGTTCCAACCAGGATGGATAAGGAATACTTCCTGGATGAGATCAAGGGCAGATGTCACCCCCTCCCCGCCTACAAAGATTTCATAGATTTCATAGACATTAGGGCTGGAAGGGACCTCGGGAGATCATCGAGTCCAGCCCCCTGCCCAAAGGCCAGGAAGTCAGCTGGGGTCATAGGATCCCAGCAAGATAAGCATCCAATTTACTCTTGAATGCTTTCTATAGGAAATCTTCCCCATACCACCTGCACACTTAAACTTCATGGCCTTGAGTGGCTCCCAAAGAAGCATGTACACACAGTGGTACTGAGGATTTGGCATTAAAGCACTGTACTGGAGTGCTATTTATAGTACTGCCAAAAATCATCTCATCATCCCAGGGCTCAGCTCTGTGGTAACAACTTCTTTGGAGGCTCTCTTGGCATCCTGTGGCAGCAGTTCATAACCAGCAGAGAACCAAATGGAGGTGATGACAACACCTCACTTTCATGCCACATGTCAACATGTAGCATGGGTAGACTTATTTAACCTGCAGAAACCTGGACTGGTGGTTCCAGGGCACTCAGTTCATTGGGATAATTCTTCTCAACATGAAAACCAACAACACTGTTTCTCTCACCTGCTTCCATAGTTTCATATGATGCTAGGGTTTGAGTGATCATAGATAGGGACCTACTCAAATTGCGACTTCACATATTTTGCGGAAATCACGAAATTCAGCCATCTCCACAAAATCTGCAGGGGAAAAAAAACTCACTAAAAATAAAATGCTGGGTCCCCAGTGCAGGCTGCATGGCTGGAAGGACTGCTGAGGGGAAGGAGACTGCCAGCAGGCAAGATGACGGCTGTCCCCACCCCTCACTGCAGATTGGCTGAGGGCTGCCTGCTGATTGAGATCTCTAGCAATCAGCAGCAAGGGGTGGGGCTGTATGACAGACAGCCCTCTCCACCAATCAGCAGTGGGGAGGTGGGGCTACCAGGGCCCCTTGGCCAATCAGAGGCATGTGAGAGCGCACCATGATAAGCCCTCAAAAATGGTAGCCAGCCCCATGATCTGCCCACAAAATTTGCTGGCCTCCTCAAGATCAGTAGGCCCTCTACTTATAGAGATACTCTTCAAAAGTATTCCTTCCACCTTCCTTCATGTCCCACAGGGAATCTAGAGGATTGCTCTAGGATTGTTCGCTCAGTGGCTAGCCTGTAAGCCAGTGATCTCAGCCAGGCTGCCATGATGCTCTTTTAGGTGTACAGACACCTATACACAGTCCATGAGCTAAATCTAGAGGTTTAAAATAGGAATTCATAGGTCAGAAATGTTTAGACCTGCTGTGTTTTTTCTAAGTTGTTTGCAAATAGAATTGCTGTGCTATTTTTCTATAATCAAAGAACAAGTGAAAGCTAAGTGCTGGCCTTTTTGAGGCGTGCCTCGAGTCTAAAAAGGTTGAAAACCACTGCTATAAGCCACAGTTATTGTGGCCACCGGAGCTTTACCTATCAAGGTCAGTGTAGCTCTACTGGGAAATATCTGTACAGATCCCAGTGAAGGAAGCTGAGGAATCAGCCTGCAAATGAGTGGAGGTGCTGCAGAGAAAGTAATATTCCCGATAAAGGAGGTGATAATGGACCTTGCTAAAATAGTCTGACAAACACCAGCCCATACCTAACCTAAGTTTTATAAGAATTACTGGAGTTCTGTTCCATTCAGGGTCATCACCTTCGATCATGAGGGTCATTAATGAGAAGTCCTGCCAAAAGCAAGCAACTACACCAAAAATTGAACCAACATGATGTAATGTATTTGATCATAAGGCATCGTCTTCTTTCTACCTAGTTACTACCTTCCAGGCACTGTTGTTTTCCAGCTAGTGTTTTTGAGTTGGGGACAAGCAAGTTTAGCATAGTTGTTAGAGAGTTCACTCCCTTGTGAGCGGGGAGTCAAACGGTGGCAAAAAAACAGCTTACAAGCAGCTCTTAAGGCCACAGATATGGCCTCCTACTTGGTGCTGTCTGTAGTGGTTATGCAGAATAGCTTCAGGAATCTGGTTTCCCTTGTTGAGATATTTGAGCCACTCTTGAGGAATCTGGAACTAGTAATGTTTACTCATCTACTCCAGGCATAGGTCCTTTATTATCACAGGTCAGCCATTGGATAACAGACACCATCACATTGTTTCTAACTTCACTAAATGTGTACTTCTGAACCCAGTTCCTCCTCAAGGACCACTCTTACAAAATCTTTCTACAGTTCTGCGTCCTGTTGTTGATCTTACAAGGAGTAATAGAAGAGTTTCCTTACCAGTATGAGGGCAGAGAGTTCTGAATTACGTTCTAATCCCAGAAAAAAGAGAGTTGACTGACTTGGACATCAGAAAGTTCAAGGTATTCATCAGCCACACATAAAATGGTTTCCTTCTTAGATTCCTCATTTAAGCTTGATTCTGATTAACACAGTCACAAGCTAAGGGCTTTTTTCAATTTCTTTGTTCCTACTTTATGTCCAAGTATCAGCATTTACAGTTAGGATATGGACTCTTAACAGTCCTCCTTAAGAAATCCTTGATTTGTATATTTTTGTTAGTTAGTTTCTCACTCTTCCTGTTTTGCTTTTTCAGCTAATAGCAAAACAGATAAAATGTACTTCAAAGGCATTTCACACCATTTTCTAAAATCTGATTGCATGAATGAGACTCACAGTAAAGGAGTCAGTCTAATTGAATTCATAAACAACACACTTTCTTTAGTGTGTGTAATTTATATATAAATAAATTAAGGTAAACTATTATTAATTAAAGTTGTGCTCACCATTAAACTGAATCATAAAAATGATTGAAAGGTCACAGTTACATACACACATATATTTGTGGGGGTGTTTGCTGTTTAAAGAATAAATATGTCTATGATCTTGAAGTTCAATATTGCACCACTCAGTACTACATTCCCTAAGAAACTGAAATTCAGTTTAAACTATAATTTAAACAAAACCGGTTTTTATGTAACAGTAAGTTTTAAAAGGATGACTTTAAGTATTGTAGCTATGTATGAGATGTACAGGTTATTTAAATTATACACCATATCATGGCACTTCTTTTATCTCTGTTTTATGAATGTAATGTTGAGCAGTATTTTAAAGCCAATAGTCCTTAATCAAAGTTACATTTCTGTTTGAAGGAAGATTGATTATTTCACAAACCATGTGAATTATTAGGCAAATTATGTCTTATACTGGTTAGTATTATAGTGTACACATGCTAATCTGTATCCTATTAACTGTAGGCATATTTTTAAACTAGATTTCTCAATTATCACATGAACATTAAATTCCTTTCAGCAGTGTGGGTTCTTTAAAGCAAGTAATATATTGGCCCTTAATATTACCATCAATTCTTGATGGAATAAAGTAGATTTGGCCCAAAGGTATTTTTGAGTATGCTTATAAAACCTGAGAATGTTTTTGTTTCGAAGGAGCTGTGTTGAGTCATAGGCCTGATTTGTAAATGAACATTATGCCTAAACAGTTTGTGTAATCTTTTTTTTTAAATAACCAGCAGTCACTCATTTAAAATAAATGGTTTGACTTTACTACATAAAAAACCAAAAGGGCATAACCTGTGTTAATCAGAACACAGCAGGCTTTCATTACAGTTCTTCCTGTGACCTGTTTTTATATAATGTATGAAGCAAATCCATTATCAAAGGCAGCAAGTGCTGTGGCAATCAGCTTAGTAATTCTCCTTCCCCAGAATATGAATTACTTGGATAGGGGTAGAGGATATATGGCTGATTTGTCTGATGTCTCGTATTAGTTCTCAGGCAGCGGTAGAGGACAACATTTTAACAGTGTGGAAATAGTGATCAGTGCCACTGAAGAAACTTAAAATGTTCCTAAAACAAACGCAAACACAAAATACACATCAGAGATAGTTTCACACATTAAGTAATAGCTGATATTCATTTCACATTCCCTGTGGCACCTAAATAAAGTAAGGGGTGATCTACAGGAAACTGTATAGATCCTTCAAAACAGAGAATTCTGGTGCCTCCTTAACTGCAATCTCACTACTTTGAGCCTACAATACAACAATACAAATTCAGCAAAATATCAGGACATTGGGGTACTGTGAGAGATTGACAGGCCTAGCTGGAAGGAACTTGAAATAGTAAAAAGATAGCAAAATACTAACTTTCAAAAACGGGAAAATTTCTTGTAACAGTTCTTGAAACTAAAACATAACATATCTTGAATTTATTAAAAATTTGAAGTGTGAATAGCTTTTTAGTAAGCTTTCATACTGCATTGAGTAGTTTGTCAATGAAAGAACTGGAAGCCCTGTAATCAGTAAGCAAACTATTAAAATGCAACAAAATTAATAAAAGTACTGTATTATATTTAGTATAATTTATTTGGATTATCTCTTCCAACGTTGGTCTCATATATCCATTTTAGGTATGGTAACTATGCTTATGGACAGGTGCAAACTTCCAGCATATGGATAGAACTAAACATATACATAAAATAAACCAATGCTTTTTCTTTTTGGCATAGTTCGTAGCTATTCTGTGAATGCTTAAGCGTAATTGGTAAACTTTCTCTAAAACACGTATAAAAAAATTCTGCTTTATGTAGTTCCATGTGAATATAAAACAGTTGTCTTAAAAACCATGTTCAAGTTTAAAAATAATCTCAGGGTCATGATATGTCAAAGATTTTATTTTTTCTGTGTTTCAGGGACTCGATGTCTTTCTTGCTTTGGTCCAGAGTTGGAACCTTACTCGCCGTTGGAACAACTAAAGGAAACTTACTTATTTATAACTGTCAGACTTCTCGAAAGATTCCTGTTCTTGGTATGTTCCATACTGAAGTCCATTTGGGTTTTGATCTATATACCCAAGAACAACATTTTACTCAATTTTTTGTGCATGAAAATATAGTAATATATATATTTGTAACTCTGGTATGTTCCCTTGTTAGTCTGCTACTTTTGGTTCTCTACTCTTACAGGGACTGGCCTGTAAACCTGTTCTGGAATTCCTTAGTGGGAATTCCAAGTTTTCCTTGTGGAAAACTTGAATTAAGCGAGAAAAGATTGTGGTGATATTTTATGTTGCTAAACTATCTTTCTTCGCCCGTCTTTAAATGTACACTAGTCTCCTTCAGGCAAAAAAAATTACAGCTTTAGCAAATGCCCCCAAAATTAAAAGCAAAGGTAAGGGTCCTTAAGTTCCCATGTACAAATACAGTCTTCCTGGGGTTATTATGAAGAACTAAAAACATTGCTTTTTAAAATCTCATTACAGGTTTTTTTAGTCAGGCTATATTGTAAAAATCACAGACTAGACAAGGAATTGGGTGACCATCTTACTTGTCCTGAAGTCCTTTGTATGTATATTCTGGGGGTTTCATTTTTATTTTTTAGGTAAACACACCAAGCGGATCACATGTGGATGCTGGAGTACTGAAAACCTCTTGGCACTAGGTAGTGAAGACAAAACGATAACTGTTAGCAATCAGGAGGGTGATACTATAAGACAGGTAACGTAGTATAAGGATACCTAATTTAGCTGTTAAATACAGGTTTGTGCTGCTGACTTGAGAGTCTGTGCTCACTGTCTGATGGTTTGGGCATTGTGCCTCGAAGTTATGTGAGAGAATTATTTGCCGAGTTTCTAAGAATAGGCAAGGCAAAATGGGTGGAATGGTTTACACCTGCTCCCATCCAGCCCAACATTTCTATGAGTCCATGGTTCTGTGAAGTATAGGGTAGAACAGGGTTGCTCAGCCTGTGGCCTGCAGGACAAATGTAGTCTGCCAAGCCATTGCATCTGGCCTGTGGGCTCTCTGTGGGTTGAGAAATTTGGTGACGTGGAACAGTGGCCATCCTCCCCTACTGCCTAATTCTCATGCCCCCACTCCCAGCACAGCCAAATTAGGGCCAGGCCCCGCTTCTCCACCCCATCCTCCCATGAAGGAATTGAGGCTGGGCCATGCCCCCTTTCCCCCTCCCCCCGCCACAGAGCTGGTTTGGGATTGCCCCCCAAAATACACATTGGGCTTCCTCCCCTCTCCTGACCCCCTCCCCACAACCAGATGAGGCCATACCATGCCTACCCCAGGCACTAGATCAGGGCAGTTGGCCACATCTGGTCTGTGGATGAACTGGGCAATGTCCATCTGGCCTATCGGGAAAGGTTGAGCATCACTGGTATAGAACTTACAACACAGGAAAACTAGTTGTCTTCTGCCACCCTGACCCTTGGCTGCTCCTGGAGCTAATGAGGCCCTACACATAATTTAAGCTGCAGCATTACCAGAGACTGCATGGTATGGCCCTATCCCTGACATGCCATCCCTAAACTAGGACTTGCAAGGAAGAGCTGAGATTGCAGCCTGATGCAAGTTTTTTGTAGTGTTTGGCTAAAAGAACTCTCCCTGGGTTAGGGCTTGTAGATAGTACTGTGACAGGGGGCCATCTCAGGACCAGGTCAGAATGTCAGCCTCCCAGCTGTCCCTGGGCTAACCACCCACCTAGCTCACCTGCCACGCCTTGTTGATAACAAATATTAGAGAAGTTTCTAAGGCGGGAGCCTGCCCATTAGCAGGCCTTGCTGACAAGGACCTCTGTACACCACCTGCTCTCACCAGGCCTTTCATTTACTGTCCACCTCCTGGACCACTCTTAACCTGGCTTACTCTGCGCAGCCCTTCAGGTCCACCTTGGTCCCTACTCTATGCAGCACTTCAGGCTTTACCTACTTGCATTCTGACCGAGGACACAAGCAGCACTTCGAGCCACCTTCTCTGGCCTTACTCTACATGCCCCATGGCCTTATGTTGTACTCAAGGCTGAACTCAGGCACTGGTGCCTCTCCTGGGACACTTCCTACTCTCAGTCCCCTCACTGGACCACTTCTCTCTCTCTCTCTCTCTCCCTCTCTCCCCCTCACTGGGGCCACTGTGGTTTTTTACCCTATGGGGCTCAGGTGGCTACTCCCATGCCAGGCCCCTAACACTGTGCTCAGGTGGCCACAACACTGAACTTGCCTGGCCCCACTGCCTCTCAACTCTCCTCTGATGTTAATAACCAACCTGCAGGCAGGGGCTGGGATTTTCAGGCATCCCTCCTCACCTTTCACCAGGGTGGTAACTGGCCTGGCATTTCTGGGGGACTGTCCCACCAGGCCATTCGTCCTTGGCAGGGCACAGTTTACAGTCATACCCAGGCCCAGGAGCCTCCTGCAATCCCCATAGCTCCTCCCTTATTTCCAAGATGTTCCTGAGCAGCCACTCAGCCAATGTTGTCTTTCCAGTCCCTAACAAAAGATTGCTGCTCTATCTCTCAGGTCCTGGGTTAAAATGGAGGCTTTTCTGCCTCCTCCTCCAATCCCAGGGCCCTCCTGGGGTCATGTGGTAACCTCATCAAAGCTAGCACACACCTGCCAGCTGTTCTACTGCCAGCTCCAAACCGTAAAGTGGCAGGCACCAAAGGTGCTCTCCACAAGTACCTTTAGATTGTTTCAGGCCTTTTACTCCATGTGCATAGGCCGGGGCAGGGGTGAGGACTGGATGCTGATGTTGATTCTGTTCTTCCCTCCAAGAACGTTAGAATCTTCTAGGTTTTGTACGTGTTTGCATACACATATTAGAGTCCCACTGAGCAAAGACTGTTTCTGGATATGTATATCATTTATAGAACTCACTTTTTTTTAAATGGTGGTAACAAGGATTCATTGGATACTTCGTTAAATGACAGACTGAAGTCTTATTTTTTCAGCCTGGCTTTTGTTGATGGAGAGTGAAGATGAATCTCTACTTTGGCTTTTTAAAAGGTTTTGGAATTCATAACAAATCAATTCTATATCTCTGAATGGGAATTTCCTTCTTGCAGACTTCAGTGAGATCAGACCCCAGTGATATGCAGTTCTCAGCAATGAAGACTGATGAAAGAATATCAACCAGAGAAAGCACAGTAAGAAATCAATAAGAAACCAGTACATAACACCATTTAGCACCTCTCAGTTCAAAATATAAAGAGAAGGGTCTACCACATTTAATGTATATATGTTACTTAAAAGGATTAGACATTTTTGGAACAATAATCTGAATAAAAAAACCCAACAATTTAAAGCCTCAAACAAGTGTAAACTAATTGTTATGCTATCTTTAGAAGAAGAGTTTAAAATAATAGTAATTCTTAAACGTTTTAGCCATGCAACCCTTTAATTGTATTCCTGTTTAAGAACAAATCATTTTAGGAGGTTACAGCTAGAAATTGGCATACGCCAAATATCTGAATTCATGCACATCCAAATTTTCAGAAGTTGGATGCTTGGAATGTTGAGATGGCTCTTGTTATACATCAGAATGGATTTGGGTGTCAACAGTAGGGCATATTTTTGGTTTGTTTGAAAGCACCAGCTATGTCAGACAGGGTTGTTTTTTTTGTTTTCTAATTCTAATACTGCTAAAATAGAAATTAGAAGGAAAAGTGCTTCCTTTTTAGATTAAGGGCTAGCAGATAATGTGAATTGAATTGGATTTTAAAATAGTATTTTCTTTACAAGGGTCAGTCAAAAATAAGGCATCTTGCTAAAGCACATTTTATTGTAGCCTAGGTACATTGATCATTGGATCACTTTCTTTGTGGTCCCTTTGCTTGTAAATGCTCTTCTACCAACATCTGACTCAGTTTCTTATTCCTTTTGAAAAGGAATATTCAGACTGCTCCTGAAAGTATGCTTATACTGCCATTTGTACCTCATCCTTGGACTTGAATTTTCTTCATCCCTAGATTCCCATTAGAGAACTGGCAAGCAAGGTTCTCTGAGTAGATGTGATATAGTTTATTAGACCAACTGAGTAGTTGGAAAAAAGTTCTTAGCAAGCTTTTGGGTGTAGTCACCCTTCTTCAGGCAGAGGGAGTCTCTACTGTTCTGAGACTCCAAGAAATGAGAGAAGCTAAAAGTGTAACAGGATGTCAGTGAGAATGTAAAATTGCCTATGTCCTGCCTAACCCCTTAGATCAGGGGTGGACAAAATACAGTCCACAGGCTGGATTCGGCCTACCAGGCCATTCTGTCTGGCCTGTGGGACACCTAAAAGGTTTAAAAGATTCAGATTTATCTGCTCCTCACTGCCTGCCAAAGATTACAGGAGCCAGAGGAAGTAGGACCTGGGGGGAGCCAGGAGGATGCACCAACAAGGGCATTTTGGCCCCTCCCCCCAACCAGCTGTTTCTGTCTGTGTGGCAGCCGGCTGCATCGCCCAACCATGGGGTTGCGCCACTACCCCAGGGCCAGAAGTGGGAGGGGGGTGGTTGTCTGCATGTGTGTAGTGAGAGAGGCACACTGTGTGTGTGTATCCATCAGTCTGTGCAATGAGGGAGGGAGAGGCAGTGTGTGTGCATGTGTGTTTGTGCAGTGAGGGAGAGAGAGATCAGTGAGGGAAGCAGTGTGTGTGTGTGGTGAGGGAAGTAGTGTGCACGTGTGTGTGGTGAGGGAAGCAGAGGTGTGTGTGTGTTTACAGAGTGAGTACCACAAGCACACCCCACCATACACATGCACCCACACCCCCTTTCACTGCCATCTATGCAGACTCACATACACACACCCCAGCCATGCTTCCCCCCACATGTGCCCCCACAAACCCTCTACCTACCCACACCCTATATATCCACACACCCACATGCTCCCTCACCCCACCCCCACCCCCCACACCTATCCATCCTCCCCCACAATGTAGAAGACTAGGACTTCATTTTAAGCTGTTGTGCAATCACCTCTATGTACACTACACAAACACACGTAAATCGGGACAACAAATTTTTTTGAAATCAAACTAATGAATGTTGCAGATGTTTGTTTTTAGAATAAAATTTGGTATTTTTCTGGTTCTGAGATGGCAAAACCCCTTGCTGAAAGGAGCATTTCTGGGGGCAAGGGGTGGGACTTCTGGTCCCAAGATGGTGGCCAGGGACTGGGCAGCTGGCAGGGCTATCGATGTGGCCTTCGACAGCTTGCCAGAACTCAGTAAGTGGCCCTCCACCCAAAATAATTGCCCACCCTTGCCTTAGACCAACACGGCTACAACCAAAAAACGAGCAACATGGAAGATGCCAAATTTTTCCATCTGAAATGGAAACTTCACAACATGAAGAAAAAAGAAGCTAACCTCAACAAAGACATATACTTTCTAAGCCTATGCAAGAAACACAACCTCATTCCCAAAGGACTGAACATCTACAATCCTCTAACCACCACACACAACTCCAAATAGGCTTTACATCTCTGCAGGGGAATTTCAGAAAAACTTAGAAACCCTCTCCCTCACATACGCTACTCCAAAAGAGATCACCTCAAGAAGGAAATCAACACATGCTACAAGATATGAATCCAGATATCTTCCCAGACATACAGCAAGACTATGAAGGATTATATTACAGCATCCATCCAATGCAAAAAGAAGAAATGGAACCAATTAATACAGAAATAACTTTCCCAGCCACAAAACAATCCTCAGAAGAACACCAACAATACTGTATAACATTCCAACATCATACTTGACAGAACAGAAGGAATTAATCAACCCTCTAACATTATCAATCTCTCGACACGCACACTTAACCAAAGCTGAAAAATCTGTCCTCTCCAAAGGCCTTAAGTTAGGTCCAGAAAAACACCCAAATAAGATACTACAATGTGGAGAGCTAAAAGAATTTTTTTTGATGCCTCTGAAGTAATATGTCCACAACCAAAAGGAATTCAACGCAAATTCATCCAGTGACAACATCAACAGAAAAATCAATGCAGAAAAATAAAAAAAACCCTCAGCTTGGGAAGCTAACAGTGGACAAAATTCAAACCTCAATTGCTACATCGACTGGTTCAGAGAAAGAATGAACAATGAAATACTCACAAACGCCACTATAACAACCCAGAAAGAAGGGCCATAGAATCTCTAAGATCCAACCACCAAATAGTAATTAAACCAGTAATTAATAGTAATTAAAGGAGGAGCTATAGTTACATGTAACCATGAAGACTACATAGAAGAAGCCAACAGACAACTCTCTGACACTACCTACTGTAAAAAACTAGAGGAAGATCCTACTCCCCTTTTTTCCTCAAAACCACCATTACATCATTTCCATTGGAACTACAATAAAACTTCAGAACCTGATCCCTCCACTATCCAGGAACTTTTTACCTGCTCTCTCAAATCCACAAACAAGGTACCCCTGGCAGACCCATCAATTCAAACCATGGAACCCTAACAGAAGAAATATCAGGTTTCATTGAATCCATCTTAAAACCGCTCGTCACCCAGACACTGAGTTTCATCCAAGATACAACTGACTTCCTACAAAAACTCAAAAACCTAAATCACTTTCCCAGCAATACCCTCCTAACTACCATGGATGTCACTAGCTTATACACCAGGATCACTATCCCACACCAGGATGGTATCCAAGCCTGCCTCAAATATCTACAAGAACGAGATTACAATCTAGAGTACAGACCTGAGGATATCACTGAACTCATATACTTATGAACTTTCATTTCTACGCAGAAAAACTTATATCTTGTCTCCAATGCCTGATGAAGGGTGTTTGTGCTCAAAAGCTTGCAATTAAAATTGTTATTTTTTTTGCAAAAATCTTGTTGATATAATAAAAGATATAACTCTACTATGAGTCCTGATTGCCTTTCCCTCTAGACCAATATGGCTACAGCCTGGATACCTATACTTCATCCTCACACACAACAACTTCATTTTCAACAACCAACACTTCCTCCAGGCTGTGGGCACCAAAATGGCCCCACACTATGCCAACCTTTTTATGGCCCACCTAGAAGAAGACTTCCTGAAGAACTGCACCATCAAACCCCTACTATACCTGAGATACATAGATGACATCTTCATCATTTGGACTGAAACCCTGCAATCTGATTGATTGCCACCAAAAATTTAACAATCGTTACCCCTCCATCAGACTATTGCTTGAATACTCTAACACCAACATTTCCTTTTTGGACACCATGATCAATATCCAAGCTAGTAAAATTCAAACTATCATATATAAGAAACCCACGGACCAACATGCATATCTACACAGAACCAGCAATCACCCTAAACACACCAAGAAAGCAGCCAAGCTCTCTGATACCACCAAATTTGCAGCGAATACCCGTGACCACCACTTCACAAATCTTAAAACGGCCTTCAGCCGACCAGGATACTCCTCCAGAAGGAGAGATGGCACTTTTGAAAGAGCCGCCTGGACACCACATGAAGATTTGCTGCCAAATAATGTCATACCATTATTTATCACATATCACCTATCCATGGAACCTACACAGAAAATCCTCAAACAATTGTAACCTATACTAAAAGAAAACCCCTCTCTTAAAAACACCATTCCGGGACCACCTATCCTAGCTGTCAAACAAGCACCGAATCTCACTAACCTCATCCCCAGAAGCAAACTCCCTATGGCCAAAACCACACTGAATGGATCCAGACAGTGCCAGGACAAGACATCAAAACCTGCCAACCCATCTCCACCACACCCACTATAAATACATCCCACAACAAAACCATCAACATTCCTGGATCGTATTGCTGCACTTACAGACATGTAATATATTTCATCCAGTGCACCAAATGCCCTGATGGAAAATATGTTGGAGAAACCAAACAACAACTGTACACCAGAATGAATGTACACCAAAAATCTATCAAAGACAAGAATATCCAATTACCTGTGGGTGCCCACTTCTCGCAAGATAACCACACCTTCTCCGATCTTTTGGTTCTAATCATCCAAGGGAACTTACAAAACACCTTCCGTTGGTGAGCGTATGAACTTCATAAATCTACTGGATACAAAAAATCATGGACTCAATAGCTTTTATGACACATTACAACTTGCCTGACATCTGATTCAACAGGTACCTTTCTGACCTGACCTCTTACATTATTCTTCCCCCCACACATGTTTTCTCTTCTCCCCTCACCTACTTTTTTGCCTTTTGTCTCCCTGATTTCCTACTATTTCCTTCTTCATTAAGAGCCTCTTCCTTACCCTGTATAATTACCTCTGTAATGTTTCCCTTTGGCCTTTTTTCCCCTTTTCTCCTCCCCCTCCGCTCTCTGCTTTACCTTTTGTCTTTCTAATCTACCTTTTACATTCTCACTGACATCCTGCCACACTTTTAGCTTCTCTCATTTCTTGGAGTCTCAGAACAGCAGAGACTTCCTGTGCCCCGAAGAAGGGTGGCTGCGCCCAAAAGCTTGCTAAGAACTTTTTTCCAATTACTCAGTTGGTCTAATAAAAGATACCACATCTACTCTAAGAACCTTGCCTGCCTATGTCCTTAGACCAACACAGCTAACCAAAAACCCAGTAATATTAGAGAACTGAAAAGTCATTTGAAGCAAGGTCAGGACTAAAGGGATGAGAGAACCTTAGCTCCAAGGGTCATCTTTTTATAGCTTCTGTTACTATGTGGGCAAGTTTCCTCATGGTAGAGGAGTATTTCAAAGTAGGAATGCTGCTGAAATAATTACTAGCTTTAGATTTTCACTAAGCAAGTTGCAGTCATTCTCTCTTCACAATGATCCTTTTGCTTAAGTCTGTTACAAGTGCAGTTTTAATGACTGACCAAAATTGTCAGAAGGAATTTGTTGCCATCATACTCCCTGCAGCCAAAAATAGGTCACAGAACTTCCTTGTATTGGATATCTGTAACACCTTTACATTACTCTGGGGCATATGATATGGCAGCAAAGTCAGCAGTCATAGTCTTCATCTTTCTGGTGCTGGCATTCAAACAGTCAGTACTACAAATAGATTATGTTATTAGTTATATTTCCTATATTAACTTCAGATGTCCTAATCTTTTTTGAATGACCCTTGTAAAAAGTGTTCTTATGAGTCTGTTTTGATGTGTAAGCCCCAAGCATGACTGTACAACAAATTCTCCCTTGTTCTTACAAGTGTTTTGGTCTTGTCTGGTGGTATTATTTCTTTGGTCACGGTGGAATGTAAAAAAGTAAGCACACTGAAAATGGTTCCTTTCTTTCCCTAGAGACAAAGTTCAAAACCTCTGGAGTTACTCCAGATAAGAGGCATTTGATCTGAAATTGTAGATCTTTCTAATTTTAAGGCTGTGAATTTGTAAAAGTGACTAGGATCATTGCATTATTTGATATATTCAGCAATGTTACTTCTTTAAAAGTTTTGTTTATATCCCTGCACCCCCAAGAAGTAGTTCTGTGTATAGGTTTGAGATGCTTTTTCCTTCCACCATAGAGGTGACAGTTCTCAATCAAAAAAAACATTTTATACTTACAATTTTAAAATAAAACGTAACCCGTAGTCTTGGACCTTAAGCTGAATTGTAAAAGAGTAGTGGAAGTAGAAAGTATATATTTTTCTAGTAAAAAAAAGTGTCTTAGTGATGCTATTCATATTTTGAGTTTTCATTTTTTTCTATTGCCAGATAAGTGTGGTTGTGGGCAAGAAAACATTGTTTCTTTTTAATTTGAATGATCCTGATAGCCCGATTGATCTGGAATTTCAGCAGCGTTATGGCAACATTGTGACTTATAGATGGTGAGCCAGCAATAATATCCTAATGCATGTTTTATTTTTTAACACTTTGGGCAATTATTTTAACACGGGTATAACACTGTCGCACCAAGATGTTTTATTAACGCAATATTGTTTTCTAACTAAGGGCATTTATAATGACTTTCATTTGAAAATCCTGTTACTTAAAGAGCAGTATTGTCTAAATGCAGTAATAGAGGCTTGGTGCTATACTTGTTCACACATACTACCAGAAGGGCATGCTTAGTAAGTAAGTGAAATTGGGGGCCTTGCAGCATGGTTTGGATGAGAAGCTGGTGAGACAGTCTTTCTGTATTATTACTGTTATTCAGGATGAGAGCAGGTTACATTAAGAGGATGCAGTAGGTAGGCAGTCCTCTTTTGAAAAACAGGCCTAGAGAGCATTCTTCAGAAGCTGGTGGCTACCTCCTTTCTCTTTGAGTTGTTGCATGCAGTTTCTTCCATCTATCCAGATAGCATAGCACCAACATCTGTACACAGCACTTGGAATCTCTAGGGAATTGCGTTAGCTGTTATTTCTTATCTTATGGGCATGTGGGGGCTGGGGTGGCATGGGCCTCAAGACATGAGGTTGACAGCTCAGAGGTCACAAGTTCAAGGCTGTAGAAGAAGTGCTCACATCATGGCCCTGTTACATTCCAACAAGTCTGTGAACTATGCTAAATACCTTGTTACACAAGATCATAGGAGAGGAAAGGTTCCTGAGTTATAACAATCTTGTATTGTTGCCCTTAATATGAAAAATGGATGAACAGCCTAATTACAAATATACACATCAAGCTTTTGAGGTTTCTTATATTCATACAATTATATACACGCATATTTAATACAAGGCCATGTCCATTTTGCTTTAATATAGCTGAATCTGGAAGGCTTCTCTCCTAAAGAGACTTAGTATGACGGTGATGCTATATTAGATTGACTCTTAGCCATGAGTAATGTTCAATTATAATATTGAAAACAAGGAATATTTGTCTATAAATGGTGTGTGACACAGGGTTTTTTTTAATTCTAAGTATATTTTGGTTATTTTTTTCCTGCAATGATGACCTCATTGTGGAAAACAGACATTGCAGCCCAAGAACAAAATGTTTTTTGTGTGTTCTCCGTGAGGCATTTAAATCCTGACCTATATATTGCACTGCTGTTTGTGAAATCGACTTCCCAGTCATCTCTCTTAGTTGTTCTTTTTGTTATAGGTATGGCGATGGCTACATTATGATTGGCTTCTCTCGTGGCTGCTTTGTGGTCATTTCTACACACATTCGAGAGATTGGTCAGGAGATCTTTCAAACTTCCAACCATAAGGATAATCTAACCAGCATTGCAGTATCACAGTCGCTAAATAAAGCTGCGACATGTGGAGACAACTGGTAGGTCACGCTAGTTATGCAAAAAAATTCTGAAATAGAAAGTGACTTAAAGCGAATACTATCATTTACTCATTATAACTTTTGATATTTTTTGCTCTTTTGTTGACACAATACCTAAGTACTAAAGCATCAGCAAAACGTTTTCATTGCTGTGAGATGCACATTTCCCAACAATCTTCTCATTAGCAGTAGGAGACAGTGTTCAAATAATTCCTCTTTGATGCTACTTACATAATTTGATCTGTCTGTTGAACACTAAACGTGTTCCACAAGTTTTTTGTATAACATTGGATATATCAGCATAGTGTAAAAATACCCATGGTCAGATACAGGAATTAGTCTAGCCATGGCCAATGGAGTCTAATATAGGTTAATTTACCTTCATATAAGGAACTTTATAGAAGTGTAACTTTATCCTCAGTTAGGTCATCTACTAGTTTTAACTAGGTCAGTTTCTAAAGAGTGATAAAGTATGTCCATTGTAGTACAGCATAGAGATACCAAAGATGGCTTCCCAGCAGAGTGCATCAACCTACATAGAGCTTTGCTGCTTCTGGTACTAGAGCTCTAACTCCTTATTATGGCTAGAGTTGCAAAAGTGTAAAGATGCTTGTATCAGTGGAGCTAAATTAGCAGCCACCAGCTATACAGGAATGCAGACTGGTATACAGGTGTAACTGGGAATTTGGGGGGAACATTCAACTTCAGCTATATCAAATTTTTAAGCTCATACAGAACTATAAAAATTGTGGGCAGATATTTCTTTATTATCGCATGCCAAAAATTGACTACTTAGCCAATAGTAAAATCTATAAAGCATTTAGCATGCCGAGAACTCCTTCTACAGGGCTGCATAGACTCATCTGGTGTCAGTGGCCTCTACCCTGGCAATTTGTGTTGGTTACAGGTTAGCTAATCAACATATAAAACTTGCTTAGGCAATCCCCACCACCTAGATATAGCTGCTCTATTGTCTCTTCAGATTTCCAACACACCTTGGAAATCCCTTCGGCATTTATGAAAGATCACCTCCTTTTGATCCTTTTTTTATCTGAGAGACTGTGTGAAGGGCTTCATATTTCATAGATTTCATAGACACTAGGGTTGGAAGAGACCTTGAAGACCATCAGGTCCAGCCCCCTGGCCCAGGGGCAGGAAGTCAGCTAGGGTCAAAGGATCCCAGCAAGGTAAGTATCCAAACGTTTCTTGAATGAGTCCACAGTAGGTCCTTGCACCACTTCTGGAAGGAGTCTATTCCAGGCCTTGGGGGCTTGGACAGTAAAGAAGTTTTTCCTTATGTCCAGCCTAAAACAGTCATGGAGGAGTTTAGGATCATTGGTCCGCGTTATTCCTTGGGGCGCTCTGGTGAGCAGACATTCCCCCAGATCCTGATGCACACCCCTTACAGACTTATTGGCAGCCACCAGGTCATCCCTGAGCCTGCGCTTTTCCAGGCTGAAGAGTCCCAGGGCTTTCAGCCTGTCATCATAAGGCCTTTTCTCTTGCCCTCTGATCATGTGTGTGGCTCTCCTCTGGACTCTGTCAAGCTTCTCCACATAATTTTTGAATTGTGGAGCCCAGAATTGGATGCAGTACTCCAGCTGCGGCTTATCAAAGCTGAGTACAGCGGGAGGATGACATCCTGGGATTTGCTTGAGAAGCATCTATGGATGCAAGCCAAGGTTTTGTTTGCTTTACCAGCTGCGACATCACATTAGTGGCTCATCTTTCATCTTGTGGTCAATCATAACCTCCAAGTCTTTTAACTGTGATGCTAGCAATCATAGCACTGCTGAGCTTATAAGCCACACACATGATCAGAGGGCAAGAGAGCCTGCAGGAGGTGGCAACTTTACAGGCTCTACTGGGGCTGCAAGAGGTTGTTCGTACCTGCTGCAAAGCCACAGAGGGGCGGGAGCCTCGGTGCAGCTGGCCTTGGGGCCACTGACCACCTTGGTCCAACCCCCTGGCTGGACAATGTGGGAGATCCTTGAGTCCTCCCTTGTCCTGGAAGGTGACCTTGATCTACCCTCCGCCTCCAGGGGGTGATGCCTAGATCCTATATAATTATTGTCATATATATGTTATATCAGAGTGCATACCTCAATATTCATCCTAAGATCAGTTGAAGACTGAGAAGTTGTGTCCTGTTTCTGCCAAGATGCACAGTTTGGTTCAGTAGAAGATATCGTTTAATTTTACTAATATCCCTGTCCTATACCTGGGCCATCACTGCTACAATAACACTGCTAGATTGATTGTGTCTGTTTTCAAATTGGAAACCTACACTGCTTTATATTGTCCCTTTTAGTACTTCTTGTTTGTTTTTTTGTTTCCATAGTAAGTCTGTCTCCTTTGATTATTTTTCAGTTCATGATGATTAAAGTAATAGAACTAAAAGTTACTGTATTTTGTTTTAGCATTAAGATCCGTGACCTGGCAGAACTGAAAGAAATGTATGCTATAATAAACCTGGATGATGAAAATAAAGGTATGAAAATGTTTCTAGATCTAGTATGGATTTTGTCAAATCATGTAAGCCGCTTATCACGTAAACAATTTTGATATTCAGTAAATATTAAGAGTATTTATTAGAAGTACACCAATACATCAGTCTGATATCAGATTGGTTCTAATATAAAGAAAATTGTTTATATCAGATATCGGCCCAATAATTTTGGCCAATAAATCCTCTGCATGCAGCATGGAGCAGAGCCAGCAGCATGGAGAGCTGCCTCCAGCTGGTAAGTCAGGAGGGGTATCAGGGGCAGATCACTGTCCCCTCCGTGGTGAGGGAAGGGACAAGGACAGGCACTGCCCAGCCTGGGCGCAGCGGGGTCGTAGGATGGAGCCACAGCTCATGGGGTGGGGGCAGCTCCCGCTACTGATTTGCATGTGGCCCCAGATCTGCACGGGGCAGGATGCAGCTGCAGGGTAGAGCCGTGGCTTTTCCCAGCACTTGGATGGAGGCGGAGTGTTCAGCTGCAGCTGAACCTGGCTGCGTGGTGCTAGGACTGGAGCTGCAGCAAAATTTGGGGTGGCTGCAGCCTCCTCTCAGTGCCACTGGAGCCTGTTCCAAGCCAAGGCCCTAGCAAGTAAAGCCCCAAGCAACGCCAACTCTGGCTCCACCCCACAGTGGCAGCCCACCCTGCAGTGCACAGATGCGGGTACACCTGCCCCCTCCTGGGGTACAAGCAGCAGCAGGAGTTGCCCCCGCCCCACAAGCTGCGGTTCTATCCCATGTACCCCTCACCCCAGCTGGACAGCACCTGCCCTGCCCCCTCCCTCACCATGGGAGGCATTGATCTGCCCCCCTCCATACTCCTTCTCTCCCCTTTCACCACACCAGACTTACCATCTGATGACAGCTGTATCAGATATCAGATTGGTATTGGCTAATATGCCTCCTTAAATATTGGCTATCAGTATCAGCCCCCAAACTCTATCGGTGCACCCCTGGTATTTATTAATCTTTCTGAAAATGGGTATTATGGTTCACTCCCTCTTGTCTGGCATGTATATGTTTTGATGTGTTCATTGAGCAAATTGGGCACTTGCTGCATCTCAACTTTTTTTTTAACAAAACTGTGACCGGGATAAGCAATCTTATCTTCGTCTCTCCTCTGTACTCGCCTCCCATGGCTTGGATTGGGAAGAAAAAAAAGGAGATCAGCATTCTTTGATGTTTAGGATAGGTAAGTGCCACCCTGGTGTTAAAGCTCACAGTGCTAGTTTATTTCCAAAATAAAAGTGATACAGCTATAGCAATCTTGCCAGTTACTTCATTGGTAAGGGAAGCCAGTGTTACAAATGAGAAATCTCAGAGCTGGATACTTTGCAGCTACTTTGCAAACAGTCTGTGCCGCTAATTAGCTCATTAGCGGTATGCGCTTCCTGTGTCTCTCTCTCCACTGGCGTCTTTAGCTGGCAGCAATCTCCAGCTGCTCTCTCCCAGCCAGTCTCTCCGTTTTCAGGTTTAAATGTCCCAATGGGGTCAGGGCTTGGGATTAACTCCTACCCCAACCCTGCACCTTATCTGAGGGGCACTATTCCTCTCTCTCTCTCTCTCTCTCTCTCGATTCCCAGCATCCACCTCCTGGTGCCTCAGGATCTTCCTGCACTCACCAGTGCAGCTAAGATTCTCCACGAGGCAATCTCCCTCTAAATTTGACCTGCTGCCGTTCCAGGAGTCCTGCACCTCTGGCATTCTTCTGGATTGCAGGTCTGGCTGCTTCTTTCCCTTCTAAAGTCTCCATCATTCCTCATTTGTCTTTTTGTGCCTGAAGGCAAACAGTCACTCTCCGCCGACGACTTTTATGCCGGTTTTCGTGGGCTAATCACCCAATCCTGTCTCGGGTGTGTGATTTCTTCCACCTGACAGGGTTCATTGTAGGGTCAATCCTGCCTGACCTCCCCCCTAAGTTCAGTAGTCCCCCTCTAATAAGGGCACCCTGGAAATCTTAAGGGGACAACCCCTAATGCAACAAGAGAGGGGAAAAAAGGAACAAGAAAGGAAGAAACAAAACAAATAAGAAACAAAAGAGTTCTTCAAAAGCTGGCATCTTCATTTAAGTGAAGGGGAAGATGAGGGTGGAGGAAACATCAGACTGCCAGACCAAACAGCACCCACAACTACAGCCCAGCCCAGCCCAACGAGCGAAGCGAATAAACAAG
>NW_017728948.1:44886625-44897169 GCF_001723895.1 Crocodylus porosus
GTGACCAGGAATAACAGTCACAAGCTGGCAGAGGGTAGGTTTAGGTTAGATATCAGGAGGCGCTACTTCACGGCCAGGGCGGCTAGGATCTGGAAACAACTTCCAGGAGAAGTGGTGCAGGCTCCTACCCTGGGGGTGTTTGAGGAGGTTAGATGAACATCTTGCTGGGGTCATCCCAGTATTCTTTCCTGCCATAGCAGGGGGTTGGACTAGATGATCTGCTCATGTCCCTTCTGACCCTAGAAACTATGAAACTAAGTTCTGACAGGTAAGTTTTGATGTTGTCTTATTTGCTGTCTGGGTGAGAGAGGAAGTCAACATTCCCCCTCCATCTCCCTGCATGATGCCTTACTGTAAAATAAAAAGGTTGTAAGACCAGGAACCACCTCATCAGCCTAGCATTATCCAGCTTGGCTGTCCTCAACCAGCAAAGGGGAGCATGATCAGTGATCAACACAAATTTCCTCTGTAGGAGACAACAGATTAAGTCTATTCCCCACTGGATAGCTAAACACTCTCGCTCATTTGTAGAGTAGTGAGTTTCTGCAGGGTTTAGCCTCTTACTGGCAAAAGCTATGGGTCTTTCCTCACCCTCCTCTTTTTGAAAGAAAATTGCCCCTAGCACTACTCCTGAAGCATCTGTTTGTAAGTAGAGTGTCTTCTGAAAATCTGGCGTATATAATACTGGATGTTGACACAGAGCTTCTTTCATTTGTTCAAAGGCACAAAGTGCTTTTGGGTTCTACTGCACCAGCTTTCGACAACCTTTGATTAGTTCTGTTAAGGGAGCCACCTTTTCTGAGAACCCTGGGATGAATCATTGGTAGTAATTAGCGAACCCCAGGAACACTCGCAGTTGTGGTCAAGGGCCCCAGGGCCCGCTGCACCAAGGCCGCTGGCCTGCTGCAGCTTTGCAACAGGTACGAGCCTCTTGCAGCCTAAGCAGAGCCTGCTGAGTTGCCAGCTCCCTCAGGCAACACAGAGGACACTAGCTACCATCCCCACTCTCCCCAAGACCAAACACAAAGTGTTTGTCATGGGAGACTCCATCCTGAGGGGGCAATCTGCCGCCCCAACCCCTTAGCCCAGGAAGTTTGCTGCTTCCTGGGGGCCTGCATCCGTGACATTGCAGAGAAGATCCCTAAATTCCTCCAGCCCACAGACCTCTATCCCATGCTCCTCATCCACATGGGCACCAATGACACGGCTCGGAGTGCTCCTAGGTGGGTCATGAGGCGCTACAGGGATTTGGGTGCGGGACTAAAGGGTCTCGGGGCACAGGTGGTGTTTTCTTTGATTCTCCCAGTCTCAGGCTATGGGCCAAGGAGCGAGAGGAGGATCTAGATAGTCAACCAAAGACTGTGGCGCTGGTGTCATCGGGAAGGCTTTGGCTTCCATGACCACAGCCCGCTCTTTGGAGAGAGAGGCAGCGACCTGCTGGGAAGAGATGGCCTCTACCTCTCTCCCCTGGGGAGGAGGCTCTTCTCAGCTAGACAGGCTGACCTGCTCCACCGGGCTTTAAACTAAGCCCGCCGGGTGATGGGGGGGACTACTGCCACTGCTGGCCCACTGAGTGGCCCTTGCAAAGCCAGCAGGCCAAGGCACATAAGGGATCCCATCCCAGCCTCAGCCCTAGAACAAAATGTAGGCAAGGCAAGGGCCCCTAAGGGGACACTTGCATGCCTATACACAAATGCCAGGAGCCTGGGGAATAAACAGGAGGAACTTGTTCTCCTGCTAAATGCAAATAACTATGACATCATTGGGATAAGGGAGACTTGGTGGGACTCCACCCATAATTGGACCATGGGTATAGACAGCTATACCCTGTACAGGAGGGATTGAGTGGACAAAAGGGGCGGGGGCGTAGTTCTCTATGTCAAGGAAAGCTACGCGTCCCTGCAAGCTGACATTGGCACCCACAGTGGACGATTTGAGACCCTCTGGGTTAAAATCTGTGGGGAATACGGTGCAGGGGATACTATGGTGGGGGTCTACTACAGACCCCCTACCCAGAGTCAAGACCTTGACCGGGAGTTCGCCAGGGAATTGGCTGAGGCTGCACAATCCCGGTGTATGGTTGTCCTGGGAGACTTTAACTACCCAGACATCTCATGGGAGGAACACTTGGCCAAATCAGAGCAGTTGCAAAGCTTTCTCTCATGTGTGGATGACCTCTATCTGACGCAGGAAGGCTACGGGCCAACAAGAGGTAAAGCACTGCTCAACCTTGTACTGGCAACCAGGGATGACCTAATTAGCAGCCTAACAATTGAAGGGAAGCTGGATGACAGTGATCATGAACTGATCACCTTCACCATCTGCTGTGAAGCTGGGAAGTCAGTTAGTAATACGGGAAGTCTTTGACTTCAGGAACACTGACTTTGACAAGCTAAGGAGGCTTGTCAGAGAGGCCCTAAAAGGCCACAACCCAGTGGAGAGGGGAGTTCAGGATGAGTGGTTGCTCCTCAACGGAGCAATCATGGACACACAAGCAAAGTCCATCCCGTCTCAGAGGAAAGGCAGCAAAAGGGCATGGCAGCCCCCTTGGCTCTCCAGGAAACTGGAGAACCTCCTGCGTCTTAAAAGGAAGACCTACAAAGGATGGAGGACTGGAACCACCACCAAGGAGGAATACTCTGCTTTAGTCTGGACTTGCAGAGAGCAAATCAGGAAAGCCAAGGCTGTGATGGAACTCCAGCTAGCTACAAATATCAAGGAAAATAAAAAGTCCTTTTTTAGATATGTGGGGAGCTGGAGGAAAAGCAAGGGCAACATTGGACCCCTGCTAAACCAGATGGGGCAATTGACAACTGATGCCCAGAAAAAAGCGAACTTGCTAAATGGGTACTTTGCATCAGTTTTTCACCCGTTCCAGGGGACGGCCCTGCCCACTATGGGTCAGGGAGGCCCGGGCGAGAGAGATTCCTTGCCCTCCATTGAAGTTGACCTCGTGAAGGAACATCTCGGGATACCTTCAAGTCAGCTGACCCTGATGGGTTACACCCAAGGGTACTCAGGGAGCTGGTGAGCATCATATCACAGCCCCTGGCATGGATCTTTGAGAGTTCTTGGTGCTTTGGTGAATGTCATGCCTATCTTCAAGAAAGGGAGGAAAGTAGATCCGGCAAACTACATGCCCATCAGCCTCTATCCTCTATCCTGGGGGAGGTCTTGGAAAAGATTATCAAGGAGGCCATCCTTAACAGACTAGCTGAAGGCAATATCCTGAAGGATACCCAGCATGAGTTTGTTGCGGGTGGGTCCTGCTTGACCAATCTCATTTCCTTTTATGACCAGGTGACTTATCACCTGGACAAGGGGGAAGAGATCGACATCGTATACCTCAACTTTAAAAAAGCCTTTGGTATGGTATCCCACAATCACCTCTTGGCTAAGCTGGCTAATTGCAGCCTTGATGTCACCACGATATGCCGGCTGGGGAACTGGCTCTGCGATAGGACCCAGAGGGTGGTGGTCAACGGGAGCCAATCATCATGGTGTGCTGTGACCAGTGGGGTCCCACAAGGCTCTGTCCTAGGGCCTGTACTGTTTAACATCTTCATCAATGATGTGGACATCGGTGTCAGAAGCGGACTGGCCAAGTTTGCTGATGACACCAAACTCTGGGGTAAAGCATCCACACCTGAGGATAGGAGGGTGATCCAGGCGGATCTGGACAGACTCATGAAGTGGGCGGATGAGAACCTTATGGTGTTCAACACTGAAAAGTACAAGGTTCTCCACCTTGGGAGGAAAAACCTGCACCATGCTTATAGACTCGGTAGTGCTACGCTGGTTAGCAGTACAGATGAAAGGGACTTGGGGGTCGTGGTTGACCACAAGGTGAACATGAGCCTTCAGTGTGACACTGTGGCTTGTAAAGCGAGCAAAACTCTGGCTTGCATCCATAGATGCTTTTCAGGCAGATCCTGGGACGTCATTCTCCCGCTGTACCCGGCCTTGGTGAGGCTGCAGTTGGAGTACTGCATCCAATTTTGGGCTCCGCAGTTCAAAAAGGATGTGGAGAAGCTTGAGAGGGTGCAGAGACCCATGCATATGATCAGAGGTCAGGAAAACAGACCTTATGATGAGAAGCTGAGAGCCATGGGGCTACTCAGCCTGGAAAAGTACAGGCTCAGGGGTGATCTGGTGGCCACCTATAAGTTTATCAGGGGTGCTCATCAGGATCTGGGGGAACGTCTGTTCACCAGAGCCCCCCAAGGGATGACAAGATCGAACAGTCACAAACTCCAGTGTGACTGATTCAGGCTGGACGTAAGAAAGAACTTCTTCACTGTCCGAGCCCCCAAGGTATGGAACAGACTGCTGCTGGAGGCGGTTCAAGCACCCACTTTGAACACTTTCAAGACGCATTTGGATGCTTATCTTGCTGGAATCCTATGATCCCTGCTGACTTCCTGCCCTGGGGCAGGGGGCTGGACTCGATCCTCCAGGGTCCCTTCCAGCTCAAATGTCTATGAAATGTTTGGCAGAGTGTGTTTCCGTATGGCCATCACTTTGTCTGCTACTGGTTTTATGACGCCCCGGCCAACTAGAAAACCTCGGTACTGGGTCTCCCTCTTTCCTGATGCACACTTCCTGGGATTGGCCATGAGTCCTTCCTGCTTCAATTCCTTCAGTACTTGACGTAACTGTTGACGGTGTGCTTTCCAGTCCTGGGAGAAGATGATAATATCATTGATGTATGCTGCGGCATATTCCTGGTGTGGTGTTAATATATGGTCCATCCAACCACTGGAATGAAGCAGCTGTCCCTTGAAGCCCAAATGGCATCCTTTTAAATTGGAACAAGCCCCACGGCATGCAGAAGGCTGCCTTTTCTTTATCCGCTGCTGCCATCAGAATCTGCCAGTAGCCCTTGGTCAGATCCAGGGTGGATATATGCTGAGCCTGGCCAACCTTTTCCAGCATGTCATCCACTTGTGACATTGGGAAGGCATCAAATGTTGCAATTTCATTTATCTTGTAGTCAATACATAAGTTTATTGAACCATGGGGTTTTGGGACCATCACCACTGGACTTCTTAACAGGCTTCTGGATTCCTCTATAATTCCTACTTTCTTCATTTGTTCAATCTCTTGTTTTACTGCTGGCCAGAGATAGCGAGATAGCCTTCTCCAGTGATTATGTATCACCTGTCCCAGTGGTGTTACGATTTGATGATTGACACCCCTTACTATACCTGGTATTTTTCTGAATACGTCACGGAATTCTAGGATCAGAGCCTTCAAATCTTCTCGTTGCTGGATGTTTAATTGGTTATCAATCTCCGGCTCTCCACGGGAGTCTGCTTGGCCCTGAGGCATCTCCATTTCCCCTTCATCCAATTCATTTTCTTCTTTCATCAACCACCCATCTTGCTGGCGCCAGTTCCGCAACAGGTTGACGTGGTATATCTGTCTCCTTTGAGTAAGTGTGTTCCAGAGGACCTCATAATTGACCGGTCTTATGCGCCTTTTTATCTGAAAGGGTCCCTGCCAATGGGACAAGATCTTGTGGGAGTTATCAGGCAGTAATACTAACACCCAGTCTCCAACCTGTAATTCTGTCTCATTGGTCCGAGTGTCATAATGTTGTTTCTGCTTTTGCTGACACTGGCTCAGATTTCGTCGAGCTATCTCTTGAGCCCTTTTCAGTCATTCACGGAAATCAGCCACCACTTGTGGTAGAGTCAAATCACCATCCTCTCTTCTCCATTCTCCACAGATGAGATCAAGAAGTCCCCGTGGGCTATGACCATAAATGAATTCAAATGGGGCATACCCTGTAGAGGCTTGTGGGGCCTCCCTTATGGGAAAGAGTAGAGGGGGCACCATGGCATCCCACTCCTGGAGATCCCCTTGAATGTAGGCCTGAATCTTCTCCTTCAACGTGCAATTAAAACACTCCACCAAGCCTTTGGTCTGAGGATGATAGATAGAGGTATGCAGTTGTTTCATCCTCAAGACTTGGCAGACCCCCTTTAGGATTTTTGACATAAAATTCTTTCCTTGATCAGTAAGGATTTCTTGGGGAATGCTTACCCAAGCAATCCACTTCAGGAGAGCCCCGGCTATTGCCGTAGCTGTTACTGATCTAATGGGAACTGCTTCAGTGGGAACTGCTTCAGGGAAGCAGGTAGAATAATTGAGAATTACCAAAATAAATTGATACTCTGGTTTGCTTTGGGGAAATGGCCCCACCACATCCAGGACAATGTAATCAAATAGGCGTCCCGCCAAGGGCATTGATATCAGGGGTACCCTCACATGTTTTACCTCTCCTGTCTTTTGACACTCAGAGCATTCTGCACAGAACCTCTCTGCCATTTTGTAAAAGCCAGGCCAGAAGACCCGCCATTTCCGATGTGCCTCTGACTTATCTCGGCCTAGATGCCCTCCCATAGGAAGTATGTGGACAACCCGTCAGGGTCTCCCAATATTTGAGGGATGAGGATTTGGCTCCTTTCTTCCCCATCTTCTTGATTCTCCACTCAATAGAGGATGCCCCTCCTTACCTCGCACCATGGGTTCTGTCCTGCCTTCTGATGATCCACTATCTTTCCTTCATCTCTAGCCAATTGAGACAGCCAAATATTCTGGAACAAGGGTTCTTGTCTTTGTTCATCCCCCTCACCTATAAGTTGTTCTATATCCAGGTCACCCCGTTCATCCTCTTTTGGGTCCCCGAAGCAGGCCATTCCAGGGTCTCTCCCACTCACCACTTTTCTTGGTGATGACCCGAGCAATGATTTCTTCTAGAAATGGCCAATCTACTCCTAGAAGCATAGGTCAAGGTAGGGTTTCAGCCAGGCCTACATCAATTTCTTTGGTGCGACTAAGTACAGTAAGATGAACTCTTCTGCGCTCATAAGTGTGTGAAGCCCCATTAATGCAGATCATGCTTACTGGACTTTCTGGGCTCTCTAGATGAGCGGGGAAAAGATCTGCTCGGATCAACTGGGAGCAACCAGTATGGACCATTGCCGGTATGATGGTGGTGCAAACAGTCTGTGTCGCTAATTAGCTCATTAGCAGTATGCGCTTCCCATGTCTCTCCCTCTCTACCAGTATCTTTTGCTGGGAGCGATCTCTGGCTGCTCTCTCCCAGCCAGTCTCTCCGTTTTCACTCCTACCTCAACCCTGCAACTTATCCAAGGGGCAGTATCCCTCTCTCTCTCTCTCGGTTCTCGGTATCCACCTCCCAGTGCCTCAGGATCTTCCCACACTCACCAGTGCAGTTGAAATTCTCCACGAGGCAGTCTCCCCCTAAAATTGACCTGCCACCATTCCAGGAGTCCCACACCTCTGGCTTTTTTCTGGATTGCAGGTCTGGCTGCTGCTTTCCCCTCTAAAGTCTTCGTCATTCCTTGTTTGTCTTGTTCCCAAAGGCAAACAGTCACTTCCCGCCACCGACTTTTATGCTGGTTTTTGTGGTCTAATCGCCCAATCCTGTCTCGGGTGTGTGATTTCTTCCACCTGACAGGGTTCATTGTTGGGTCAATTGTGCCCAACTTTGTCTAAGTAACGGGACTCCTGCCTGAGTCCTGTTACAAAAATATTTTAAAATACTGTTTTTCAGACTAGTTGTTTCATAGATTCATAGATTATAGAGTTGGAAGGGACCCAATGGATCATCGTGTCCGACCCCCTGCTCCTGGTAGGAAAGAGGACCGAGGTCAGACGACCCCAGCCGGTCAGTTGTCAAGCCTCCTCTTGAAGACCTCCAAGTTTGGTGATAGGACCACCTCTCTTGGAAGCCCATTCCAGACTCTGGCCACCTTATTGTAAAAAAAAATTCTTCCTAATGTCTAACCTGAATCTACTCTCCTAGTTTGCACCCATTATTCCTAGTTACTCCCTGGGGCAATCTGGTAAACAGCACATCCCCAATTCCCTGCTGTCCTCCCCTGATAAGCTTATAAGCGGCTACAAGGTCACCCCTCAGCCATCTTTTGTATAGGCTGAAGAGATCCAGATCTCTCAACCCGCTCCTTGTAGGGTCTTTGACGGAGACCACTAATAATGCAGGTTGCCCTCTTCTGAATCCTCTCCAGAACCTCTGTGTCCCTCTTGAAGTGCAGTGCCCAAAACTGGACACAGTACTCCAACTGTGGCTTGACCAATGCTGCCTAGAGGGGGAGCATCACCTCCCTTGATCTGTTGGTCATGCATCTGCTAATACATGACAAGGTGCAATTGGTTTTGTTGATGGCCTCGTTACTGTGCCGGCTCATGTTCATCTTGGAGTCAACTCTGAGTCCAAGATCTTTCTCAGCTTCTGAGCTGTGAGGAGGGCTTTCCCCAGCCGATAGGTATGCTGGGGATTCCTCCTTCCTAGGTGGAGTACCTTGCATTTATCTTTGTTGAGTTGCGTCCTATTACATTCTGCCCACTGATCTAACCTGTCTAGGTCAGCCTGTAACTGCTCCCTGCACTCTGGTGAATTTACTTTGCCCCATAATTTGGTATCATCCACAAACTTGGAGAGGGTGCTCACCACACTCTCATCCAAATCGCTGATGAAGATATTAAATAACACTGGTCCAAGGACCGAACCCTGCAGGACCCCACTGCCCACCTCCTTCCGGGCTGAGAATGACCCATCAACCACCTCTCTCTGGGTGCAGTCCCTAAGCCAGTTAGCCACTGACCGGACTGTGGGCGTGCACTCCAGAGCCTGTTAGCTCCTCTGTAAGAATAGGATGTGAAACTGTGTCAAAGGCCTTCCTGAAATCCAGGTAGATGACATTGGCCTCCACTCCTGTGTCAAGGCAGGGTGTGACCTGGTTATAAAAGGCTATAGGGTTTGTCAGGCAGAATCTACCTGTGACGAACCCGTGCTGGTTTCCTTTCAGCATCATTTCCCCTGCTGGACTTTCACAAATATACTCTTTGATGATTTTTTTCTAGTATTTTCCCAGGGATAGAGGTAAGACTGACTGGCCTAAAGTTACCTGGCTCCTCCTCCCTTCTCCCCTTCTTAAAAATGGGCACCACATTGGCCTTTTTCCAGTCCTTGGGGACCTGTCTGGAGCGCCATGAGAGCTCAAACAGCCATGCCAGCGGCTCAGCAATGTTATGAGCTGTTTCTGAATTTGTAGTGTATTCAGATTATTAAGTTAATAATGTTTATTTTATTTTATTTTATTCATATTTTTATGTTTTTTGTTTTACTTTTGAGTGGCTTGTTCTTGTGGTAAGAGCAGATATCAAATCTGTTCTCATCCTGACTTGCAGTGTGTGTATCAAATAATTTCACAGCACTGAGGAAAAGACAGCATCTCTAGAGTAGCAGGTGCTGGGCATTGTTTCAATGTTTAATTCATTTATTGTGGAGTTGTGCTATTTACCATGAAACATATACTAATATTTGTATTACTTGCATTGTTATCATCATTCTGATATTCACTAATGAATTACTTAAATAAAAGGATGTGGAAAAATGTTTATTGGCTTATGACATTCTGATGCTATTGCAGTCTAATACAGTACAGTTTTTTCTTGATTTCAGTAACAATCAAGAAACATTTTTGTAAAAGCTCTTCAATATTTTAGGCCTAGATCAACTGGCATGGACAGATGATGGGCAGTTGCTGGCAGTGTCTACACAAAGAGGATCCCTCCATGTCTTCTTGACAAAACTTCCGATCCTGGGAGATTCTTACAGCACACGGATTGCATACCTCACTTCTCTTCTTGAAGTTACTGTAGCCAATCATGTAGAAAAGGTGCACTAGTCTAGTTGTTTAAAAATTGCATCTAAATAAAGCTACAAAAATAAGTAGTGCAATATTATAACATAACAAATGAGGAATATTATTATAATATTTTACGCAGGAGCTACCAATCACAGTTTCTGTTGAAGTGGAGCCAAACTTTGTGGCTGTTGGCCTCTGTCATTTGGCAGTTGGAATGAACAATCGGGCTTGGTTTTATTCACTTGCAGAAGATAGTAAGTATAACTTTAGTTCTCTTATTTTGGAGTAGCGTCATCACTATGTGCTAAATACATGGCTATTTTATAAAACTGGTGTGGGGTTTAAATATCCTAATCATCAATAACAAACACTGGAACTGTCAATGGGACACCAAAATATAGGAGTGGACATTGGATTTCCAATTCTTGAATCTCCTGGCACCAAAGCATTGTAGAAGCAGTCAAAACAGAAATTCAGTTTAAGTGGTTAGTTATGAGATAAGAAGCCCTCTTTATTTGGGTCATGATCAGATCAAACCCAGCCTGTGCTGTTGACTGAAAATTATTACCAACTGAAAGATTTTTTTTTTTTTGCTTCTGTGACATTAGTCAGTAGCCCCATTCTATACTGATATTTTTACCAGAGATGTATTACTACTAATGACTAAATTACTCTCAGTTCTCTATAGATATAGAATATAATTTATGACAGAGTAGATTTCATAGACATTAGGGCTGAAAGGGACCTCGGAAGATCATCGAGTCCAGCCCCCTGCCCAAAGGGCAGGAAGTCAGCTGGGCTCATAGGATCCCAGCAAGATAAGCATCCAGTTTACTCTTG
>NW_017728948.1:44897180-44909001 GCF_001723895.1 Crocodylus porosus
GCTGGCTTTGCAAGGGCCATTCAGCGGGCCAGCAGGGGCAGTAGTCCCCCCATCCCCCAGCTTAGTTTAAAGGCCGGTGGAGCAGGTCAGCCAGCCTGGCTGAGAAGAGCCTCCTCCCCTGGGGAGAGAGGTGGAGGCCATCTCTTCCCAGCAGCTTACTGCCTCTCTCTCCAAAGAGCGGGCTGTGGTCATGGAAGCCAAATTCTTCCCAATAACACCAGCGCCGCAGACTTTGGTTCACCGCGTGGATCCTCCTCTCCCTCCTCAGCCCATAGCCCGAGACTGGGAGGATCGACGAAAACACCACCTGAGCTCCCAGACCCCTAAGCCCCACTCCCAACTCCCTGTAGCGCCTCATGACCTGGCTGGGGGTGCTCCGAGCCGTGTCATTGATGCCCACATAAATAAGGAGCATGCTACCCCTGTTTTTAGGTAGTGGCTATAAGTGTCCATGCATCTCAATTTAGAACTTTTTGTGAATAAAATTACTCAAAAAATGGGGGGGAAAAAATCCAGCATTAGTCAAATTAACAAGTGAGATTTTGCTTGGAAGTAGATAACTCTAATCTCGGGGTGCTCAACCTTTTCGCTTAGTCAGCTTGATTCAGCTCCTGGGGCTGATACCGCAAGGCCCTACCTGGCTGTGTGGAGGGGGCTGGTGGAGGGGTGTGGCCCAACCCCAATCCAGCCCCGTGGAGGGAAGGGGGTGGTCCAGCCCTGCAGGGGGAAGAGGGTATGGCCCAGCCCCAACCAATCCACATGGAGGGAAGCAGGTAATCCAGCCCTGCAGGAGAAAGAGGGTGTGGCCCAGCTCCCTGGGGAAAGGGGTGTGGCCCAGCTCCTGTCCAGCAGCACAGAGAGAAAGGGGCATGATTTGGTTCCCATCTGGCTGTGCTGGGAGAAGGGGCATGGGAATTTGGCAGCAGGAAAAGGAGCCAGTACTTCCCTGCTACCAAATTTCTGAATCTGTAGGGAGGCACATAGGCCACATGCAGTGGTTTGGCTGGCCACATTTGGACCCATGAGCTGGGGGTTGAGCACCCCTGCTCTAATCCTTTGCAGTCTTAAGGGTGAAAATACTTCTTCATAATCTCTCATTACTGCAGGGAACCCCTTCTCACCTTCTGCATGTACTGACTCATACCATTTTAGACAATTTTATATTATACAGATGGCTAGTAAAGACACAAGAACATAGGTAACTCTCTCTTTTTCCTCCTTAAATTTGGTAGGTGTAAAAAAACTTAAAGACATGGAGTACCTGGGGACAGTAGCCAGTATGAGTCTTAATTCTGACTATGCTGCTGCACTTTTTGAGGGTAAAGTCCAGTTGCATATGGTAAGTACACTGTAGGTTTTGAGATACAAGAATTCAGCTGAACTCAGGTAGTAGCAGAGTGAGGAAGAAATTGAATGAGTCAAAATAATAATAATCTTGGAATAAGAGTAGAAGCTAGGTGCTGAGTAGATGCAGTTGACAGAAGAAACCAAAGAGAGCTTTAGTAGAAAACATGAAAACAGTTGAATTTCTGGGAACTTTAAAAAAAATATACATTCTGTATTCAAGTAGCAGTCTCTGAGAATAAAATTCTTTGTTCTTGGCTATTCAACAAGCTGGGTCTATATGCTCTTGTGGGAACTTGCAGGGAATGGGGAGTGGTTTGTAAGTAATATATGTGAAAGGGCAATTCTGAGCTACGTGTAGCAACCAGTGTTTCATCTTATTCACTGTCAGTTTTGTACAGACAAAACCTGTTAATATCTCATTAAGCACAACCTATTAATATCTCATTAAACATGGTGCAGTTCAACTTCCTTTACTCCTTATGTTTTAGATAGAAGGTGAAGGTTTGAATGCCCAAGAAGAGCGAGAGACTCGACTCTTCCCAGCAGTTGAAGATAAATGTCGAATCTTGTGTCATGCTTTAACTGGTGATTTTCTCATTTATGGTACAGATGTAAGTGTGTTTCCTGTTTCATATCTTCTTTAATGCAATAAGTTTCTTGTTCATTATATCATAGACATAATTTGTAAGGCTCTGATATGCAGTCTCCCTGAAAACATTCTGTTTAACCGTGTTTAAGCAAATGGGGACAAAATTACAGCCAACTTCCTTCATTATTTATACCTACATGAAATAAAGTAGTACTGGCAGATTACAGTGATGTGTAATCATTTAAATTTGTATCCAAAGTAAGGATTTTAAGTAAAGTCTTGGGTATTTATCGCTTTTTTTCTGAGGTGCTACTGAAGATTTAAGGCAGCAGTAAACAACCTTTTAAGGCTGTGGTGGGGATTGACCTAGTTAGGGTCAAAGGCAAGTGGTTGGGCACTAGGACCAAGGCACCACTAGCACTTTTCCCTGCAGCAGCAAGGGAAAGCTGCCGGCAGCCAGAGCTTTTACCCAGCCTAGGCTACCCCACACAACCCCAGCACTGAATGCTGCTGAAAGCCCATGTCCATGATCCTGATTTGGCCTATAGCCCATGGGTTGCCAAGTCCTGATTTTAGGGTTCTGAATTCACAGCTGAACAATTGGATGTGTAATAGTTTTACAATTAGTGATTTTGTATATTTAAAAGAATCTGTACATAAAATGAATTTAAAAGATCACCAAAATATTTTCTCATATCAAAATATAGCATTTATTTAAATGCACTGAATCACAAATAACCAATTCATTCATTTATACACATTTTTAAAAGATGTCTCTGCTCTGTAAATGCAGAGATGAATTGTCAGCTTGAGATACAGAGTACTTCCCTCTCACAAAAGAAACATTCAATTGTCCCTGTTTATAGAACTGCAAAGGATGCAGCAAACTTTTCTTTCAGAACACTGAGATGGGGAAACTTTTCACTCTTAAAATTTACTGTGTACTCATATGCTGCTCCTGGACAAGGTTTTAATCAGTTTGGTAAAAATGCCAAGTGTTAGGTTTTTCTAAATTTTGAAGTACTTTTATAGTGCTTCTTGTATAGAAGTAGCCCCAGATGGTGCTCAGCAGAAGACAAACAAAGTCTCTTCTGCTCCTTTGCTCTACTAAAATACATTAAAAAGAATTTTGGCTTTTTGCAGTGAGAAACATGCTTACAGGGAAAAGGCTCCAGTTTCTCTTGCCTTGTTTCAGAATAGCTGCCAGTAGGGAAAAGAAGGTTATAAAAAATTATAATCTTCTTTCAACATTCCCCATGCTCAGCACCCAAGGAATGGACAAATTGAAGTAGGGGTGACAGAGTCATTCCATCAAAATTGGTCACTCAAAGAATGTATAGTCCAGTAACTCATTTATAACCACTATTATGATTATTCTATTATTTATTATTAGACTGGTGTTATTCATTATTTCTACATTGAAGACTGGAAGTATGTGAATGAATATCGGCATACTGTCAGTGTGAGAAAAATCTTTCCAGACCCAAATGGAACCAGATTGGTTTTCATTGATGACAAAGGTGACGGCTTTGTCTATTGCCCAGTAAGTCAATTCAGGGCATCCTAGGCATTTATATTTACAAGCAGAGTTCACTGTCAACTGTTCTCCTGTACAGTGTGTTTTATCAGAATAAATATTTATTAGTTGGTTGAATCATCATACTGGATCAAACCAATTTTTTTAATGACCTAGTAGTGTTTAGTCTCCAGCAGTAGCAAGTGTGAAAAATTTTCAATGGGAGTTCAAAAATACATAATTATGGAGTAGACTGCCCATGCAGGAAATTTCTTCTTAATTCCAGGCATTTGGTAATTGAGCTATACACTTTATATATCTTAACATTGTTTTATTCTTCCTAAAGTAACTCTAGATTTCTTCCATTATCCTTGTTAATATCTAGTGCTTTAATCCTATTATATTCCTTGGCACTCCTTTATGTTGTGTACTTTTTTAAAAAATGGATGTTTTTGTATCAGTTTAAAATGTTGTACCTTTCCATTTAATTGCATGACCCCTTGTTTTCCTCTTGTAAGAAAAGTAAAAAAGAGAATCCAGTTTTCCTCTCGATATTCTGTTTTCACAAGTTATCTCTTCTCTAAATCGTTCTACAATTCACAGCTTCTCATAAGAAAATTTGTCACGTTTGTTGTAATTTTTATCACCCATCAGTCATCTACTCTATTGTTACATTTTTTTGGAGATAGGTGATAAGTCTATTGCAATATTCAGTGTGTCATGCACTTTCTGTTTCTTAAATAATTTCATATTATTATTTTTTGTAGGTAAATGATGGTGTGTATGAAATTCCAAATTTTGCACCAACTATTAAAGGTGTCCTCTGGGAAAACTGGCCAACAGATAAAGGTGTATTTGCTGCTTATGATGATGATAAAGTGTATACTTACATTTTTCATAAGGATACTATACAAGGTACTGTAAATATTTTAATCCTGTGAGCCATTTGATATTTCATAGTAAATTGAAATGTAGAATATGTCTGGTTCTTCAATAATGTTCAGTGTTGCCATTTAATTCATACTGGGCATATCTACACATGCAATTAAACATTCAACAATAACTATGGCACATATTGTTCCAGAATTTATTGATCCTGGGTGCCGCGTTTGAACTTGCACCCAGGACCACAGCACATTGAACTAGGTCAGAGCAGCCCCAGCTGGTAGGAAGCTTGGGGGGGTCAGCCTGCCAGCCCAAGATGCTCAGTGTGCTCCGGAGGAGCTGGCTGGGGCTTGAGGGTAGTTCAGCGTGAGGCTAGCTGACAGGCAGCCTCCACACTGAAGCACCTTTGTGCCTCAGCCAGCCCTATCAGCGTCTACACGTGTTGCTACAGAGTAAAAACTCTGCTATAGGATAGTACTTGTGTTTTTACAAGTACTAACCTACAGCAGAGTTCATTAGTTGCCATCCTAATAATACTGCATGTTTAGATGCCGGGATGTTTACTATGGACCTAATTGGGCAACTCTGCAGTAAATGTCTCGTGTAGACACATACAGTCGCTTGACTTGGGTACATATAGAAATGAACAATAAGGATTACTATTGGTAAGTGTAACTAGCCATATAGAAGGCAATTGCTGTGTAGGTTTTCTTGCACAACTCCATCAAGACATTTCAGTCTTCGTCTGCATGTTTCCTATTTTAGTCTTTGGTCTACACACTCCCAGTTGCATTGTTTTTTTTTTCTCTTTTTGGTAACATAGGCACATCTTTGCTCAAAACGAATAACAAGACTTAGGTTTCCTTTTCATTTTCTTTCTAGCCAGAATTTTAGTCAGGCCTTCTGATGAGTCATAAAAATTATCATTATTCATCCATTTGGTCATATAGTCCACATGCCTGCTAGTAAAGGGTACTTTAATTTATGTTTGTTTATGATCCATTGGAGAACCATTCTTTAATAGCACTCGCCATATGGTATTCACTGTATCTTTAATGTTTGCCTAAACCTTAAAGCCTCTCAATTCAAGGCTTATGTAAAGTTACTTTTAATTTTGCTAAATAAATATAAAGTCAAATACATACCATAACTAATGAAAACCAGAATTAGAGATCTTATATAGTTCTGCCTAACACTAATGTATAGTGTTGCTATTATGCTAAAGATAAAAAGAAAAAGTTCATTGAGTTTTCAGAATAAAACTCTTTCAGTGTTATATTTCCTAGCCTTTCAAAGTGACTGCCTGCTAAACATTCTGCAGTATAACGGTCTTGTTAAATAATTTTGTTTTATTTTTTCCTAATACAGGATCCAAAGTTATTTTGGCAGGTGGCACCAAAGTTCCTTTTTCCCATAAACCACTGCTGTTGTATAATGGAGAATTAACCTGTCAGACTCAAAGTGGGAAAACAAACAATATCTTTCTTAGTACTCATAGTTTCCTTGGAAATTTGAAAGACAGTGGACCTAATGAGCTGAAACAAATGCTTCCTCAGACTTTAATGCTGAAAAGGTAGGTTTACTTTTTAATTATATGTGGTTAATTAATTGTTTTCTTTTCTGTCTGTAGATCACTACAGCATTCTAAAAATGTCATGCTGATTATTGATAAAGTTACATTGAACTATCAGGCCAGGTAATTGGCTGTCCATATAGATTAAGCAATAACAAATGATCCAACAAATGATCGAAGTTAACAAATGATAACTAATTTTTCTTTATTGCAAGCAAAGAACTAATTTTTTTCAAGAACTGTTCTGAGTTTCATGACATCTCCCCCCGAAAGTGGTTGAAGATGTGTGTCATTCTCTTAGTTCCCAGTCTAGTGAATCAACCAAGAACCAGTACAGCGGAGAGGTAGTCAAAAAGTCCACAGTAGGCCTTGGAAACAATGACTTGCTGAAGGGGAGTTAAGGGGTCACCTGGAACAAAGTGTAAACCAATAGATCTGTGTGAATTTCCCTTCTTCCTGCCATACGATTCTCCAGTAGTCCTGTGTGACCTACATATCACAGATCCCCAAGTGACATCCACTTTAAGATAAATTAGTTATCTTAAGGTTTATATATAAAAAAAAACACCCAAGAGTAGATAATTCTCTGTACAATCATTGTTTTTAACTCCGTGTTTCTCCCTGAATAGATTTTCTGAAGCATGGGAGGTTTGCAAACTTCTGAATAACCAGTCGGGTTGGAATGAGCTTGCGAGAGCTTGCTTGTATCACATGGAGGTGGAATTTGCCATACGAGTCTATCGCACAATTAGAAATGTTGGAATGGTGATGTCACTAGAGCAAATAAAGGTAAAATATAAAAGTAGCAGTCACACATTTTTGTTTAAAATAAAAAAAAAAGAAAAATTAAGTTTTTAATTTACCTTTAAGATTGTTGGAATTGGTTTTATGGGTTTTTTTGTTTTTTTTAAAATAAAAGCCAGGTTTATTTTAAAAGTCTGTAAGGAAAAAAAAGTAAGTAATGGGGAGAAATGATTTCTCTGGGAATTCTACATACTCAAGTAAGTACTAAATATTTCACTATGATACCTTCTCAGCTAGGTCATTTGCATTCAGGATTTTAATACTAACTGGTTTTCCGTATATTTTTTGAGTGTTTCTTAACCACTAAAAATTTGATTTTATACGAAATATGAGCTAACATATAAATGAAGTTTTGGTAATTCCTGAGATTAGGAGAACTTTTTGTGTTAAATTTCCATATACTGAGAAGGAAAAATCACACACACAGTATGAACAGATTAAACAAATTACACTTTAAAAGGTGAGAAGAGACTTTGCATGTCAGACTGTCTGCCTAGCTGTTTTGTCTATCAGTTCTACCCCAGTTTAGTGAGTAGAGCAGACAGGTTACCATGGGATAAAGCAGACAAACGAAGTAGTTAGTGGTCCACTTTCAGGTCCACCGAGGAGCACATGGGGCACCCCTGCCCCCGGCTCTGTGACTGTTGCCTCCTGGGTCTGGCGGGGGTACCCAGCGTCCCCCCATGGCCGATCACTGAGCAGGGGGGGCCACGAGGAAGGCGGGGACTCCTCCTCATGCTCAGTGGCAGACCCAGAAGTGAACCAGAAGTACTTCCAGTCCACTTCCGGGTTCACCACCGAGCACGTGAGGGGCCATTCATGCTGCTGTGGGACACTCCATCTGCCCCACCATTGCAGTGTTCATGAGCCACACCTGGTACCTCAAGGTATATAGAAAAAATATTTAAAGCTGTCTATGGCTGGTTCGCTGATTCTCCAAATCAGCATCGAATCTTCAGATTCTGATTAGGCCGAATTGAATCAGGACAGTGATCCAAATCAACAAATCAAATCACTGTCCCCGATTCAGGCCAAGTCTGAATCAAATATGGCCCTTTTTGCATACCCCTACTAACTAGTGCTGTCATCAGTATTTTCTTTCTCTTTTCTAGCCATTCTGTTTTCTCATGCTCTTCTATCCATTGTTTTAACTTTTTTACTTTTCTTCTTCCTGTATATTAAAACCAAGCACAGAAATTACAGGCATCTTTCTAAATGTTCCCCCCCACTTTATTTTAAAGCCCTTCACGGTGGTGTTGATCGCCTTTTTCCCAGAAAGCCAGTGTGTCAACGTACTAGAAGAAAGGCTAGTGTTGACTTCTGTAAGACTGACATTTAAAGTTCCACTATTTGCACATCTTTCATATCTACTTTTTGCAAGTGCTAGAAATCAGTTTCTTTTGACCGTGGGGTTTAACTCTGACATCCAGCTAATCAGTTATAAATTAAAATGATTTTTTAAAAGCAAAATAATGGGAATTTTAAACATTTGCTAAGTCCAGCAAGAAGTTCTGAATATGCATCATCCCTTTATTCTCATATTTCAAAATCTTGTGGTTATATTCTGATCTCATTTGTACCACGAGCTATTAAAGTTAATGGCGTTAAGTTGCATTAACAGTAGTGCAACTGAAATTGGGATAGAATGCCTTGATTCTGTATCTGTTACTGACTGCCAGTTGTCATGTTTTCCCGGAACATACTTTCTTGTCAGTTTGCCCACACCAGGGTTTTTATAAGTCTTACAGAAGTTTTCTTCAAAATCTTACTTATTAAGAAACAAAACAGAAAAGATTTAAACAGTTTGTATGTATAATTAGTGTCATTTGTTGTCTGGGGAGTTGCATACAATATTTTCCATACGTTAAGTTCTCGCTTCTCTTTATTACTTTTCACTACTCTGATGCTTTATGATTTTTAGCATATTCTGAACATAAATTATATATAAAGTGCTTGACAATTTCCTTGACAAAATAAGCGCATATATATTGTTTTTATTTTAAAATAGGTAACCTAAACATATTGAATTAACTTTAGGGGTTTTTGCATTTTAAGATTAATAAAATATATTGATATGAGACTAATACATTTCTACTCATTTTATATGTAGGTACTCTTTTGAAGTGTTCATGTCCCTCACCCCTTTGTCTCCATCTTTGCATTAAAATATGTGTACTGGTCAAATACATTTGCAGACCATTATTCCATATGCATGCCATACATGTCACCATATGTATGCAATACAATGCAGTACGTCACAGAGGAAACAAGACGTTCACAATGGAGTGTTTTGTTTTGGAGGGTTTTTTAATTATCATTTTTAGTGGGAAGATAAAGTCTGTTACCATTGTAAATATCTAATATCAACAGTTTACAGAAATATATATAGTAATATAAGAACAGTTAGAATATGTTATTCTAAATTGCTGATCTAGGAGTGTTGCAATGGTAAAAGCACTGGACATTTTTTTTCCCCACACAAAAATGACAATTATAAAAGTCTTGCTTTGGATGTTTGGACCACTCATCTAAAAACTTTAATTTCCTGATGTTTAACTATTGTATTAATGCCTGGTCTTGTAACCTTTAGTTGTATAAACAGTCTTATTAACTTCAAGGGCTTTTTTCAAATGAAGGCTGTATAGCTGAGCTTTTAAATTTGCTGACTGCTGTGTATTGGTGACAGCAGCTGTATATTTCTATTTGATGGTAGCATTTGCTTGTATATTGAGAAGTGTCACATTTTTGGGGGAAGGTGAGAGAGAACTATAAATTATGTTATTCCATATGTTTTTTTCTGGGTGTAGAATGTGACAGTCATGATCTAGTAACACATTTCTGTAGAATATTTTTAAAGTTAGTAACAGTAACACTTTGTAATGAGTTCCTTAGGACTGTTGTTGCATTCATATCTGTTTCCAGGGAATAGAAGATCGCAGTCTTTTAGCGGGACATCTTGCCATGTTCACCAGTGACTTTAATCTGGCTCAGGATTTATATCTAGCATCCACCTGCCCTATTGCTGCACTTGAGGTACACTGGCAAGCTACCTAAAATTAATTGTAATATTTCCGCCCCCCCTTGTGATAATTCTGCTTAGTTGTTTGGATTTCTCCCCCATGCTCTAAATGATACGTTCTGTCAGTTGTTTAAGATAAGTGTATTTTAACCTTTGTTATACTGTCATCTGTCTTAAATTCTCTACCAATATGAACATTATAGTTATAACATCAAACATTTGTATCATAATTCATCATTACACATGCTTACATCACAAGATTGGTTTTCCCAAAAACTAAATGTAAATAATTTATTTTGATAACAGATGAGAAGAGATTTGCAGCATTGGGACAGTGCATTACAGCTGGCTAGACGTTTAGCTCCAGACCAGATCCCATTCATATCAAAGGAATATGCTATGCAGCTTGAATTTACGTATGTTTCTTAATAAAATTGTAGTATAATAATTTAGAATGACTATTCCTACCGAGTAGAAAAATGCAAGAGATGTCCGGAAAGAACATTTCCATAAAGATCTTGACTAATATCAGATGCTTTAGTCCAGGGGTAGGGAACGTTTTTTAGCCGGAGTGCCAAAAAACGCCACAATACCTACCTTGGAAGGTGCCAGAGTGCCGGCATGCCAGAAAAACAAAATGAGGGTGGGGGTACATGGCAGGGCGCCCTGCTTGTGCCCCCCACCCAAAGCCACTGCCCTCCAGCCCGGGCTCTGTGGCTGTCAGCAGCTTCTCCGGCTCTGGGTAGTTGCTGGAGCCCAGGCTGCTCCCAACAGGGCTTGCAGTGTCCCAGCTACCTGCTGGGAGCAGCCTGGGCTCCCAGCTGGCAGCAGCTACCCAGAGCTGGGGTTGGCTGCAGCCAGGAGGCTCCAAACAGCTGTGCCGGGCTCTGAAGCTCCAGCATCAGCTCTGTACCAGCGCATGCACACGCACCTCAGAGCAGGCAGTGAGAGAGGGGCAGCTCTAGCAAGCAGCAGGTAGGCTGCAAACAGCAAGCAGCAGGTAGGCTGCCAGGCTCCACAGCTCCAGCACCAGCTCCATGCTGGCGGGGACTGCGTGTGCACCTTGGGGCACATGCAGAGAGCTGATGCCGGGGCTCCAGAGCCCGGTGCAGCTGTTTGCAGTCTCCCAGCTGCAGCTGGCCCCGGCTCTGGGTAGCTGCTGCCAGCTGGGAGCCCGGGCTGCTCACAGCAGGCAGCTGAGATGCTGTGAGCCCTGCTGGGAGCAGCCCGGGCTCCGTCACTGGCAGCAGGTACCCCAGAGCTGGGGCTGGCCGTGGCGTGCCAAGCAAAATGACCTTGCATGCCATGCTTGGCATGTGTGCCAGGGGTTGCTGACCACTGCTTTAGTCCATTGCACTGTCATATAGAAGCTCTATGTGGTCCTGCATCTGTCGTGCCAATGAGGTTGTAAGAAAACCAGAAAAATCAGCAAAAATAGCTGATTAGCTGATTTATGTGAGTAAATGAAGTGCAGGGGTGGGGGATGCAGTCTGAACTGTTTGCTTTGAAATTTGCTAGGAAAGTTTTTAGTTGCAGACAAAAGTCTGTAGTTGGATAATCTTCTACTACCTGGGACTCATTCCTTTGATATCAGAAGAATGCCTTGTATTCAAGTATCTCTGCTCCTCCTAAGTCATCCATACATATCAGTGAGAGCGTGTCAGACATCAAGTCCAGTAGTCCCTACCTTTCCAATACCCTTGACTTTAAACCCTTGTCTTTTATATATATATTGTAGATGATTGAATGTAGATTTAAATGTTAAATGTATTACTTGATAATATGGATTGTTAATAAATTAACTTTACAAACCCAGCTCCATGGCTGACCCTGCCAGGCTGATTACCTTTTCTCTCTCACTGCCAAACTAAGGTAAGGAGCATCATGGCTCCTTAAGGTATGCTTCCATAAGCAGCCCTTCTACAGAGATGCAGGTTTTCCAGAAAATTTTGAATTGGAAAAATTTCCAATGCCCTAAATAGAGTGTCATCTAATTTAGCATGTTTATTTGACTTACATTTAGTAAACAAAACTAAAAAAGTACCCCTGTGTTAATTTTATGTCCCAATAGCCACAAGTATTTGAAGT
>NW_017728948.1:44909371-44910618 GCF_001723895.1 Crocodylus porosus
AAAAACAAAGGTACTGAAAACTGTTGACACACTAATTTTAGCATACCCAAAGAACTGTGCATGATATGCCATGGTTGTCCACTCATCTACTTTAACAGAGCTTAACTGTCCTCCACTGAGGTCATTGGGGCACCTCCAGTTTCATTGTCATTATCTGTAGAATCACTTGCACTACTTATTAGTTCTATTTCAGAATCAGACTGAGGCAAATCTGATTCTGAACTACTTGAACCAAATTCTCTTTTGCTAAAGGATGGTTGTACCATTGAGTCTATGGGCTTATCACAATGAATCTTCTTCACTAATTGTGCTTCTGACTGATTCTCTAGAAACAATAAATTTAGAGAAATAGAAACAAACTTAGCAGTGCTTTCATTTCGTTTTGATTTGACCTGCACAGCCAATTAGGTGAATCCATAAATTGATTTTTGGTTTGGATTATTATGTGAGTGTATTTACCTTCATGTTTACAAATCAATAAAACATGCATGTACTCTCTGACACACTTCCTAGGAATAATCACCTGAAAAACATTTGTTACAACTTTGAAACTGCCAAGCTTGCTTAATATTGTATTGGCATCTATTCATTGTTAGTAATGAATTTTATGAAACAATGAATTTTTAGAAATGGAAAAATTCCCACGGAAACATAAAGCATTGGAAAATTTTCCTCCCCACATCTCTGCCCTTCTGTCTGCACCACTAAGCAGGCCCAGACTTGTAAAGCAAATTAAATTTTATGGGAGAACAGTATCAGAGAGAGAATGACTAAAATTCAGGGCTTGGAAACTGGATTTCATTTGGCACCCTCTTAAAGTCTTTAAGATCAGCATAGAAAAAGTGTGCATATTGGCTAATTGTTTTTATTCGAACATGAGTGAGTTTGATGCTTGCTAAATTCTGCAGGTCTTACCTAAGTAACTATAACTGAAAGATGCAAGGTCAATAGTGTTACAGTAAAAACTACATGTACAGTAACTCATATATAATGTAATATTTGTGGGCACACACACCCAAAGAAGAAAAAATGATTAGGTACCTCTTATGTAAGTGTTGGCCCTGAGATGTTGTGCGTCATGTGTTCCTCCATTCACCATAGTTTCATAGTTAGTAGGGTTGGAAAGGACCTGAGCAGATCATCAAGTCCGACCCCCTGCCATGGCAGGAAAGAGTACTGGGGTCAAATGACCCCCGCAAGGTGTTCATCTAGCTTTGTCTTAAAGACCCCCAGGGTAGGAGCCAGCA
>NW_017728948.1:44911891-44961801 GCF_001723895.1 Crocodylus porosus
ACCTTCTTTTTGCCCCCTATGTATTTAAAAAAGGACTTCTTGTTGTCCTTGATCTGGGAAGTTAGTCCCAGTTCCATCTCTGCCTTGGCTTACCTGACTGCCCCCCTGCATCCCTGGGCAACCGCAGTATAATCCTCCCTGGTGATGGCCCCTCCCTTCCATTGAGTAGACACCTCCCTTTTAGCTAGGAGACATTCCCGGATGCTTTTGGTGAGCCATAGGGGCTTTTGCACCCTCCTGCCGACTTTGATCTGCTTTGGGATTACTTCCTTTTGGGTTTGGAGGATTGTCTCCTTAAGGAGCAACCACTCTTTTTGGACACTTGGTTCCCCTCGCCTCCAGGACCTCTGTGCTTCCCTGACTGTTCTCCTTAGCTAATTGAAGTCTGCGTTCCTGAAATCTAGGGCTGCTGCCTTGCTGCAGGCCTTTGCCACCATCCTTCTGTGTTAGCAAGTCTGCTATTAATTTTGAGTGCTAAAGGAGGTTGAGTGAGATTCATCTCCTTTATGCCATAGGCTAGAGGAAGAGAGCACTTGAACTGCCCTAATGGGTGCTACCACTGCAGCATTCCAATTAAATTACTCTAGACATGCACACATCTGTAGTAGAATAGTTCAGCAGTTGCAGAATAGATAGATACATTTTTTTTTTTTTTCAGGGGTGATTATGTGAATGCTTTGGCACATTATGAGAAGGGAATCACAGGAGACAATAAGGTAACTCTCTTCAGCAGTGATGTGAACTATATCTTCATGTTCCAAGCTTATTTATGTATAGCATCTTACATTATGTTGTAAGCTATATATTCTTCTTCCTGAGAGAAGACTGTAGAATCCATATTTCTCTGCTGTTATTGTACAGACACAAAAGGACAATTTTTGATGTAAACTGTTATTTACAAAAACCCATTGTAAATACCCATTAACATGGCAGTACTGAGAAATTACTTTTTTAATGTATGAATAATTTCATAATAAACTTTTGTAAATATTAAAGAGAATAATACCACAGTGAGGGAAAATATATTATATATGGTACTTATTTTCTAATGAAAATCTTGGTTCTTTTTGTATGGCCATCAATTCAGTAAAAGAATAAAAAAACCTCTTTGTTTTGTTTTTGCAAAACATTAAACTGCAGTTTTATCTGATATTTGAAACCAAAACCAAATATGCGAATTCATGGGGTTAGTCTCTTCAAAAAAGTTCAGTTTCAGGTAAATCATTTTCCTTTTCTGTATACAACTGATTTTTGTTTCTTTTTGAAAAGGGATCCTCCCATACATCTGACCAATTCTTATAGTAAAATATGTTAAATACAAAATTTCAGCAAAAAGTAAGCATAAGAAGGAAAACACAGGATTCACAGTATTAGCAGTTCCTTGAATTAATCATAAACAATAACCATAGCTTTTTCAGATGCTGACTGAAATTTCCTCGACAAGAATGGTTTAAATTAAAATCAGGTTATTTCTGGCTAATGTATTTCACTGTTACAGTTGTTCTTGTAGGTTCTGCCAAACCAATACTATTTTTTACAGAAGATAGTTCTCACTTTCCTGTTGTTTGCCAGTACCAGGAACATGATGAAGCTTGCCTAGCAGGAGTAGCTCAGATGTCTGTTCGAATGGGAGACATCCGTCGAGGAGTAAACCAGGCCATTAAACATCCTAGTAGACTGCTAAAAAGAGACTGTGGAGCTATTCTGGAGAGCATGAAGGTATCCCTAGTAATAAAAAGAGAGCCAGTAACACAATGAATTCTCATATACAAACTATTATAATTTATTTGTAGTAGTGATTATATATTACAAACAATATTTATAATAATTTGCATTATTATAGCAATTTTCAGAAGCTGCCCAGCTATATGAAAAGGGACACTATTATGACAAGGCAGCATCAGTATATATCCGCTGTAAAAACTGGTAAGTACAGCTTTTAGTGAAGCTTTACATTCCATGAGAAACAGGTTATATTTTTAATACCCTTTTGAAAGGAACAGAAGTCCCTAAACATTTTGATTATCATATGAACTATTTTTCCAGCTAATTGGTTTATCAAAACAGTTCTTAGGTTCCTGGGAAGTAGGCCAACTGGAGTCCACATGGAACAGATCTTCAGAAACCCAAGTGCAGTTGGTCAACTCTGATATAGTGCATAATTTTATTGGAAAATAGTGGTTGTTCTCATTATTTGCAAATTTCTTTTTGCTGTGTATTGTGTTTAGCTTGATTTTGTAATTGGGTTTTCAGATTCTTTATGTACTGCACACTTGGAATCTTTTTACTTGCATAGTTATGTTTAGTCCATTAAATATTTTTTATAAAATATGTTACAACAGATACTAGATGGCTCAGATGGTTGGAAATCTAGTTTGCTGGTTCATATTCAGCATAGGTCAGAAGTATTTAGTAAGAGCTAGTAGTATATTCAATGTAATTTTTAAATTATGTTGACCTTAGTCCAGCTCCCAGTGGACAGGAGTTAGTACCACAAAAGCACTTGGTCCCTAATGAATGGTTAAGTATTTTATATTAAGTATTAATATAAGATAATGCAGTATTCCCCTCTCAGGCAAGTGCTCTAACCACTAGGCTAGAGTATCACATCTAGTCTCTGTGGGTCAGTGACTATTTTAATTCTTCCATACAAAGTGGAACAGCTTAAACAGGAGGAACTGAGAAAACCATGCACCAAAATACCCTGTATAGTCTGGTGGTTAGAGCCAGGGACAGCATCCTTTTGACAAGAGGAGGGACAGAACAACCCACCTCTGGTTCGACATGAGTCAGGTGGCTTTGGCAGTGCGTCAGTAGTGGCGGGGCTTTTTCTGCCCCTGTACTGGGGTCAGACAGCTGGTAGGTATACCTGTGCCACGGTTCCCCCAACTCCCCACTCCCCAGCTATGGTGCAGGTACAGCTTGCGTCCACTGAGGAGTTGTGTCAGAGCCAGGCAGCTGGAAGCTGTGTCCTTGCTACCATTGCTTCTCACCCTTCCCTTCCCTCCCCTTTACCCCCACCTCCACCTCCCAGCTGTGGCATAGGTCCTTATTGGCTAGACACTGTGCCCATGCTGCAACCAGGGAACAGGAAAGCTTGGAGGAAGCAGTGGCGCAGGGTCAGCTTCCAGCTGCCTGGCCCTAGTACACCTCCACGCTGCCTGGCCCCAGCACAGGCAAAGCCCTTGCTGACCACTGGGTTAAAGGATATGTGTGGGCGGATGAGATGGCTCAGGCAGACACAGAAGTTGAAGCCAAATCTCTCTCCTCCTCCAGCTGCATCTTGAGAAAATGAGCAGTGTATGCTATCAAGGAAAAAGCTCTGAGAGCTGTGAATCCTAACTGAAGGCACTTAGTGCCTCCCCGAAGTTTGAAGTCAAGTGGTGAAATCACAGAGATGTGTAAATGTAAGAGATACCCCCCTTCTACATTTCCTACTAGCTACTTGTGCAGCTTTCCACTCAACATGCCAGCTTTCATGGATCTAATTCTTAGGCACTTTGATTTACCTGTGAATGCAGGAACCTAGGTGCTTAACTCAGAATGATTAATTCCAAGATGCCTAAAAGTTGGATGGTGCATCACACAGCATTACAATAGCTAAGTCCTTTTGTGGCTCCTAGCTCCGAAGTCATCATCACAGATTTTCCACCATAATTGGACCCTTATTAGCAGTTTCCCCAGAGCAAGCAAAACTAAATGGATAGCAAGACAGATGTGCTCCTAGAGCTTGTTCCTCCCTGTCATAATAGAGAAACATAGGGCAGTGCAGTGGGAGCTTGCATAATTATTAATATGGTATCTGTTTTATGGACAAATTAAGAATGCATCAGGCTTCAGTGTGGTCATTCTTGCACTACTAATGAGTAAACACAATTCCCACTAGTTACACATTTAAAATAAAAAAGAAAAGGTAGTTCAGTCTCCTTTCACTGCAAGAGTAGTGTAAAATGACCTGAAAATGTATTGCAAACCATTATATGACCACATATCTGGTTTTAGGTGTGAACAGAAACATGGATTTGAAAATCCTGATGCTCTTGAAAACTTTAGGATGCATGTAACAGAAGAAAATATGTTGGAATATAAAGTATCATGATTAATTTCCATGTCCATTGAAATGAAAATGAAATCAGTCTTACAAGCTCCTTTTGCATTAAATGTGACTCAAAGCATATGTTAAAGTATACGTTCATACTGTTGCTGATTCCTCACATGCCAAGTTAGACCTTTTTTCTTTCCTCTTCAGTGTTACTGTATTTACTTGATTAGAAGAGGTTTTTTTCCCTTTTTTAACATGAGGGCAAAAGGCCCCTTACCTTACAGTTGAGTATGAAGTGGCAGAGAGCATTCAGCTGTTTTAGCACCAGCTCCATCACTGGAGCCACAGTTGCCACCTGCCTCCTGCTGCCTTGGCACGTTCTGCCACTCCTCCCCTACATCCCCCAGTCTCCCTCCTTTGCTGCTTCTCATTCCCCCTCTGCCACATTCCTCCTTACCTTTGTTCTGCACCAGCAGGCTCTGTCCTCACTGCAGCCTGGAGCACAGAGCACATGCTCTAGACCGGCCCTATAGCAGCAGTGCCAGCTTTGCACTACAGCTGTGAGGCTGGGCTAGAGCCATGCTCAGTGCCCCAGGCTACAGCAGGGAAGGAACTTGCTGGCATGGAGAAAAGGTAAGGGGGTGAGGTAGAGGGGCAGGTTGAGGGGAGACTTTGGGGTGGGGGGGCCTGAGGCTGTGGAGGGCAGAAGCAGGGTAGAGGGGGACAGAGGGCGATAGGGGAAGGGGGATCAGGGCAGACTGAGGCTGCAGTAGGCTGTGGCAGGCACAATGGGTTCCTAAACTGGGAGGTATGGGCAACAGGGGCCAGACTGCCTGCCCCACTGCCTGTTCTCTACCACCTGCCCCTCTACTGCCAATCCTGAGTCCTCCACTTGTCCCTTCACTGCCTGCCCCATTACTGTCCCCCACTTACCATGTGCCTCCCTCTGTCTGTCCCCCCACTGCCTGCTCCATTATTGTCCCTCCCCCTTATCTCTCCCACCACCACCTGCATTAGTGAGGGGGACTAATTGAAGATAGTCCTCCAATAATTAGATTCCATACATAGAAAATTATAATAAATTTATAAATTTTCTGTATAGAATCTAATTAAGGGGGAGAGGTTGTCTTATGTTGAGTCAGTATTCAGGTAAATACAGTACTATAAATATGCTTATGTTTTACTCTACAAAGGCACTGGCATGCTGCAGGTACCAAGGTGTAGGGTTGACAGCCCCAGAGGTCACAAGTTCAAGGCTACAACAGAAGTGCTTGTGGTGTGGCTCTGTCAGATTCCAATGAATCTGTGACTTCTCCTAAATACCTTGTCACAAGGTCATGAAAAAGGAAGCAGTGTGCAAAGACAACTCAGAAACAGAGAATGATTATTACTTAATCTCTTTTTGTTATCTTGTTTTTCTAGGGCAAAGGTTGGTGAGCTTCTCCCTCATGTATCATCACCAAAGATTCACCTGCAATATGCCAAGGCCAAAGAAGCAGATGGCAGGTGTGTTTTATGTTTAAGATCAAACAGCTATGCCTTTAAAGCTACCCAGATGTTTAATCTCTGTTCATAAAACCAATCACTCTTAAACGTATTCAGTGAACATAATGATCCTGAAAGAATGTACAAGTCAAACCTTAAAAGGAGATTAAGAAAAATCCATGGATTTTAGGAAAGCTGTTGTTTTGATTGATTACCCTTGCTTTAAAGCTTTTTGTCAAATAGTTTTTTAAAGTGGTTTTCTAGTACTATAGGTTGTGGTCAGTGTTGATGTGCTGAACTTATTCTGAATCGGAAGATGCTTTTTCAGTTTTTGGAGTGATTTGTTAACCTCATTTTGAGAAGATAAAGGAAAAACAGAGTTTACTCTTTAAAAAAAAATCACAGATGTACCACATTTATTTGCACTAGGAAAGAGAAACTACAAATTACTGATTAAAGAACAGATAATCAAAAATAATATGAGAATCAAGAATACATGCTCATAAAATGTAGTCTTTGGTAATTATATAAGTAAATGTACTGAAGAATGTTTTATGAAATAGCGAAATCATAATAGTAGGATAGTCTTTAGAGCTCGGCAGTGTTCTTCCCTAATTCATTTTGATTTGATTACAAAGTACTATTCTAAAGCTGATGCCGTAGTGAGAATGAACAAGATCCTATTTCAACTTGTTTAACTATTGGAATAGGGATTTGCCTGGTTAAAGGCTGAGCATTGGCTCTTATTAAAAAAGCTGTTAAAAAGTTTGATGTACCTAACTTGTCAGTATAAATAACTGTGGAGGTATTCTCAAAAGATACGGGTTGTATCAACAGATGGCACATAATGTATGCAGGCATAAGCATACAACTTCTCAGGTGTATGCTTATGCCTGCATATATTATGTGCCATCTGGAGGATGTTGTGATGAATTCTTAACAAAACTAGAAAACCTTACATATGAAGTATGCACTGCCTTGTTATTTGCAGATACAAGGAAGCTGTGATGGCTTATGAGAATGCCAAACAGTGGGACAGTGTAATTCGGCTGTATTTGGATCATCTGAACAATCCTGAAAAAGCGGTTAACATTGTCAGGGAAACACAGTCTCTTGACGGAGCCAAGATGGTAGCCAGGTAATCAAGTAGTCACATTCGGTAAACCTAATTTTCCTAACCCTTCTTCTTCTTTAACCTTTGAGAGACTATCATCTTTGTTTCTGTCTTCTGTACTTCTTGCTAAGTGCTAAAATTGTGTAGTAGGGATGACTGAAACATGAGTTGTCAACGACATTAAATCATTTTGTCTATCTCCAAGTAAGTTACAGCATCAATTTGTGCAGTACTATAATAGTTGCTTTGGATGTGCGCTCTACAAAGCTTTTGATATGACTCAATCTCCATTTTGTTTCTTTACTGCTGAAGACATAAGTTTTTGACCCCTCCCACCACCAGATTGTTTTGCTTGGTTCAGGTCCTACAGCTTATGTCTATGTATGGTGGGGATTTCAAACTAGTTTTGTGCCCCAAGTTAGATCCAGTCTGCAGGGTTCCTTGTGGGACGGAACCATCCAATGCATGTGTCAGTGGTGGCAGCTCTGTTTTCCGTTCTGGCTTGGGGCACAAGGCATGTGGTGGCAGCCTCAGGTCCAGCATGGAGTGGCAGAGCTGGTGACTAAAAAGGTAAGGCCACCGTGGTGGCAACAGGTGAAGGCAGACCACAGCTATATCAGCCCTCACTGTACCTCCTGCCACTGATTGATTGCCATGTCTACCAGGGCCCGGATTCTGTGGCAGGCCACTCCCCACTGGGAATGCTCCCCCCCAACACTTCCAGTTGCTAGCCCAACAGGCTGGATAGAGCAGCTCTACCGACAGCATCTGGCCCACAGGCCATTTGTTTGACACCCTTGATATTAGGCATAGTCCCCTCAGTCACTTTGTCACTTCTGTTATCCTTATGTTTTGTTACTATATTACCTTGTAGTAGCGATTGATAGTATTATAGGTTTTGTGTGTGTGTGTGTGTGTGTGTGTGCACGCGCGCGCGCGCACATTCAAGGTAGGGTCTGGTTCAAATTGTGAACAGCTTGCAGCACAGAACCTCCTTTAATCTTGGAGTTCCCCCCATGTATTTCTCCTTCCCCCTCCCCCTCCCCACCTACCTGATTGGCAGACGGGCCTGTCAGTCCCACTGCTTGCCACTTGCTCTTGATGGCCAGGAGGCAAAAAACATGTTTTACATATGCTATGGTTTTTGCTTCCTGGCCATCAGGGGCAAGTGGCGGGGCTGAGGACTCCTTCCACCAATCAGCAGTGGGGGGTAGGGAGTGGGGGCACACGAGGGGAACTCTAAGATTAAAGAAGCTGCCATACCATGGGCTGGGCCCATGATTTAAACCAATCCTATTTATGGATCACCCACAACATAACAGGAGCATTGGTAAAGATTTGTAATAACCAAGAATGTAGTACAATCTTTCATTTGAGCTTCTGGTAAGGAAAGGTTTAAGTGCTTGCTAAGGGCTTTTTATGTGTTTGTTTAAGCCTCAAAAGTGCTCACATTAAAATATCGGGAGCTTTCTGAAGGACCTTAGCTAGTGCTAGTCAGTTAGGTTCAATTTGCATACTGACAGGTGACATTCACCTGCGCTGCTGAACAACAGTGCACGTCTACATCTACCTGCACCATGTAAGCCTAGTAAAGGGCTGCACAACATGTTCAGCAGTTGAGCCGCCAAATGGATTGTATTTGTACCGTCTGTATTTAATGGATCTAGGTACTACAGCAGTGAGTGTGAGGCCAGTGTGGAAGTTTCCTTGGAAGACAGACCAAGAGGAGTGCTATGGGAACCACAAGTGTGTGTTTCTGTGGATCCAGTAGTCCCCAGAACCTTCCTCTGGTGACTACCATGGGGATGTGATTGCTACTGAGCTCTAACCATTGATCTCTGTTGAGACCTGCATTTTACCACCACATCTTCCAGGGATAGTTTGGGTCTGCTCAAGTAGAACAAAAGTTATCCGTCACTCACGTTTAATTGTGTGTAAAAGTGTAGAAACTCAATCAAAAGTAATCAAAATCCATTCAGTTGATTTAACTACATTTGTTTAAATAGGTATAATCTGGAACATCGCTTGTTTTTAAAATAGAAGAAACAGCAGTGGACAAATGTTCTCAGGCAGTAGTCTTCGCTAAGAATCAATGACAAAAAAAGTTTTGGAAGCATTTTAAATAAAACAAACAAACAAACCCTGAAAAACACTTTTTACATTTGAATCTCTAAAATTTTTCAAAGCTAAAAGCATCAAACTCTCACAAAACTTTCTAGACCTAGATAAACAGAAAGAAATGACCCCAATGGCAATAATTCTTTAGGCATCTTCAATCAAGAAGGCTTAAAATAGAAAATTCTTCTATTCCATAGTACTGTCCAGAAACTAATTTGATATAATGTGCATGTGTATTTCACCATCTAAGTTTATAGGTAGGCTAAGAGCAGCCTTCTGGAATGTTTAGAAAAATAAATATATAGTCCCTCAGTACAGAATTAATTTATTTAAAACACAGTGATTTGAATAATCAAAATCATGATTTAAATCAGCAAGCAAGAAAATTGTATTGAAATCATAATTTCTGATCTTGTTTTACACTTGTATATCTTAGTAATTTTGCTAAAAAATGATAATGATCTGCAACTGTATATTTCATTTACTCTAAATATGATGTTTCTTTTTGCTAACTGAGAGGGTACATTAAACACTCATTTACAGTTATAAAGCTTAACGTATTTATTCAGATTCTTAATTTTTCTATTTTGTTAGAAAATAGTAATTATGTTATTTACTAAATGACTGATTTTTTGAATTCATCATTTATGTCAAGTTGCTTTTGGATGGAAATTGCTATTCAGTTAAAAATGCAAAAAAAAGAATTTTGAAATTATTTATTAGTTAAATATGATGGATAAAAAGCTATAACATGCTTTCCATTTAACTGATTTTGTTAAATAAAAGTGAACTGAAATTATTATTAATGGTCAACATGATATTCAAGGTATTAAAACAAACAGAACTCAGCCTGTTGCATATTTTTGTTTGTAAATTGGAAAATAAAATAGGCTTGTGCTTTTTCAAGTCCAAATTGGTTTCTCATCTTTGATTTAATTATTATTGAACTGAACTAAACTGAATAAATAGATCCCTTTACAACTACAAAAGGGTAACAGCTGTTTATCATTGGCTCTGTGTGCTTATTTAGCTATTGATTTACCCTAAGTGGCTTGAGGTTTTTTGGTTTTGTTTTTCTTTTTAGATCTTGGACAGCAAATATGTATTTCTTGAATTTTTTTAATTTAATTTAAATCATATCATAACAAGTTTAGGTCATAATGGAGGTTCTACGTTTCAATTTTAATTTAGAATAACTTTCTTTTTAAAAAATCATTAATTTAAATAGATGAGTTGTTAAAAAAAAATTTAAATCCACACATCTGTTGCACAGGGCATATTTTCTCTGGAAAACATTTGAAGTGTTCACATATGGTTCAACAAAAGCACTAATTTGTTCTGTTTTAGATTCTTTCTGCAGCTGGGTGACTATGGTTCTGCCATCCAGTTTCTGGTCATGTCAAAGTGCAATAATGAAGCTTTCACACTGGCTCAGCAGCACAACAAGATGGAAATTTATGCTGACATCATCAGTGAGTATTCTGGTTTCATAATTTTCAGTTTTCAATAATTTATAGCCTATTTATGATGTATAGCTTAGAGAAATTTGTAGTAATAGTGTTAAACTAGACATCTTCACATCCCCAGATCCTTATCTTCTATTCTCAGGAAGGGGGATGATGGTATTTAGGAACTGTGTCTGCAACCCATAACCTGGGCATCGTTTTGACTTGGACTGTTCTCTAGGTCCTCATGTCCAAGCTATGTCTGGGTCTTGTCTGTGATGGGCTCTCTCATCCATCCACTCCCGTTAGCCTATAGCACCATCCTCTACCACTGGCTACTTGTTGTATTTCCAAATATTTTATTTTGTTTGTTCTTGCTGCCATAGTGCTCCACATACTTGGGAACACTTACCCCCATCCCTCCCCCAAACACCTGCTAAATTATTTCATACGTATCTTCCATCATGTATATCCCTAGAAACCTCCTTTATCAGATAACTATAAAAACAAACAAACAAATAACCTTGATAACAATTAAGCTGTCTGTGCTGTGACTGTTGTCTTGGATTTGTAAAGCCATTTCTTAGATCTGTATTTGTCCACTGCCTAGCATAATTGGTCCTGGTGTGCAAGGTAGATTTAACACACATGTTGAGGATGGATGGCTTCCAGTACCCAAGCCTGTCCAGTTAGTTAGTTATCTTCACACTACACTGTAGTGTGGCCATACTCATACATTAAGTACTTCAGCACTGCAGATAATAATCTCTTTGATTATTATTGTTAGGTGTTCTGTTTTATTGTTTCCACAAGGGAGTGGAATAACTCCTGGAATTAGTTCATGGTTATGCCTCTGGTTTACTGTGTTCTGTTAAAGGATAAAGGTACTTAGTAAGTTTTATACCATAATGTTAGTATGAGCTGCTTCACAAAGTCATCGGTTCTTAATCAAAGATTAAGGAACTGGGAACTGTACAAAATGCATCTAGTCGGAAGTTCAACTGGACCTTCTTCGTTTGAGCACACTGTAGGGGGTGATGCTCCCTCAGGCAGACTCAGGAGCCCTTTTCTTATTAAAACCAGTCCCTTTATTGCATACCTGGAGACCTCTTCTCTGGTGGAAACAAACCAAGTCTTCTAATTCAAATAAACAAACATGTCTCCACAGTAACAAAATGAGTACAGGTATACAGCAAACATACACCAAACCTCTGGGTCTTTTCCCAGATCCTGAGAGAGAGGCAGCTCTGGCATGGTGCTCATCCTTCAGTCAGTCTGCCCTCTTTCTCCTTCTCCCTCCCCTAGCTTCCCTTCCAGGCACCTGTTTAACTTCCTTTGGCCAGTCAGTTCTCCTTACCAGCTGACCAGTCACTTCTGTCTACCTGTTGCTGGGCTGCAGCTCCTGGGCCTTGCAGCCTGCTACAAGCTAAAATTGTATTTCATAGACTCTAGAAACCTGGTTTCACAATAAAAATTCTGTTACTCCAATTATCCATTTGTTGCAGGCTCTGAGAACACTACCAACGAAGACTATCAAAGTATTGCACTATACTTTGAGGGAGAAAAGAAGCATTTCCAGGCAGGAAAGTTCTTTTTGCTGTGTGGTCAGTATTCACGGGTTAGTATTTAAATAGTAAAACTGCAAGTTTTTAAATGTCTCTAGAAACAATTGTGCAAAACATAGGCTTCCTACAGATTAGAAAAAAAGAGAGCCTTTTTAGCTTCTGTCTAATAGCAGAAAATATGACTTAAAATAAAACTGAATGTTTTTCCAGTGGGTAAAAAATAATAAATATTGTGTGCTAGATGTGCACTCAGTGGTAACTCTTATTTACAGCACTAGAAGCTTCAAACACATATTCCTCTAAGAATTACATGAATATATAATTAGAACGCGCTTATAATTTATTTGCATGTCCAATGAATACTTGGATATAAAAATACTCATTAATCTACGCAATATGGTAGCAAACTACAACATAATATTATTATAGGAAAGAGTATGCATATCAGCACATTTCTCATTGCCTGCAATATAAATAGAATCAGTCAGTTGATTATTATTAAGTATCCTATTGGCTTTATAAACCCGCTGAGTGCTGCAGTTATGAAATGCTGTCAATGGCATCATTAGGTGACCATTGCTTTTAGTGGGCTGGTAAGGGAGCATTCTGCACTGACCATTGCTCCCACTTTGTAATGCCTTTAAAAACAGTTCCTAAACTCATTGCTGATTGTATGAGCTGGGAATAGTTGTGCCATGAAATTGTTCTGTGCTGCTAAAAAGAAAAACTGAGGAGAAGAAAAACTAAATAATTCCCAACACATGGGAAGGATAAAGAAATATACATTAATGGCATAAAGGTATATAATGTTGAGCACATGATGAAAGCCTTTAAACAGTTTCTTATAAACCTAAAGTATAATATATTGATTCAAACAGGGTGGAAATGGCCAGTAAGGGTGACCACACCAGAATGCACATGTAGCCCCTGCTACCAATAAACTGCTGGGGGAAAAAAGCAGAGTATGTTTATACTTTGTAGATTATAACAATCCAGCACCAGAAGCTAGAAGAGGAGCTAGACAGAGTAATGGGAAGAGAGTGAGGCTATTAGGGCAGTTTTATATAAAACATGTATAGCTGGATCACTTGCCCAAAAAGGAAAAGACTTGGATATTCAGTTTCCAATTCTACCTGAGGAGTTTCAAAAACACCTTTTCTCCTTCCTAGAAGAGTACTGTATTTTTTCACCTACAACATGCACCTTTTCTCCCAAAATCAGCCCCCCAAATTTGGGATGTATATGTTAAGTGGGGGGCTTGATTTTCTGCCTGAGATAAAAGCACCCTGCCTTGATTTTTTGCTTCACAGTGTAGCAGCTGTTGCATTACTATTCAGGCAACTCAGTGAGTGAGTTGACTTAATGGCTCATTGTTCCTCAAACTTCTCTCCTTTTCTGTGGTCTTAACATTCCACTAATCAAGGTAACCTTTCATATGGCTATTTTGCTTTTTTCTGGCTGCTCCTGATCTCTCTCTCCTCTTGTTTCATAGCCTTGGAGACCTATAGCTCTTTTCAGAATTAAAGCCCACCCACAGAGACTGGTCTTCAGGAGCAGTTAAGCAGGATTTCAGTTTAGTTAAGCAGTAAAGGGAGGGTGATTCCCTCAGCTGAAGTCTAGGATCTGTCCCTGCTCTATGTAGCCACAACTCTGGAAAAAATATTTTTTTACTTCATGCTGCCTTTCAAAAACAAGGTCTGTATTATATTCTGGGGCATGTTGTATGTTAGAAAATAAGGTATCCTAAAAAACAGTAAAACATCCTAGAAGCAAGGACCAGCACCATCCAGTAAGAATTTTGTGAAGGTGAATACCCTAACTGCTAGGCTACAGACTTCAGCTGCTCTCTCATCCAGTGAATTTTAAATTCTTTACTACAGTGCAATAGCTTTAGCAGTAGGATTGGAGAGTGTTTTCTTCTACCTCCCTCTTCCCAGTTAGCCTTCAGCCTGATGATTAAGGCACTTCTCTGAGATGTGGACTTGAGGATCAGGCTGAGGGGGGCAAAAAACCCCACTCACTTCCCAGGAAAGTTGTACTAACCACTAAGCCACTGTATAAATGGTGATGCATTGGCATCCTCCCAGGTATGTTTGAAAAGAAAGTAGATACTACAACTGCATGTTTTGAAGAGCCTGAGCCTAAGAAAACCTACTGGATTAGACTTCTTGGAGGATTTAGACTGAGGAATGCCTAGTTTCTGGATCTCATTTTGGTTTGAGCCAGAGCTAGGAGCCAACGTGCTCACCCCTGTCAAAATTTGGAAATTCAGGACATGTCCAAAGACACAACTATACAGTAGCTGTGTGGGGAGTTTAAAGTAAAAGCAAGTCATCCATACAGTTTAAGCAGCAATTTAGTGGGGATTTTCAGGATTGCAGTTTGGGCAATCCTAGGAACCTAAGTCCTTTTCTTTTTTGGATCTGGCCCTAAACCTTTATGAACGCAGAATCTTGTATAGATTATGCAGAAATCCACGTTCAGCTGTTATGTCTAATGATAGAAACCAGGTGATTTAAAAATCTAATTTCTCATGGACAAAATTGCAAATACCCAGTAGTGTAAGCAGGGGAGGATGATCAGGGCACCAGCCCTAGTCATCAACTGATAGGGGCCACAAGAGCATCAGCTGCTGCTGACCCAGCTGTTGCTGCCTGCCCCCCACGGTAAACAGCTTCTGAATTACGCCTCTTGAAATATCATATCGTTTATCTCAATTATAATTCTATATTTCTATTTTGTTACAGGCACTAAAGCATTTTCTGAAAAGCCCAAGCACAGAAGATAATATGGCTATAGAAATGGCAATTGAAACAGTAAGAAACCTCAGAAATTGAATATTTAGCCCAGTGAGTCTCAGCCTTTTTAGATTCAGGGCATTTCTCCATAACTTTTTTTTTATTTGGTGTCATCCCAGTTGAGAACCACTATTTTGCTGTGTCTGCTTCTTAACACTAGGAAGCACCACCACCAAGTGGAACTACCGTTCGTGTCTCATGCACTGCTAGATAAGCCTAAAGCAGGCAGGAGCACCTGCTCTTGCTGCAGCTCTTCTTAGTCCAGACCCTGCCTCACACTTCTCCCAGAAACAAAAGCATATAGTGCAGTTTGCAAGATCATGGGGGGAGGGGGAAAGGGGGGGTTAACAGGGAAGGGCTGCAGCAGGACTCGGTACTTCTGTCTGCTTTAGTTTTATTACATAATCTGAACACAGGCAAAAGCAAATGCAGCCCTTCCTGATCTAGATATACATAAGTCAGATGGAGTGCAGATTGGCTCAAGGGTCATACTCAGAGGGTGGTGGTGAACGGGTCATATTCAACCTGGGGGGAAGTGGGCAGCGGAGTCCCCCAGGGCTCAGTCCTTGGGCCTGCGCTGTTCAATTTCTTCATCAGCGATTTGGACGACGGGGTGAAATGCAATCTGTTTAAATTCGCTGATGATACCAAAATTTGGGGTGAGGTGAGCACGCTAGTAGGGAGGGAAAGATTGCAGCAAGATCTGGATAGGTTACAGGAGTGGGCTGACATAAACAAGATGCGTTTCAATACTGACAAGTGCAGGGTGCTGCACTTGGGCAGTAGAAACCAGCAGCACACTTACAGAATGGGAAACTCCCTTCTTGAGAGCACAGAGGCAGAAAAGGATCTTGGAGTCATTATTGATTCCAAGATGAACATGGGCCGACAACGCGAGGTCACAGTTGGCAGGGCTAACCGGACCTTGTCGTGCATCCACAGGTGCATCTCGAGTAGAGCCAGGGAGGTGATTTTCCCCCTCTATGTGGTGCTGGTCAGGCCACAGCTGGAGTACTGCGTCCAGTTCTGTGCGCCCCATTTCAGGAGGGATGTGGACAACATTGAGAGGGTCCAGAGGAGGGCCACCTGCATGATCCGGGGACAACAGGGCAGACCCTACATTGAAAGACTGCGGGACCTGAACCTGTTCAGCCTTCACAAGAGAAGGCTGAGGGGGGACCTGGTGACTGTCTATAAACTCACTAGGGGGAACCAGAAGGGTTTGGGGGAGACACTTTCCCCTAGTGCCCCCTGGCATGACAAGAAACAATGGACACAAATTATTGGAGAGTAGGTTTAGGTTAGACATCTGCAAGAACTACAGGGTGGCTAGGAGCTGGAACCAACTTCCAAGAGAAGTGGTGCTGGCTTCTACCCTGGGGATCTTTCAGAAGAGGCTTGATGCCTACCAGGCTGGACTCATTTGAGCCCAGTTTTTTCTCCCGCCCAGGCTGGGGGTCAGACTTGAAGATCTACAAGGTCCCTTCTGACCCTACTTCTGTGAGTCTATGATAAGGCATGTGGAACATTTCCATCTGGCTGCCACAGCACCCCTGAAAGGGTCTGTACCCCATTTGAGAACCAATGATTTAGCCTCTTTTCAAGAACTCAGTGCCTCTACCATAGTGACAGTTATCAACATTTTTAGCCCTAGTGCAATGGTTCTCAATATTTTTAGCCTTAAGGTGCCCCTTCCATAACTTTTCTAAATTTCATGCATGCCAGTTGAGAGTCACTAAGCTAGAATTTAAACTGAGAAAAGATATAGAGGGAGCCTTGAGAACCACTGGTCTAGCTGGTGCCAGGTAAGAGCTGCAGGGTCAGGATCTAACCCTACTGTTCCCTGGCTCTTTCCACTGACTGCTCTGCCCCATACCTTAGCTGTTCCTATGGAGGCAAGGGCAGCCCCCACCGCTGAGATTTGATTCTACAGTTTCACATGATAGATTGTGTTCATAATTAGAATATAGTAGATGCAGTTATAAACCATGTCACATTATTGATTAAGGACGTTCATAATGTGTTTAGATATTGAAACATGAAATATGGCATATCAAACAGAAGTCAGTCAACCCAATGTGTTACCCAGTTTAATACAGTTAAAACACATGACTGATGACACATTTTTAAATATACTTAAATTCAATTTTTTATATGAGGAAATCTAATTCCTTTCCCCCATATTTCATGTATTATGCGCTGACATTTTTCCTTTGTCTTCATTTAATAGGTGGGGCAGGCAAAAGATGAAGCTCTGACCAACCAACTGATAGATTACCTTATAGGGGAGAGTGATGGCATGCCCAAGGTACTACATTTGTCATTCTAATATTTTCTCAAATTTCTGCTACAGGATGACATATTTGGGGTTTTGAGGAGTTAGCAGGGTTTTACTGATTTGGTTTGGTATGGTTTGTTTTTTGTAGCTTTCAGTAGATAGAAATATAGTGCTGAACAGATTTTTCTAAAGAACTCAGCACATGCACTTTGAAGCCAGATTTTCAGAATAGCTTGGCTTCTGCTTATGTTAGGAACATAAATTAATGAGCACATCCACAAAAGCGCTTAGCACTAAGCATCTCTGAGATGTGGAACACTGGAAGCTGCTTGCCAGTGACATAATTTGAGAATCTTGGTATTTGATTTAACTGCCTAAATGGGAACTGAGCTGCTTTAAAATATCTGTCCCTTTATTTTTTTTTTACTTCATTATATAGGATTACGCAACTTAAAATTTGACATGATTTATTTAAGAGTCCCTTCCACCTGCAGGTACAGGTTCGGGTTCCACAGATTGTACTTCATCTTATATAAGGTAGCTAGCTGTGCTAGAATGTACAGTTCTACATGTGATGTGTGTGGTGTCACTTCAAGTAACTAAGATGAAAAGAAAACCAAAGAAAAGCAAACAACTAGGAAGAGTTTTAATAGCATACTTTCTGTAGAGAAGTGTTAATTATTTAACATTAAGAATATAAAATCATATAGATGTTTATTGTTATTGTGACTAATGGGAAGTTCCCTTCTAGATCCTTGTGGACCTTTCTTTCATGTTTTTTAGAGAAGCTGACGAGAAATGCAGATGATGCAAAACTAGGGAAGGTTGCAAACATTTTGGAGGATAGGATTAGAATTCAAAAGGCTCTTGATAAATTAAAAGAATTGTAATGAAATAAACCAAATAAAATTGAGCAAAGACTAATGTTGTACACTTAGGGGAAGAAAAACTAGACACACAAATACAGAATAGCAGGTAGTAGACTAAGCAGTGACTTTGTCAAGAAGAATCTGGAAATGATAGTGGATCACAGACTAGAAGGTCTGTCAATAAGGTGACAATCACAAAAAATGCAAATACAGTTTTAGGCTACATTAACAGAAGTGCTGTATGCAAGGCACAAGAGATGATAGTATGACACGCAGCAGTTAGGCCTTCCCTGGAGCATTGTCTGCGGTTCTGGGCCCTGCATTTTCAAATTATGTAGAGAAAATTGAACAGGATCAAGCAGCAAATGACAAAGATAATAAAGGGTTTGGAATGAAAACTGTACATGAAAAAGTTGAGAGAACTAAGTATGTCTAGGCTTGAGAAATGAAAATTAAGGTAGGGACCTAATAGCAGTTTCAAATATTCGAAAGGCTGCTGTAAAAAAAGGGAGAACAGTTGTTCCCTTGCCACAGTGGGAAGGACATGAAGCATTTGATTTAAGCTAAACCACACCATATTTTAGATTACATTAAAAGAAAAAAAACACTTGCTAACCACAATAGCAGTAGGACAATGGAACAAGCTGCCTAGGGAAGTTGTGGAATCTCCTGCTTTGGAGATTTTCAAGAGACATCTTTTTGGAATAGTTAAGAACAGCACATTCTGTATTTGTTCAGGGGGTTGGACTTAAATGACCCTTGAGATACCTTCCAGTCCTATGATTCTATGCCCCCCATTACAGCCAACATCCTTCATACAAAAGGGATCAAATAGGGCTTCTTTTGGAGCCTTTAAGTCACTTTTAGAGAGGGCACCTGCCCCTTCTTAGACGGTTGCTACTTTTACTTTGCTGACTTAAAGCAGTGAGACATGCACTGAGAACGGCTGCCATTAGGTGCTAGATTATTCTCACTTTCCTCTTATGAAATCTGTTTCTTTTGTTACTCCATTTACATGCTTGGTTTGCAATGTGTACAGTCATATTTGTAAATGCATGGGTAGAAAATGTAATATCCTTTATGCTTAAGGGGCAAGAGAAGACAAATTACTGTTCTTTCAAAAGTAAAATCCTCTTTTTTTAATCTATACAATCATTATCTGCTCAAGCGTATTCCTATCTGGATGTGTACCACCCACTACTTGAACAAAATGTAGTTCAGGCTTGCACTGTCACATCTGAGATGAATTTTATCTGTTCCTTGTGGCGTTACGTACAATTAAAGTTAAAATGTTCACTGCAAAGAGCATGTCCACCTTCTGTATTACTGTACTGGGTTCTGAAATGGAGCACGGCAAAGAGGTCTTTTTCAGAGCCATCAAAAGCAGGCAGGATTGGGCCATTCCAATTCCCTGGGCCTCTTCGTGCCTGAGCTACAGGGAACACGTTCTCGCACACCTGCAGCAGCAGTAGCAAGATCCTTTAGGGCTTCCTCAGTGTAAGTTACATAGCGCTGTAAGCTCAGTCACAAATTCTGCTCTTTGTTATGAGGATGGTTAGGCAATCATACAGACAGCATGCAGTTGTGGCAAAGGGCTGCTCTTCCTTCCAGAGATGCCAAGTACATGGGGACCTGGGGACCCTGGCCCCCCTCAGGAAGAGGGCTGTCTTCTGAAATGCATAAAACTTTCTACATGTCCAGCATCTTAGGCCCCCTTGGCAAAAATAAGTTGGTGCCTATGCTCCCTTCTCCCGTTGGCCTGCAGTTTGCAGCTGAAGTGAGGCTAGGGAACTTTGGCTGTTCGCTGTGCCAGATTCAGCTAAACATTTTTAACTGAGTAAAAGCATCTCTGTGCACCTTGAGCAGCTGCATTATCTCTGTGTTTTGTTGGACTGTTTTGATGTCATCTACTCTCAATGACGTCAAAATTCTGAAGGGAGCAGATGCAGAAGAGAACAGAATCAAGCCGCAGAGACCTGAAGAGATAAGAGCTGTAAGGAATGTAATGGGAAATCTGATAGAAACCAAAATTTCTCTGCCCTGAGAGGAAATAAATCCTCCTGGATACAAAAGATAGACGGAGATGAACAGTTACATCTGTCACATTTTGTCCTTTATATACATTACAGCCAGGCATTCTGGGTAGGGTATAGGTGGGTAATGGGATGTGACTGCACTATGAAAAAGCTTAGGAAATAGTTAGGAAGGTGCTTTAGAAACCATAGTACCACTTTATATAAATGCACTCATTGCCATGTTTAACATTGATTTGCATATGAATGAAGGGCATTCTTTTCCTCATTTTAAAGCTCTCTTGTTCTTTTTGAATGCTTTACACCATCTGCCATAGTCTCTCTCAGTGAGTAACATCATTTTACTTTATCAAATCATAGTTACTACTTTTAAAATAAAAACAGCTAAGTTTTACTTTCACTACAGTATGGAAGCGAATGCCTATATGAACTTCTCAGCCATTCTGAGCCACATTTCTTTAGAAGAGCTTTTTGGAAATATTGTCATATCACTGAAAGCAAGACTGAAATTGAAGTAGCAGAAACGTGCTAATCCTCTCGCTGATGATTTTCAAACTAGACAATTCTCTCAAGTCTTTCAGTAAACAATTAAAAGGGGTGTTGTGAGGTGTTATAGTATTAAGACTTGGCTACTATAAAAAATGTTGCTTACACCATAGTTCTGTTCTAATATATTATAATACTAAATACAGTATAAACTGTGATTTTCATTTTAATGTGCAAGAGTTATTTTTAATGTGCATGTGGCCTCTGGCCACTCAGAAGTTAGACAGCTATGTATTGGATGGTTACCCTCAGAAGCGAGACTCAAATTATCCAGTATCCTCATTTAATATAATCTTCTTTCTCTAATGGATTTCTCAATGGGTGCTAATTAGCAAGCTTCTGCTGTTTTTGTTTGTGTTTTCTATAAATGGAAAATGTTTTCAATTTTTAAAACAAGTCAACCTGACATGCAAGTTCTATTCAGCATTTGAATTAAAAACAGCAACCATCTATCATATAGTAAAACTGCCTTTCCCGGTGCTTTGAGAGGTTTATTTAGAGCTGTTTTTCCTAACATTTTTTTTAGAAAGCCAATCTAAAAGCTCATAACATTAAATTAACACACAATGGTCTGTATTTTTAAAGGCTTTTTGTGCATCTTCAGCTATTTGTAGCCACAATTTTGATCATTTAGAGAGCTAAATGATTGCAACGCAGTTTGAGAGAGACGGGATGCCATACCACCTCAGAAAACTGGTCATCTACACGCGCATCCGGTTTCTGACAGTTGGTAGGCAGTGTAATGGAGGAAGTTGTAAGAAATGCTATAGTGGACAGTTACGTATTAACCTGATAATCAGGGACTTTTCTTCCTAATGCCAATCATTTAGTGATTTGTTTGAATCCTGATACGTGAAGGTTTCTATCCCTTCTAAACTCACATGTTCTATCTGACATAGCTGTGGAAAATTTATCCAGAAAAATATCTAATCCTTGTTTGACTATGCCACTGAGTTCCATACGTTATATCAAAATAGTATTTCCTATCATTAGCTTTACATTTTTTGATTTTCAGTGTCCGTTAAATGTCCTTTTATTCTGTACAGTGAGAGTGTCAAGAAAGGCAGCTGACATTTCTTTCTGTATACAAGTTTCTCTATTTTGATTACTTCTGTCATGACTTACTCATGTGTCTCCTCCTTCCACTGAAGAATTATAGGGCTACACCCTGTTTTATTTTCATGTGTTTAAGTGGAACTTACATAGCCACATAAGGGCAATTTTTGTCACTCATTTTTGAAAACTTAATCCCAGTCATGGAGGTGTTCCTCCACATGCTGGCAATAAAACACCATGCACACGCTAGCCTAGCATTTAGGTCACTTGCCCAGAGAGAGAGCCAGATGCTAGTCCTCCTCCGCCACCTTGAAGCTGAATAAACAGCATTGGGATAACATTCATTTGAATAAACAGCATTGGGACAGTTTTTGCCCCACTAGTTCAGTTTCAGCTGTAACACCCTCCATTTGCCTCCTGCCTGTTCAGTAGGCCAGCTCAAAGAGGAGGGTGGGTAGAGAGTGTTCTGGGCAGTGCTGCAGCCTATAGCCTAGTGGCTAGAATGCTTTTCTGTGACACTGGAGATTGAACTGACCATGTCAGTAGCTCAGCTAAAATTCCTTAGTTGAATCCAAAGGTCAGTAGCAGATATGCAGTTGCTTTAAGCAAACATTAAAAAAGACTAGCTGTTAGACTGCAGTACTACAGCATTAATAAATGAGTGCACTGAGAGTAGTTAGTTACAAACATTTGAAATATTCAAAACCCAAGATAGCCAACCTTAATCTGTCTTGTATACTTTGCTTCTTTACCCTTAGTCCATTCTTGGTGGGATTTCCTAGATTTACTCATGCCAAGGGGTTGACATCTCAAGCTACATGTCTCTACCACTTATCTTCTACAGTAAGGCAGAAGACTGAGCAGCGTGTTACCTTGGAGCAGGGGAAGGTAAAACATGGCCGGCAGGCCAGATCCAGCCCACCAACTGATTGGAACCAGCCCGCAGAAGGCACCCAACAGTTGATGGGATCTGGCCCATGGCTGCCCCTGCAGTGCTCTGCGTGGGTCCAAGCCCTACCTGCTCCCACACGGGGCAGTCTGCACTGAGCTGTCACCTGTGCCCACTGGCCCTGGCCAGTGCACACAGTTTTGCTGCCCCAAGTGGGAATGGGCAGGGTTCATGTGCATGTGGCACCCCCTGCCTGATCACCCTCTTACCCTTCCCCCAGCCCCAAGCAGCCTCTGGCAGACTGGAACTTTGCCAGCTTGCAAAGGAAAACCTGCAGCTTCCCACATTTTTCTCCTTTAAACGAGAATCCATTTTTTAAGTTTGTTCATGACCCTTTCATATGCAACCCACAAGTTGAGAATCTCTGTTCTAGGCCACCTGCCCTCCCCATTCTGTGTAGAGGATCTGGCTAGCTGATCATAATTGGTCTTTCAAGACTTGCATTTCTGAGAGTATCCCATTTCTTTTTCCTGAAATGATTCTTTAGAAGATCTTGTTGCTTTCCCTTATAACAAAGACTAACTTCAACATTTTCTCTTCGTTTTTTTTTTTTATTATTATTATTCAGAAAGGGGCATTTTCTCATATTTCACATGACTTTTATTTCTTAAGACAAAGCTTCCCCAACACTTAGTATGAAGTTAGTATGGTCTAGCACCAAAAGCAGTGGGAACGGTGAGTGCTAAGCCATGGTATATGGCTAAGACACAGAATCCATGGGCGAGTACAAATCTGAGTTGTCTCCAGTATTTGCTTGAAATGGGGAGAGGGTGTGATATACCACTACAGATTTCATCAGCAGAATTATTTTGTATCATTCTAATTAAGGATGCCAGGTATCTATTCCGCTTGTACATGGCACTAAAGCAATACAGAGAAGCTGCCCGGACTGCCATAATAATTGCCAGGGAGGAGCAATCGGCAGGTAAGTAAATCACTCTCTCATTTTGGCCTGGTTAAGTTTGTACTGGTGTGAAAACAGCTTTCACTTGCCATCCCTCAATTGCTTTGGATACTATTGCTTAAAAGGATTGTGCTCACAGAACAGTATAAATTAGCACTAGAAAGACTGCCTTATGTGCAGAAAAAAAATTCCTACGATCTAGATTTTTATTTCTAAGTGTGACATTGCCCTCATGGGGGACTTTGGTGCACTTTGCAAAGTGACAGACTTGGGGGGGGGGAATCTTGGATAGACTCTGCATTTCTTTTTCTTCATTCTCCATAGATTTATTTGTGGAGACTGCCTAGAACTTTATTTTTCTCCATAGTGGAGGTTTTTCTTTTAATGGCAGCCGTTGGTAGACAGTTTCTAATTTAGGGAAGTCTTTAAAACATACAAACAGAAAGTCTCATTGATTTCAATGGGAATTATACATGTTAATAAGTCATGTGCTGTTAAACGAGTAGACAGCCAAGAGACAGGTATTACTTGTTTTCTGAGGCTGGAAATAGACAGTCTGTGCAGCAGTCAAAACAACCCCCATAGACTATCCCCGCTCTGTATTTGCATGGCTATTGGCTTGAGCTGTAAATGCAGAGGGGAACCCTTGTGGGAGTTTTTCCTTGGCACACATGTCACTGTTGTACTTCTACACAGAGGCATGTCTGCAAGTGGCGACACCCTTCTTGCAGACACAAGCCCCATGTTGGGGTGAAACACCAAATTTCCCTGCTTACAAAGACACGCACATGGAGATCCCTAGGGTGCGTCTGGGTAACCAGAGAAAGCAAAGTAGGCCATTTCCAAAGCTTGAGGGGCCCGATCCTGTCCAGGAATTCCCAGGATGAGAAGCACAGGCCTGCACAAGCCCACACTTGTGGCTGGAGAGTATAGGCAGCTTCTTGCTCTTCTGCCATAAACAAACACGTGTCCACCACAGTAAAACAGCTCAGGTTATTATTTGAGCATTTGTGGCATGACAGAAAATTAGGGATGCCTGTTTGTTTTCACAAATTTTATAGTGGCACAAAGGTGATGTCTGTTTCCAATCTAAGTGGCTTCGTTGAATGTAAAGGGAAAGAGTGAGAACCAATGAACCGGGGCCATGGTGTAGAAGCAAAACAGATATTCTCGGTAGTAGGCCAAGCAATTGTGTTAAAACAGATGCCCTTTTTTCATTACAGTAAATTAAGAAAAATGTTTAATAGCAGCCTTGGGGGTCAGCTAGGCAGTTATAGCCAAGACAGATTAATGTTTCTAGCCTCTTCAATGAGCTAAAAAAAAAAAAATCTCCCAAACCCTTGACAGCATGGGTTCAAGATCTCCTAATGCACTACAGCAGTACTTCTCAACCTTGTTAGACTCAAGTTCCCCTCATTAGACCCCTTCAGAAATGCCAACTCGTAGTTTTGACTTGGTTTGTTTTTTTTACTACAGAACAATATAGCAATTCTTGTATTGCAAAGAGTTCAGAAAGACCACAACAGGACAGTATATGGTTTTAACACAATGGAGTCATAATTAAGAACTCTGGGTTTTTATCTTGTAAATCATATTTTCACATTCAATAGTGCTAATAGTGTCTGACACTCCCACAGCACCCTTGAGAAAGGCTCAAGGCACCCCAAGTTGCCACAGCAACTTAAGAATCAGTACACTATAGCAATGAAACACACATTAATCATGTAAGCAGAGATGTAAAAGGCTTAATTTAACTATTCATCACTTTCCTCAAATCTGAATATAGATATAGAGATATCTCTCTATATAATATTTCAAAATGCAAGAAATACAGGTTTGATCCTTTCTCTGTCAAGAGCAATCATCCAGAGAGTGGTTTCAGATTTTCCTGTTACCTTCAGAGGCTTATAAGGATTTCAGTTGTTGGTGCTTCAAACCATGTATTTTATTTGTTTGTTTCAACTTCAGCTTGATTGATAAAGTTTATGAGATACAGAAACTGTGAATTGATAAGGCATGCAATAGATAACCTGCTTATCTGTATATAATGGTAATAACATACCATGGCCATTGCTTAATGATACAGAAAGATAAAGAAAAGCTATAGATGAAACTGATTATGATCTTCAGTTTCTTCAGACTATGGGGCTAAAAAAGTCCTCAAGCTAATCTTGTGTAATAACGACATTATTATTGTTACTAGCATTTAGACATCCTGCTCTAGCTGGAAAGGCTTAGGTCCAGCAGTGGGCTACATATACAGAGTGGTGGTTTCTCCTTGGGATGAATCTACTTTGCTTGCTTAATGAAATATGACAACTTCAGGACCTTTCTTCCTAAGATTCAGCCATGCTCCTGAATTTAGTACCTAAATTTTATTTGATCAAATGTGCAATTTGTTTTCCAGCAATACTAGTTAGGCAAGCTACAATGAAAATATACAAAATGCGTATTAAACTGTAGTTTAAACAAAACGTATTTAAAAGAGGATCAGTTACACAACTGTTTCACAAGTAAGTTAAATATTATATAAGAACAAAGAAAATCTATATAAAGCCCTACAAGTACTTTTTGTATATTTGATCTACACTTCCTATTTTTGAAATGGGATACAGCAACATACACATTCACAACATGCATATGCACTGTGCTGTTTCTACCTATGTTCCTTTATTTCAGGATTCTTTCTTCATCCAAATGATTTTTCTGTTTGGTTACCTGACTTGTATCATTAGGATACTGTGGCAGACAAATAAGAGCTTGTGATTTTTTAGGTACAAATTAACTTGCACATTTTATGTTCTAAGATTATAGTTGACAGCCTGCAGTGAAGTTTAACTTTATTCTTGTAATAAGAGCATTGTTGTGAAAAATAACCTTTGCTGCTAACTTTTTTTTTTAACATATTTTAAAGGAAACTATCGAAATGCACATGATGTTCTTTTCAGTATGTACTCAGAGCTCAAAACCCAGAAAATTAAAATTCCTTCTGAGATGGCTACAAACCTCATGATTCTACATAGCTATATTTTAGTAAAGGTAATACACTGAAAATTCATTATTAAATGTTACACAGGATTTGATTTATTATGTAAACCGTATATATGATGCCATATTTAGAGACAAATTACACTAGCATAATGTGGACAGTGAATACAAATGTACCATTTCTGAATATGTGACAGTTTAGGTGAACTGTTCACACATTTTGGTTGTTTCAATACTTCGACTCTAGCATAGGATTAAGTCAAGTAGCTACATGACTGAAAACCTGCAAACAACTTTCAAACTTACCCTTTATGTGCATCTTTAGGAAGACATTTTACTATAATGACTGATTCTTTCATTCAGCCTTTCTTTCTAAAACATAAGCTAGGAAAAAAAGGTTAAGAATAAAAGATAAACAATGTAAATTATGGGCAGAGCAAAGCAATATTCTGTTACAGCTAAAGAAAAGGGAGGTGGCTGTAACAGTATTAAGAAATGTTTTGTTCAACCAGTTTCTTACCCTAGTATCTATCATCTATCTAAATGTTCCAGATTATTCAAGAGAGCCCTAATGCAAGGATCCTATGATAAAAAAAAAAATCTATCTGTATATCTCACTTAAAACTGCTAGATGGAACATGGACTACCATAACCTGCTTTTCTCTGCATATCTATTGCATTTCAGAACCTTTAAGTGCCGTCATTGTCAATCAGTAAATACACCCAATTGTTTGTTTGTTTTCAGATGCATGTTAAACGTAGTGATCACATGAAGGGAGCACGTATGCTTATCCGTGTAGCCAACAACATCAGCAAGTTCCCATCACGTGAGTTCTAGTTTATTAACTATAGTAAGTGCATCAGACAAAAACTTATACACAAAAGGACATAGTAACTGTGCAGTCAAGTTAAAATGCCCCGCTATAGGACTGCTGCTTTGACTCATGATTTACAGTAACAGAAGTAACACTGCTAGCTAAGTGTTTTTCAGGCACAGTATGTTAAGAAGGTGAAGGGTTAAGGTGAAGGGTTAAGGTGTAGGAATAACATAGTGGAGTGTCTGGATATATGTACTGATAGTTCTGGCTGCTCCAGAATTTACCCTGCATGCAGTGCAGGCCCCAAACTGATTGAAGCAGACACTGGATCCAGTATGCTGGGGGAGAGGGGAGAAGAGGGAGGTCTATATGCCCAATCTGGCCCACAGACTTCAGGGTCAGATGAGTTTGACAAGCCCTACTTAAAAAGGATAGTCTCTAAGATGCAGCTCTGCCCTGCCTTAAGCTTGACCATTATCATGAGACACACAAATAAGTCAATCCCAAGGTCCCATGGTTAGCTCTAAAATGCACAGTGAGGAGTAGAATTTCTGTGATGTGAAAAATCTAAATTCTACAAACTTGTGAAGTTGTATACCTGGGGGAAGAAGCACCCTCTCTATCTGCCCTTCCTTTTAAAGTTTCTCAGCCCTGCCTGCTCTCTGTGAAGGCTTTTAGCATAACCATTGATGGCATATGTCCCATTGTTTTGTTTTGTTGCAGACATTGTCCCTATCCTGACTTCAACAGTAATCGAGTGTCATAGGGCAGGACTTAAAAACTCAGCTTTCAGTTTTGCTGCTATGCTGATGAGACCTGAATATCGCAATAAAATAGATCTGAAATACAAAAAGAAAATTGAAGCAATGGTCAGGTAAGTAATGCTCAGGTTTTTGTTTTCCAGGCAGATCACCAGCTTTACCTTTAGTGTTACATTTTCTCTACAAAAACTCTTCAGGGTTTGTATATTTTCATGTTATATCCCTATTTCAGGTTGAGAGGGTGTATAATCCCTTCCTGCTCTTCTGAAGACTGAGGACCCAAGTTCCCACTAATTCTTTCAGGCAAAAATCTGTGTTATTTAACGAGTAGTAGTTCATGCTTGTTGGAAGCTGCCTTTAGGTGCCATCATAAAAAACAAAACAAACAAAAAAACCCACCTTGTTGCCTAGAGTTCAGTTTTGACAAACCTCCAGCCCGTGAAACCCCTCCTGAAGATAACACATATATGTTGGGTGTAACGAGGGCAATATTTTGCCTCGGCTTAGAGAAGGAACTTCCTGACCACTCTGATCAATACAATTAAACTGCCCCTGTGAGGATGAATATACTTAAAGGTAGAAATCCTAACTGCTGCTAACCTAATAAAAATACTTTAATGAAAATGCCTAATAAACTGTGAAATAAATTACTCTTAAATATTGGAAAATGCTGTTAAAGTGATTCACTCTTTTTATATGTTGCATAACAGAATATACTTTAGTATAGAGTCATTTAGGAAAACGGATTTAAAAACAAAATCCCCATTACAGGTCTTATATGCAGTACAATTCAGATATTTTATCCTACAGTCTGGATGAGGATTCCTCGTCTCAAAAGACATTTCCCCAAAAGAGCCCATGGAATAGAACTCTAAGAACAGACATTATAATGCAACAAAAATTAACTCTAGTTAAAGTTAAATTTATTTTGAGGTATTCAACTGGTGATTAAAAAGTACACAGATTGAAATACGTGACTCAGTAAGGTCAAGTAATTTGTATATCATATGTAAAGTTTATTATCAGAAAGTTTAAAAGATTAAGAATTCAAAAATCAACTAACTTGGAATTGTATAGAGTTATAAAATATAGACAATAGCAAAGACAGATGATGGGAAATTGAATAACATGTAACTTTAGAGAAAAGATGTTGTTGCTTTTTTTACCAGAAAATGTGTGTTGTTTTGAATGTTTTCTTGCACTTCACTCACATACATCTCTTACTTCTAGACGACCAGACACTTCTGAGACAGAAGAGCCAACCACACCATGCCCATACTGTGAATTCCTGCTCCCCGAGTGTGAGCTGCTTTGTCCTGGCTGTAAAAACAACCTCCCATATTGCATTGCAACTGTAAGTGTTCTTCAGTGCGACAGATTGTAGTCTGCAGTATTTAGCATTGTATCCAGAATTGACAATTCTTTCTAAAACATTGAACTGTTTGCTCAGTCACATTCTTCTGCCCTATGATAGATTCAGGAAGGTTTGTTACCTTGATACCGTTCAAGCAAGGACACAAAGGCTAAGGGCTGTGTCTACAAAAGGACCTAAGCACCCGAATCCAAAACGTAGATTCTGAGCACCCCCACACAGCACCCTCTGCTTCTAGAATCACTGAAGTCTTGACAGACTTCAGCAACAAATGACAAGCTTGTGCACAAGACTCATGGGGATTCAGAGGGTTCCCACGTAATGCCAGAAAGGATCTACCAGATGGAGCCTGGCTCTCAAATTTGTCCCTGCACAGAAACACCCAGCCAAAGGGAGGGAGGGAATGAAGGGAAGGAATGTATAACTCAACAGCTGAGTGTTTGGGATGCTCAACTAAGGGTGGGTTCCAATCCCTGCTTTAATGAGCATCTCCTATGAAACACCGGAGCAGTGAACTCCTCCTGCCCCTCCTCCAAGTCTCACTAGTTGAGTAACTTAGGCCCTAGGAAGTCAGAGTTCTCCAGGCCCAATGAATATTTAATTCTTATATTATTGCTGACACTTACAAGAACGAAGCTCTAAAGACTTTAGGTTTTAAGTAAGGGATCTTAAGTGTATTTCTAATTAGGACTGTTGGGCAAAACTGGAAGAATTCCAGTTGTATGCAGTAGTTTTCTATGGAATTGTTAAAATTTGAGTGTACATAGAAAGTATGTGGTCTTAGTCAAAACAGCCTATGAGCAAGGCTTACAGCAAGGGAGAATGAAAGTTGAGACCTTGCAGATCTTGCGTCCTCAGCATCTATTATCAACTGAAAATCTGAAGAAGGGTATTTGTGCCTGAGAGCTTACAAAGAACAATTTTTTCTAACTATTTAGTTGGTCTAATAAAAGATACCATGTTTACCCAAAGAACCTTGTCTATCCATGTCCTTAAACCAACACAGTTGCAACCAACACCCCCAACAACTGAAAATCTAATATTCTTGAAAAGGTAGAATGTATATAAGGACCCCAGCACAGAACTGCTGGCTAGAAAGATTTTTTTTAATCAAATGATTGATTTCTTTCACTGTACTTCAGTTAAGAAGGGGGCAAAAGGTACAAGTAGTAATGAAATCTTGCATCTCTTATTCAAAGCTTTAAAATCTAGTGTCATTTGTATGCAAGCATATCCAAATTATCATCTCTAATCTAACAATCTGACCACTTAAATGGCTTGATACCTGTCCATTAGTGTTGGCTAATTTAGAATTAAGATTTCTGTAAGACCTTTCACAGTGAAAGGTGCGGTCATAGTGCTAATTAGTTGGCAGTCTGGCCTTACCATCAGGATTCATTGTTTATTTCCAGGGTCGGCATATGGTAAAAGATGACTGGACAGTCTGCCCACATTGCGACTTTCCTGCCCTCTACTCAGAGTTCAAAAAGTAAGCTGAAACTTTTCTGCTGATTTAGGGATTTTTTTTAAATAGTACATCCTACCAGCATTGAAACCACTGAGCAGCCTGCCTTTGGAGGTCTAGGACAGTGGTCACCAACCAGCAGATCTTGATCTACCAGTAGATCCCAGAGCTTCTTGCAGTAGATCTTGGAGTCTGAGGCTGGGGTAGGGGGCTGAATGTCCACATGCATGCACACAAGTGCCCCAGCCCAGTAGGTAAGCCCATGGGGGCAGGAAGGGGCAGGAGCTAGATTGAGGCCCCCGCAGTGAGGGGCAGTGCCACAGAGGCAGGAGGAGGGGTAAGTTGAGTGGGGCCTCAGCCAGGTGGGACTTACCTGCTGGGGAGACACCCCCAAATAATTTTTTCTCCCTCTGCCTTGATCTACTCCCTGCCTTCCCTCCCCACAGACTTACCTGGGGGTGAAGGGGTAGCCAGGGGGAAGGGGAGCAGAAGCAGCACACAGTAGATCTTGGGCTATTTTTAAATGCCAAAAGTGATCTCCTACTTAAAAAGTTTGGAGACCAGTGATGTAGGATGATCCAACCCTTTGTTCTGCAGCTTTTTTGTTTATTCACTTGCTCCAAAGCAGTTTACATCTGGTCCATTCCTAAGGTTGTGTGAATGCATGCTACAAGTGGAGAACAGGGCAATGCATGCCGTGTTGTATTGAGGTCACTTCTGGGGCAGGGAGATGATCTAGCAAAGGTAGGAGATTCTGCACTTGCTGCCTATTCAGACCCCAGAGAAGGCAGGCCCTGTAATGGATAGTGACACCCAGTACTTGCTGCTTCCCTCAGCTCCACAATGCTCCTAGTGCCTATCTGCCCAGTGAAAGTACACCAAAATAGGGCACTGAGTTTCAGAGCTGTTCTGCTTTTAAGGGGATGGAAGTGGCACTTGGGGAGGATGTGGAGCTAAATTTCATAGATTTCATAGACACTAGGGCTAGAAGGGACCTCAGAAGATCATTGAGTCCAGCCCCCTGCCCAAAGGGCAAGAAGTCAGTTGGGGTCATAGGATCCCAGCAAGAGAAGCATCCAATTTGCTCTTGAAGGTGTTCAATGTAGGTGCTTGAACCACCTCTGATGGCAGGCTGTTCCAGACCTTGGGGGCTCAGACAGTAAAGAAATTCTTCCTTATGTCCAGCCTGAAATGGTCTTCCAGTAGTTTATAACCATTCAACCTCATCATCCCTAGGGGCACTCTGGTGAACAAATGTTCCCCCAGGTACCGCTGGTCACCCCTGGTAAACTTACAGGTGGCCATCAGATCACCCCTGAGCCTGTGCTTTTCCAGGCTAAAGAGCCCTGTGGCTCTCAGCCTGTCATTGTAAAGTCTGTTTTCCTGACCTCTGATCATGCACGTGGCTCTTCTCTGGACTCTCTCAAGCCTTTCCACATTCTTTTTGAATTCTGGAGCCCAAAACTGGATGCAGTACTCCAGCTGCGGCCTCACCAAGGCCAAGTACAAGGGCAAAATGACATCCCAGGATTTGCCTGAGAAGCACCTATGGATGCAAGCCAGCGTTTTGGTTGCTTTACTAGCCGCAGCATCGCACTGCAGGTGCTTGTTCATCTTGTGGTCAATGATAACCCCCAAGTCTCTTTCTTCCTTAGTGCTAGCCAGCGGAGCAAAGCCAAGCCTATAAGGATGTTGCAGGTTTTTCTTCCCAAAGCAGAGAACCTTGCATTTTTCAGTCTTCAACACCATCAGGTTCTCATCCGCCCATTTGCTGAGCCTGTCCAGGTCAGCCTGGATCACCCGCCTGTCTTCTGGTATGGATGCTTTGCCCCAAAGTTTGGTGTCATCGGCAAACTTGGCCAGTCTGCTTCTGACTCCAATGTCCACATCATTAATGAAGATGTTGAACAATATGGGTCCAACGACAGAGCCTTGGGAGACCCCACTGGTCACAGGACACCATGATGATTGACTTCCATCAATTACTACCCTCTGGGTCCAACCACGGAGCCCATTTCCCAGCCAACGGCTCGTGGTGGACACAAGACCACAATTGGCCAGTTTCACCAAGAGGTGATCATGGGATATGATTGAAGGCTTTTTTGAAGTCAAGATATATGACATCAATCTCTTCTCCTTTGTCCAGGTGATAGCTCACCTGGTTGTAGAAGGAAATGAAATTGGTCAAGCAAGACCTACCTGCAACAAACCCATGCTGGCTATCCCAGTCCATTAAGGATGGCCTCTTTTTAATAAACTTTTCTAAGATCTTCCCCAGCATAGAAGTCAGGCCGATGGGCCTACAGTTAGCCGGATGCACTTTCCTCCCCTTCTTGAAGACAGGCACCACATTGGCCTTCTTCCAGTCTTCGGGCACTTCAGCAGAGCACCAGGAGTTTTCAAAGATCCCTGCCAGAGGCTGGAATATGACGCTTGCCAGCTCCTGGAGTACCCTGGGGTGTAGAGTGTCAGGGCCGGCTGACTTGAAGGTATCCAGCTGATCAAGGTGTTCCTTTACGAGGTCAGCATTAATGCAGGGCAGGAGATCTCCCTCACCTGGACCTCCCTGTCCCGTAGCGGGCATGGGTGTCCCATGGGACTGATGAAAGACCGACGCAAAGTACCCATTTAATAGGTTGGCTTTTTCCTGGGCGTCAGTTGTCAGTTGCCCCTTCTGGTTCAGCAGGGGTCCAGTGTTGCCCTTGCTTTTCCTCTGGCTCCCCACATATCTGAAAAGGGACTTTTTATTGTCCTTGATGCTCGAGGCTAGCTGGAGTTCAGTTACAGTTTGCTCCCTGCAGGACCAGACCAGTGCAGAATAATCCTCCTTGGAGGTGAATCCCGTCCTCCATGCTTTGTAGGCCTTTCTTTTTCACCTCAGGAGGTCTGCTAGGTCCCTGGAGAGCCAAGGGGGCTGCTGTGCCCTCTTGCTGCCTTTCCTTCGAGATGGAATAGACTTTGCTTGTGCATCGAGGATCGCTCCCTTGAGAAGCAACCACTCTTCTTGAACTCCCCTCTCCCTGGAGTCGTGGTCCCTGAGGGCCTCACTGCCAAGCCACCTGAGCTTGTCAAAGTCGGCTTTCCTGAAGTCAAGGACTTCCGTGTTGCTGACTTACTTGCCAGCTTTATGGCGGATGGTGAAGGTGATCAGCTCGTGGTCGCTGTCACCCAGCTTCCCAACGATCACTAGGTCACCAATTAGGCACTCCTGCCAAAAAAGATTGGCCCCACTTGTATGAACCATGTGCATGCCACAGCAACCTCAAGGAATCCTTTAAAACTAATCAACTGTGCGGCACCTTTTAGAACAGCTTTTATTTTTGCATGGGAAAAATCCTACATGCATGGCCAGAAACAGCAATTATGAACATAAGGGGTAGAATTTCACCACTTGATTCCTACAGCAAGCCCAAAGGTCTGTGCTTGAAAACAGTATTAGGAGTATGATTTAACATATGCTTTAATTCTTTACACACAGCATGCTGCAGATTGAAAGCATCTGTCCAATGTGCTCAGAAAAAGTTAATATTGTTTATCTTAAGAAAATAAATGACTGTACACAATACCTCAAGCTGGAAGAAATGGAGTAATTAATTCATTCAAAGTAAGGTAATGTTACAGCCTTTGTTTTGTTTCCAAAATAAATTCCTTGAAGATATTCAAGTAGGATGGATGCAGACAAAAAAACCCCCAAAAAACAAACCAGTGCTTTACTTTAAACTCAACACGTTCCTGCGCTAAGCCCCACACATGCCTAGAACAGGCAAGTGCCTTAATTGGACCCAGCTCACCTGACATCTGTATAGATCAGGTGCTTTAGTGAAGCTTTTTGATGCTTTTATCCAGTAGCTGATTGAATCCGCTTTAGCTAATAGTGCCAGAAAGCCCCACTAACCCCACTAAAGCACCCGGTCTCTATAGACTACTACTTCTGGTCAAGCTGGGGGTGGGGGGGGTGTTGTTTAATGTCTGTAAGCAGCCAAAATTAGCCAGTATGTACAGCTGCCTACAGTTTTAGGTGCCCTGCTTCCCAGTACAACCTGCAGGGAAAAGTTAAGTTTATAAGACTGGAAGAGACCAAAGACACCAGCTGAACAAAAAGCCACTTAAGCTAGTACATAGGAAATATGAGATGACAGCGACCAAGCACCATCCCTCTCAAGGTAAGACATTACTCAGGGCTTGAGGGGAGGAACTTATAGCTGCCAGGTTAGCAGTTTTCAAAAAAACAGTGGGTTCTTGTCCATTAGGAAGAGCAATGAGCTGGGAGGGAGGAGATGCAGCTTTAAATCTTTCCTCAACCTGGAGTTTAAACCAGGGTTCCATCTCCTGGAGGTAGTCTAAACAGCAAGCTATGATAGCATTCTCCTGCTGAAGTACTTGCACCAGGCATAAAATAGTCACTGGGTCACTCTGATACTATGTAGGGTGGTGGATAAAGCATGCAGGGGAAGCAGGAGCCCTGGCTTCACATCCCTGCTTCAACTTGGAGGAGTGCTATGAACCTGGGTCTGTTGCCATTTTAGAGGATGGCAGTTAAAAAAGAAAGTGCTCACCCTTTCTTCTGCACAAGGATCCATGCAGCGGACACAGCTTCCTCCTAATGCTAAGCTACGAACAGAAATTTGAGCAGGGATTTTTGAGGCCCTAAAGCTGCTGAGCAGTCAGAATGTCTACCTTTCTTTATGTTAGAAGACTCAAAAGCAAGAGTGACCTATTGTATCAAATCTGTAGGCTAATCTTAGCTGGGAATCTACAGAGCGCTATTCAGCCTTAAGAGTACTACCATGGGCCCATAAAAGAAAGAATTAGAAACAAAAACTTACAATACCTCTTCATACTCCTGGTTCAGGCTTTCATCTATAGTGACAGGTGCTGGTCTCAAATGTTCAGCTTTACGGAACTAGGGCCACCACCACCTCTTCTTTCAATGCACTCTCTAAAGTGTCACAGTGAACTGCATACAATAATGCGTAACTTTAGTTGCAGTAGAGCTGTTCTAGATTAACAGTTTTCTAGCAGCATCAAGTATACTTACAAGGTACTGAATAAGACTGTCTGCCCAACAGTGCTGTGGTTTTGTTTTTTAAGCATCAATCCTTACTGTGTCAACATGCTGTTTACCTTGAAAAAATTTGGTTTGAGTATCCAAAAAGCAACCAGTCACATTATATTGATGCTACTGCTGATTTGTTAAAAAATTAAGTAGAAGACCAGTTCATTAGAGGACTAAATAACTGTTTCTGTTCATTTTCAGAATAATTTGGTCTGTGAAGAAGTGCTCTGGCATAAAGGAAGCCTCATTACTGGAACTTCAGTTAACATAGATGTGTAACTATTAATGGATTTTTTCCCCAACATGATCTAATACCACTTATCTGTTCCATAGTTTGTGATACATTTGTAAATACGTAGCTTTTGATAATTTTTGTACTTTGATTTACCCTGCTTTCAATAAAACTACCTGACTGCTAGATTTAACACTGTTCTATAAAGTGAGATCTACATTCAGCTTCAGCATCACAAATAGGAATAACTATATACTCATTGCTGCATCTACAGACATCTCTTTTCATGGGAAAAGGTGAGACCTGTAGACTAAATGTACAGCTCCTATGTATCTTTGAGCAAGATAACTGCTTATTTCTGCAGAGATTAACATGAGGACAGTTTGAACTGTCTGTGCAAAATTGGCTAAAACATGGATAAACATATAGGTAGTCAAGAGGCAAGCACAAAAGAAGGTAAAACTAAGCTGGTTTCCCATACTACTACTTGTGCAGTTATTTAAGTTGTTCTAGTTAAGACCCATTTCCACAGTGTCTTAATGAGCCTATATTATTTTGGCTCATTAGGCCAAAATAACAGACCATTTAGAAATACAGAGCCATTTAAGAACCCCAATGTTCTGCTCCTCAAAGTACTTCAGGTTTCAAGTCACATTTGAACAAAAAATCATAGCACACTCAAGAATCTTAAACAGTGCGCAAAGGTATTAGTCTCCAACTTTACCTGTATTTATTCAGTCCAAGTCAAAAGGGACACTAATTCCTAGCATACAGCATCCAGAAACGCCAAAGATGAATGAATGAATAATCCTCACTGCTGTCCTCACAACAGCAATCCCTCACTCTTCCGTACGTCTTTATTTGAATTAAGTGAGGCAGAAGGAAGGTTGCTGAGAAAGTGTCAACATACCATAGAAAACAGGCACATATACTAGAAAACCAGAAGCTGAGGTAGGTAGACATGACCTGCTGCTAGTTGCCAATTATACATCTTCAAAGGGAGGTAGTGGGGGGAAGAGAAGGGGAATCGATTACTATTAATAAGCTGAACAAGTTTTAAAATGTTGTGAAACTAGTTTTACTGCAATCTTACACATTGTTCATTTTTCATAACATACAAAAACAAATATGCAAATGTCATTTTTGCATTATGTACTATGTACAAGCTTTCACCACATAATAGCAGGGAGTCAGTAAAAAAGGTTAGAACTCCAACTTAGTACAAATGCCAAGCAGTTTATAAAGTCTCTTTCAAAATGCCATTAACCTAGATGCTTATTTAGATTGTTTTCCAGCAGCAGACATGGCCTGCCTCCTGCCCACTCTATTTCTTGCAACTTCATAGCACGTTAACAAGAATTATATTACCACTGCATGGTGGGAGAGCAAAAGCAGCTACATCACCTCTATAAGAGGAGCATTTCCAACTCACTGGTTCCACCCTTACATTGAACCACATCATTGCCAGAGGGACATCCACCAGGTATGCAAAGCTGTGTCCAGAGCAAGAGCAGTTGGCCAGTGTACTTCGCCAGTACTGAACAATCCAGTTCATCGCCTCATTTTTGCTTTTCTTTTCCCTTCCATTTTTGGTTCTTCACTTTTTTCTGCTTTTGACACCTTGGAAGATTTTGCCTTTTTTTGCTAAAATAAAAAAAGGTTTGGATGTTAACAAAACCACAAAAATAAAACCAACACACAGATTGGAGCTGCCACACTAACCCGGCAGGAAAGAACAAGCTTTAGCCTGGGTCCTGTTCTCATAGCGCTGTCGCCAAAATAAAACCTTTGTCCTAGATCACAGGAAAAGAGTTCCAGGGGCACGTCCCTCAGGCCAGGGACTGCAGTCACCACGTATCCCAGGGTCCCCATTCTCCCTCACTATGCCAATGGTTTAGTGCAAAGATAATCTCTAACACCATTCTTCTCTGAAAGACAATGTACTAGTTTAACTTCTGTCTCTAACACCATTCTTCTCTGAAAGACAATGTACTAGTTTAACTTCTGTCTCTAACACCATTCTTCTCTGAAAGACAATGTACTAGTTTAACTTCTGTTGTCAGGAAAGCTCAGCTGCTATACCAAAAGGCCCTCCCATGAAGTGTACACTGAACAGTACTCCAGCTAAGACTTTAAATTTTTTTTTCGGAAAGTGCCTTGAATCAAGGTTTTGAACACCCCTAGTATTAACTTCTATTCGACCATAGAACAGGTCAAACAACCCAAGAAACTGGTGTACTAGTTTTATAAAATTCAGCCCCTGTTACTGAGCCGAAAAAGATGGCTTACTAGGAATATCCATGGCTTTATGATACCTAAAACTAAAAGCATTACCTTGATCATTGCATCATTTTCAATAGAATCTTGCTCTTCCTCAGACTGGAGTTCATCAGCATTCAATTCTTCGTTCAGTTCTGAAGTCAGTGTGGATCCTGCTCGCCGTTTAGATGTCTTCACTACATGTAGTGCATATGGAGTCAGATGGGCCTCTTTGTTATAGGTGCGTGTAAAAGCTGCTTTAACCTGTTCAGATAAGAAACAGCAGGAGTATCAGATTAAAATTCCACCTCTGATGACTAACCAAGGTAGCCTGGGTCCAGGGGTTTCACTCCATCCCCCAACCAAGGAAAAGTATGTGCAAAGCCTACAGAAAAGAGGACAGCTATCTGGGGAAACAGAGAAGCACCATGGAACACTTAAGCTGCCTGGGGGTTTAATTTATTTGAATACCATCTTTGAAACCCATATCTCAATGCTCAAAATTACCTGGAACCTAGAGAGAGAGTCATCAACATCAAGTTCATAGTTTAGGTACCACCTACATTCTTAAAACCACTGCTCCAATGCCACTGAATAATGGCAGCTCAGTCTCCTACAGCCAAGTCACCTGAACACCATGACTACAACCAGCATGCTATTCAGCCTTACCAGCCTGAAAGATTTTGAGACTAGGTGCCCTCCCCCTCATTACTTGGACCTAATCTTGTATGTGTGCTCACAGTATTAGTAAAGAGCTGGATGCACTACCTCCTCAGCTCCGAGCCTCTGTTGCGTGCCCTATGCTAGAGGTGGAGGTAGTGGAATGCCTATCATGCACCAGCTTTAGTGATTTCTTAGTTTCCCCCAAACCATCTCAAAACAGTATAAAGCCAAGCATTTTTATATTATAAAGCAATAGGATATAAAATAGTTAATTTTACCTTGGGATCCAGTTTAGAGAAGGGACTAGGTTTGCCTCCCCAGCTACTTATTTCCATGATATTTTCAACATCATCTTTCATCAAGCAGTAGGAGTCCATAAACGTTACAGCATTTGGCACACCTTCTACTCCTAAACTTGTCAAGGGTCTGACAATTGCGTCCCGTAAATGTGACAAATACTCCATGTTCACTGTCCTCTTGCATGTGTTGGTTCTTTGCCAAATGAAAAAGAGAAACCATGTTACTGAGCATTTCCAGATGTGTCAGCTACTCAGGGCCCAGCTGTGCACAGCACACACAATGAAACAGTCAGTAGAGTGGGAAGCCGCCAGTACCAAATCACCACAAATGCCTATTGCAGGATTGTAGTCACAGCTGACTGGCAAGGGAGGGCACTGCCACAGCCCACTGCAGTTAGAAAACAGGTCACGTGCATTATTCTTCCAGAGTATAATGGCTAAATGAGCTACAATCATTTCCTAAAGCTAAAAGACAGCAGAGGTAATAGCCATACCAGTGTGACTTGGAAAGTACAAAAGGATTCAGCATTACCTGAGACTCATATGCATTGCCAGTTCTTGAATGATACGCTCATGTTTGCCTGTAGATGAAAGTTTCCCCAGCCAGCTTGGGAAGTTAGGAAACTGGGACATGTAACCTCTCATCAGCTCTCCCGGAAGAACACTGGCATAAATAGCCTAGAAAGGTGAAACCTATTAGAAACTCTTCCAGAATAGAAACCTTAACGCTGATACCACAACACAGTGAACATATAAATAGGGCTAAAAAATAGTGCTAACTGCCTAAGCTTAGGTTTGCAGGAAAAATGCATGTCCATGGGTATAGTTAAAATTATGCAAGCAATAGAAACAAATGAAAGGTGGATAAGCTTGGGGCAGGGGCAGCAGCTGGATGGATTTCTATGTAGACATACTACTGAAAAGACAAAATACACCATATATCTATCAAAAGAAAAATCTAGTTCTTTTATTCTACAGATTATTTTATGGTCCATGTCCTGAGAAAATTAATTCTGAATTACTAGTTTAACCCCCGTCTGTCTCAAAAAAAAAGGAAGGATCACCTTAAAAGATACAATCACCTCAAGTACCCCAGAACATGGGCTGCAGATTTCCAGGGAGTTTTCAGTCCAAGGAATAAGAATGGATCGTAGCTGGAATATAGTGTCCAAGAACAGGACAAATGAAAAACCTTATTCTTTCTAGCAGGACTGTTGGGGATTTTTGTTTTTTTTTTCAATATTGCAGGACCTGGCTCTCTTCTTAGGATCCTCTGAACACATTTTACTTAACATTCTGGACTGTAGGCACCCATGTCTTTCTGGCTCTATTCCTACATCACACACTGTAGGTGTTTTAATGGGTACTTTGGAACTGTGGTGTTCAAGGAACAAGAGTGGGGGAGGTCAAAACAGATGTTTCCATGGGCATTTTAGGATAATGTACGTGATGACAAATGCACAGGATTGCACCACATGGTCAAAGAAGCCCTTCCAGTCCTGCATTCCTAAGTCTCTTGCCAAAGTCTAACCAAGAGGGCAAGACCAGACCAACATTTTTAGCTTTCACTGTATAATAAATTTCTAGTTACTATGATTGCAAAGAAGAAAAACTTCAAATCCAAGGCAAGTGCAACCAGTGCAGATTTTAAAGCATCAACATTGTTACATTTCATTGCTTAGCAAAAAACAGTGAAAGAAGACAAGTACAATTATGAAGAGCTCTCTCAAGGGATCTCCCAGAATATGTAGGGGGAATGAACAGTAAGCCCAGAAAAGAGAAGTGGAGACATGCAGATAACATAAATTAAGATGGATAGGTTCTTAAAAGTATGAGAGTTGAAGGAAACATAGGTTCCATTTCAATTTCCTGAAAACAGGTTTGGGCTTTTGAAAGTTTAGAACATATTGCATTATTACATGAACATACAGTTTCACCAAGATTCACACAGGTTACTGCTCCAGTCAATGTGGCTGAATCTCCCAGGCTTCCTGAACAGAAGAACACGAGTTCCACAATCTAATTTCTTCAATAAACCAGGACAGTGGGTTTCAAACTGTGTTTCAGAGAACCCTGGGCTTCCACAACAGGTCATCATAGGTAATAGGAGAGTAAACTGAGAGGTAGCGAGACACCACTGCTGAGCTGGGTCGCCTGCTCTGCGTCAGCTCACAGGATAGGGGTAGGAGTTTCATGGCAAAAGAAGTGATATGAAAGGGTTCCATGAGCTTAGAAAGTTTGAAAACTACAAAACCAGGACAGTAATTTCAAGGAGGTGAGCTGGTGCTTAAAAATCTGAACTTGTGTGTTGAAAATGAATGGCAAGTGTTTACCTGCGTAGGAAGAAGGCTCCAGTTCTGCTTCCTGCGAATCTGAGTGTCAACGAGATCACCATCACAGATGCTATCTGCTGCTCTGCTCAGGAGCATCAAGTGCTTTTTCAAGTTATTTCTGGGAAAAAAAGCAGTTATTCAGTATTACTACTCCAGGAACACCCAAAGAGTTTTTGTTTTCTAACATGACAGACACCAAACGCTCTACTATTTGGGAAAAGGAGTAACTCACCCAGCAGCGACAGGCTTCACATGTACATAATTTTCCTGAACAAAAAGAGGTGCTAGAGAGTAGTCATGGAAGAAAAGGTCCGATTTGTCTATAAGAGACATATGAGCAGTCTCCTCACCAGTCGCAAACACCTTCCGGACAACATCAAAGGGCCCCTAAACAACATGCAACAACATGAGCTGTAACTTATGATGTCTGTGGATGAGGATGGGAAATACTATGGTGATGTCTCACAGCAATATCCATGCTTCTTAAACTTTGCATTTCTATAAGTCTTTCTAGTTATGGATATGAAAGTGCTTCACAGATTTTGTCTCAGCAACCCTGTGAGGGAGATGGAGATAAGGGATTCTGTCTGTGAGAACAAGTAACTATTAAATTGACCACGCTAAAGACTTAATCACTAAGACCTAGCTCTTTAAAATATGTTAGATATAGATCTAATAAATTAGATCTATAGCTGTCTTCTAGGAACACTGTGTCCTCTAGACACTCTTGGTGGTTCTAGGTACAGGCTCAAAACACCTCTGAGCAGCAAGTACCCCACCACATTTTGACAACTAATGTTTTTTCTACTGCTCAACTCAGTAGGTTTTTCTAAGAATCTTCTCTTAGCAAAAACAAAGCAATAGGAGCTATGCCCACAACTGCATTCCTCTTACCACTTTGATGTCCTTTTTGGCTTTGCTGGAATCAGCTTTGGCCTTATCATATGTCAATGATTTATCTTTTGCACACCACATACTAAGATTGTGCAACACCTAAGAAGAAGCAAGATAGACAAGTTACAGGTAGCTAAGAGCACTCCCAGGAAGAAAAGCATCAATGGAAAAAAAAATCTGATCTCTACAGAGTTCAGTGCAGTCCTCAGTGTTTCTGTGCTGCACTGAAAGCAAGGTCTTATGCACTACAGACTGCCCAGAATACCACAGGTGCATAAACTGACCTGCCTGATGTCTTGATTTGCTGCCATGATTATCTCATTCATCGCAGGTGGTGGGATCTTTAAACCTTCTTTATATGCAACAGACATCATGGCACCCTGGAATAAGCAAAATACTTTAGAAAGAAAGTGCAGCTATAAAGTAATCTGCAAACATTTTTGAAAAAAAAAATACAACAACAAAGTTAAAATCTACACAGGCAGTATCCACACTAGAAACTATCAAAATTATTTTGATTTCAGTTTTCAGGCTAAGTGTGATCATTTAACCAGCCCTCATGAATTCATAGGTATAAGTGACTGTAATCTTTTGTAACTGTTATATGTATTACTACAGTTATTAAATGGGTCTAAATTATTTGGGCCCCAAAACTGATTGTAAAACATGTGCTAACCCAAGATCAGGTGCTCTTGGTTGCTTAGTTCTTTTGAAAAAAAAAAAAATCCCACAAAACCCATCAGGCTTTTTTCTTCAATGCCCCACTTCTCACACAGTTTGAAAATCCAAGCTGTGAACATACAACAGGTATCAAACTCATCTGGCCATGTGTGCCATGTGAGGTGTATGGAGCCAGCCTGTGGGCTGCATCAGGCCCACAGACTAGCCCACATATTGGACTTAGTGCACAGCACAGGTGCCCATCAGTGTACATCCCAGAACAGCCCTGTGCACTGTTTGCATTGGCTCCAGTACCATGTGCCTGCACCCAGCACATGCCAGACCAGTTCCACATGCTGCATGTGGAGCCTGAGGCAAGGACTGAAACATGCTGCATGAAGCACACAAGGCCATTCCACAACTCTAGATCGTAGGGCTCTATGAGCCATACCCCTGCCATCCAAGATATTTTAAAGTATTGTCAAGATGATCCAGTTTTTAACCTTCCAGTATATTAATGATGATACCCGCTGCTATAAGAGTTCCATCAGTTAAAAGAAAATTCCCCAGAGAGCTGTCTGCATTCCATGAAACCCAACACAGCAATCCACCTGCCCCCTACCTTAATCTGTTCTACCCGAGGTCTCTGAAAACGAAGATCAAAACAATAATGGACCAGAGAACGAATTTTGGGATGGTTCCGATCATTACACATGCAGATGATAGGAATCTTTGTAAGCTTGATCAATCCAATTAACTCCTGCAATTTAAACAAACACACAGCAAAACTGTTAATATCTCACAGCATAGACAGCAAAAATTATCAGAATGTGTTATATTAAATGGCACATAGTCAAATGGCACAGGACAAATCCTAAACCTGTTATAAATCAGCATAACCTTATTGTAATCACTGTATTTTATAATTATGTAATCATAGAAAATTTGGGTTGGAAGGAACCTCAGAAGGTCATCTAGCCCAATCCCAAACAATGGAGCTACGTTAATTTTTCATATGAGCTGGTTCTTTATTTCTTATTTGTTTGGTTTGTCACTCACTCTATTATCGTGTTAAATAATTCCTACTGCCTTACAACCCAGTCAGTCCAAGCAGCTGTTTCTGGCTGTAAAAAATTCACTTTTACAAAGAGCTTTTAATCATCAATATAACAAAATCTACATGCACAAAATAGTTATACCAATTAGGCAAAAGTATCCACTCTTGCCACTGTCAGAGACACGTTACTGGGCTAGACAGATCATTGGGCTAACCCCACATGGCATTTCTTATACTCTTCAAAGCAGCTTCACCTGTATTCCTCCTCGGTCTTCATTGCCTGCCATTCCATCCACCTCATCCATGATCAATACATGCTTTGTGCTAACTGAAGGGGAAGTTCCTAAGGAATGAATTAAGACAAGTGAAAATGCAAAGGAAATACATTGACTCACCAGGTTATATATTCAGAGTGCTCTACAGTTCAGGCTACAAACATGTTCATTTCTACCAGTAGAAAATTCTCAAAAATTTCCACCAGTACAAATCTTTTGAAGAGTGGAAGCCAAGAGAGGGTTCAGCTGGCAGTGCCTTCTCTCCTGAGACCAAGGAAAACAGTACTTGTGTTCCACTACCCAGCAGAGCAGTAGGAAGACTCCGTATGCCTTCCCCAGACTCAGGTGTTGGAGAATGGGAGGGGACCAGCCTTCCAACCTCCAGAAGCAGAGTGGAGGGAGCACTGGAGCAGAGCCAAAGTCTTGCTGGGCAAGCACTGAGGCAAGCATCTGCCACTGCTCCCTGCCTCTTCCCCAAACTAGGCACTGCCCAGCTTGGGGAAGAGAATGGGGGTTTTGCCTTGCTGCTTCTTTCTCTTCCCAGACTAGTGTGGAAAGGGAGGGGAGAAATGAGCCCCAAGCCCTTCCCCCAGTCTACAGAGCAAGCAGGAAGCAGCTGCTGCTCCATTCTGTTCCTAGTCTCAGGGAGTGGAGCCAATCTTCCCGCTAGGAGCAAAGCTGGAGGTTCCAGGCTAGAGAGTCTTGTCCCTCCACTCAGAGTCAGACCAATCACCACATCTGGAGTCAGGAAGAAATGTTACCCCACAGTCAGATTGATTTGGACAGTGGGGGTATTTGCCTTCCTCTGAAAGGGGGACGTGACCCTCTAACTCAGGATCTTTTGAGCATGTATTGACAACATTTTATAGAAGCAGGCCATTGGCTGCCATCGTTCCCCTGCTTTACTTATGGCAGGTTATGGTATTAGGTTGTTGTTGCGTCATGGTTGATGGTAGTCTTATGTAGAGTTTAGATTATAGTTGTATGGGATGCTTGGACAGGGATGACCCTGCCTCAGACTACATGAGTGTTTTTCAACCTGTGGTTCACAGACCTCTGGGGGTCGAGAGACCATGTCTATGGGGCCCATGAAAAATTACTACAATCAATCAAAAGTATGAGAGTACCCACACTTACAAATCAAAGGGGTCCACACCTTCACTCAAATTTTTTTAGGGGTCCACAAATGACAAAGGTTTAAAACCACTGGACTAGATGACATCTGGATGTCCCTTCCAGCCCTACTTCTGTATGCAATCTATGACTACATATCTCCTTAACAGTTTATATGATTTCTGTAGCTTAAGAATTTGTTCCCAAAATAGGGCACTGCTCTGATTTACTTAATTGTGATACGTGATGCCTTCTTCTAAATACCACTGCTTGAGCCCAGTCCTGCCAGCCACGAAGTACACTCAATACTTCATAAAACTGGGTCCTAACCAAACAAAAATACTTGAAGTAATCCATACCGGAACAGAAGTCTTTGATGCTGGTGTTGTTTAGAGATTCAGCCACCACTTCTTTCAAACTGTTCTTGCTACGAGTGTCACTGGCATTCAGCTCCACATAGCTGTAGCCCAATTCCTAATCCCAATCAGAACAATAATAAAATAATCAGAAATTCTAAGTTGCGAACAAAGAGAAGATCATCACAAGTATCAACTAAAATCATGAGCAGAGTTTCCACACAACTCTCGTTTTCAGTTCTCACTTGTAGTGCGATTCCCTTTTTAGTCCCTCTGTTCACTTGCATCCTAAAAATGTGTTAATCACTAAATACAGAGAGTTGCTACAAAGCCCCAAAAGAAGAAAAAAATCAACTGCTGATTCAGTGAATTGCTTCTACAGTTCCACAAATCTGGGGCTGCGTCTGCCTTCTTTCAGTTTTTATGAAGTTGGGGGCCTGGACTAAACCATAGAGGCTACTGAAGCTGCACGGGAAGAATACTGCATCAGTTAACGTAACATGGGTAAATCTACCTGGAGCAATGCAGTGCCGCATGAAAATACCAGTCAGTTCCAAACAAATTAACCAGGGCCCAGAAGCAGAACAGCAGCAATAGTGCACAAATCCAGAGGCTGGTGCTATGCAGGGCTAATTAGCCCATAGATATTAGTGCTAGAATCTCAGTACCCAGACTTGCTCAGAGCTGACTCAGGCATGTCTACAGAGCATTGCATAGTGCTGTGCAGGTACATGGCATGCATCTCAAACAGCAGCTACAGCAAAAGTTTTAGGTCAGGTTTTCCAAAGAGCCATAAGGGAGCTCTGTGCCGAATTCCTTGGGACACTAAACTTCCTTAGGCCTGTCTGAAAAGCCACACACTTGACTCACAAATATTTCTGAACTACTGCACTAAGAACTGTGAAATTTTCTCCCACCACAAAATTAGATCAGATCGGTGTCTCCTGCAACCTTTTCAAGTTAGTGATCCCATATTCAAAATTCTAAATATTTTTGCTTTTCCCACCAATTTTACCCTTTGACTCCATAAATACACTGTAATAAATTAGGCTATGTTTCAATAAATATTTTTACAGTTTTTCTTTTTCTTTACTTGACAACTATACTACCATTCTCAAACCCCTGCAACTCCCAATTGCCTTCAGCGGCCCATGGGGATCAATCACGGTGAGGAACACTTTGGTCCATGAGTTGTTCCACAATAATTTTCAGGACTCTGCAAATACTGCAAACACACACCTGACAGCTTCTTCAGTCCCTAACCATTCACCTAGAAGCGTACAAATGAGGAAGTGAAAAGATATAGAAAGAACAGGAAAAATATGTGTATCACTGATTCCAATGTTTCAGTATGCAATGATAGCTTAAACTCTGCTTCTACTCAGTCAATGTAAAATTTCTCTAGGCTTCAACAGAAGTAGAGTAAAGCCAGTCCCAAGAGTTTTAGAAAAATCAAATGCTCAGTGAATGTGCTTTCCTGTCAGCAAGTAGAAAGGCAAACAGATACACATCCTTCTGTGCTTATACCACACCCCTGCAATTATCCAAACATGCATCATCATCTATACTAGTTCTGAACTGAACTCCCTGTACACCCAAGCAGAGGCCCAAAAATGATCTGCCTACAAATATCCAATTCTACGATCAAAACAAATACTTGACACTTGTATCTTTCCCCAAGAACAACTGTGAATAAGGACTCACCTCACAAACTAAAACAGCTGTAGTAGTTTTGCCAACACCTGGTGGACCCGAGAGCAATGCTGCCTTAAAATTAGTACCATCATCTCTGCCTCCAAATTTACTGGGTTTTGCTTTAAAAGAGAGAGAGAAAGACAGAGATTGCACCTTTTACACGGATATATGCATGACAGAAATGGCTACATACTTTAATAAGTATTTATTAAAGTCTACTCATGACTGGACCTTGGGTACAGATGGCTATTCCCTGTACAGGAGGGATCGAATAGATAAAAGGGGCAGGGCTGTAGCTCTCTATGTCAATGAAAGCTATGAGTCCCTGCAAGCTGATATTGGCAATGAGGCTGGATGACTGGAGACCCTCTGGGTTAAAATCCATGGGGAACACGGCACAGGGGACACAACGGTGGGAGTCTACTACAGACCGCCCACCCAAAGTCCTGAGTTTGACCAGGAGTTCTCCCGGGAACTGGCTGAGCCCGCATGCTCCAGGACCATGGTTGTCATGGGTGACTTCAATTACCCAGACATCTCGTGGGAGGATCACTCAGCAAAATGTGAGAGGTCACAAAACTTCCTCCAGCACGTGGATGACCTCTACCTGACTGAAGAAGTCTATGGGCCAACAAGAGGCAAAGTGCTACTCAACCTGGTACTGGCTACTGGGGACAACCTAATCAGCGACCTAGTGATTGACAGGAAGCTGGGTGACAGTGACCATGAGCTGATCACCTTCACCATCCGCCATAAAGGTAGAAAGTCAGTTAGCAACACAGAAGTCTTTAACTTCAGGAAAGCTGACTTTGACAAGCTCAGGAGGCTTGTCAGTCAGGCCCTAAGAGACCATGACCCCAGGGAGAGGGGAGCTCAAGAAGAGTGGTTGCTCCTCAAGGGAGCGATCCTCAACGCACAAGCTAAGTCTATTCCATCTCAAAGGAAAGGCAGCAAGAGGGCACAGCAGTCCCCCTGGCTTTCCAGGGACCTAGCAGACCTCCCGAGGTGAAAAAGAAAGGCCTACAAAGCATGGAGGATGGGATTCACCTCCAAGGAGGATTATTCTGCACTGGTCCGGTCCTGCAGGGAGCAAGCCAGGAAAGCCAAGACTGCAACTGAACTCCAGCTAGCTTCAAGCATCAAGGACAACAAAAAGCCCTTTTTCAGATATGTGGGGAGCCAGAGAAAAAGCAAGGGCAACACTGGACCCCTGCTGAACCAGATGGGTCAACTGACAACTGACGCCCAGGAAAAAGCCAATCTATTAAATGGGTACTTTGTGTTGGTCTTTCATCAGTCCCATGGGACACTCATGCCCACTACGGGACAGGGAGGTCCAGGTGAGGGAGATCTCCTGCCCTCCATTAATGCTGAGCTTGTGAAGGAACACCTTGATCAGCTGGATACCTTCAAGTCAGCTGGCCCTGACACTCTACACCCCAGGGTACTCAAGGAGCTGGCGAGCATCATAACCCAGCCTCTGGCACGGATCTTTGAAAACTCCTGGTGCTCTGGTGTAGTGCCTGAAGACTGGAAGAAGGCCTATGTGGTGCCTATCTTCAAGAAGGGGAGGAAAGCGGATCCGGCTAACTGTAGGTCCATCGGCCTGACTTCTATCCTGGGGAAGATCTTAGAAAAGTTTATTAAAAAGAGGCTATCCTTAATGGACTGGCCGAGGCCAACATCCTAAAGGATAGCCAGCACAGGTTTGTTGTGGGTGGGTCTTGCTTGACCCATCTCATTTCCTTCTACAACCAGGTGAGCTATCACCTGGACAAGGGAAAAAAGATTGATGTCATTATATCTTGACTTCAAAAAAGCCTTCAATCTGGTATCCCATGATCACCTCTTGGCAAAACTAGGCAGCTGTGGCCTTGGGTCCACCATGATCTGCTGGCTGGGAAATGGGCTCTGTGGTCAGACCCAGAGGGTAGTAATTGATGGAAGTCAATCATCATGGTGCCCTGTGACCAGTGGAGTCCCCCAAGGCTCCGTCCTTGGACCCATATTGTTCAACATCTTCATTAATGATGTGGACATTGGAGTCAGAAGCAGACTGAGTTCAAGTTCACCAATGACACCAAACTTTGGGGCAAAGCATCCACGCCAGAAGACAGGTGGGTGATCCAAGCTGACCTGGACAGGCTCAGCAAAAGGGCGGACGAGAACCTGATGGTGTTTAACACTGAAAAATGCAAGGTTCTCCACCTTGGGAAAAAAAACCTGCAGCATCCGTATAGGCTCAGCAGTGCCATGCTGGCTAGCACTAAAGAAGAAAGAGACTTGGGGGTCATCATTGACCACAAGATGAACATAAGCCTGCAATGTGATGCTGTGGCTAGTAAAGCAACTAAAACACTGGCTTGCATCCATAGATGCTTCTCAAGCAAATCCCAGGATGTCATTCTCCCC
>NW_017728948.1:44961901-44966301 GCF_001723895.1 Crocodylus porosus
CAGGCTGGACATAAGGAAGAATTTCTTTACTGTCTGAGCCCCCAAGGTCTGGAACAGCCTGCCATCGGAGGTGGTTCAAGCACCTACATTGAAAACCTTGAAGAGCAAATTAGATGCTTAACTTGCTGCAATCCCAGCATGACCCCAGCTGACTTCCTGCCCTTTGGGCGGAGGGCTGGACTTGATGATGTTCTGAGGTCCCTTCCAGCCCTGATGTCCATGAAATCTATGAAATAATATACTTTGCAAATGCAAAGCCTTAACCTATTATAAGGGTGTAAACAGACACTCGTTGTCCTAGGTTATAACTTGAATCAAAACACAAGCAGCACATCCATTTACACACAGCCCTGCCAAGCTGCATTGCTGCCCCTCTGCCAATAAGTGCCCAGCCAGAGCAGACAGCCTGACAGACTTGTCCTTGGAGCCACTCATAATTAACCTGAATGCCCCATAATTATTCAAGAGTAAGCAGCTAGGATCCCAGGACAAGTCCTTCTTCCAGAACAAAAATACTACCATCTTTGATCATTAGCATAGCTGCTGCACTAAACTGTTTTAACAAAATGTAATTAGTATTGAAGACCCATATCATAAAAAATAACTCGTAAGAAATATATATGCAGTGATAAAAAAAAAAAAAAAAGAGTGAAGCAACCATCACGTTTCAGTATCAATAGAATAGCCTGGATCTTTAAAAAATAAAAGGAGATAGAGAAACTAAGGCTGACCCCTGCACATTCCCCTTATAGCAGCTTCATAGCCAGTGCAGACCTCCAGTACTCAGAGCATAACTGGCCATCAGGGAATGCTGCAAAGACCATCTTCTCCTCCTTGCTGATGAACAGACAGCTTCTGGGAAGGACAGGTCCCAATGGCAGGACACTCTAGGCATTGTATATGGGGGCCAATTGATTTTATTATATATTGTTTGTAGCCCAGCTATTATGGTTGGTCTTGGGGATAACCGATGTTTTATTCTACCTGAGAAAAAGACTGCCCTGGGTACCCAGAGCACTAGGTAGGCCCTCTTATGGTTTGTAAAAATCTAAGTACCTCAAGTTGAGAGTGTAAACAAGACTGTAAACCTTGTGAACAGAAAAATTAGTTTATAATTGCACAAAGGTGCAACATCTGCTGAAAACCTATCTTCCATTCCCAGACTTAAGCCTCCTTTCAGAGCTGTTTGCGCCGGGTAAAAGTGTCTCAGCTAGCTGTGTACGAAGTTGAGCTATGCAAGTGCCAGACATCTACAGAAAGAAACCCACCAACAGACAGAGGTGCTAAATGCATAGTCACCATGTTTGTCCTCAGACGTATTCTTGTGCCAGTTCCGGAGCCATCGTAACAGTTTGTTAGCACAGCTTTGCTCTCCTTGCTGTCCGATTATTGTTTTAATTGACGTGGGCTTATATTTATCCACCCACAGCAAGCCCTCTGTTCCACCTGTGCTTATCTCAGAAATAGAAGTCTCCTCAGCCTTTGCAGCATGTTTTCTCTCTGCTGCTTGCTGCGTAAAGTCCAGAACTTTCCGCACTTCAGGAGTTTCTTTCTTGAATGCTTTGAGATTTCCCCCCTTTCCAGGCGTTGATTTTTTTTTTTTAGAATCTGTTTCTTTCTTAGTTGAGCTGTTTTTTCTCTTGGCAGCACTAGCTTTCTGTGGGGTCCTCTCCCCTTGTGACTTTGCTTTGTTTACCTTAGGAAAAAAAGATAGGAGAGAAAGTAGAAAAAGAGAATAAAACCACATTGGAATACAGCTGCAGCCCTTTTCTACATGTAGCCAGACAACCTAAGGAAGTCCCACAGCCTGTGACTAAGAACTGGTAAGAAAAAAGAAAGTCATTTTCATAGAAATTTTCCATTTTGGAACCTTACAAATAATCCATTAATCAGAAGCCTCAATTTGGAAATAAACTGCAGCACCTCACGGTCTTGAAGCCTGCCCATGAAGCTCAGACTTTGGAGGAAGTAGATACAAAAGGCTTCTGAACACTAATGCACTATGGCCTCCCCCTCTTGCAAAGCCATCAGAAAACATCATGAGAGCTCCCTGCAACAATGTATGACTGGAGATGTAATTTTAAATTTGAGGAATACAGGTGATGGAGGAGAGCAGAAACCTGATCATACCAAAGCTGAAGTAACTAAAAGAAAATCTTAACACAATAAACACCTTGTATTTTCAAGTCTCAAGTTTAAAAAAAAACGTCAGACAGATGGAACTTGAGTTGGAACAAAACACGCTGAAGCCAGTACTCAGGAGCTATCAAACAACTGGCACACAGCTAACAGTAGAAGCTGACAGTCCTTTAAGAAATTAAGTCCTTTTTAATACAAACCTCTGCTTCAGCTGCTAATTCGTATTTGGACTTTTTGCCAGGCATAGTTTGAATCAGATCAAATAGGCCATCTTCATCAATAATCTTTGTCCCTAAAGCGGATGCCTAAACCAGAAAAAAGATCTGTTTCATTACACCATACAACTCACATAATCAAGAGTTAGCCATTATTACATAAAATTAAGAAACACAAGCAATAGTTAAATGCAGTATGAATGTATACACATTACAGGGATTTTTTTTTTAATAATTTTAAAAACAAATGAACACTAACTAGCCTTATGTTTATCAACATAAACAGGGATATAATCAGGGCCACAAATGGCTGTTCCTAGGCATGAGAAATATAATAAGCAGTAACCTCAAGATAAACATTGTAATACTTCAGCAAAACTTTTAAATGATATTCTAATCAGCCAGTCACTTTTTAAAATGGTACCATTTGAAAAGGTACCAGAAATATACAAGAAATTAATTATTCACTTATTTAGTACTGTTGAAAAAATTTTAAGGCTTTAAAATTCTCATTTCCAAATGGCACTGAGACTTCATAGGATCTTCACAAAGTGCTGGTTAACATGTACCTTTTAGGAGAGCTATAAGCATTCAGATTCACCTTTTTTCTCATCAAACATTAAATCACCAGTGTTTCTGAGGTGTAAAAAGGCATGCATAACAATTCATTCCTTCAGTTAAATACTTTTATAATGGATAATATCAACATCATTTTTGGCATTAATGTTGACACTAGGCTTCCTTACATAAAAACACCATTAGGACTTTGTTTGCCTGGCTCACACCTAGAACAGATAGCTTCACATCTAATGTCCTTGTGCCTATGCACAGTGCAACTAAACCCACAGTACTGTCAAACTCAAAAACTACACATCGACATGGAAGTAGTTAATGTTGCTTGTTTTGACTAGAATGTACTTTCTAAAACTGGGAGTACAAAGAACGTTTAACATAAAACTACGTTTTTTTCCTACAAAAATTACTTAATACAGTGAAACCTGATGTGACGAAATCACTTGAGACGGGAAAAGTTTTCCAATTTTCTATCTTAAAGAGATCACTTCCCCCTCTGTTCCCAGTTCACTGTCTGCTCTGTATTCTCTGCTCTCTGATTTTCTCTCTCAGCATCTTCTCACCCCAGCCTCTCCGCTCCCTGTTCACAGCATGCATGTATGTGCGCACACATCCACAACACAGGCAATTCCTTTCCATGATATATAGAGTGATTCTCCAAATGGGCCCCAAATTTTGTTTCCATGCAATTTCCACCTTAAGAAGATTAAGAGTTCATACATTACATTTCTACTGGGAGAATCCCAGGTCTCCCAGCAGAAAGCCTAAGTATACGAGGCTCCGAGCTGTGCAAGAAGAAGCATGCAAACAGGTGTGCTCTGGGGCGCAGGCAGGCTAGGGGGAAACGTGCCCCTGGAGGAAGGGGGACTGCCTATCAGGGGATCCCTGAAGAATCCAGTGGCAGTGCTATCCCTGTAGGAGGGGAGCCCAGGGGGAGGGACAACCAATGGGCTATTCCAAGGAAGCCTGGAACAACCTGATTGGCTGCCACAGTTAACGTGGGAAATTTAAACCCATGGCTGTTAAAAGTCACGGCAAGCCCCAGTCTGCTGCAGTTGGGACCGGGACCAGAAGCAGATGCAAATGTGCTCCTGACACACTCACCTGAGACCAGCACTGGTGGTGGCAGTGACAGTAGCTGAAACGTAAGGCGGGCACAGCTGCAGCAGATCCGGAGGGAAAGCCCTTGGATCCCATTTAGCAAAGGCAGCAGGAAGCCGTGCTCCCAAGCTGCACACAAACAGGCACGGTCTGTAAGGGCGCACCAGTGTTTGCGCCAGTGTTCGTGCAAGGCAGGCAAGCAGGAGTAGCCAGGTCAGAGGCTTCAGCAGGGGAGAGAGGAGAACTCGTAACTCTACGGACATAGTAAGAATACGGCATGATGCTGCTAGGGACCATGCCCTGGTGGCGTCACCTACCCAGGGCTCCTCTGAGGCCTCCATCCAGACAGGGCCTTTGGGGGGGTTAGCAGCA
>NW_017728948.1:44966401-44992071 GCF_001723895.1 Crocodylus porosus
CGGCGGCGGCACACCCTGCCCCCGTCTGTGGGGGCAGTCTGGCAGGGACCCTGCAGCTGGGGGCAGGAGAGGGGAGTGGGAGTCCCCGCACCTGTCCCTCTTGTGTCCACCTTGGAGCAGGTGAGGGAGCTCCAAGCTGAGGTCAGCAGGCTGCGGGGGATCAGGGCTGCTGAGGACAAAATTGACAGGTACTTTCGTTCTCTGCAGATTCAGCAGATTCAGGGACCTAGTGGAGAAGCCTCCCGGGAGACACCCGCTGCAGTGGTATGGGACCTAGTTAGGGAACTTTTGGAAGGCTGGATGTGTTTAAGCCAGCAGATCCAGATGCTCTTCACCCATGGGTGCTGAGGGAATTGGCAGGGGTCATAGTGGGGCCCCTGGCACAGCTCTATAAGCATTCGTGGGGCTCTGGCCAGGTACCAGAGGATTGGAAAAGGGCCAATGTGGTCCCCATTTACAAGAAGAGGAAAAAGGAGAACCCTGGCAATTAGAGGCCAGTCAGTCTTACCTCAGTCCTTGGGAAGACCTTTGAGAAAATTATCAAGGAGCACATCTGCAAGGGCCTAGCAGGGGAGGTAACGTTCAGGGGCAGCCGACATGGGTTCACTGAGGGCAGATCCTACCTGACTAACCTGGTCTCCTTTTTGGCCAGGTCACCAAGTTCTTGGATGCGGGTGTTGAGGTGAATGTTGTCTACCTGGACTTCAAGAAGGCCTTTGACACTTTCTCACCCCACTCCCATAAAAAAACTAGGCCATTGCAGCATTGATGCCTACACAGTCAGATGAGTGGCAAATTGGCTCACTGGTCACATCCAGAGAGTGCTGGTAGACGGGTCATTTTTGATCTGGAGGGATGCTGGCAGTGGAATCCCCCAGGGCTCGGTCCTGGGGCCTGTACTGTTCAACATCTTTATCAGCGATCTTGATGTGGGTGTGGAAAGCACACTGTCCAAATTCGCTGACACCAAGATGTGGGGCGAGGTGGGCAACTAGAGGGGAGGGACAGAATCTAGCTAGATCTGGACAAATTACAGAGGTAGGAAGATGAGAATAGGATGGAATTCGACGCAGACAGGTGCAGGGTACTGCATCTAGGGAGATGGAACCAGCAACCACCTATAAGCCGGGGAACACCTTTCTTGTCAACACGATGGCAGAAAGGGATCTTGGAGTCATTGCCGACTCCAGGATGAACATGAGCTGCCAATGCGAGGAACCGTTCAGTAAGGCTAACCTCACCTTGCTGTGCATTGACAGATGCATCACATGCAGGTCCAGGGAGGTGATCCTTGCCCTCTATACAGCGTTGGTCAGGCCACAGTTGGAGTACTGCATCCAGTTCTGGGCACCACATTTCAAGAGGGATGTGGCTAGCACTGAGAGGGTCCAGAGGAGGGCAACTCGCATGGTCAAGGGGCAGTGGGTCAGGCCCTACAAACAGAGGCTAAAAGGGCCTGAACCTATTCAGCTTCCACAAGAGAAGGCTGAGAGGGGATCTGGTGACTGTTTACAAATTCACTGGGGGGGACCAGCAAGAATTGGGGAAGGCTTTGTTCCCCTGGGCACCACTGGGGAATAACAGCCACAAATTGTTTGAGAGAAGGTTTAGGCTGGACATCAGGGGACATTACTTTACAGTTAGGGCTGCCAGGCTCTGGAATGGACTCCCAAGGGAAGTGGTGCGCTCTGCTACCTTGGGGATCTTCAAGAGGAGACTGGATAGATATTTGACTGGGGTGTTATGACCCCAGCACTCATTCCTACCTGGGGTAGGGGGACAGACCTGATGATCTGTTTAGGTCCCTTCCAACCCCCAGCGCAATGAAACCATGAACATAAATATAGTTTCTTCCATACCAAAAATTGCGGTTCTAGTAGAAAATTAACCCAACTCCACCCAGGTAGAAATGGCTCCTGGGAGAACATATGCATGTATGCACTTAACCTTTCCACTAGAAACGTCATCCCCCCAGCTCCAAGGAGATGGTCTGTGACTCAGGCTAGACTCCATTTGTCCACCCATGCATGGAGCAATCTCTTCCCCATGACTGCCCCTGGGCTAAGAGAGACCTGGTGTCAAGGCAGCTGGGTCCCCTGCACAAGACCCAGACTTAAACCCCCAAGACCCTACGTGCCTGAGACCCCTCCCCCAAAACTAAGGAGGGCAAGGATCCATTCCAGACTGCCCGAATAGAAATTAAAACACCTGCAAATAACAAGAAAGGAGACATGTTCTGTATCTCTTCTCACAAAGCTTCATAGCAAGAAGGGATGGAGAGGGGACTGCAAACAGGCATTCCCCAGGGAGGCAAGGTCCCTTGGGGTGGCCAGCCAATCATGGCTGCCCCGTGCACTTGGCTACTCTCAGTACTCTCTGGGAGCCAGCAAAGCCCGCAGAGCAGGCTGAGATACACATGCAAGGCTCCTGCTGTGGGCCCCTGTATAGCCCCCTCTAATATTTGTACCATGCTCTCCCAATAGGTTTTTCCTACCAGGGGAACAAAACCACAAGACTTCTCCCAGTTCATTTGAATACTCGTACAGGCCTTAAATATACATAATTTCCTGTAAGGCATGCCAGGACTATAGAAATTTTCTGGTTTGAACAGGTTTTCAGATTTTACAGATTCTGCCTTAAGTTCCACTGTATTACATTTTTCCTTGAAATAAGTTTTTTGGGAAACTGCCTGATTTTGGAGGTCAGTACACTTACAAAAATTTGTTCACGTATATTACTCTTGGATCACACACAGATGCACTTACCTTATCACATTTAGACTGACCACAGTCACGACCCATAACAAGATAATTGGTCTTCTTGCTGACACTGCCAGTTACTTTTCCTCCATACCGTTCAATCAAAGACTTGGCCTCATCTCGTTCAATAGACTCCAGGACTCCAGTAATTACAAATGTGAGGCCTTCTAAGCAGTTCTCACCTCCCTACAAAATATTGCAGAAAATAGCATCAACTTCATAATCATCTCCCCACTAAAAACTGTTTTTTCAGACCTTATATGCAACTTAAATCTGCACTCCATTTTAGGTAGTCAGCAGCTTGCAGCAGCAAAAACAACTGCATGAACAGTAATCAACAAAAGTGCTTGTAACATCACGTGGAGAAATTCTGATGCTACATTAGTAATGTCCTATTCTTCAAAAACCACATACCAGAGCAGTCAATTTCTTTTAGCAGAAAGGCAAAAGTTTCCTACTATCAATATAGTATCTATCATTTTTGCTGTTTATTTTTTAAATACCTTATAGCTTTAATAAGAAAAAACAGTCACTTCAATCAGGAAGAAAAAAAGGCCTACTCCAATTATCCGCCACTCCACAGGAAAACTTTGACTTGCAAGACACTCTCCTGAGCTTATTTTCAATAACGCAAAAGTTGCAAAACTCAAGTACAGCCAGGTACACTTTGTACATTGTAGATATTTCTTTAATTATTCTCTCAATTGGGATTTATAAATATATAACTGAAATACCTAGATATATATATCAACATCAGACAAACTGCTGTAGTCCTTCTGTAGCCAAATGATGACTTACTTGTGGTATCTCTTTGGACCCCAAGGCTTTTGGACCCTCTCGATTGAGGAAGCTTCGATAGGCCTGGTAGTTGACTCGTTTCTTTTCAGAGTCTTCAGGACTTACAGACTTTGAAATAAACAGGCAATGAAATAGTCAAACTCAAGCTTTGCTTTTGTTAAAGTTTCCAATTATATTTTTGTGCTTTAAAAGAGTAGCAAGGACAATGGTTTGTTTTAAAGCGAATATTCAACTTCATAGCATATTTTCTTTGTAAAAAGCAATTTCTACAAATTCGAAAAGAAAATGTATACTCCATTCATTGTTTAAACAAGAGCTTATCTCTGTATAGTGTTACTCAGAAATGCATTGCATGTGTGGACATTTTTTTGGAATAAAATGTCCACACGGAGTTATTCTAGAAACTGTAACTTAAATTTTTGTTAACCCATGGTAATTGATGCATAAGGCTCTGAGAGACACTTCAGCTCTCAACTTAAAAACAGTGCTAATCTGCAAAATCCTACTATACAAATGAAATGAAATCTGGTCTCTTTCTCTGCCTTGGTGACCCATGAAATACTTCAGAGATAGTTGGTATTTGGCTTCTCTACCGAAATTGCTAGAATGTGCAGCAACTGAGAGTGAAAAGAGCAATTTTTGGAAACTTTTTCCAGAATATTAATGACTATTAAAGATTTGTGCAAGCTTCTGACTTTATTCTAACTTATATTAGAATTTCTGCATTATGGAGCTCTTCAGATAAATGAGTTTTTCACACAAGTTCTTGAAGTGATTTTCCATATGTGTATGCTCTTTAAGAAGTGCTTATTAACTATAAGCCAAATAAACTGCATATATGGCCCTATCAATTCAGTAGTGACAATTAGTCTAGTTCATGGACATGGCTATACTGATCCCATTTTAGGAAGCAACTCACCCAGCAAGGCATGCTTGAGCAAGTTTACCATGTAGACACAGCCTGAATCCCAAGATCTGCATCACTGGATGAATTTTTTTCTTACACTTCTGACATTTTTATTGGAGACCTAAAACATCGCCAAAAATTTGACTCCTTGAAATTAAAAATTCTCCAGAAAACTTAATATGAGCATATTAATAAGCAACAATGGTGACAAAGAAGGTAGGAAACTAAAAAAATAATGTCCTTGTGTCTCTGCCAACCCCTAGTGCACTCATTTCAGCTTCTTACCTCAGGCTTTTGGGGAGAAACTCTCTCTTTCTTTGGTGTTGCTTTTTCTTCCTTTTCTGAAGTTTTTCGCTCTCTTGCTACACTCAGACTCTCTCTTTCCTTTTTTTTGTTTTCTTCTTTTTGCTTCAGAGCCACCAGCTTGGAACTAGGTTTCAAAGGCAAGGTCTTATTCATAGTTTTATCAACTGATGGTTCTGGACGTGAACAAGATTCTCTCATACTTTCAGATTTAGTTTGTTCCTTCTTGCTGTAATTCACTCCATCATCTATTGAGTTTGCTATTTTTACTAGAAGTTGGTAGGGAAAAATATACATATTAAACATAAGAATTTTCATGTTTTAAACGTATGAATTCTAAGATCTGGCTGTATGCAAAAACTACCTTTCTGAGACTGCTTATGTTTGTCTGCTGTGTTTGGACTCATCTTGGTAACCAAAGTTGTTGGCTTTTCTTCTGGATTGTTACGAGCCTACATGAATATGAAGAAAATGCCAGAGTAAGAAATGTGCATACAGAGGTTCTCAACCTTGTTACACTCAAGACACCCTCAGAAAATTCCAGCTCTTTGTTTTCACTAGCTTTTTGACTACAGAAAAACAATAGAGCAAATCTTCTGTTGCAAGGAGCACAGAAAGTCCATAACAGAGCAATGTTTTTAACAGTGTGAATTCCTACTTGAAATCCCTGGATTTATCTTATGAATCATGTTTGACCACCTAACAGGCAATCCATGGACTCTTTTCAACAGATCTCCAGGAACCCTGGTTGGGTATCACTGCTCTATTCACTAACTAAACAGACTTCTGCAGATTTCAAGCATTTCCCTCAACTTCTGAGGAATCAATAGGTTAAAAGAAATTGCTTAAAAAGTCAGCTCCCACAACTGTGTAGGACAGGGCCCTTACCCAAGCGTATGCCATTAGTACCTGAGCAAACAAGCATTTTTCAGTCCGTACTTTCTGTGGTCACACATGCACAAAACTCCTCCCAAAGTCAATGGGAGATGTATACCTGTAGCTTATCATAAATGGCTTCCTTAGGTCATCTGGACAGCTCAGGAGAACTAGACTTTTGGGATTTCATTTTTTTTTTTTATTGATCATCTGAAAGAGGTTACTCATTAGTACCTACTGCTGGTATCTGTGATATGAACTCTCACACTGGATCAACTTCCTATTTGACTAAGTACAAGTCAATCTGCTAACCCAAAATTAATTTAAAAGAGCAATCTAAGTGACGGACACTAGTAAAGAACACCAAGTCCATTTTATACCTTCCTTATAAAATTCCATTTCTATAAGAAATTTTGCTACATGCTTCATAGGTAAAAAATGTAGCAAAACAACACTGTAATTCATTTCAAAACTTCTTCCACATATGGACCATTTTAAGTCTTTATTACATAAATTATGGGCATGGCAAAATGCAACATAGCATAGAGGTACTCAAGCTACCTCTAAACGTACTCTCTTTAAACATACCCTTTCCACCATACTTAGCTTGCTTCTGGTACTCAAATTTCCTACAGAGCTCTCCATGAACTTGGGTATGACCTTACATTTGAAATACAGCTTAGAGCCAGGTTCGATATGAATTTCAAACATAAAGCCACGAAATCAGTATGGAAACTAGATTCTTAAAGTCTTCAACATCCTCTTAATAAAGGAAGTCTACAGGGACACATCCACTACAACAAATCTTCATTCAATCAAATATGAAACAGGCAATTAAATGACGGGTTCAAATGGATGGATTTCTAAATTTGAAGAGAAGACCATAATGACCCAGTAGTTGTCCAATCCCCTTCTCCAGAAGCTTACCATTTATTAGAGTCACAGCTTTTGTCAGACAATGCAAATAGGATCATACAACTATAACCTACTGTACTGTTTAGTCTTGTAAGTCCTGTTGTTAGTATATTAAAATAAACATGTACAAACCTACAATTACAACAAAATGACTTGGTAGAGGGGCTAATAAGGAGACAAACTGTTCTGATGCACCTGCTGGCAGACAAATTTCAGCACAGTAAGTTTCAAAGGAAGCAACTGGCAGAAAAGGTCAAAGCAATGCATCTGCTAACGCTGACGGTGAGGAGTCTACTGAAGGGGAAAGACAGGAAAGAGCTAGTATGATCCTTTAAATCAGACAACTTTTTTGTATCTTATAAAAATGCCTAGGAAGTGGCAAGAGGTTCTCGAAGTCAACACAATTAGGAAGCTGAACAAAAAAAACTGTAATGCTACCCACATTCCTAAAACCACTTTGTTTTGTTTTGTTTGGGTTCTTTTATTTTGCTTGCTTGTTTGGGGTTTTTAACAAGAACTTGGTGGGGGGGAACAAACAAGCAGTTACTTTTTTCTCCTTTGGTGTTTCATCCAGCATAGCCAAAGTCCTAGCAAATTCTTCATCTTCATGCAGCTGTCTCTCCAGCTGCAAAAAGGAAAAGAACAGTACCTGGGTTCAGATCAGCTGAACAAAATAAACAATAGGCAATAATACTATTTTAGACAGTCTGTTGGTTCAAGACAAAAAAGTACATATAACATGGAAAGACAACAAGCAGCTCAAAGAGTGAATCCTTTTGCTTAAATATCTCTAAATGAGACTCTCCCTCCCCAAAAAGTAAATAGCATTCAACTGAGTAAAATGAATTTTGTATAGCTGCTGGTTGCAGTAAGAAGAAACAAGCCATATAGATAGGAATCTTTGTGGTTCCTTATCTTGCCCTTCACATTATTTCATTACAGAACCACTTATTAACAAGGTCTGAAAGGAAGTAAGAATATCAATACACCAGCAGGTCTCAACATTTTTAGATTCAAGGACCCTTTCATAACTTTTTGGGATTTAGCGGCACGCCTTTTAAATACAGGTACTCCTCACTTAACGTTGTCCTGGTTAACAATGTTTCATTATTACGTCGCTGATCTATTAGAGAACATATTCATTTAAAGTCGCGCAATGTTCAGTTATAACATTGTTTGGCCACCGCCTGGCTAGTAGGTAACTACTGTGACATAACTGGATTCACTTAACATTGTTTTGCTTCAAGTCACATTTTTCAAGAATTTAACTGCGACATTAAGTGAGGAGTAGCTGTCTTAATTTATTACTTATGGTGCTTGCTTATCTTCTCAGATTCTGCGGTACCTTTAAAAGGCTCTCACAGGTAGCAGGGCAGGCAGGCCACCCCAGGAGCATGGGCGGGTAGTGCATAGTGGTTGGTGTTGGAAGGGGCTGCTAGAAGGGGCAGACTGGGGAGGTTGGGGTTGGTTCAGCAGACCCCAAGAGGCAGCTGTCCCTGCAGAAGGCAGAAGGGGGTGACAGTGGCCACTGGTGCAGAAGCTGGCATCAGCTGAAAGTAGCAAGGACAGGACCCTGCTGTGACCACTTATTCCATTGCCTGCCCCACCTCTGCCCATGGTCTGTACCTAAGGGGGTGAGCAAGGCCTCTGCTACTGCAGCTGCTCTTCTAGGAACTTGAAGGCTGGTGACTAGAGCCACCATTCCCCACAGCCACTCACACCAGTGCTGGGAACATGGAAGGAGCAAAACAATGAACCAGGCTGAAAAAATGCAGCTCTGCATCTGCCCAACTGGAACCTGCCACTTGGAGCACAGGGACAGTAAAAGCACAGGGCTGCTGAGGAGTTGAGGCTATGCTTTTCGGCTCAGTTCTCCCCCACTCCTCCCATGCTCCTAGAGCTGGTGGTAAGGGCTACAAAGAATGGAGCTGGAAGGCTATGGCAGGCATAAAGTGCCCAGCATATGAAGGACTCAGACCACTTCCTATAGGGTCTGAATGCAATACCCCAGGTTAAGAATTGCTGTGCTATATCCTAACCTGTTACTGGGAACCAATCTGAAGGTTTCAGAGATTGGATCAGCCCTGAGGGGTAAGTAAAAAACAAAGCCTGTTTGTGCTTTAGCATGTGCCAGCCACAGAGGCATTTACCTTAACACCAGTTTATTTATACAAAGTTGTCAAATTTTTAACATCATGCATTATTTAGCCCTTGACCAGTTTTGATTTCATGCATTTTTTTTACTTTATGGCAGATATACATTTGTCAGCTGGACTTGAAAGTACTAATTCAAACAAACTGGATTTCCTCCAACAAATGTGTAGGTGCACACATTTCCTCAGATTCTATTTTCGCTTACTTATCTAATTGTGTTAAATGAAAACAAAGCCTCAATGGGTTTCCTTTTATTTGGCCCTAACAAAATAAACGCATCATCTACAACACTGACAGGCATTCTGGTCATCACATTACCTAATATTGCCCCTGCGGATAAAATTTTGTTCTTTCTAAGGCATTTATTGATAATAGCTGTATTCCGCATTACAAAAGCAAATCCTTTTACAACAGCAAGTAAACTGTCCTAATCTAAGATCAAATATGCCTTGTTTCATGATTCAAACAGATGTCCTCATAAACGCAAGTATGCCACAGGCATTATCATCTATGTACCCACAATGCCAGTAGGAGAGTGAAGCCAATATATAATATTTATCTTTGTGGTAGAAAGAATGAAGAAACAGACTATAATTGTAATTCACGCACTTAAAGAAATAAGGACAAAAAGGAACTTTTCTGCTGTTATGTACAGTAAACCATACTAACACAAATTGTGTTCTCATCATATACTATTTTTCTTAAACCAGAAATTCATTTCATATTAAAAGGTCTGAATTAACAGAAGGTATTCATTTCTGGGGAGTTCAAGACAGACACTGGGGGCAGCATGGGTGGACTAGATGGCCTCATGAGGTTTCTTCCACCCCATTTCCTCTGACCCTAAATGCACATAGATTAAATAAATATATATTTCATAGGATGCTTAAGCATCACAAATTATTTGTATTACGTATAAAAATAAGTTTGACCTTGCTTACGACAGAGGAAACATGCACGTTTGACAGATGTGTATTTTCTTCATATGAACAATGACAAGCAATAGAAGAAATTTCAGTTTCCATGTGCAAGGCTGATCCATGTGTCAACAAGTGCAAGGAAATCAACAGAGCAACACAGGAAGCAGTTAGGGAAGGCAGTGTTTTCTTAAGTTAAAGTATGTGTTCCAGAACTGGAGTAGGAAGCTGGTTAAAAAGGGGGAGGCGAGCAGACACATAGATTCATAGAGTCATAGACTGTAAGGGACCTTGGAAGATCATCAGATCCAGCGCCCTGCACCAGGCAGGAAAGACAGGTGGGGTCAGGTGCCCCCAGCAAGGTGACTGTCTAGTCTCCTCTTGAAGATTTCCAGGGTAGGTGATTGCACCACCTCCAGAGAGAGCTCATTCCACAGTCTGGTCACCCTAACTGTGAGAAGTCTTTCCTAATGTTGAGCCTGAAATGCTCTTCCAGGAGTTTGTGGCCATTACTCCTCATTCTCTCCAAGGGTGCCCTGGTGACCAGTTGTTCACCAAGCCCCTGATGTACTCTGCTGAAGTAGTGATAAACTGCTACCAAGTCCCCTCTCAGCCTTCTCTTTTTCAGGCTGAAGTGTCCCAGGTCCCTCAGCCTTTCCTTGTATGGCTTGCCATGCAAGCCTCTAATCATACGGGTGGCCCTTCTCTGGACTCTCTCAAGTTGAACCACGTCCTTCTTAAAGTGCAGCGCCCAGAACTAGATGCAGTACTCTAGCTGGGGTCTAACCAGTGCTGAGTAGAGCAGAAGAATCACCTCGTTGGCTTTGCTGGAGATGCATCGAGTGATGTATGCCAGAGTGTTCTTTGCCCTGCTGGCAACAAAATCACAATGCCACCTCATATTCATGCTGTGGTCTATTATTACCCCCAGGTCTCTTTCGTTCATAGTGCTGGTTAAGTTGATGTTGCCAAGCCTGCAGGTGTGCAGGGGACTGTTCATCCGCAGGTGGAGCACTTTACATTTCTCAATGTTGAACTTCATTTGGTTCTCTGACTCATCCAACTTTCAAGCCTATCTAGATCCGCCTGTATCTGTAACCTATCTTCAAGTGTGACCACACTTCCCCGTAACTTAGTGTCATCTGCAAACGTGGACAGAGTACATTTCACCCCCTCATCCAAATCATTGATGAAGATGTTGAAAAGTATAGGACCATGCACTGCCCCCTGCAGGCCACTGGTGCCCACTTCTCGTCCAGAAGACACAGATCCATTCATTAGGACTCTCTGGGTCCTACCCCACAGTCAGCTTCGTACCCACCCAACTCTTTCGCAGTTAAGCCCGCTACCTTTCAATTTTCTCATGAGAACATTGTGGGAGACCAGATCAAAGGCTCTGTCGAAGTAAAGGTATACAATATCCACCATTTCTCCCTTATCCAGGTGGCAAGTCGCCTGATTGTAAAAGGTGATGAGGTTGGTTAGACAAGACCTGCCTGTGACAAAGCCATGCTCGCTGTCACTCAGAATCCTATCGTTTGCAAGCCTATTGCACATAGACTCCTTAATGAATTTTTCCAGAATTTTCCCTGGGACAGAAGTTAGATTATTCGGCCTATAGTTACCTGGGTCCTCCCTCCTCCCCTTCTTGAAGATGGGCACAACATTGGCCCTCTTCCAGTCCTCAGGGACCTCTCTGGAGCACCACAAGTTTTGGAACAGTTTCACCAGGGGCTCCGCAATGGTGATGGCCAGCTCCTTCAGCACCCTCAGATGGAGTTCATCCAGTCCTGCTGACTTATAGATGTTTAATTTCTTTGACTGATCACACACCAGTTCTACAGCAACAGTAGGGAGGCAGTCATTTCTGCCCTGCTCATTCTGTACCCTACCCGGCATGATTTTCCCAAAGCAGTCATTCGGGAGTTCAGTTTTCTCCTGAGTGTCAGTAACCAGCCACCCTGAGTTGTTGAGCACCAGCCCCACACTTCCATTTGGTTTCCTCTTGTTCCATAGAAGGACTTTTTGTTGTCCTTGATTCCCATTGCTAATCTAAGTTTGGTCACCTCACCCTTTCTAATTTGTTCCCTACAAGTTGTTGTATAGTCCTCCTTGGGACCCGTCCCCAGCTTCCATTATTTGTACCCCTCTTTCTTCTAAGGAAGACCGTGATTTTCCAGTTTAACCAGGAGGGCTTCCCAGCCCTTCTGCTGTCCTTTCTCCGTGTGGGAATGAACATGATGGTTTCATAGTCAGTGTCACCCAGGCTACCCTCTATTTTTAAGTCAGTCATCAGGCCATCTCCTTTGGCCAGGACCAAGTCTAGTAAAGGCGCAGGAGACTCAGGGGAAGAACAACAGGATTATGGCAAAGGTTGATCCAGGCAAAGATTGGTTACAAACCAAATTAACATCTATAGAAGAATACTTTGCTTAAAAAATTATTTTTAGGCAGACATGGCAAGTCTGTATTCCTTTCCCAAACCACGAGAGCAGCACATTCATGAAACTGCTTTTTTGGCTCAAAACATAGTCTAGCAACTGTGCTGTCAAAAAAAGGGCTGTTGGAGGATTCCTCACATCTGGGGGCAGAGAGGCAGAGCAATGTGTTTTTTTAAGCTTACCTCTGCATCCTCCTCAAGCTGCAGTATCTTAGCAATGGCCTCATCTTCCAATGTGGAATCTCTGCCTTGAGAAGGCTACATTTTAAAGAAAGGGGGAGAGAAGAAAAAAAAAAAAACAATCAATGGTTCAATTTCCTGTCATTGACTACATAGGCACGTAGGGATACTGTTCTATATGCCAGACTATGTTCTGCCCACTTATATTTGGTACATTTATCAATAGGGTGATGGTTGTATCCCAACAGGGAATAGGATATAGAATGTTTTGTTTCTAGCTCTCTAGTCTGAACTCAGTACTGTTTATGAGTGGCTGAAAGATTTATCCACTCTGAAGAGAAACCATATTACCATTTGCAATTAATTCCAAATAGTGTGTGAAGTAAGTGGTTTCACTCAGTTGAAAGAGTCCCCATACTGACCATGGCAGCAGACCAGCTCAGAAAAGTAGCCAATGATTGTTTCACATGGAGTATGAGGTACTTTCTTTCACCCTTAAAGCATTTCCTCTGCCTTTCACATAAGGACAGAATAATAGAAGGAAATGTGCACTGCTGTTTGCCTAAGCAACCTGTACATATTCTGTTGATAAATAACCCCATACTCAACTGGCGTCACTACAAATTTTGGATTTAACATTAAATTATGCTTTTGAAATTGAAGCTGAAAAGTTACTACTATGCTCATGACTTTTTAAATCAGACATCTGATGATATTGTATTGACAGGATAATAGAGCTTTGATTAATATTAAATTACAACAAATTCCTTATTGGGCTTTCCGCTATATATTTAAAATTAAGATTATACAGAAAGCAGCTTAGACTTGGAAAGAACATATTGTCATTAAAAAGTCAAATTTTAAAAACTAAAATTTTAACCCTTCCCTACCTCTCAAATCTCTTGACAGGAACTGTTTTCATATCTACCCATGATCCCTGTCCTGATTTCAAAACAGCTACATATTAGGATCTCTCTCTCTGGGTACAAACAGACAAAACAACTGAACTGTTCTACAATGTCACTGATTCAGAACTGGTTTACAATTGTGCAATGTCCTGTGGCTCCCATACCGGAGCATGGGAGCAATCCACTAGCCCAGCATGCATCACATGGAACAGTGGGGAGGGCAGAATGCTTGCACCCATGCTTTGAAAGTCCCAGAGGTGACTGTTCTGCGGCTGGGGCCTTGTAACTTTTCTGCTTATCTAAGCATGAATTCAATACGTTTCACTGGCCTGCAAATAACCAAAACCTGAAGTGTGGTTGTCTGATTTGAAAGGGTGGTGGTGGGAGGAGGTGCTTCCTCCTACTCTTGTCTAGAGACTGACAGGGCATGAGAGGCTGCAGTTGAGTAGGGAGTGGAGATGCAGCTGGTTATTAGATAAGATAGCTTTTATCAAAGCAGTGCAAAGCACCTCTGAGATAAGAAGTACCAAGAAAAAAAAAGGGGGGGGGGTTAGGGGAGGCAGTAGAGTTCTGGCTACAAACCAGAGCAGCCAGTAGAAGTGTGCTGAGGGTGGCAGGGGGAAGCAGTGTGGTATGGGATGCCTAGAGGACTGACCAGCCCCATGCCACAGGACACTTGGCATCCACATGTAACACTGAACTAATTCAAGTGAGCTAGTTCAAAACAGTACTTGATTTTACAGGTACACTTTTGAACCATTCCAGGCAGATTTAAATTGGTTTAACAGGTTTGTGCAACTATCCACTTCATGTTTAAATCATGTTCAAACCCTTGTGTTATGTAGATCCATATAAGGATACAAGGGGAAGAACAAAAAATTGCTTACATTTCTTCTGATCTTTTCAAAGAGGAAAAAAATCAAACATATTTGGGTGTTTCTTGTACATCGAGATGCCATAGTCAAAGTTACATTCACATTTCCTTTGCCTTTAAAAAAAATCATGTCAAGAAACACAGAAATGGTCATATGGCTATTCCTCATTACTATTAAACTAGCCATTTTATTCTGCCATCAAACACATGACAAGCTAATACCATGAATACCCACCTCTTTTCTTTTGCTTGATACCAGTATCTTCTCTGATCTTTGGACACTACCAGTTCCAAAATAATCAAGTGCTGAAGTTGGTGTCCGTTTTACTGGAGATAAAGGTTTACTTTTAGCTTGTGGTTTTGCATCTTCCTTTCTCACTCCTGCTGTTTCTTGGCAGCTGCGTGCTGACACCCCATTTTCCTTGAGTTTCAAGCAAGTTTTCTTAACAAAGTCATCTTCTTCATCTTAAGAAAATATTTAAATTACTCTTTGCTACTGTGACCCTCAAGAAATTCTTATAACATAAGCAAAAAGATAATTATCTAGGACAAGTTCTTTTTGCACCTGAAGGTGCATCTTTGCAAACACTGCAAAGATGTTCAGCATTTGTTTAAAGAAAAAACTCAAAGCAACACTCTAATCAGATAATTTAGGAACAATGTGGACTACAAACATTCATGGTTCCTATCAGTTTTACATATACAAAGTTCTGGAATGGTATTAAAAAACCCAGGATAATATTTCCATTTAATTATATCAGGTATTTACAACTGCATATAAAATTATTGCTGTACTAATACAGCACCTTTCATGCTAGAGTTTTACAAAAATTATACATTCTCATTTTACAGAAGCACAAAAAGATCAGGTGACTCAACAGAAGAATTCAAATCTTCTGACTCCCAACCCTCTCTCTCAAAACATCTGCACCACATCTTAAAACAACATGAAATTAAAATAATGGTCTCTTTTGTCATAATCATTTTGGTCAAAATAATGTATCCAAAGCACAACATTATATAAATCTAAAGTTTCATTTTAATATTTGCATGGCCATTGTCAATGTAATATCTAAGCCTTTGCTTCCCAGCAACTGATAACAATATAAGTATTTAAGAGAACAACTGACAAGAGAACAAGAAATGCACTGTTAGGCAGCAGGTTCACCTGTCCATTTTTATTTACAAGAGGTCTGCAGGGCAGCTACTTGAAGATGTGGAGGTTTTTTGTTTGGTTTTTTTTTTTATGCTCTCATCTCTAGCAGAGGCATTCACTGGCAAGGTTCGAAACACTTTACAAACTACAGTAAAATCTAGTTACTGTATCAATCCAAGAGTAGTGGTAGTAAATATATCTCTAAGCAACAATTATCAATGGTTGGCCATTTCAACTTTGTGAAAGAAGGATTTCTGACCTTTGAGGGAAATATATTTCCCTCATTATAAAGGTCAAAATCCTTCTTTATTGTGTCTTGGTATGACATGCAAAACACATTTCACAAAGCTGAAATGGAAAACTATTGATAATTGCTGCTCACACATAATAAATCTGAAGCAACATTATTCGGAATTTAGCTATAATATATATACATATATGTGTGTACCATAGCCAAATTCAAACTGGCTTGCTATATGAAAAATGTATGATTATGAAGATAAAGTATAATTTTACTACAAAAATTCAGTGTTCATAATATAAGAATGACAACATGATTACGAGAGAGTAAAACAGGAGATAGATAACTGTGCAAAATAGAATAGTTAACTGCATGTTTTGTTCAGCCAAGAAATGCTGAATAATATCTAATGCAAGAGTTGGCTCGAGAGGCTCTATGGAAGATAACTTTTAACCCAACAAATTCTAAATAACAAATTCTTTTGTGATTTAGTATGCATATACATTTGGAAATGTCTAATTATGCTTTAACAGGTGATGAATTAGGTAAAAAGCATTTTGTGAATAAATCAGTGGAACTCTAGCAGGTATTATTAGTGTATCAACTAATAAGACCATAGTGACAAGTTATCCTACTGACTAATGAAACCAGTTTTCACTATATTACTTCCTCTTCTGCATTGTGTAGTCACCTCTGACAGAGAAAGGTAGCCATTTATCAGTATGTAGTAATAGCGGACAACAGTTCAGCATAGAAAGTAGGCCTTAATTGAAATTAAGTGAAACTGACATTATGTTAACTGCCCTACATGACTAAAGAACAACTCTGACTGCTCAATACGAACAAAGTTAAAGGTCTGGTCTTAAGGAATTTGTTCTGCAAAGGTGCTGAAAACTTTTTCCTGATTGTTAAAACATATTCACCATAGGTTCAAAGAAAACTACCATTAGGAACTGTTTTCACAATAGTAAAAAATTTATCACCAAAGAAAAACAGGGCTGGCAGGGACCTCAGGGGAACCCTATTTGCAGGGCATCAAATAGATCTTTGGGGAATCCATACAAAAACCAAGTACACTGAATCACAAGTGTGCTGGGAAAAAATATTCCCAAACAGCTACAAAAGAACAACTGTCCTCAGATACCAAACCCTCCAGTTAGTATAGGAACATGCCCTACAGTTAACATTTTGATTTTGTTCATCTTGGATCTGATCCAAAGCTTACTGAATTCAGCTGAAAGACTCCAGGCATCTTCAGCAAGTTTTGAGCTGGTCCTCTTATTTATTAATCACAGTTAAAAGACTGCTTGGTACTGAACATTACAGGAGACACTGAATGAGCGGGAGCCTCCAGTGCTCCCACAGAGGGATTTTGTCAAGCAGGCCCCACCCAAACGTGGAAATATGGTAGTGCAGCCCCCTCAGATGTGCATCCCTACCAGGTCTCAAACACATACAAGACAAAGATCAGCAGGGAGGGCTCACTCTGTTGTTTCTGAGTTTGTTAAGCTTGAGCAGGGCATATTCAAGAACAATTCCTCCTTGAGAGCACTAGAGATGCCAGAAGGGGTGCACAGGGTACACAGTAGGGCAGTGAGAAGCTGTGGGTGCCGATTCAATTTGGATGAGATTTGGCCCAATTCAGTGGCCGAATTTCCTAATTGAATCAGGAGACCAATAAAAAGATCAAAATTGACTTGAAACTCTGAATCAATTCGGAAAAGATTCGGAGAGCTTTCGAGATTTGGGCAGTCCCCACTCACTGCCGCAAGGAGCTGAACCCAGACCCTGTGCTGATAAGTAGGGGGCAGGAAGGGAACCATAATGGGGACCCCTGCTAGGCCCCATCCCCTGCCTGCTCCCTCAGCCCTCCTGAGCACCTCCTGACCCCCACCCGCTCTCCCAGCCCCATCAATGGGTGCCCTGCCCAGTCCCAGCACTCACCCGCTGCTGGGTCATCAGGGCTTCTGGGGGCTCGTGGCAGAGTCCCCCCACACAGATGGGGAAATAGGGATGGTCCCCCCACCTGGCAGGAGCCAGTGAGTGCAGGGCTTTTTAAAGAGCCAGAATGCTGGGGCTGGTTGGGGCAGCCATTGACAGGGCTGGGAGAGCAAGCACGGGATGTGGCCTGTTTGATTCAGAGAATCCGAATCCAACGCAAATACTAACCGTTTTGCACAGGCCTAGTACACAGGCAAAATAAACAAGACAGCAAGACGAAGATGTGAGTTCAAAAAATTGGTTCTGCTGACAGCAACACATCTGTTTTGTATGGTAGATCACAACTGTTAGACTTCACAGAAGAAGGGATTTGAATTAATAGTCATACTATATATTTCCTAAGTATATCCAGAGAAAAAAGGCAAAAAAAAGCTAAAGAGGCAAGAGTTAAAGCAGGACACAAAAAGAACAGCTAAGCCTAAGTTTTATGTGCATGAAGAAGTAAAAGGAGAAAGCACAGGGAACTGACATGAGCAGGACTGGCAGTCTTATCTGTGTGCTCCAAAACAAAGCCTATTTTTTATGTTTCAAGGATGATGTCTCTACAGCTTCCCTTAGGATACTATTCAACAACAGGAAATTTTTCTGCTTGGCCATGATCACAAAAAGTTTAGCACAAAAATGTTTCCATTTTCCAATTTTCGACTCCTATTATTTGTTTTTACACTGTGATTATGTATGATCTTTCTCCTTATCAGCATCTCCCAAATGTTCATTATCCATACAATTATCAATAAAAATGTGGACATGCTCATGATATAGCAACATCACTTCCTGCATGGGTTGTATTTTCTATATCCACTTATTTCTCTCCCTTCTTTTTCTATTTCCTCCCCCTTCCTTGATAAAATGCAACAGTAAGTGTTGAGTGCAATAACGAAAAGAATCTGCACTTGAATGCTTACAATTCAGTACACACAAACAATTCAATGGGATAGCCAAGCTACTTGTTCAGGGAAACAACCTATAACCTGTTCTTGCGAGGAAAAACTAGTTTATCAATTACATCAAAGTCCCTGCAGAATATCTAAATACAAGATTCTTCCACCAGGGAGATAGATTTTCTATCCAATTCAGCATACAATAGATTAGACACAGAAAATCAAACAGCGGTCTGTGACAGGAAAGTGGGAACCCCTACCTCTGGGATACCAATTAAGCTGGTCTCAACACACCAATAAATTTCCTTTGGCATTGGTACACCTCCTATTGCCATTAAGTTCAAATTAACAGAGCATAGCACATCCGGGACAGTCTGATGCTGGATGAGTCAGACTCCTAATTTTCCCTGGTTTGATATCTTAATAGGAAAGTGCTTGTTTGGCAAACCTAATTTCAGAATTATTTTCACTCCTTACAATTTTTCAGTTAAACAAGAAAATGCATTTCCAGGGGTAAAATGAGCATCTTACTAAAATTAAGTTAATAAGGTTATAATTGTACTCATTTGTCTCTGGGGAAAAAGTACAAGTCTCTGTCTACTTGCATTATTCTTAACCATAAAGCTGACACTATTCTAGAACAAAACCCTTATTTTTCTCTATTGAATGTACAAAATCAGCACATTAAAGAAAAATTCAATATTGTAACTATTTAAACAAAAAATTAGTACAGGATATTGCTTTCTGTCAGCTGAAGAGATGCACAGGGTAAATATAATTAAGCTTCATTAAAAAGGATGTTGATTTTTTTCTTGGAGTCATATTTATGATGCAAGCGCTTTAAATATTGCTGGTAATTAAAGTAAAGGTCTAATTATGCCTTTCCTAGAAAAGACTGAATTGGAAAGATTTACTGCGTTCACACTGAGAACAAACAAGGCAGGCTTACAGAGCTGTTCACAACACCAGAACATGCATCTGAAAATGTAAACCAGAAAAGGAAGAAAAAGCAGAACAGAAACACTGAAGTAACTATCCAGAGAACAGATAGCTTTCCGATTCTAACCCATTCTGCTTCCAAAAAAATTAATTTCAGCAACCTGATGCTCTCTTAGATAAGATTCAGATACAGTAATTCATCCACCTTCTTTTGAAGTCGCTAAGATCTAGATGCACAAAGGACTTGGGGCTTAAACTCCCACTAAGTTCCAAGTGTTCTTACTGAGACTTAGATACTTTCCAGATCTGCCGATGTGCTGAGACTCTTCAGTGAAAGCTTAACAGATCTTCCTCAAAGCTAAACTGCTCAGACTCGACTTTATTTTCAGGCTCTTGCATGAGATGGGAGCCATAAGGTTTGCCTTATTAAAATCCATGGTGCCGTTTTTCCTGTCTTTGTGATGTACAGCATACAGTTTTCTTCTATGTGATGTTTCACATTGTAGTTACCAAGGATGCTCTACCTTGCTGTTAGGACTAATTGAGGAATATCAGAGATATAAAAGTGAAGATGCCATAACTTAATGGAAGGTTCAGAAGGCTGTCAAAGATGTCCCTTCCCCAAGTATGCATAATCTAATGTGATGAAACTGATTACAGAAGGAAACAAACAAAAGAAAACCACACACAGCAATCCCTTCCTGTTAATCATTCAGCTATCACTCATCTCTTATGACCTTAATTTTTCTAGTTTTCCAATAGCCAGTCTCTAAAAAGTAAATACATTCTCCATTTACTCTCTTCTCACATATGATAAAGAAATAAAAACATCATTTTTGTTTTTAAAATAGTTGTGCAGGTTTGTTTGTTTGTTTAAGGTGATTTGTTTAAGGTTAATATTTGCCTACCCTCAGCAATTCAACCATCACTAAGAAAACAAAAAACATTTTTTTCTGGTAAACAGAATAAGTGAAGCTACTGAGAGAGACACCTTTTCCAATGCCTACAAATCCTATTCAGACCTAAAGAAAGGTGATTGTGCCTGAAAGCTTGCAAAGAGCTTTCTTCCAACTACTCAGCTGGTCTAATAAAAGATATCCCATCTACCCAAAGAACCTTGCTTGCCTGTGTCCTTAGACCAACACAGCTACAACCAAAAACCTAGCATTTTGAGAAGAAAATTGAGAATTTTAAACAGTTAAAAGTAGACCATATTTCAGAACTAATCATTTCTATAAACGTTTCCTCTTCCACTTGCAGAAATGTCAGAAACGAAAGACAATCGTGAATAATGTGCTAGACTGGACTGATAATCAGGAACCCAAGCTTGTTAGTGAGAAGAACAGCCTACAAACCACCTTCAAGAGCCAGGGACCTACAGGCACTGAAGAAAAAAGAACAGAAAATGCCTCTTGATACAAAGACTTTACAATCCATCTCAAATCCTGCTGTGGTCTATGAAACTGTGTGACACTGAATGAGCCATTTAATTTCCCCATACTCTCAGCTCCTAGTCACTTCAGTGCATTAGCATTCTCCATCTCTTTTTCATTTCTACTCAGATTGCAAACACTTCTGGGCACAGACTAATCCTTAATATAATGGTTATCCAGTGGTTAGCCCAAGAAAGGGTATCTACATGCTGCCATATACTAATATTAAACTTAACTGTTTATTTAATGAGAGACTTACGCTAAATTAGGCAAATACACTCCTGCTTAAAAAACTGTAACATGGTCCAAACTAAGCTAATATATACCTTTTTGCTATTAAAAATCATTGTGAGAGGATATAATTTTTATATGATGGTGTTTATTGAACGCATTTTTTAAACTCAAAACTAAATGTTATCACTGTCTTGTTAAGTAGCAATATATTACTATTTATTTGCATTAAAGTAACACCAAGGCATTACTATGCCAAGCACTATGCATGTAACAGTACCAACCTGTCCTAAAGACTTTACAATCTAGGGTGAGGTTCTATAAAGGTTCACTGCAGTTTTTCCTCTGGGTCTTTTTGTTCGCTGTGTTGGCATTTTTTCTGGTATACCAAGAAGTTATTTTAATATACTATGATTATTTTAGAATCACAATAACCAAGAGTCAATACATCACCAAATACTTTATTAATAAAAATCACTTTCTGGGTCTTCTGCACTTTCTTTTCATTTTTTTATTTTGTTCTTAAAACCAATTTCAAAATCTTTGACTTTTTAAACAAAATAAACTCAAAGACAAGAAAGCAGAACCTCCAAAACTTTTGTTATGGTTTATTTTGTTTAAGAAAATGATTAGCCTTAAATAATATGGAAAAAAAAGTAGTTTAAAAACATATCACATTTGACTAAGGAAATGTAATGTCTGTGTATTAAAACTGAGGCAAATCCCCTAGTGACCAAGCTTCAGAAACTGGTCTTTACAGTCCTCTAAAGTTTTGCTTAGTGTTCAGTTTCTCAACATGCAATTTTAGTTTAGGTGGATACAAACAAGCACTTTAAACTAAGACTGTTAGCCCTCCTGTCTCTGGTGACATGTCAAGGCTCTATCCTATAATAAAAATATAGGACCAACAAGCCTAGGCCATTCAAATTGTAATCCATGTCACCACTTTAGTGGAGAAGTCAGATAGATGTGATCAAAGGTCACTTCAAGAAGATTCTCTTTTTCTATCAAATCCATTACTTTAAGAGGAAAGGGTTCAACCCTGGACATTCTGAGAAGAGGAAACTGGTCTATAGATGTAACACAACAGAAGTTTGGTGCACACAGACCAATTTAAAAATTGCAGAACCCAATCTAAGGGCATCTTTACATGTGCTCTGGAGGTGAGAGGGTAGCACTTGAATTAGAGAGGCTCTAGGATCTGCTCTAATTCAAGCACCTGCAGCGTTTCATGTATTCAGCATCCCTTGCTTCAAAATGGCAGCAGGAAGCAAGGCCAATGAGGAGAATAATGTGAGGTTTGCTTTCTCAAAATCATGCCTAAAGTCACATGGCCTGTAATACACATGTTATTCAATGCACACCAAAATAAATTATGAAGCCATCCACGTTTCAATTTTTACCTCAGATGGTTTCTTAAATTTATCAAACTAGGCCAGGGTTGACAGCCAGGGTCTTTAGAATATCTGTTCTCTGTTGCCAAAAAAATCATTTCCTTCAAATTAGGCATTCATATTGTTCAATAAATGGAAGCTTTTAGATACATGTAAACCATACATAAATCCTTTAAAAATCACCAGTACATTTACTCTTACAGCTATCATCAGTATCTTACACGTAAAAAATGGATGTGGTACCATTTTAGCCCAATATAAAATTTAATATTTAAAACTTAAAATCAAATAATCATATAGCAAGAAAAAAGTAAAGAACCAGAACTTATAAAAGTCTCAAGTCTTCACTGGACAATGTGCCTTATAAGATAACCTACCCACATATTTTAAAACAACATATTTTTTTTTGTTTTAAGTGAAACATTAAAAAACGGTTAAAAAAAAAAATCAAGGTGGAAATGTTTTAAGACGGTGGCAACGAGCTCCCAATACAGTAGGCAGCAGCAGTTTCATTTCTACTGTATGTAGGAGTTAGCAACCGGCTCAAAAGTACAAACTGAAATCTTTTTGAAACACTAAACTTCAAGCACAATATTGTGCGGGGTTTTCAAATGCCTCTTTCCTGATGAATGTCAAACTGATCCACTGAGGACACAGTGGCTCTGATCCTGAAACAGTACTGAATTCAACAGGAACTAATGTTAAGTAAACGTGGAGCTGGTCTAGCCTTGGTTTTAAACTACATTTTACCAAACATAATTATCTCAAAATGAAATACAGTGAAGCTGGGATTTAATTTCTCATTTAATCAAAGTAGCAGAATTTTGCTGCAGTTTAATTATAACCCCTATTTCTGAGAGCAGCCTAATGCAAAAATAAAAGCTTATACCACGCTGTTAAAAACAAATTAAAAACTGAGCTCCAAAAGAAGGAATCTAGAGAACAGTGTCAGTCAGTATTCAACACCTTTATAAAATTATCACTGCAAAAACCAAATAAATATATAGGTGTTTAAAATGTGAAATATATTCAATGTCAAATCAAATCATGACAAAGCTCAAAGTATAAAATACTATCAATTAGTGCTGTGTGTCATTTCCACACTCCCCCATCAACAAGGTAAAGAACTACTGATAGCGGTACAAAATTTACAGGGGAAATGTCTGCTAATGAACCTTCATCTCCCTAACGATATCATCAAAACACACTACGCTGATCAGATAAAAAGCACCATAAACCTCATGTAACAATTCAAAGATTAGCTATGTAATTATTAGAAAAAATCATTATTAGAAAAAATCTCAACCTTTACACAAGCAAAGAGATGTTATAAGGCCACATATGGGTGTTTGATCTATTGGTAAGAATTTCTCTAAAACTCTCTCTGTAGAAAAATAGCCTGGGACGCATTCTGGCCCCCTGGCTGAAAAGAGAGAGCCAAACAAAATCTAGCTAGGGAGCCCTAAAGGGATGCTCCCTGGGCCACCCACACCTTCAGAGAGCCCATTAAATTAAAATCTGTTCTCCCCTCTGCCTGGGGAAGGGGCAGGCTGTCAATAAGAAGCCCTCCAGGATTTAAATCCCTTCACATGCAGCCCAAATGGGCCACACATGGGGTGATTTAAAGCAGGAGCCATAGGAAAGTGGGGCCAGGGACAGCTCCCCCAACCCCAAGCCCCCATTCTCCAGCTTTCAAAATCACCACGTGCCCACAAGGCCATGTTACCAGGGTGGAGCGAAGCACTTAAAACCCAGGGACTGCAGCAGAAAGTTTCCCTGGCCCCAGTTCCCAGCCCCCAGGGGGTTGTAATCACTGCCCCCACCACCCAGCTGAGCAGCTGGGGCAGCAAAGGGAAGCCAGAAGGGGCTGGAAATCAAGCTTGGGGACACACTCCCTACCTGGTTCTTGAAATTATGAAGTAATTTTAAGGAACTGCACCACCAAGTGGCAGTAACCCACATGAACATAGTTTCTTAACCACAGGAACATGATCCAGTGAATGTATTCCCTCTTCTTGTTTCTTCTACACTTTCACTCATTTTGGTAGTTGTCTTCCCATTATTAACTTTTCCATCTTAGATATTCTTTCCCCACCCTCTTAGTTACTGAACCAATCCAGCTGAATGGAGCAAAAGCAGGTGGCAATTTTCCATGGGAACAAAAATAACCATCCTATATCCACTACTATGACTAATCTCCTCTCTGATTTATATAGTTCTGCAGTTAAAAACAATCAAAACTACAGAGTGGTGCCCTGCTCTTCGCTAATTTCTAAGCCATCTACTTAAGCTCCTCTTTCTCCACCTCTCAAACACAAACTTAATAAACAAGAGACAATCAGTACTTTAATTCTTTCACACAAAATAATTTCTTCATCCTACTACTCTTTTTTTTTTTTTTTTTTTTTAATTATGTTACAGTATTTATTCAAATCCAAGACAAGGTTTTTATCCCCATTTAACATTGAGGGGGAAGAGAAAACCATCATCTTGGATTTGAGTATGAGGTGGGACAGGGGGAGCAAGCAACAGTTGTGACTGACCTAAAGTCAGACCTGGAGTCAGACCCAGATCCAGACCCACAGAAACAAGCACAGCTGCTATCTGCTCCCCTCTGCCCACTGCATCGCATCTCCCCACCTCCATCAACCCTGCTGCTTTCCTTTGCTCCGGCATGGCTCTGGTCCCACTCCAGCCTGGGGCACAAAATGCATGTTTGTTCTGACCCCACCTAACTGCTGATCATAAAAAACAGCTCCAGCCAGGCTCTGGAGCCTGGGCCAGAGCAAACATGTGCTTCATGCCCCAGGCTGGAGCGGGGCCAGAGTCACACTAGACCTGAAACAAGGATAAACAGTGGGAGGATGAAGGGGGGACAGACAGGAGAAAGGGGCTGCAGGGGCACAAGCACTATGGCAAGGTCATGAACCAGGGATCTCGATCCACTAGTAGATCTTAGAGCCTCTTGCAGTAGATCTCGGAGCCTCTTGGAGTCAATCCAAGGCTAGGGTGGACAGCTGAGTGCCCGCATGCCCCAGCCCAGCAGGTCAGTCCGTAGGGGAGGAAAGGGACAGGAGCTAGATGAAAGCTCCCGCAGTGAGGGACAGTGCTGCAGAAGCAGGGGTTTGAGCAGGACTCTGGCCAGGTGGGACTTACCTGCTGCGGAGGCACACTCCCAAATAATTTTTTCTCCCCCTGCCTCGATCTGCTCCCACCTTTCCTCCCCACAGACTTACCTGTTAGGCAGCGGAGAGGGGGTGCCAGCAGCACTGGGTAGATCTTGGGTTGTTTTTAAATGCCAAAGGTGATCTCCTACTTAAAAAGGCTGGAGACCACTGCACTATGGGATGCAAGCATTGGGGG
>NW_017728948.1:44992171-45011239 GCF_001723895.1 Crocodylus porosus
CAGAAGTCAAACTTCCCCATCATGGACAATGACCATGAGCTGACCACCTTCACCATCGGCCGTAAAGCTAGCAAGTCAGTCAGTAATACAGAAGTCCTCAACTTCAGGAAAGCTGACTTTAACAAGCTAAGGAGGCTTGTCAGAGAGGCCCTAAAGGGCCACAACCCAGTGGAGAGGGGAGTTCAGGACGAGTGGTTGCTCCTCATGGGAGCAATCCTGGATCCTCAAGGAAAGTCCATCCCATCTTGGGAGTAAGTGAAACACCAAGTAGTATTTGAAAAAGATGAAGATTGTTACAGTAACATGGCTTACGTGCAACACAACACAATTAAAATCTTCTATTCTAGTGTTTCTTCTAATACTTTTAACAATCTACAATTGTTAATGCTTTTAAATGCATTACAAAATATGCAATGTACAGAGAAGCCAAACTTATTAATGTAAAATTTTTACATTTTACACTTCTTGTGATTCTAATTGCACTACCAGCTCAGTTTAGTTATTGAATTAATAAACTAGTGCTAAAAACTTTAGGTCTCAGACTTAAAACACAAAGAGCCTGATCAAAACCTAAGTGAGGGCTTTACATCAAGCTTATGGAAACTACTCTGAAGTGCTCAGTATTAGAAACTCTGGTCCTTTAGGCCCAGTATTTACAAAAGCTTTGGATCCAGCCCATAGGGCTGAGGCTTCTGCTCCAGCAACATTCGGCAGCAGGGTGCCTGGGCCTTCAGTAAGTGGGGGGGGGCACTTGCCACACTACACTATAGGTGGAAAGCAGCAGCTTTCCTGGTGCCTGAACAACTACTTCTGACCCAAGCTGAGTCATTCCAGCCCCCCCCCCCCAGAAAATACTGCCAACCCCTGCTTTAGCCATTTCATTTTCAAACTGAGCTTTTCATTTCACCTTCTCCAGCTTTGATGCTCTGTTCAGTCTCCCGAACCATCACCCCAGTAAATCATGAAGAAATATGTTCCATTGAATACTGTACACCAGTAATTCTCAACTTAAGACTCAAAGCACACCTCAGAAAATGCCAGCTCTGAACTTCCATTTGTTTCTTGATTATGAAAAAATAAACAGACCAATTTTGTCACAAAGAGCTCAGGAAGACCACACAGGTCAGAACACTTTTGACATTAAATTTGAAACCTCTCACTTATTTTATTGATCACATGTATATGTTGGCACACCTAACAGTGCTAATGTTGCATGGCACTCTTAGAAGAATATCATAGCACCCCAGGGTGCTGTCACACCCTGGTTGTGAATAATTGTCATATAAAAATCAGAGCAAAGGTTTAATGAATATTATCTCATACTCAACATTGATAAGGTAGAAACTGAGTCAGAACTCATAAAGACTCTAGGGCTGAGTCCACACAAGCATAGACGTTTGGTTCCCCAGGGACAACCAGCAGCAGGACACCTTGTGTTGTCACTAGCTGTTCCCAGGGAACACCCATGTCATGCATCCTCTGGCATGCAGCAGGTTACCCCAGGTGGGGTAGGGGAGGCTGGCCTGGGGTCCAAGAAGCTACCTGGGGCTGCAGCAGTGGTCATCCTAACACTCAGAGCCTGGCCAGTAGCTAGATTATGGCTCTGGCTGGCCAGGCTCTGTCCAGTTTTGAGCGACACATGCTACGTCTGCATACGTCGCTTCACCTCTTTTTGTACAGATTTTTTTGACCCTCGGATATCCAGGGATCAACCCCCACCTCTACACTGCTCCCTTGTAGCGCGGAGAACACCCAAGTGTCCAGAATGTGGTGCTACAGACAAGTCTGCAGTGCCACATACCACATGGCCATGCTCTTTTCGACACAGCCTAGAATAGTAATAGTTGCAAACAGGAAAGAAACACCAAAAAGGTTAAAACAAAAATGAAACAATTCTGGTACTTTATAGCTATGCAACCTCTATAAAAATATAATGCATCTTTTTATCCCATACTACATGGCAGCACTGGCATACAAGAAGTTAAAGTCCTAATGAAATTAATGAATATTTACTTAGTATTTTATTGCAAGTACTTAGTAAATTTCTGCAAGTTCCTTCTTATACAAATGCCACGCCATTATGAACACAGTTTCTGTAACATGGAGAAATGAAGCAGAAATATGAATTAGTGCCAAACTGATGAACACAAGTTATTTCACAGCAGTGTAAAATACATGACTTCAGCTGGGCTAGAAGCTGGGGTATGATTTGTGTTAAACCAGGCTCTACCTGGCCTCAGAAAACTGACCTTTAATCTCTGCAATCAAGTTATAATTAGCTCTCTCCATTTTATCCCCTTTCCCTCTAAAGCCCAATGTGAAGGCTTTTTGCTAAACAGCAGGACTGTGACATTGTAAGCCAGGCAGCCAATCATAACATGCCCATCAATATAGATAGTATCTAGGCACCTTCTTCCTCCTCCTCCTCCTCCTCCTCCTCCTCCTCTTGATTAAGTTGCACATTGCAGCAAAAATGTAAAACTGTAGCTTAACTATTGTTAATGTATTATAATAATGGAAAAATTTAAAGGTCAAGCAACACTCTCAGAGAAAAGTAGAAATATTAGTTGTTAGTTCCTTCCAAACTTATTATATAAATCATAAAGGTAATTTCTCAGTTACTTCCAAATATTAAAAATGTCTGTTTCAAACCACTGTGATGGTATCTAGTATCTGATGAACAGAGCTCAGGCTCATGACAGCTTATGCTATATCTCTCTGATTTCATTAGTATATAAGGTGCAAATCTACGCTGCCTTCTGCCTGACTTTGAACTAATACAGCTAACTGCTTCTCTCTACTCATGTAGAATCAATGACAGCTCATGCATAACAATTCTCAATCAGTTGAAATGTTGAAGATTAATGCACCTGGTGATTTAAAAATACTGTAAAATGCAAATCTGTCAATGTAAGAGTTTTCATAAGTGAATGCCAGATTAGGAAAGAGGCTTAGTACAAACACCCGACTTGAGAGGCTATTACATTAAAAATAATATCAATCTACTCCTTTTCTCCCATAACCTCTGTTAAAACAGCGCTCATGCACTCTATTTTATAAATTTTTCATCCATGTAGAAGTTGGTAGGAGCTGGGAAATTATCATTTGATTGTACTCCATAACATTAAGGGTCCAGTCCTCCCAATTTATTTTTTCCTGTAATCCTCCTTAGGATTCTTAGGTCTACTGTTAACTAATTTAAATTTATGAAGTGGTTTACAGGAGAGTATGAAGCCTTACTAAATTATTTCCCAAGGAACTGAAGCACAAGAGGCTAAGTGACTTTTGCAAAGCCTGTGGAAGCAGGAAGCCAAACTCACAACTCAAGTTCCAGGAAAAGTCCTCAGCACTGGGTACTCCTTCTTCTCTAATTAATTTCAAACTAATTCAAGTTCAACTGGGATTCTCTTTTTGTTCTCTAGACAGACCTCTTCTACAAAGCACTTTGAGATCTATGGATGAAAACTGCTATACAAAAGGCAAAGTATTAACATCATCACCTATTTTCTACCAGTGTAACTAGAATTATTCAGAGACTACTTTTCAAGCAAATTTAAAAAAAAATCTAAACACTTTGCAGAAGTATGTTGGAACATAATGCACATGTACACAGTGCTGATCTATACCTTGATAAAAACTGGGTATATTTTAATTTACCTAGTACTGCCACTATTACCTATCTAATTTCTTTTTAAGGTTGGTGTAGTCTTCCATGTCTCTCTCCAGTGCATCGTGTATGGGGATTCCTCTCGAGCCTCTCCATTATTCTTAGGGATGAACAGCTTGGTTATTGGAACGACTCCGGGTCAGTTCACCAGGGGGCCTTGCCTGCAACGTCTTTGATGATGATTGCCTTCAGCTTGGGAGGATGATGTTTGGTCCTGCCTCCCCTTGGCATTTCTCCTCAGTTGTTCCCGCTGTTCTGCCTCTGTGAGGCTCTGCTTCCCCTACACCCCACCTAACATCAACCAGGATGCCATCACCTGCATTGTTGAAGTTGATGTCCTGTGCCTTCTTGGTGCTCGGGTTCCTGGAATATGATGGCCGCCAGGTATGGGAGATGTTACTATCCCAAGCGTTTCCCCCAGCCTTCCTCCTTTCCAATTACACGTTGCCCAGCTTCAATACTGGTCCATCCCCCAATGTGTCGCCTCTGCCCCCGGCTTGGTACTTGCTGTCCATCAGTCTTGTTTGTATCTGGGCTCTGCTGAGTCCTGTTGGGCTCCAGTCTCTGCTGCCAGCTTCCTTGGTCCATGTCAGCCCTGTAAACAAATCCTCAGGCCCTCTCTGGTCCTGGGCTCTCGTGGAGACCCCTTCCTGGGGTAACCACCAGGTCCCCTCACTGGGACTGCTTGTGTTCTCTGGCCCCTCTAGGCTGACTGGGGATGCCACTTCTGTTCCCCACCCCCACCCCCTTATCAAGCAAGTCCTTTCCACAGTTGGCTTTTCAACTGCCAGTCCTACTCACTCTCTAGACTGTTTCCTTTAGACTATAAATTTAATTGCAAATTAAACACGTTAGGCCTACAACATAATTAGTGCCCCTAAAACAAAAGCAACTTTCAGAAATACACATTTTGCATCCCCACATCTAGCACTGCAATCATTATATAGACACAATGAAACATTTTAGGTATTTACATGTTATGACATACATTAAGAGCCATAGAAGAGCAGTATCCAACAACTAGCAACTCCTGACCTGACAAAATAAGCTAAAGTTCAACACAGTATAATAATCAGTTGTATATTAATATTCACCAAATAAGAGTTCTTGCCAACTAGCAACCTCTGATGATACCAGACAAGGTTCAGTGCAACATAACAACAGGTCATCTTCTGCAAACAAAGCTCAAGGTCCCATACTTCATTAAACAGTAAAACATGACTGTTATTTAACAGGTACAAGTATTTGGATTTCTTCCATCCTAATGGACTGTTTTACCTGAGATAATGGTTAGTAATGGATGGATGAATTTATAAACAGCAATTCCTTTTCCTGTTACTTGATAATGTTCTGCCCTTGACAATCAAACTAAGTGAAGAGAGTGATTCATACAGTAAGTAGCAATGATGAAAATGACTTGTTTTAGAATTAAAGGAAAAAATATAATCTGATACAAAAGCAAACCAGACAACCTCTCCATGACTCTAGTTATTTACTATCTTCTACAAAACAATGCACTTTAATTCATACCCAATTTTTCATGAAAACAAACAACAGCAGAACTACAGAGAAATCAAAGATTTCTACACAGGAGGATTCAAATGATGTCTGAAAAATTAAAAGAATGAGTGATCCAAAGCCTGTTTCACACAATTAATTTCACTTCTTGAAGTAAAACTGAAGGGGGAGAAGACAGACTGGCAACATGCAACAGAAACAAGAAGTCAACTTGTTATATTCAATCAAGGCTATGGAAATTTTTTAAACCAGTAGTTTTGAAATTAATAAATTTGGATATCCACATTTTTTGGAAATACAGTATAAGCAGCAATACCTTCATTATGCCAAAATGCTAATGCCAGAGACACTACTGATGGAAAAACGAAAAGTCCAAAGCATTTTAAATGGAAAGTAATAAATAAAATCCAAGAAAAGACTACTAGATATAAATTCATTTCTCATCCATCTCTCCATCAAAATAACACAAGATGGAAGTCTGAAAAAATAATCCATGAGAAAATATTTTATGTTGACAAAGTTATATGGCTTGATTTATATGCCAATGAAAATTATGCTCAACTATAACATACATCCAGCTCCAGTAAACTTAAAAACAGTGAATTATGAACAGGGTGGAAAATACATGAACAAACTGAAATACTCGTTGTTTTATATAGGAATTATTTTAGTTACATTTTAGTCATTATTTAGTTATTTTAGCCTTGCTTTTGTGTGCATAGAATTCACTGGATAAAAGAGCATTGAGCTGTAGTGAAATCCCTGAAAACTGTTAACCTTGACCAATGTTCCCATGGTGTCATAGGCAGAACAACTTGATTTCACCATCTCCAGTTGCATATTCATTCTAAAAATGCACTATGTCCACACACTCCCACAAGAACCTCATTTTTATTTGTTCATGTGTCAAAACTATTCAATACCTTTATTTATACTCCTGATCATTTAAAAAGTCACCACTGGAAAAGTTTGTAGATAAACAAAAATTGGTGAAGAATAAATAAAAAGAACAAGTCAGATATAGCGCAATCTGGATAGAGCACCTCAATTTACTAAGCTAACTAAAATGTGTTGTAGTGCAGCTAAATATAAATACCAAGACCTATCTAGGAACAAAAAAGTAGTTCATACTTACAGAATGTACTGAATCTTAGAAAAGGTAACACAGAAAGGGACTCTGGGTACATAATCAACACAACAAAACCATGGAGCAAAATGCTATGATTAACACAGCTCTACAGTATATGAAAATACTGAGAAGGACTAGAGAGAATTTTACTGTTGTACACAGCAGTTCCACCAATGTTAGAATTTGGTTTCCAATTCTAATGGGGATGTTTCAAAAAGCATATCTAAGAACTAGAAAGGATTCATAAAAACTACAAGACTGATAAAAGGTCTATGAAACATGGCGAGTCTTAACATCTAGTTACTTAGAAGTTAAGGAGGTGGCTAAATCACAATTTGTTAGTACATGATGGAGGAGATTTCTGATGTTAGATTTTTTTTTATTCTACAAGAGAAACACACAAGAGCTAATGACTGGAAGCTTCAGGTAAATACATTAAAACTAGAGAAAAGGCACCGTGTCTAGGAACAAGGGATCTGGGTTTTCCATTCGCTGCAGAAAAGCACGTATTTTCTCCTTTAATGGAAAAAAACCCAAACAAACAGATTTTCTCTCAAAGGAGAAAAATCACAAATTGTTGCCTTTAAAAGAGAAACCATGAGAAAAGGTGGGTTTCCACTTGCAGGCTGGCAGCATTCCAGACTGAAAGGGGCTGCAGGAGGAGAGTGATCAGGCAGGGAGCGCCATGTGCATGTGCACACACACATATGCACATGGCAGCCAGACAGCAACGGACAACAGCTCCTGCAGAGCTCCTTCCACACTTGGGAGGAGGGGAGGGGGCGGTGCACACACACAGGCCACACATTGGGTGGGGGCAGAAGGGGCACAGGCCACAAGTTGTGGGGGTGGGAGAGACATGTGCCTCCCACGATTTCTGTGCCCACAGCAGGGCTGGACCAGCTCTAGCCAGGAGCCATCTCTGCCATCCAGCGGAGGAACCCAATGTGGAAGGGAGCACCACATTGCCATGGCAGGCACCCCATGCCCACCCAGCAGCAGTGCGGGGCACAACTCCATGCCACTGCCATGCCTTATCATGGTGGTGCAGCACTCCCTTCAGCTCCAATTCTCCCCACTGGGCCACGGAGGCAGCAATTGCCCAGAGCTGGTCCAGCCCTGCTGCAGCCTCGCACCCCACTGTGGGCACAAAAATCTTGGGGGGCATGTGCCCCCCTGCTGCATCCCCTGCACTCCCTCCCAACTTCCCTACATACCCACTCCCTTCCTTACACACTGGGGGCAGGGGACAACAGGTCAGAGGCGAGAGGCACTAACAGGGCCTTGGGGCTGTGGGCCAGGCATGAGGGGCAACAATATGGGCAGGGCAGGACACTAACATATCAGGGCTGCTCAGCACCACAAAGCAGTGGGGGAGGACAGCAGCAGCTGGACCCTCATCCTGGTGGCTTCCCCCCTACCTCCATGCCTGAGGGCAAAGGGGGGATCACATTGGCAGAGCAGGGGAGGTAGAGCAGGGCTGGACACAGAGTGGCCCTGGGGGGGGAGCAGAGCCAGACCCAGAGTGGCAAGGAAGGGGTTTGAACGAGGCCAGACCCAGATCGGGGTTGGGGGAACAGAACACGACAACGGGGCCAGACTCATCACTCACACTTGCACACACGCAGTTCATTTTAAATCGTGGAAAAATGTAGATTTGGGGTTTTTTAAATCAGAGCATCTAAGATTTTTAACATAGAATTTGTGATTTTTAAGCACAAAGTCAGGATCTCTGAGGCATTCCAATAACTCTAGGGATAGAGAGTTTCTATCCTCTGTCATTTTTAATGGCAGAACACCTTTCTATAATATTATAAAAAATGCCTTTCCAATGCGTGCGCTTTGGACTAAAGAATGTATTAATCTAATGCTGCAGTTACTCCTGTATAACAATACACATTCTATACTTTGTACTGTACAAAGTACAGAGAGCAAAATGATCCCCTCTCTCATCAAAAACCTACAAACATATAATTTTCCTAACCTCAACTGCAATAAAAAAAAAGCTGGAACCAATCAACTTAAAATCCATACCAAAACAAATCTGTCACATCAAGAGATCCTTTTCTAATGCCAAAAGAATAAGCACTTCAAACCAAGTTTATGCTTTGCAACAAGAAACATGACCAATGACTATTCAAAGTCAATTCCAATTGCAAAAACTAGTCTACAAATTGAAACTGATGTTTCTACTCTGAATTTTTCAAATTACAACTTTTTGCAAAACTATTTTATTTGATCAGGATTTGCCATGTCCATTTCAAGGAAATGAAATTAAATAGGCTTCTGAAATGTTAGTGTACTTGCATTTTCATGACAGTCACATATTTCTGCTACTAACTGTCTTCTTGTACCATTTTTACTGAAAGTTGTTGTTCCATGAATCTTTTATTAATAAAACTAAAAATGTACTTCAATTCCTTTTTTAAAGAAGGAAAAACAGAACCACAGAAAGTCTCCTGGAATGTTCTTCAGAAGACTTTGATATGATATCTTTTCCTTAATATTAAGAACTAATCTAAAACATTACCAAAATATATTAAATAAAATATGAGAAGGGCTTTGTACATACAGATGTTTTATTCAACATGCCCCGGGGAGCAAGGTGACATTGATTACTCACCTGCAGCCCGGAACAACGCTCCCGGGAAATCCGTGCAGCTTGTGAGCTGGCTATATGTGCAGCTGCGGCCGGCTGGTGACGTCAGCACCAGATGCTGGCTGGCGAAGATGAAAATGAAAGCGGCTGCAGCAGAGGGGGCAGATGGCCCCAGAGAGGAGCTGCTACAGGCGCCACGGGAGGAGCAGGTCCCAGGGAAGCATCCCAAGGGGACAAGGGGGCCGGAGCAAGGAGCTCCGGAGAGAGAGATATCGCAGCGGTATCCAGCAGCAGACGTCAAGGGAGCAAGTACTGACCCAGACAGCGGAGGACCCAGACGAAGGGTCGTGATTGGGGCGGGGTTGCTGCCCAAATCCCAGAGGCGAGGACGTGAGGGTTTAGGGGACTAGAGGGAGTAGCACGGGTGTTGGGGCTAAGGTGATCGTCCCCATGCCGGGGGAAGATTGGGGAAAGCACCCAAGGGTGCTAAGTATAGAAGGACCCGAGAATTGGGCCCAGAAGTACCCTTCCTGAGGATGGGGTTGGTAGCAAGCCTCACCAGCAGAGGGGGCACAACTCGACCCTACAAGGTGTCAGAATTGCAAGTGGGGAAGCTGGATCAGCCCGGTAGGCCACAAGACACCGTGGAGTCGGCTCGATAGAGATGGCGTGAGGCCGGGGTGCAGGGGTGGTGGAGCCCCGAGTACAACTGCCGTGTCGGACCTGGGCTTTGACGGACCCGCCAGGTGACCCGCCCATTGCAGAACATCAAGACGTGCCAGGCGAGAGCGGGATCGTCAACACGGGGAAAAGAACTACCTCAACGCTTCTAAGGGCCCAGACGCTCAGCTGGAACATCGGAGCCCCATCCACATGGATCGATAAAGCCCGGCGGGTACAAACATATTGTGGTTTCATTTAAAACTGTTTTATTAAAGCTGATATAGTCTGAATGATAATATCCGGCCACCTTGATTATTTCAAATGGCTGCTATTTAATTAACAGTAACTTGTACTAATTTCAATGCACAGAAAAAATGTATCAAGCAAGAAAAATGTCTAATTCCTCTTGAAGCATTCAAGCTGCAACATGCTGAAAAAGTGCTTTCCTTCAAGATGAGTGAATTCTCTCTCCTTCCAGCTTTCTAATTTGATTTAGTTATTGGGGAACATCAAGATTTTTCCTACATACTTGGCAGACAAGATCATCAAGCAGCTTTCCCCTACTTTTAACTGCCTAGACTAACATTAGAGGAGTGGCTATAGATTTAGCATTAGCCTAATTAAGTTAAGGGGCTAATCCAAATTCCCATTGAAGTCAACCAAATAATTCCCATCAGCTTCAATGGAAGTCAGATTAGTCACTTACGTTGCAGTACCACATATCCATAACTTGACAGTGTTCAGCTGAATCTACTAGATCATTTCAGTGGGGAAGGGGAGATGCACCCACCATCAACAATGAATGACCATGCATAGCATAATCTACATGGTACTGATATTTAATCTCTGACAATTAGATTAGAGGTGAGAGTGCTCTGAGCTCATGCCAACATGGTCATCCATTTCTCATATACTACAGTGACATCTTCTCATGCTTTGTTATTTGTCAACAGCCGCACCTGTTTAACAAGTACTACATTTTGAGGTAATATCAGCATATGAATAGTCACAGAAATAAGGTTAAACTGTGGCCTCTGGGCTCCAACCTTCCCACCCCCATTACTCTCCTGCTGCTGGACTTCCAGGCTCCCACTCCTTCCTCCAGCTTCTAATTCCTGCTCCTATCCTTGGGGGTGAGGCAGCACGATCCACAGGCCCAAGGAAGCCCACGACCAGGGGGCTTGGGGAGACTCCAGGGACTTGCGTGGCATGGTGTCAGCAGGTGGTGCTGGCACAGCACAGCATGCAGCCTGCAAAGCATCTAGCCAGGAAGTTGTGCAGCTCCCAGCCACTCAGACGTCAGACAACCTTGTCCTATCCCATTGCCATTTCCTCTCAAAAAAGTTTTAATGGAGGTAAATACAATACTCCAAAACCAAAACTAAGTTTAGCACAAAAAGCCGAAAAGTAGAGCATCCGAAAAGGGAGAACTAGAAATCCTCTCAGCCTTTAAGATAAACCACTGCATCAAAAGGTTTCCCTGCAAACACTAGAAGAACCTGCCTAGTGAGAATTCTATAAAATAAGATCTCCTGAGAAACAGGATTATGGAAGTGAATTGTGGCAGTAAGAAACACATACTACCTCTTCAATAGCAAAGACTTCTTTTCATTTTAACCAGAGCTATACCCTGAACAACCAATATGCCACCTTAATTAAATACAATTCACCAAAGCATTTACACATATGGATCTCACTTACGTAATTTCTACATAAAATTTACTATGGAAATTAAAGAATACTTACTTTAGACAATTTAAAACAATGATTACTCATATACAAAACTTCTTAAATGCTATGGAACATCTGAAATCAGTGGTTAAGCTTAAGAGGTAAGTTTATTCCTCCACTTTACTGCTGCTCAGACAGAGCAAAAAGTTTAGGAGTTCAAATGGAAACCCAGGACTAAGAATCTTGCACAGATGGTATTTTTAAAGCAGCACCACTATTAAAATGTACAACAGAATTACTATTATTAACAGCTTTTCTAATGTTATTCTTTGTGTTAGCAGGTAGAATATTAACACTTGGATCTTTGTTTAAAAGTTCAAATCAGGGTGATAAAGAAAAAGAAACACCAGACAATAAAGCTGACCTCTTTAACAAATTCTTTGCATCCGTATTTCTGAGCAGGGACAGGGACATACCCCCCACCGGGATCCCGAACGAACTCAGAAGAGGCACAGCTGGGCCCAGGGTCAGAGAGGACCTAGTTAGGGAACTTCTGGTGGAGCTGGACATGTTCAAATCAGCAGGTCCAGATGATCTTGACCCAAGGGTGCTAAGGGAATTGCCAAAGGCCATTGCGGAAGCTCTGGCACAGCTCTACAAGCACTCATAGTACTCTGGCAAGGTGCCAGAGAATTTGAAAAGGGCCAATGTGGTCCCCATTTTCAAAAAAGGGAGGAGGAGGACCCAGGAAACTATAGGCCCGTTAGTCTTACCTCGGTCCTGGGGAAGCGATTGGGGAAAATTATCCGAGAACACATCTGTGAGGGACAAGCGGGGAGATTATGCTCAGGGGCCACAAATATGGGTTTATTAGAGGCAGGTCCTGTCAGACCAACCTGGTTGCCTTCTACGACCAGGTCTCTAAATCCTTGGACGCAGGTGTTGTGGTAGACATAGTCTATCTGGACTTTAGGAAGGCCTTCAACACTGTCTCTCACCCCATCCTCATTAAAAAAATTAGGTGACTGTGGCATCAAAGCCTAGTTAGATGGGTCGCAAATTGGCTGGAGGACCGCACCCAGAGAGTGGTGGCGGACGGGTCATTTTCAGCCTGGAGGGATGTGGGCAGTGGGATTCCACAGGGCTCAGTCCTCAGGCCCATACTGTTCAACATCTTCATCAGCAACTTGGATGAGGGGGTGAAAAGCACCTTGTTCAAGTTCGCAGATGATAGTAAGTTGTGGGGAGAAGTGAACACGTTAGAAGGGAGGGACAGGCTACAACTAGATCTGGACAGGTTACAAGGGTGGACAGATGAGAAGAGGATGGGTTTCAACACTGACAAGTGTAAGGTACTGCACCTGGGGAGGAAGAACCAGCAGCATACCTACAGGCTGGGGAACTCCCTTCTCATCAGTGCAGAGGCAGAAAAGAATCTTGGAGTCACCGATTCCAAGATGAACATGGGCCACCAACGTGAGGACGCGGTCAGTAAGGCTAACCGCACCCTGTCATGCATCCACAGATGCAACACGAACAGGTCCAAGGAGGTGATCCTCCCCCTTTATGCAACACTGGTCAGACTACAGTTGGAGTACTGCGTCCAGCTCTGGGCGCCACGCTTCAGAAGGAATGTGGACAGCATTGAGAGGGCCCAAAGGAGGGCCACCCACATGATCGGGGGCAGCAAGGCAGGGCAGCTATGGGACCTGAACCTGTTCAGCCTCCACAAGAGAAGGCTGAGGGGGGATCTGGTGGCCATCTATAAACTTACCAGGGGAGACCAGTGGGGAACAAGAGAGACCCTGTTCCCCCGAGCACCATCAGAAGTAACTAAGAATAACAGCCATAAGTTGACTAAGAGTAGGTTCAGGCTAGACATCAGGAAGCACTACTTCACAGTCAGGGCAGCTGGGATCTGAAACCAACTTCCAAGGGAAGTGGTGCTCACCCCTTCCCTGGGGGTCTTCAAAAGGAAGCTAGACAATCACCTAGCCGGGGTCATTTGACCCCAGCATGGCAGGGGGTCAGACTTGATGATCTGCTTAGGTCCCTTCCAACCCTACCAACTATGAAGTGTTGTCACTATTAGCTCTAATATAATAAGCAACAAGAGAGAAAACAAGATAGCAGACCAGATACTGAAAACAGCAATTTCTCCCTGAAAAGTATACAGATTTAAATAATGCTGAATCATTTCAAAGTGTATTAGCACACAGCTTAAGTGCCTGGAAGCCATCTCTAACTCCAGAAAATTAGAGAGACCACACCAGGAAACAGAAGACTGAATCTGCCAATCCCTGAGATGACAGACCTCAACTGAAGGAAATGGAAGAGCCTCAACTAGCACTGATCATTTTCAACATGGTTAAAGAGGGAGTGACAAATGTAATGACCTTCCATGATCAAAGTCTTTTCAAGATTTTGCTAACCTTCCGTCTTGAATGTTATATCTTAGTTATAATTAACTACACAGTAAAAGTATCACTAATAAAACACCCCCTCCCACAACAGCTGAAGGTCCCGTTTTTCCATTACCTGTCTCTGAGATATAAACAACAGGATCCTGCTTTAGAACTGTATCAGGTTTTGAAGATGATTGTTTTCTCTCAGGCAGCTTCTTGGACTTTTTCACTGACTGAGTCTCCTCTTCTGAATCTGTATTTTGACCACAACACAAGTATTGCAATCTTCCACATAAAAACAAACTTTTAATAATAGTTTAACAGGTTATAGAAACATCCAAGCAGGTAAAACAAGCACAAAACACAACAATTTTCTCTACAGAACTCTAACTTGGCCTTATCCTTCCAACAAGCTGCAGACTAAATGTGACTTTCTTCAGAGGCCATCAAGCAACTGGACTGTTTTTTGTTCATTAACAAGAATTATATTCCCTCTTACTCATACCCAGGAACTAAGCCTGTTGTGTCTTCTATTATTAAAAATACTACCCTGGGAGCTTGATTGCTAAGAAGGAAATTTCCATCTAGTATGTTAGCACAGAACACTAGACCAAAGCAAAAAATGTAACACCCCTTACAAAAATATATTTGTTAGTACGACTAATGGAAGCACATTTACCTAGTATACTTTAGGGTATTCACTTGCAAAGCCAACAAAAATTAAATGCAACATTCAAGTGGCACCCTTGGTTACATCATTATTATCCATATCCCAAAGGTTGACAAAAGGCATAAGAGAAAGAACACACTCCCACTTCATTCAAGTAATAAATATATAGTAATGGTTTGTGGGGAAAGGAATGAAACAGAGGGAACACAGCCTGTGCAATAGTTACTGCTCACAGCCTGACTTATGGGGGAACCAAAGAACATGCTAGCATAACAAGTATTTACAATATAAAACTGGCAGCTCTAAATTCATATGTGAATGAATATGCCAACCTCAGTGCCTGAAAAATCTACTAGTCTTCCAAGGATTTGGAGCAATATTTCATTTTCCTTCCTCTTAATGGGAAAGGTTTGTCTAAAGTTCAAGGAACATTATTGGCATTCAAAGGAGTAATAATAAAAATAGCAGTAATAATAGTAATAATATATTAAAAGACAGATACAGGTCTGTATATTACACAAGTACTGACAAACATTTATTTTGAGGAGTTTCATTAATAGGTCCCAGAGAGCAAGAGGAAGAGCATAAAATACAATTTTTGATGCAGCTTGACATGTTTTCAATATTTGGTGACAACATTATAGAAAGCTCATTTATCTGTGCGTTCTGCAGGTTTAAAGCATGTCATTGTTCTTCTTTTAAAATTAGAGCAACCTTGTACTATTGAACCAGCACATGGAATGTAATCAATAGTTTGCAACAGAAGCCATAAAGTCTATAATCTTTTCTCCAATTTCATGACAGCTCTAGGAGGCTTCAGAGTCCAATGAGAGGGAGAATAAGTAACAGAAAAAACTACTATGTGACCTTTTTAAAGAAATCTTATAGCTGCTATAGAGGGGAGTTGTATTGATTGTCTGAAGCACATCCAATCAGAATAGGTTGAACAGTTGTATTTAAAATTTTAAAAGCCTAAAAAGCACCTAGGAGCAGAGAACGAACAATGAATGATGTTTCTGTGTGTCAAAACAGAAAAACACAGGAATGTTAATTATGCTGTACAGCCCACTAACTATATTATGTACAATTGCAAAATCCAAATAAAATATCAGAAAAATCTTGCAAATTCTTTTGTGTCACTGAACCACTCCCCCCAGTCCCCAAAGTCTGGGTGGAGCCTAGTCATACAAATGAGCTAGCAGAATTAGAAACCTAAAACTGGGCCGAGGGGTAAAAGGATGGACACAATCTATTACTGTGTCAAAAATCTAAAGTAAATTCCAGAAGAGGGTCTTGCTTTGTTTATTGAGATCTGGTAAAAGATATTTTGTAAACATAAGTAGAGGTAGCATTTTTAGCAATTTTGATGCACTGTGATCGTGGGTGAGAATGGGTGACAATGGAAGCTACTAGGGCTCTGCAAACCTTTGGTCGCTGATTCAATTTGGCAGAGATTCGGCCCAATTTGGTGGCCGAATCTGAATCGAATCAGGAGAACCTGCAGAAAGATTTGACAATTTGGACACAGACACAGCTTTAAATGTTTTTCCTACATACCTCAAGGTACCAGAGGACTCGTGAATGCTGAGATAGTAGAGCAGATCCAGCATCCCACAAGAGCACAAGGGGTCCCCAGAGCGTTTGGCAGCAGCCCCGGAAGTGGACCAGAAGCATTTCCGGTTCACTTCTGGGTCTGCTGGGGAACACACAGGTCCCCTGCACCTCTCTGGCTCGGCGACTGGTGCCTTCTGGGCCTGGGGTGCACCCAGGGTCCCCCTGTGGCCGATCGTTGAGCCACGGATTGTGTGGGGGGGCTCCCCCGCATATTCCCCAGCAGACCAAGTACTTCCGGTCCACTTCTGGGTTCGCCACCGAGCATGTGGAGGGCCCTCCCGCACTCCTGTGGGATGCTCCATCCACCCCAGCACTGCAGCATTCACGAGACACACCTGGTACCTTGAGGTATGTAGACAAAATATTTAAAGCTGTTTCTATGACCGAATCGCTGATTCTCTGAATCAGCATCAAATCTTCAGATCAGCCGAATAGAATTGGGGACAGTGATCCAAATCAACAAATCAAATCCTTGTCCCCAATTCGGGTCAAATCCAAATCCAAATCGAATACAGCCCGTTTAGTACGCCCCTAGAAGCTGCAGGCAGTTAATGACTTTCAGAAGTAACAAATCAAGAGCACATTAAAGGTATCCCATGATGCACATCTCTTCTTGAGCTCAAGCCGCCAAGATTACTACATCATAACCAAAGACAAAAAAAACCAACCTGCCACTGGTCACTCATTTTTAACAAGAAGTGCCGATCTAGAGCAATATCAATGTTACCTGAATCATAGATGATCCTTTTTTTCTTCTTTGTCTGTTTTTTTGGGGTATCATCTTCATTAGATGAGTTCTTCACCTAGTAGTGACAGTCCATTAGTTCAAGTATCAAAAAGCTGCTCCAAGATTTCTTTCAGCTACATCTTCTAGTTACCAGACTTGTATTTTGATTCTAGCAGAAACACTAACATACTTAAGTAAAAATAAGCCAAGAACTTCAACCATTCAACTTTCATTTTATTGGCTATAAAAACAGAAACAATAGAAATGAAAAGGTCACTATTGCATGAAGGTACCAGTCTGTACTAGAGCACCGCTAGGTGATAAAGCCCTAAAAATAATCGAACAAAACCCTCCAACACATCTCATCTCAACCTTTTTGAGATGTCAACTGATCTAATATGAAAAATAACTCACTTTATAGCTCCAAAAATAAAAATGGATTAGACATGTTCAAGGTGAACCCCTTCTTTAAACAGTGCATTTATCATGCTAGATCAGACTACCAGTCCATCTAACCAATGACAGAAGACAGACACTTAAAAGGAATCTGTAAGAAACGCTGTAACACAGGGGTCAGCAACATTTTCTTGCAGAAGATCAAAATGATTCCACATGGGATGAAGGGTGGCAGGCATTGGGACCCAAGCTGCCACCACTATTTCTACCCACTGCTCAGCTGCAGCATGGCACACCAAAAGCCCTCCTCCACTGGAGCCCACGCTCCCAGAATGTGGCATGGCCTGAGCAAAGCTTCCCCTCCACAGGTCAAAGAGCCCCTCCCCACCGCCTACTAAATGCCACTGAATCTGTGGTTTTGAATCCTATTCACAGAGTTCTGTAGGCCATAGATTACTGACTCCTGCTGTAACAGACAACTGTAGAATAAACTGATAATAAAGTAATATTCTATACGAGTGTCCCATTCCTCGCTGTCTTTAGGCAAGAAGCACGAGGACTTCAGCACTTCTAAAAATGCAATCTTCTCATCTAAATGAACCATAGATGTTCTTGTTATCCTTATGCAACATCCAAACCCATTTGGAAAACTACTGAATATCTGACTTAATTTACACCTTGGTTTCCCCAAATAAATTACAGAATTAATAGAATTTCCTTATTAACCTTAAAATTGTTACCTTTTAGTTACACTGAATGGCTCTTTATTCTTATTTTATGACAGACCATAAAAAGATATAATCACTATACCAGATATCTTTTTTTATACCATTTACAATTATGTACTACTCTTATCTTTATTTTTTTTTATCTCTTTGAACTAAACAGTTATAATAATACATCTTTTCAATCTCTACTGCAGGATGCTTTTCAAGGTTCACAACAGTTTTGTCACGTCTCAACCAACTCCCCTTTCTGTTATAACACATTGAGTTAGAGAAGCCAGAACTCAACTCTTTATTCAACAATATTTAAATTCTCATTACAAACTCTGCTCCTGACCCTGCTTTAATAAACTCAGTATAGAAAGTTCCCTGCATTACAATGCTAATCATTTACCCTAAGATAAATGAAAATCAGGGACAGGAGCAGGGAAACTGCAGGTGGTTAAAAAGAAATGTCAACTGCAACTGTACCTGTATGGGAAGGTAACTGTAAGGGCAAGCATATTTTGAAGGCAAGGGTGGGTGTGCTGAGTTACACTACTGCATTAAGAACAATTTTTTGATGTCAAGGGTGACTGGGCATGGGTGCCCTTTGCCATTTTTAGAATAAATCTAAATAAATAAGACAAACAGGTCTGCTTCGGCAGAACTGTTTGAAGGATCTAGGTTTTGGCTAGAATTTCTTCAGCATTTCATTGGATTGCTTTCATAATATTAACATACCACTACAATGTCTTCCCCCTCAAACAGTTGGAAAATTGAAAATTTCCTTACTTGAGCTGGGAAAAAGTTATGGGGAAACTGGGTACAGAAACAGGAACACTTGCTGCTATCTAACTACAGGATAATTTTTTTCTGTGGTAGCAGAACAGAGTTTGCTTGGTTTTGCTAGCCTGGCTTAGTAGAAAGCATATTTCTCTCTCCATTTTTTAGAGCCACACCCAAGAGAGAAGCGCCTAGGTTAAATATTCTTCAGGAAGCAAGTAAGTTGACAGCTCGGAAGGGTGAAGCTACCACAGAATAATTCTAGGTTGGCAGAGAAGACTTTTCCTGGGTTTGGTGCTAGCAGAAAGATAACATCAGTTGTAAATTTCTCCTCCCACATTTAAAGCCAACCAAGTTTATTTTAGTTTTGGCTCTAGGGAAAAGAGTCAAATTTTAAGGGCCATAAATAAGTTACTGGAAAAAAAATAAAATCCAGAAAGCAGGCCAGTTTTTAAGTGAAGAGCCACAGATACAGAATCTTGTACCAGACCAAATAATAAAAAAAAAAAAAAAAAAAAA
>NW_017728948.1:45012032-45016983 GCF_001723895.1 Crocodylus porosus
GCTCCAAGCCTGGGGATTTTTAAAAGGAAGTTAGATGAGCACCTTGCCGGGGTCATCTGACCCCGGTGCTCTTTCCTGCTCAGGCAGGGGGTCGGACTAGATGATCTACCTAGGTCCCTTCCGACTCTAGCTACTATGAAACTATGAAACTTGTTACTCATCATTAGTACACTACAGGTGTTTACAGACCCAAAGCAACCTTTGATCAGTGAAGCCAACATTGCACCAACTATTCCTATGTATGTAGATGATTCCAGAAGACCATTTTCCCCTAAACAGAATACCTTTGGCAGCCATCCCCCTTTAAAGTACAATGGTCCCTCTGACGATGGACAAAGAGACACCAGGCCAATCAACCCCAGTAGTAATAATTATCTGCAGTCAAGTCAGGCACAAACAATAGTCCAACTTCCAAGGCACTGAATAACTCAGCCATGAGACAAAGCTTGAGATTAAATTTGGTGCTTCTCAACATAACCCAGGAGCAGATGCACAAAATTAATAATTCTAACATAATCCAAACATAATATGGAACTAAGTAAAAATTTAAGATGAAGGTAAGTTAATCAAAATAATAATCTGAAAAAATGAACACAATTTAGTAAATTTAACTAATGGTATCACTTACTCCTACTATATAAACAGAAAGACTTTTTTCCTTGATAAAAATTAGAAACTTAAATTTTAGTGGGATCCAGTATAAGCACATAGTGAGCCTACAAGAGCAAATCACACTTCTAACAAACTGTCCATGAAAAAAAAACATCATACAGTTTGCTTCTACCTATTTACAAACACTGTCTCCAATTATGGAAATCATTTTAACAGCAAGCATATATTATAAGAAGGTGAGTGACCAAAATTCACAGCAGATGGTGGGAGGGGCTTCTGACTACTTTCCATCTAACACTTGCTTATTTTCTTCTTATACAGAGTTCATGTAAGTAGTTTCCTAGAAATATAGCACACTGGAAAATTCCATTTTGAGCCGTAACTACGTTTATCCTCTGAAGTGTTTTTAAGGAAAAGTGTAGCCCTGCTATTGTTAAATTTATGAATTTGTAGGATCATTGTGAAAGAAGCTTTACAGTGAAAAATACGTTTCCAATAGTTTGATATAAAAGTATCCTATTCTCACTGCTTCCTGACTTGGCGTCGCTGGTTTACGAAGCCCGAGGCCAAATCAACTGTATGATTTGTAAACGAGAACTAGCATTTTTCCTCTGTAAAACCTGTGATTTATTTGCCATCTTAAAATTTTTTTTAAATGTTCTCGTCTTAGGAGGCTCATTTTTTTTTTTTTTAATGAAAATTCAGATTTCTTATACTTTCCTCATAAACTAAGATCCTGACCCTGGAAAGCAGATGTGTCTGTTGAAATAAATGGAATTGTTCAAACAAGGTTTTGCCTACGTGCACTTACCTAAAAGTTTGGGCCCTGACTTAATAACACTAGTGTTACTCAGCTATTTGCAACTATTTGATTACAACATTACTATTAATAAAGTACTAGCTATGCATTTCTGATTGTAGGTGGCTTGTTTTAAAGTTCTTAAAGGAACAGCATCTAACTTAAAGCAGATTCTGCATGGGCAACAGAAAAACCAGGAAACTAACAGAGTATAGGGACTCTGAATGCTAGCATCAAACTTTCATTACCAATACAGGTTTCCTTCACCAACCACAGGAGTTAGGTTCGTGGAAGTTACCGTGGTTGGCAAAACCGTAGCTCGTAAGACAAAAAGGCTTATGGGAAAAAGGGGGTCAGTGACTTGACTATGAATAATAAAGGAACATACACTGTATAAAAATCATTTTTTATATTTGCCACACACTCTCCACGTGCTAGACGATTCAACAACTCCAATTTTGTTTCCAAAGACATCACTTTCCTTGCCCTCTTCACAAATTGTTCACTTTCAGCATTCACTCGCTTAGAGGACACAATTAAGGGCAAAATGCAAGAATCACAAAGAAATAGGGAGGAAAAACACAGAGCACCTGCAACTGAACGTTAACGGCATGAAGCACAATGCAAGATTGAGCGTGTGTGAGGAGATGGGAGTGCCACAGGTGGCTAGCAAGCATGTGGGTGATTTGAAATAGCAAGGTGGCAGGCTGATGCATGGCCACAGAAAAACAGGATTACTCAAAACTGTATACCATGGTAGCCAAAATGGTACACAGAATATTAAGTGTGGATACTCAAAACTGTGATGGGCAAGGGAAAACTGTATTACAGAGAAAGCTAACATGTGGAAGATATCTTTATAACTGAAGAATGAAGACAGTACTAAGATGTTCTTGTAGGCTAAAACAAATTATTTTAAGGTAAATGCCCCATCATTTACTTTACATGTAAACTACCAATTATGTGCTACAACCGTAATAAACATAAATACCTCTACATGTCTATCAAGAAGTAACAAAATGTTTATTTAAAAACCTGAAATACCCATGAAGTGTTGGTGTATGCAGACACAGAAGTAAAGACTTGGCTGTAGTTTTCACAAGGAAGACCAAAGTTTAAACTGATGTTAAAAAGAGTATGGAGTATTTGTTCAATTATGCAAGTATAAAATAAGTAGAGCAGGAATGAGCTCGTCTTAGAACACAGCTGAGACAGACTACGTAACCAAATAAGGGAAGGAGCCATGGGAAGGATAAGATGCTGTTAAAAACCGAAACACACTTAAACAAAACTTCCTAGGGACTTACAACCACCTGAGAACCATTAACCCATTAAAAGAGTTAATTAAAAGGAAACTTGAAATAGATTAAGATCAACCTTAAATTGTGAAAGTTTAAGAAATTCTGACACTAACAGTTCTTAACATTTTGAGATGTAAAGCTTAATTGGGATTTAAAGATCCTCTTGAGTCCAAAATGCTACACAAGCATAACTACAGCCAACATGCATAAAAAAAAACAGCTATGGAATTGACTAGCTTGTATACTTTGGCCAAACTGACAAAAAAAATACCATATTTACCTGAATCCAAGACAAGGTTTTTACCCCATTAATATGGGGGAAAGCCCCTGGTCCTGGATTCAAGTACAAGTTCAGAGGGTAGGTAGCTTCTGTGGCTAAGGCTGTGGCTGTGGCCCTGACCCAGGCATAGGGCAGTTGGAGCTGCACCTGCCATCCCCCTCACCATCACCACTTCTACCTCACACTATCTCTGTCCCCCACACCCTGTTTGCCCTCCATTGAGACTCCAGCCCCCAGCTAGCCAGGCAGAAGCAACTCTGAGACTAAGCTCCACATCTGACACCAACCGGGGCTGGGGCCAGGGGCACTCTAAGTGTTGCTACCTGACCAGGTAGGGGCTGGAGCCAGCTCAGGGACAGACATTACACATAAACCTGTTTAAGAGATCAGAAACTGGTTTAAACCTGTAACAGAACAGATGTTCAGTGTACATGAACCAGTTTGAAAATGGCTGAAACTGGTTTGAGATAAACCTGGTTGAACAGACTTAACTGATTTGGGTCAAACCAGTTTATGCAATGTCTGACCCAGGCACCTTGCTGGTTTGAGATAAACCAGACACCCCCAGCATCCTGTTTGGGGTGGGTGGGGCTATGTGCTTCACAGCAGGGCTGGCCCCTCCCCCTAACTCCCTGGCTGTTGCTCCAGCAGAGACTTGTAGGCACACAGCATCTGCCTGGTTTCCTCCTGCTCTCTCCCTCCTCTCACCACTCCCTAAGCAGGGATTCCCCATTGCCTCTGCCTTACACAGATGCACAGCATTAGCTAGCAGACCACATGCTGGTTACCTCTGTGCTATGGTAGACAGCAGTGTCTGCTTAGGGCTTTTTGGAACTAATCAAAGCTCAGCTGGTAATGTCCCTCCGTTTGTTCTTTGTTTAACAGAGCTGATAAATGCTCTGTTATTATTCAAGAAAGGGGGGAAACCACTCCCTACTCCTACCAGGGCCTGGCCACACCCCCTCAGCTCAGCCCTGTGCATGGGAAGGGAGGGCTGCTCTAGCACCTCCTGGCTTCCAGCCTGAGCCACTGTAGGCACGTGCTTGCATTCCTGGGATGCCTGTACACTTACAAAGTGATTCAGCCTAGCCAAGTTAAACTAACATACAACGTTGAATCAATTCAGGGTCAAGCTTTTTGAATGTCTGCACAAGGGGGCAAATGCACAGTAGGGCAAGCATCAGGGGCAGCAGCAGGAACAAGCTATGGGGGCACAGGCAGCAGGGAGCAGAGTGTGGGAGGGCAAGGGGTAGGGGTCAGGCACTTGAATCCCCCTTCCATTTGCTGCATTGGTGAGGGGTATAAATTTAAATCCAATAATTAGATTCTACAGATGGAAAATTATATCAACTTTATATATTTTCCATCTATGAAATCTAATTATGGAGTATTTGTCTTTACATTTAAACTAGTCTTCAGTTCAGGTAACTACAGTTGTAGACTTTTCATCTTAACATGTTAAGCAATTTATTGGCAATCTATTGGCAATTTGTTAAAATTTACTACTCCAGAATATACAGTAATTATAAGATTATATATTCCAAGGCCTGACTGCTTTTTCTTTTTTTAGTTTGATTTTCTACCTTGAACTGTTTGTTAATGATACTGGTAGCTGTGATGATATGTAAAATGAATAAAAGTTTCACAGGACACCTTAGATTAACTGATATTTGTGGGCACACAACAGTTATTTGCTTTTTAAGGCCTCTCTGAAATTAGAAAATGAAGTATTTCATTGTTTGCCAATATGTGAATGGGAACCCCATAAAGACATTGTTATTTTAAAGTAACTTGCTCCCCCTAGGCCAGGGGTGGGCAATAATTTTGGCTGGAGGGCTGCAAGGGTAGCTGCCACCCTTGACAGGTGCCCTAACCCCTGGCTGTCATGTTGAGACTGGTAGTCCTGCCCCTACCCCCTGACCTTTGTCACTAAAAGTCCCTCCACTTCCCCCCTGGAAA
>NW_017728948.1:45018044-45034595 GCF_001723895.1 Crocodylus porosus
CGGGGGGGAGAGAGTGTGTGAGGGGTCCCCACAGTCCCCCATTCTCCATCACATTCATACCCTGCCCACCCAAGCTCTGTGCTCCCACCACCCTCTAGGCTCTGGATCTGTGCTCCTGCCAGCCCCAGCCCCATACTCTCTGCCCACACCCAGCTACAAATCCTCCCCCTGCCCCTACCACAGTTCCCCTTGCCCCCGCTGCTTCCCTGCCTGCTGCTTGGAGCAAGCACTGCAGCAGGGAGACAAGGAAAAGCCTTTGGATGCTGAGGAAGCTGAGCAAGTCCCCCAGCAACTGCAGCAGATCATCCAGAAGCTGCACGTGCGCAAGGGTGGGAGCGAGGCGTGAGGGCTAGGGGTTACAATTCATTGGTGGGCACCCACAGGGTGGATGGAGTTGCCTGGTGGGCTGGATACAGCCCATGGGCCATACTTTGCTGCCCCAGCCCTAGGCTCTTGCCTTTTAAATAAAATTCCCTTTTCACCTAGACGTGTGAAAACCCAGACCATAAAATATATTTTTACTTTCCAATTCATCACGTCTCATGGTTTGCTGTTTTCTGAAAACTCACAAGCTAAATACAATAGTACTAACATTTTACAGCTCAATTTACCTTATATATGAAGAAATGTTTTAAACACAAATGAATATTATGGCATATTTAATCTGGGCTATGTCTTAACAAAAGCTACAAACTTTTTTACAAAACAGCTTCCTTCACGCCTACAGGAAAATCTAGTTTTCATGCCTCCTGCAAATTACACCAACATGCAAAGTTATCTACCAAAAACAATAAAAGTACCTTCAACTGACAGGTAATGGGTTGATACTAATATTGGAGGGCCAAAGTAAAGCCAACAGATGCTTAAAATGCAGTCAATCAGTACCTTCTTCCATAATGCAGGTGTAATGGAGACTAAAGAGTCTAACAGAAGAGGTAAAGTGGATAATTTGTCTTTAATGGCTAGTCAAGTGTTCTTGTTTTCACTGCTGATTAATTCAAGCAAGCATCCATGAAGAAAACACTGTAAATGTAAATACTATGGTTTAGGTTGGTAACAACCTTATAAGGAAGTAGCATCTGCAGCCTCTTAAATTCAAAACTAGAATCCCTAGCCAACAAAAAAATATTCTCTTATTGAAAATCATCCTTCACTCCCAGTACTAAGGTCATAATAGCTTCCTTGAAGTCTTTAAAAAATACTAGGCGTTTTTTAGCAAATTGCCAGTATGACAGCACATAAGCCACTTCCTAAGTAGAGGCTTATATTTGTGTAGTACATTCTCTTTTCACATTACTTGAAGGTAGATTATAGCTATTTGTATTGAAAGTTTATAGCAAAAAAAGTGCGAAGGATATGTATAATTTTCTTCAATCTTCAGTGTTATGTAATACATATCCTTCAAAATCTTCCACAGCCATCCTGTTTTTCCGGTGAAAAAGTAATATGGTAAGAAGCTGCTGGGCTGTAATGGATCATGACTCCGAAATCGTTAGACAAAAGTGACATCACAACACTTAAATACAAAACTTCTTGCATTACGCAACATTTTTATAGCATCTATCTATGGATACCAATAAAGCTTCTGTGAAAATGGGGCAGAAAGTTAGCCATGTGATACTCTGAAAACCTAGAAGTTCAAATCTCCCTACTATAATAGTACATTTCTAATGCAAAAATGGGCCATTTCCTCCATTTTGGCTAATGATAAATAAATAGATATTCTGATCTCACTGCTTTATCTAAAAGTCAGCAACATATTTCAATATTAGACTGTGTATGCTACTTCATTGAAACTCTTCTTAAATTAGCACTTTATATTAAAGGACCTGTTGCCAATTTTGATGGACTCATCAGTTTTAACAGTGCTCATAAAAGCTGGACTTAACATCCACACTTATCAGATTTAGCCTAACAGTTCAATGCAATTGCCCTGTCCCCCATATGCAACTTAGGGATGTTCTCACAAACTCACAGACTTTGCCCACCCTGTAGATATGCCCCAATTAGACACCAATTTGGACATCCTAAAGAAAACCCCTAGCACAAGAAGCAAAATTGACGATAGATGACTTGCATTAATGCAGATCCTGTTCAGGGTCTCAGCTTTACTGATGCAAACTGTAGTTCACAGTTCTTCTGCCTAGCTGTTAACCACCAGTGACTGAAATGTCCCACATAAACAAGCCCTTCATAGCATGATTCCCTTTCCATAATTTAGAGTTGTCTGTCATGAAAGATGTATACTTTGTGCCTTTCTTCTTGACTTGCTTGTTAGAGCAGGGTGTGCCCTGCTTTTTATGCATGCTGCTCTTCTTCAGTACTACCAATTGTGAAATAGAATGGATAATTAAACGATGCATCCATTTCAGTCTACGCCTGCTGAGAAGCACTCTCACAGAACTCACAGAGAAGTAGGAGTGCACCGATAGAGATTTTTTAGGCCAATACTGACGACCAATTTTTAACCAGCCATATCGGTCAAAACCAATCTGATTGCCAACATGCAGCCTGGCAGCTTGGAAAGCAGCCAAAAAAACCCAATTGCCAATTATGTCAAATTTTCTTTCATCAGTGCCAATACAATATGGGACCAATGTATCAGTGCACCTCTAGAAGCCCGGCTGGAAGAGACCTCAAGAAATCATCTAGTCCAGGGGTGGGCAAAAGACAGCCTGTGGACCAGACCCCTCCCACCAAGGGATTTTCTCCAGCCCCACCCAGCCCAGGCATGGGAGATAGCCCAAGCTATAGTACTGAGGCCAGTCCCAGCAGCCCCAGGCATGTGGCAGGGCTAAGGCAGCAAAGTGGCTGGACTCACTTCCTGGCAGCCCCAACAGGAGAGGCTCTTCCCAGCTCCCACTGTTACTAGACACAGCACTGCTCCCTGTGCACACATACCGCTGGGGACAGGACCTGCACAGGCAGGGCATGCAGCCAGGATGGGAAGGAACTGCAGGCAGACAGGAACTGGTGTCCAGGAGTAGGACAGGCAAAAGGGCAGCATGGGGCTGGGGACCAGGGCAAACCTGTGATCCACTTCCCACAACAGGCCCTATTCCAGGGGCAGGGATATGTAGGGAACAGATCACAGCTCTTCCCTGGGCCCCAGCCCTGCGCCCATCAGTGCCACAACATCCCAGCACTCATCCCACGCCCAGATACCACTCCCCACACGCCTGGGGTCCCATCCTATCCAAATGGCTGCACACCGTGCCCAGGCAGGTCCTGGTCAGTCTCCTTTCCTCCTTAAAAAATAATCTTAAAAAGTTTCCTAAGCCAAAGCCATTGGAACATAATTCAAATACAACTTTTCAAACTCTCAAAATGTGTGAATATTTATATTCTGATAGTAGTCCACACAGCACTTCCCACACATATACTTCTGCTCTTACCAAAGCTATCTAAAAAAACAAAAAAAATTAACTGAATATATTCACCCAGCACACACAATTCCTGAGCCATAGCAAAAATGCTTATTCTTGTAGATTGGTGTACCATAAAGCTAAGTGCATTCTCAAATCCTCCATCTGTCAATTAATTATTTCCATTCCCCAGTTGTATGTGATAGGAAAGTCCAGCTCATCAAATCAAGATTGAGGACTGTAATGAGAAGGTAACAAATATATTCAAACAGGCTTAACCCAAAATAACTAAACTAGTTTTAATTTAGGCTTTGGCCATTTTGGTGCAAGACTGTCTGAACATTGACACTAAAGGCCCAATTATCATGGAGGTTGCACCATCTGAAATTAAACAAATTTCAAACAAAATTTTTGCAAGGAAGCTCATCTTGGTTTAAAGTTGATTGTATCCATTGATTTACACCTGCACAGAGCTCCTGGCATAAACAAGAGTAGGCTGTTCCTCTAAAACAGTGGTGTCTCAACCTTTTTGCCCCAAGGGCCGGATGAGTGGTGTTCAGTCCTGCCATAAGCCAGATCCTGCTGGTGGGTCCAGTCTGGTGCACAGGGGCCTTGACAGGGCCCAATCTAGCCATGTAGCACAAGGAGGGAAGCAGCCCAGCCCCGATCCAGCAGCAAGTGGTGAGGGGGTATGACCTAGCCCCAATCCAGTCACAGGGGAAATGGCTAGGGGCCTTGCACTCCCACCACCAAATTTCTCAACCCACGGGAAACCCTGCAGGCCAGATGTCAAGACTCCAGGCTGAACACCCCAAACTCTTGCCACTCTCACAGACAAGATACCAGGCTGCACAAACCTTTTGGCCAGACCCAGTAGAGTCCCACTTACATCCTTAAACATGCAGACCTTTTGGTGGGAGGAAGTCTCTCTCTGAGGCATCAGCCTGGTGTCAGATCTCAGGGCCTAGCTCCTACCACATCAGGCAGGCTGCAATATCAGAGTTACCTTCGCAGGAGCTTCCAAGGGACTTAGGAGCCACCAGCCCCCCCAGTTTCTCTGAGACAGTGGTTTCAAGTCCTTTGCCCCAAGAGTAACAGAGGGATGGGGGTGCCTGTGCTGATACCACTGGCACAGAGCACACATGGGGCTCAGGGCACAGCTTGGCACAGTGGCCAGGCAGGGAGCAGAGCACAGGGCTGGGGGCACCTCAGAGCCCAAGCGCTCAGAAAGGTGCAAGTTTTCACAGGCAGCAACCAGAGGGAAAGCAGGAATAGCCTGTACGTGACAGCGGGTCCCAGCGGGGGCATCCGATTGTTGCCGGCGCGTCTCAGACGTGGGGAGCCCCGGGGCGCAGTGCGGGGCAGGCAGGACTCGGCGGGGAGCGAGACCTGGGCGTCTGGTCGAGTTGGGCCGGGCCGGGCCGGGCCGGGCCGGGCAGCCCCGCGGGCTCCTCAGGGGAGCTCCAACCCGGGGGTACCAGCCCGAGGCCCAGCCCGGCTCCAACCCCCATCCCACCCCCATCAGGCCGGGCCGGGCGGCGCTCACCATGCTGCGGGCGGCGGTTTATCCCGTTAGCGGGAGTGCGCCAGTCTCTATCCCCCTTCGCGCCAACTCTAGCCGCTGGCGCGCCCGGATGACGTCACAGGCAGGCGGGGCTGGACAGCGGTCCAGAGCATTCGGAACGCGGAGCTGCGAGGGCGGGACCGTAGCCCGGCCGGATGTGGCCACTAAAGCTGTGCCAAGCCCCGCCTTCCCCGTTTTGAGCTTTCCGGCGGCGGCGCCTACCCGGGCACGTTCCGGCTGCTGGATGTGACCTGGGGACCTGGCGCGCCCCGGCCCTGCTTTGCCGGGGGAGGAAAGCTCAGAAAGGCGGGCTAGCCCTATCCAACTGCAGGGCTGGGCCTGTAAAAGATGTCACCCCGGAAGTGCCTGCCGCGCATCACGTCTGTGGGCTCCCCCGCGGCTACGGCATCGCTCTGACACTAACGCACCTACTGGGGCAGATGCAAGGGACCGTTCAGGAAAAATGGGGAAGAAACCTTCCAAATGTCTGCTGATTAAAGCCTTTAAAAAAATCGTACTTACACCCCCTGTTCCCCACGTTTCTAGAGGGGGAAAACCTGCTCAGGCTCACGGAACTTGCAGAATCCAAAACGGTTATAATAACCCAAGCAGGTCATGCTTCAAATGCAGTCCTTCGGGGGGCTCCTGCTCTTCCTTGCCTCTCAATCCCCTGGCATTTCTTGCAGAACTAGAGGAGGTAGGGTAGATTTGCACCTTCTAAACTAATGTAGTTTAGAGAGATGAGGTAGGCAGTTATTTCAGGTGGATGGCCTTACAGAGTTTTGGCAAGCTGTCCAGGCCACATTGGTAGCCCCATCCCTTGACAGATGCCTGGCCCCTGGTTACCTTCTGACCTTTGCCACCATAAGTCCCTTCCCTTGCCCCCAGAAGTTCTCCTTTCACCAGAGGTTTAGCCATCTCAGAACCAGAAAAATACCAAATTTTATTCTAAAAAGCAAACATTTACAGCATTCATTAATTTGGTTTCAAAAAATATTTTTCTCCTGATTTACATATGTTTGTGTAGTGTATATAGAGGAGATTGCACAATATCGTAAAATGAAGCCTTACTCTTGTATGTTGTGGGGGGTGGGTATAGGTTTGTGGGCAGGTGTGGAGTGTGGGTGGGTGTGGGGTTTGTGGGGACTGGGTGCCTGGGGGATGTGGGAGGTCTGTGTATATGGCAGCGAAAGGGGGCATGGGTGCATATGTATGGTTGGGTGTGTGTATGGGACTTAGCTTATGAACACGCATACTGTCCCTGCCTGCATACACATACACACTGTGTTACACAAATTGCCAACTGCTCAAATCATGAGCGAGACCTTATAAGGGAAGAAAAGGAAGATGCTGCATTTATAGATTAAGCACTTAATACACACACACAACATTCATACCCCAATTTCTGTTCTGCGCTGGTATACGTTACCAGTCTTATCAGTGCTCAGGTTAATGTGGTGGCCAGCCAAGTTGATCACAAGTGAGAGCTGGTCTCCTGCCAGTCTATCTCATCAGACAAAATGATGCTTCAGGATGACAAGCAGAACAAGACCCAAAATCAATATGTCTCGCCCCATCTTTTATAGCCTTGTCAATTCACCCAGTTTTCTGGGCTTTTGCTGGGTTATCATTGTGTTCTTTCTTGAAGGCTGATTGCCATGGGCAACTGGTGCCTCCTGAGTCTGGGGGGGTACCAGATTGCCAATGGGAGGGTCCCCCAATGACTGATTGCCAAGCCAGCAGTGAAACCAGAATTGCACTTCCACCAGCACTTCCAGTTTCGTGGCTGGTGCTTCTAGGGGGTGCAGAGCCGATCTCAGGGGGTCCACGTGCACCTGCGTCCATCCCTATGCATTGTCAGTGTTGATTGCCATTGTTCTCTTGCTGTTCTGGGGTGGATTCTTGTTTGGTCTTTTATGTGTCTGCATTCTTAAGCCAGTCACCAGCTGATGTTTTTATTCTCCACAAATACACTCTCACCCATACAACATACTAAAGAGTAAAAGGTCAAGCACTTCTGTCAAGCTATAGAGCAATACAAAATGGAGTTTCTTAAGGCAATGCAAAACTTAAGAAAATATGTAAGATTAAAAGCAATACGCAAAAGTCTATTTCCATGTTATTTACCTAACATCAAGCTGGTATTCATACTATACGCATAACAACTGCTCCTACCTGTCCACACACACATTGTCCTGCCTGCCCCCCATCCCAAACACACACACTGTCCTTACCTGCTTGCACATATGCAATGCAAGTACTAGCACAGCCCTGTGCTCCCCTGTCCGGTGATGCAGTCAGTAGCCACCTGGTGGGGGAAGGAAGGGAATGAAATGGCTGGGGGTGGGTGGGGCTGGGCTGTTCCCCCTGGATCCTATTGCCCCTCGCTCTTGTCAGCTTTGACAGGCTGCTGGGGCAGAAAAATATTCTCTAAATGTTTTAGGGGACCCACGGAACAGATAGAATGGCTTGGCAGGCTGGATTCAGCCCACAGTCTGTATTTTGCCCACCCACGAGATAGATATATAGTCTATAGATACTATCTATCTGTCTAATCTAACTATATATATATGTGTGTATGTGTGCATATTTATAGTTCTGTACCTTATTGTGAGGGAGGAAAGGAGCCAGCAGGCTCCGAGGCTCCCCGCTGTGAGGGAGAGAGGGAGCCAGCAGGCTCCGAGGCTCCCCACCCGGGGGCAATCAAGCTAATCTCACGCCTACAGGCCCAAAACGTTGGGCGGGAACTTACCTGCTACAGATGCATGGAGGAGGGAGGAGCTGGCACAACCGGGGCTGGCATAAAAGAGATGCCGGCGCCGGCCAGAGGGGGGGCGGCGGAACCAGAAGAAAGCAGTGGTGGAGCTGAAACCAGCGAGAGCACCCTCGAGCGGATGCAAGCCGTCCTCAGACGCGGCAGAACCTTCTGGAGGAAGGGTAAACCCCTGCGAGGCTTTTGAGCCCGGGCAGCTGGCCCAGCAAAGCCACGGACTGTTCGTTGCCACTGGGAGTGGCTGGAACCCGGCAGGAGCCGGATACTGTATAAACTGTGATATAGGGGCAGTCACTGACTGCGAAACAGTAGCTCCTGTAATTAGGGGCTGAGCGGCCCCAGGGAGTCCTTGTAAGGGCCGAAGAGAACATGGTGAACTAAAAAGGGGGTGCAACTCCACAGCAGATGGGGATATCCCAGGGCGCCTGCTGAGGATCGAAGCAGGCCCCACCCTATAGGGAATCCCTAGCCATAGTCTTTGTGTTTACCTTGGCATTTCTTTTATGGACCATTTTGGGCGATATACCAACACATGGCCTTCCCGGATAGGCGGCCACCACCCGGTGGAATGGGCGAGGGTGTAGGGGTGGCGGAGCCCTCATCAGCACGGGACCCGCGGACACCAAGGAGTCTCATATTTGGACGACACGCGCCGGACCATCATAACCAACTACTAACATTGAAGTCATGGCAGGCGAGACAAGCGCGTGTAAAATGCCCAACGCAAGTTGAACACATTCTTGGTAACCAGTAAGTGGGCCCCAACGCGGGGTGCCGGCAGTGTCCGTACCCCGACACTTACAGATTAAACTAAATATATATATAGGTTTATTCAAATATTATACAAGCCTAAGTCTATCTCTCTGTCTGTCCATAATACTTTATTCACACTCCGATTGGCTGACAAACAGCCAATCAAAGTGTGAACAAGCGTTCAAACAGGAGGTGGTGGCGGTGGAGCACTGCCGTGATTGTAGGGACACGGGGTGGAAGGAGGGTGAGGCCAGCACAGCTCCCTGCTCCCTGGAGCCAGGAGCAACAGAGCAGACAGAATGCGGGGGTGCGCCAGCAGTGCTGCCCTCGCCCCCCATCTTGTTCCCTGCAGGTGGCAAGGATGGAGCAGAGGGGGGCAGTGAGGCCACCAGAGCTGGCCTTGCCCCCTCTTACTCCTTGCAGGTGATGGCGGCAGCAGTATGGGGGGGAGCGAGATCGGGATGCCACGGAGGGGGTGAGGCCATCAGCACTGGCCTCATCACGCCCCTCCCCCCTTCCATTGTTGCCACCGCCTGCAGGGCCTAACGCAGGATGACACAACAGTGGGGGGGGGAATAGTGGGCACACCGCCATGATGGCGATGCAGTGGGGGAGGGGTGGGTCCAGACTCGATGTGAGGGAGGACCGGGCCCAAGTGTGGGGAGAAGTTGGGCTGCCACAGCGAGGGGAGCAGCAGACCTGGGCTGAACCAGCGGCAGGGGGGCAGGCAGATCAAGCTTGGGGCCAACACGGGAGAAAAGAGAGGCTGGGAGAGGAATGGGACCAGGCCTGAGGCCGGGAGGAGAGGCCAGCCTGCCACACTGGTGTGGGGGGGAGCAGCAGACCCAGTCTGATGTGGCAGCAGCAGGGGGAGGGAAGCAGTGGGCCTCCTCCTCCTCAGGCCCGGTCCCACTCTTCCCCCACCCCCCTCTCCCCCTCATCAGCCCTGAGCCCACTTCTTTCATCTCCGCCATCACCACCACCCAGTCAGCCCAGGCCCGCTGCTCCCCTGCTGTGGTGACCCTGTTTCTCTCCCGCATCAGGTCTGGGCCCACTCCTCCCCTTCCCCCATGACTGCTGCCGTGGCGGGGAGCAAGCCTGGCCCAACGCGGCCCAACACAGCACCCTCCTTCCCTGTGTCAGGCCTGGGCCCACTCCTCCCCCACTCCCCTTTCCCCATGTCAGCCCTTAGCCCGCTCCTCCCAACCCTCTGCCACTGCCGGGTCAGCCCGGGCCCACTGCTCCCTGCCCCACCACTGCAGTGGCCTGGCTTCCCCCACCCTTAGGTCCAGTCCTCCCCCACTTCAGGCCCAGACCCATTCCTCTCCTCCCCCCGCCGGTGCAGCAGGGAGTGTGGGAATGGGCCTGGACCCCAAGCAGCTGGAGGGAAGTGGGGAGCGAGCCTGGACAGGGGGAGCACAGGGCTCCATCCCCAGCCGCTCCCCCTGCCCCATCATTCTTGGTGGGCAATTGGCTAGTATAATATATACAGCACAAACTGTCTTGAGCTCAGAAAAAGCTTATGTTTTTTTTTATATATATATATATATATATCTATATATACACACACATAGACACACATACACTCTACATACAGAGTCTGTGTACATTTAGAAGAGTCTGTATATAGAACATTTTGAACTATATATATCTCTACTTTAGTCTATAAGGTACAAATCTACCCTGTCTTCTGCTTGCCTTGATGCTAACATGGCTATCTACTTCTGTGTGCTTAAGAACAAGATAATTAGTCTTTCTGTCTTGTTGAAACAACACAGTTCATTTGATGGGCCTTAATTCCACATATACTTTTAGGTAAATGTGTTCTTCTCTCCCCAATCTATATTGTTTTAAGTATTGTACTGACAAAGCAGCAATCACATTTCTTTGTAGGAGCTGGCTGGTCCAACCTGTCATCTGACCTTGTGGGGCTTCCCATGGATCTAGAAATTTGGCATCGGAGGAGCAGTAGCACCACCCTCCTTCTGTTAAATATCAAGATCCATGGGGAGCCCAGGGCCCTGCACATTGGCTGTTCCAAGGGTGCTGCCAGGCCCTAAGGGCCTAATCCCTTTGGGAAGCACAGGGCCCAATCTCAGTGGAAGGGGAAGGTGCCAGACCCCCTGGAGCCCAATCCCAGTGCATGGAGGCAGGAGGGGGCCTAATTCCAGTCAGGGTAGGAGCACAGTGCTGGGATCCCTGGGTTCAAATCCTGGCAGGGAGGAGCAGTATGTGGCCCCAGGGCCTCATCCTGGCACAAAAGGCTCCATCTAGCCCATGGACTGGTTTCAAACTACTCATCTGGCCCACAGAGCTAAAAGGTTGAGTACCACTGGGCAAAATGATACTATGTCATGCATAGATGGGCCTTGAGCATCAGATGAAATGAGCTTCAACTCATGAAAGACTGATACAGATATAGATATAAATATTTTGGTTAAAATCTATAAAGTGGAAATCTACTTTGCCTTCTAATAATGGGTCACAGAGTCACAGAAGTTTAGGGCTGGAAAGGACCTCATGAGATCATCAGGTCCAGCCCCTCTGCTCTGGGCAGGAAAGACTGCTGGGGTGAAATAACCCCAGCAAAATATGCATTCAGTCTCCTTTTAAAGATCTCTAGAGTAGGTGCCTGTGCCACCCCTGCTGGGAGTCTATTCCAAAGTCTGGTTACACAAACCATGAAGAAGTTTTTCCTTTTATCCAGTCTGAAAGTAGGAGTTTATGACCTTTGCTCCCGCTTTTCCCCTGGGGCACTTTGGTGACTAGAATACAGTACACCTTGCAATAAGTTAAACTTCTGTGATCATTTGGATGACAAGTGATATATAAAATTAAGATCTTTATTCGCTATCATTTTTATAGATATGTCATGTAATCTTGTTTTTTCTGTATATTTGAGAGTTGGTTTGTTTTCCTTATGGATTTCCCTACAGAATCCTATAGTTTTTACAAGCTGCTTAATCTTCAACTGTGGTACTTTTTAAAATCAGTTTATCCCCATTACAACCTGGACAAGTTTTAGTGATAAGGCATATTGTGTAGCTACATAAAGAGACTAGGCTGATAATAAATAGTGAAGCAGTTGTTATACTGCTAAAATTTTATGTGCACTTTTACTAAAGTAACTGATTTAATATGGGATTCTCATTTTTGTTTAGAAGTTCAAGCTTTGAAAGTGAAGATACTGTGGTTGCTTCTCAAACATGTATCCCTTTCCCTGACATGAAATAATGTATTTTAATGTTAGTGATATTATCATACTTTATTCAATTCCTTAAATATGATTTTGTGTTGAGCTACAGTCATTCTTGCATAGGAACTCTTGCTATTCTTTGATGTTAAGTGTATGACCCATGGGGCAGATCCAGCCCACCAGTCCACTGGAAGCTAGGGAACACGGCCAGGGGAAGTGGCCTGCCACAGAATCTGGGGACATTGGGCCTCAGCGGACATAGCAATAGGCAGCAGGAGATCAAGAGAGGGCTGATACAGCCCCAGTCGCTCTCCAGTTGCTTTGCCCTTCCATTCTGGAGCCACTGCATGCCCTGTTCCAGAACTGGAGCTGCTGTTACTGCCATTACTACGACATGCCCCAGGCTGGATCCAGCCTGCAAGAAGCCCCATAGACCAGATCCAGTCCAAGGCACACAGCATGTTTGACACCCCGGGTTTACATAATCAGATGAACTGTTATTTTTATATTTGAACAGTAGCAGAGCTTGTGAGTTTCCATTTCTACATAAAGAAATGCATAAAGGCTAGAAAGTAGAATGTCCACAGCACGACTCAGACTTGCTCTTCAGCTAATTTTATGCACATATCCTAATAGACTCTGGTATTGTAAACCTGTTAAAATAAAACTACCAGATTCACAGCGTATAGGTCGACCCCCGTCTTTCTGATTTGAAAGGTAAGGATTTTCATAGGCACCGTGTATAAGTTGGGGCTGGGCTCAGCACTTGGCTAACATAGCCCCATCCTCTGTGAATGGTGCTGCCCACAGGGGATGGGGATAGGGCCAAGCTCAGCATTCAGCTGACATGGCTCCATCCCCTGCGAGCAGCACCAGCACAGTGTATAAGTTGAGTTTGATTTTTAAAACACAAAAATTAGGCTTCAAAACCATGCATTACAGTATACAGTTTTAAAACATTTCTAAATGTATATTTGTAGATACCTAATGCATTTTCATTTGACCCTGATTTGAGCTACAGGTATGCCTGCCACCAGACTTAAGAGTAGCTAAAATGGCTGACGTTTGATAGATCCTCACAAACTGTTTAAATAATGTTAAAGAATTATAGTAGGTAGTTATCTCTGTTTGTATTTGATAAAGTTGCCTAAAATAACATCAAGCAGATCAGTATGTGCGAGCAGACTGGTGACACATTCCTGTTACTTGGAACACTGGAGTTTAACCCTTTATGAATAACCAAACCTGCCTAAATTCTTAGAATGGTGGTGGTTCATCTGTGGTTATAGAGAATGCCTTTTCTCTAGTACCATGTACATAGTAAAACTGCTAAACTTATGAAAGAATTGGTATCTTAATTATGTCCGCAAAATGATGATTGGGTCAGAATTTGCATTAGGAAATATTTGTGATTTTGGTAAAAGGAAGAAAGTACAGTATGTCATATTTGATTCTGTCATAACCCATATCCATGTCCAATTACAATCTTATATTTAAAAAGCCCTTTTAATCCAAAGTATACTTCCAAATTACTTAAACTGAAACAAAAAATAAAAATCTAACTTGCTATTTACCTTTTGCCAAATCACTCATGACCTCAGTTTTTCAGAAGTAATAATCACATATGAAAATCAGGACATCTCTCTGTGCCTTAGGTTCCTAATCTATAGAAAAGAAATATAAATAACTAATGTAAGTGAAATTAGTAATTTTATATTTTTGCATTTCTCTTATCTTGAAAAATTAAAACAAATTAGTCAGCTTAACTTATTTTGTTAATTTCTAGTCTATTTTATTTTCAGAATCTTATATTTGTGTACCTTCCTTCAGGTCTTAGGACTTATAAGTACCTCACTAGAAAGTTTTTACTTTAAAAAAAAGCAACTTCCATTATAATTTTTGAAGACAGTTTTGTAGTTTTCTACAAAATCTCTATTTTGAGTCAGGTTTGCCCTGCCTGTTTATTTAAGTATAGAGAAAATATGTATTTTAAATCCCCTAAAGAAGCTTGCAGTTGTAACTGTGGAAACCCAGAAAATACAACCGAAATTAAAAAAAAATATTGCAAGCCAAATACCTTATGTTGTGCAAGGTCACTAAAAGTAGTCAAACGTTCAGTCTAATCAATGTTGAGTCACCAGAAAAAAAAATCTTTTGTAGGATCTTTCTGAGTGACTACTAATGGAAGGTTCTCCATATTGCGTGATCTGGATTGTAAGAATTTAATTTTCTCTCACATTCTAAGTACAGGAATTTGTATTTTCAGGCAGAATTAACAATTCCTAATTTTTTTGTAAATCTGCAATCTCTTTTAGAGTTTCTGTAACAGTCACATGCCAGATATCACATGTTGATTAAGAACTTGATCCCATCTCAAACACAAGTTGGGCAGGAAAGGGATGTAAGTATGGGCCGTTGATGTAAATTACATTGTAGAGGGCAACTACAGAAACCAACTTGTCCCTTTCTGAGCTCTTGACGGTAGATTAGGGCAACTGATATTAATGTAAATATCCTCTCTTTAAAGGACTTTGTACTTAAATATTTTCTCTGTCTCCATTTAAATATCCAAAAAGCACAATTGTATCTTATCCCAAATTCTCAGCCATTGTTAGCTGCAATTACTAGTGGAGTTTCTTTTTCCACTTGTTACATGATTTGTTTTTTTGCAACAGTTGTTTTCCTGCCCAACTATGGCAGGGATTTTTTTAATGTTATTGTCCTATGTCTTTATTTATTTGTATGACAGTATGTTTGGTTTAAACCTAAAGAAAAACAAGTACAAAACTTATTTTGTTGTGATCGTATAGTAATAAACTATTATTTTTAAAGCAAATACTGCCAACAGCAAAAGATAGATTAGCTAGATATACTAGAAGTACATTGAGATCTATCAGTGCACACAACATTATACTATGTGACTATTTGCTGCATTTTGAGATGCACTTCCCAGTGAGATGCATCATTCTGCATTCACACTGAATGCTTGTAAAAGAACAGGGGACCGGAAATAGCTTCTGCATTTACATTTTATTGATTAAGGGTCAATATCCCCCTTGTAAAGCAGAAACAATTATAAACTTAGAAACTAGAAAACTGAATATGATCAATGTGAAGGCTTATAGACCAGTGTTGTCAAATTGGCAGGCCTTAAGTTGGATGCCCAAATGAAAAGTTCCTGACCCCAAGGAGCAGAATGCTCCCCACTAGATGCATCTACATGTGCAAATAATGCAAAGCAACAAACTTCAGAGTTTATTGCCTGGAGTTTATTGTTCTCTGGCAACCTGTTTGAACCTGCCCAGGGAGCAATAATCTCCAGGGTTTATTGCATATGAATGTGCACCCAGGACCACAGCACATTGAGCTGGGTTGAAGCAACTCCAGCTCGCAGGGGACCTGAGGGGTCAGCCTGCCAGCATAGCCCTGCTCCCCCCATCTCCATGTGTTGCTGAGTCCTGGCTGGGGCATAAGGGTGTTTCAATGTGGGGCTAGCCAGCAGGCAGCCCCAGCACTGAAGCACTTTCTTATCCCAGCCAGCCGCAGCAGCATCTGCACTCATGCTGCTGTGGAGTTTTTTACTTCACAACAGAATAGTACTTGTATTTACAAGTACTAGCCTACTGAAGAGCTAATAAGTTTACTCCAGCCTAATAGGGGTGCACGTGTAGACACTGAGACATTTACTGTGCAGGTAATTAGTCTACTGCTCAGTAAATGTCTTGTGTAGGTGCACTGTTCACCAATACCCATAAGCAGGGCCACCCCTGGTGGGGGGCAAATCATGGCAACTGCCTTGAGCCCCGTGCTTTGGGGGGCCCTGTGGAGCCGGGCAGACTGGCTGTAGTGACTCTGCGCCACTACCGCTGGCTTTGTGCCTGGCTGCTTGCTCCCTCCCCTCCCCCCGGCTTCTTCACATCCAGGTTGCGTGGGATTGGGGCAGGGCCCTGCACAAGCAGTTTTGCCACAGGCCCTGCACCCTGCTTGGGTTGGCTCTGTCCATTAGAGTTTTGAATGCTTGGAATATCTGAAAATAAGTTATCTTTTATTTCAGTGCTAAAATGGGGATTAACTTTATGTTTAGACTGCCATATTCAAAAACTTTTGACCAGTCTTTCTCTTGAGGGACAGATAAAAAGAGGATTTTTGTAATGTAGGAGCTAAATGCCATTGTTTGTTACAAAGCAAATGCTTACCAGTGCTAACACTGAAGATTATTTTAAAAATTAACAAATTTGCTTTTTACTACTTATGCTATTTGTTTCCTTTTTGCTTTTGATCTAAGTCAATAAAACTAACCTAGACAGTTTCATTTTCTGGTTCTCTGTTTTCTGGTTAGGAGAAAATGCTGACTTTTTTTTACTGTATAATGAGTGAGCACTTAACCCCCCCTATGGCAAAGCATTTCTACATTTATGTTCCTTTTCCTATTGTGCCACCAGTTTCCTATGTGATCTTGGGCACATTATTTAATTTTTTTGATCCTTTGTTTTCTCATCTGCAAAATGTGAACGATTGTTTATCTGCTAGATGTAATGTGAAGGTCATAATACCTGCATATAAATGATTAGATATGTAGTGCTATAGAACTGAAAAATTGTAGTATTAGTAGCAGTATTTATTATTATATATTTCAATTACACACAAAAAATAATGATGAAGTTTCATGGTTTCAAAGTCCAACATCAAGGAGTTAGAATTAAAGTTGTCTATGCACCCTTACTTTGACCCCTTGAGTGCATCTGCAGCATGATGCAATCAGTCCTTAATTACATGGTAACATGCTGTTTTTCCACAGGAACCCTACCTCATTTGGTAAACAGAATGGATGGAACTCATTTTTGACCAGGGTCTCTCTCTCTCTCTCTCTCTCTCTCTCTCTCTCTCTCTCTCTCTCACA
>NW_017728948.1:45034695-45072110 GCF_001723895.1 Crocodylus porosus
CACCCCCGTGAGGCATTGAAACATGCTCAATGAGGATGGAATCTTCACAAATGTTAGGTGCTGAATTTTAAATCTCTTATGGGCATGTGCAACTGGGATTTTTGAAAGCTTACAACTTCTCTAAATGTAAGTGTCTTTTCAGAGAGAGAGTAAAACATACATCCCTGTCAAATGTCAAGACCCTGCTTAAAATATGCAAACCACAGCTTCTTCACCCAAAGGTGACCAGAATATTTTCATGCAGCCAAAACAATGCACCTTTATCTTGCCTCATTCTCAGAAATTATGGAAGCAACTTAGCTGAAATTAAAACAAATAAAAATAACAAAAAACAACCCTGAGACAGAAACCTGGCATGAAAAATTTCAGCCCAAACATCAAAGTTCAGCAAGGAGCCAAAAAGAAACTTACAGGAAATATCCGGTGTCTTAATGATAGCATGCTACCAGTCCTGACTATAGTAAAGAAGGAAAAGCAGCTCCTAACCTTGTCTAGTCTAGAACATTTTGTGGTACAGGTGCCTACTACACCTGTCAGATGCATCATGCAAATACACTACATTTTTTACAGTCGTACAAAAGTGCTGGAAGCAACATGGCAGTCCTGGTAGAAAAGTTTATAATTTTTGTATCTTGCATTGCATCACTGCTCTTGCAGCACTAGTGTTGATTTTGCAGCTGCAATGTCACCTATACTCAGGACAGCTGTTGTAGCTTTGTGATCCCATGCATGTGGGTTTTTTTCTGCTTGAGTAGGATGTAGTGCAGGCCCCTTTTCAGGGTGTGTGCTGGAAATTTTGGAGTAGTATATTCAAAGGACATTAGGTGCCTGGGTATGTTGACCAGGCTTACGTTAGATAGAAGGCTACTGTGGATGCACTAAACTTATTGAACTCTGTAGTGTGGACAAGGCTAATGTGTCAATAATACTGTCATTCATTAACTATGTTGAGAGACTTTTTTTATTAATGTGCTGTAGAGAAACACATACAAATCACTGTAGACCTAGATGAGTTTTCATTTATTATAAATACAATGTAGATTTTACTTTTAGGGATAAAATATATTAAATCTCCCAATATTCTAATGAGCTTCATTGTTAAACCAAGTTGCTACTGAGTTCTATGAATCTACTCAGAAAAGGTGATTTAATTGTGAGTACAGTTCATATTATAATTCCTAAAGAGCAGTAATCATCTCAGTAAGTTGAAATTTCAGCATATGGGTACACCTTCTTTTATTTTCTTTCAGAAGTCTTCCTAAGACTCTAACATATTTTCAAATACTGGCTAACTGGTCTGTAGGAGACCCATTACATTGGTGGCCCAGTTACATCTGCTGTGATTCTTAAACAAATTAATCTGTAGCAAAAGAGCATCCTGCTAATTATCTGTATTAAACAAATAATAAAAGGAAATTGCCCACGACCTGAAACAGACCTCTAAGACTTTGTTCTGATAATGTCTGCTCTATTAAGAGCTTCACAGGAGTCTGTCAGTCAGTAAAACCAGTTGCAGATGACTGGATAATATTTAGTACCTTTGCATTTTCACATTGTTAATGGGATGTTTGTCAATCTCTCCTTTCCATTTAGAAGCTAAGACTGAACTGGCTTCACAATATGATTTGCCACCTGAACACGTGTCCAGGGCCACAGGAGGGAAGGGGTGACTAAGCTAAACCAGAAGGATGATGGAGCCTAACAGGGCAGAGAGAATGCACATGGTCTTCTAACCTTTCCCAGGTAAGTTACCATTCTCAGATAGCCCTTCTTCAGGGTGAGAGAGACTGTCATAGATAGCATAAAGCTAGCATGGTTCCACTGGAGCCAGTAGGAGGTTTCCAGGTTATAAAAGCAGTGCACCAGATCTGCCCAGTTTGGCAGCAGGCACTAACTCTCTGTGAGTGAACCATATGGAAGACCTCCCCAGGGAACTCATAGAAATGTATATCCAAGCAGAAAGCTGTAAAGAGGGATTAAGATGGGAAAGAATGATTAGGCCTAGTGAGGGAGAAACCCAGCAAGCTATAGCAGGACACAGGTTTTTGACAGGTGAAATATCCAGGCTAGCAAAAGTAACAAATATACTGATTGGTCTGCTTTTCTCTTCACTATGATTGTGTTATTTCTTATAAATTGAAAATATGCTTCTTAACTGGACTCTGTAGTCTGAAAAATATTTCTTCTGTATCTCCTTGAAATTCAACTGGACCAGAAAAAAAGCTTGTTGCAACTTCTCAGTATCTTCTCTCACCTGGTATGCTGACATTTCAGTGATGTAGCATGTAAACAATTATAAACAGGTTCATAAGTATTTATGTGATACAGGTAACCTATTTTCTTGGAATAAGAGTAGGTGTCCCAATGACTGCAAGAAAGCCACCTCCCCTGAAATTGCACTGGTCTTTGTGACCCATCCTAGGTCTCACAGTTCAAGTTACTCATTGACAAGGCTTTTACAATCACAAGCTTTTACTGAAGCTTTGATAAGACACTCCAGCAGTTAGTGGCAATTGAAGGCAGTCTGCACAGCAGGGACTCTTAACAGGAATGAATGTATTTTCTCCAGCACAAATGAAAGAAATCTGACTTAATACAGATGCTATAAAAGGACATAATGTGTGGCCAAAGACTGAAGAGATCTGTTGCTTTTTGGACACTTGTTTTCATACGAACAGTTACTGGGCTTGCCGGAGATGGAAGATCTGTATGGAAAAAAGATCTTAGCCTCAGTCCTGTGAGTGGTACTCAGATGTTTCTATATGACACTTTTCCCAAAGAGTTTCTTTGGGGGGTAGGGACTGGAGCATTCCAGGTGGAAGGCAGTTGGAGAAAAGATGGAAAAGGACCCTCCATATGGGACCACTTCATCCATTCAGAGTTCACAGATGCTGCCAGCACAGCTGGCTCCAGTGACAGCTATGCGTTTCTGGACAAAGACTTGTCAGCTCTGGATTTCTTGGGGGTTACATTTTATCAGTTTTCAATTTCATGGCCAAGGCTCTTTCCCACTGGAATGGTAGAAACTCCCAATGAAAAAGGACTCCAGTACTACAGCTCTCTAATTAATGCTCTAGTTCACAAAAATATTAAGCCCATAGTTACTCTGTACCACTGGGACTTACCTTTAACACTGCAAGAAAAATACGGGGGATGGAAAAATGAATCACTAATTGAAATCTTCAGTGACTATGCAACCTTTTGTTTCCAGACTTTTGGGGATCGTGTTAAGCATTGGATTACAATCCACAATCCTTACTTAGTTGCCTGGCATGGGTATGGTACAGGTATGCATGCACCTGGAGAGAAAGGGAAAATAGCAGCTGTCTACTCTGTAGGACACAATCTGATCAAGGTACAGTACAACTGGATTTGATTTTAACACAACTATGAAAAATAACAGGAGGAACACTAATATGATAGAACAGAACAGATCTAGGACTGGGGAATACTAAGAAGTAATAGTGAGTGTTTAGGAGTCTTTTATCTTCCTTTAGTGTTTGTTTTAAAAGTCTGCAGCCAGTTCAATAACCATGTTTTAAAAATACTAGTTAACTGGTTCAGTTCAGTTACTTTTCACTTGCAAAGCCTGACAACAGTGTTAACTACAGTTTCTCATGATTATTTTGCTAGTTTAAATTTTTTCCATTTGTGTGTATTTGACAAATTCTACCACTAATAGTATCCACATAGAAATATTAACTGCATCCTGGTGAGATTGTATGGAAATTATTTCTTACCAACTGAACTAACAAAATTGTCAGTTTTGTTTTGTTGTTGTTATTGCTAAAAAACAAATAGCCTCTGCCTATATTTAAGAAATTATACTAAGCTTGTCCTGTTTTTAGCGGTATCAGTTTTATTATCAGTATTGTTTTACTTAGCTATTGTCTTCCACGATGCTGTGCACACCCTATGGACTCAGTGTTGTTCTCAGCTGAGTTCAAAAGATGCAGGCAAAAGCACTGGTTCTAGCATATCACATATTTCAGTTTATATAAATGACAGAAGACACCTATCCATATGTCTTGGGAACTCTTGGTTTAATGTCAGACACTTTCTAAATACAACAGTTTAGAAGAAGAATGAATAATGCTAATATAGTCCTTTTTGTCAGCATATTTCCAAGTGTGTTACGAAAGAAGTATCATCATCCTGATTATGATTCCACGCCCTCCTCCTCACTTTCTTGCCATTACTGTTACAACTTTCCCACATATTATGACTGTTTTTTGTGCAGGAATATGTATACCTAGAAATGGATTTTAATTGCCAAAGCAGCTAACATAGTTTACAATAAAACATTTCTCTTCTTTGGATTTGCTTCTGCACTTTTGGGCTCTCTGAAGCTTTTCTTTACCCAAACCTCCCACTGATTTAAATGTGAGCTTTAAGTGAGAAGGGTCAACAAGAATTAAGCCAGATAGATAGATAGAGTTTCTGTAATATTTCTATATAGCTATATAACTCCATAAGGATGTATCTCTATATAGATATAAAATAATATAAATCCAGGTATTTAACTACATACTGTTTATAGCCATTCATTCACTCCTGTCTCTAGATTAGCCTTTGATTAGGAACTATCTGTCAGGTTGCTTTGTACAAGACCAAGTATATTACTGGTGCTTAACAAACAAAAAAAAACCCCACACCAATAAAATACATGGAAGGAAGGAAGTGTGGGCTGTTCCAGACCCCTTTTTTCCCAAAAGTTTCTCGGTATCTAGGTGTCTAAAATGACTTCAATATCATATCATTTTTTATATATTAGCAAAAACACAACATTTAGAGGTTGTGCACTGTCCTTAAAAAGAACTGGAAGCCAGAGCATCCTTCAAAGGAAAGTGTAATTTAGTTACTGTAGACAAGCTTTGCCTATTTCAGACAGTACTGAGAAACAGATTTTGAATGTTCAGTGTCATGCTAGTAAACATTAATATATCCTGACTAGAGCAGTGGTTAGCTCAAACACAGCTAACATGTAACTGCCACAAAAAATGGTATTGGTAAAATACAAGACATTCAACAAACTTAACATTTATTTATACTTGTAAGTAATTATTTAATTATGATGCCTCTAAGGCACAATATAGGTGGAACTCCACAGCACCATTTGTCAAACACTTTACAGAGTAGAATATTGCTATATTTTATTTATATTTTTCTCTCAATTTTGTCCCCACATTTAACATCCTTCTGATAGGCTGTAGGAAATTGCAAGACATAATAAGAAGGGCATTTCAGGGCCCTTGACACAATTAGCTGATGATCTCTGTCATGGAGGAAAAATGTAGAAATGGGATAAAGTAAAGAAAGACAGAGTTTCAGCAAGATGATTTTTCCATTTGAGTATGAATATGGCATTCATTTTTAACAGTACTGTAGTAATTCTGGGGGCATTGTGAAGGAACTAAATTTTAAAGAAATATGTGAATGAAGAGAGGATATTGGCTTGAAGGGACCCCTTTGCATGTCAGAGATGTATGAAAAGTGGACCTAGTAGATCACATGGGTGAGGGATAAGAAACTAAGTTAGGTATGTCAGGAGTAGAGTTATGCAAAGCCTTGAAAGTGAGCTGAGCCTACATATGAAGAAGTGGCTTATAGTTTGAGTGTCTTGCCTTCAGGGTACCTAACTCAAGACCCTCATTTTTTCCTGAAAATCAGGCCCCATAAAATAAGTAACCAAAAATAAAAGGACCTTAACATTAGCAGCAGTTTTTTTATTACGGAACAATATGATAAATATTGCCAGTCTATTCACATGACTTAAATCAGGTGGATAGCTTCATAATCAAAAAAAATAAACATAAATAGTCGTAACTGGAACTGAAAAAATATACAATTCTAAGATAATGGGAAGTAAATTACATCCTACTATTGGTGTCCTAATAAAGAGAATGAAAGTAGGAAAATAGAAGCAGCATGTTGCTTACATTCTTTTAAGGACTAGCTTCTGGTACACTTAATTGTCTTCAGTAATACTCTGGTTGATTTGTTGCCTCAGAAAAATTAATGGAACTATTCACAGAGTAAGATGCTATTTAACTTCAGTAATGTTGTCACAGTCTAGCCTTAATGTTATTTAACATTGTTTTATTCTTCCACATAAACTCAAATGTAAATTTTACTCCCCTTCACCCTCTAAACAAAAAGTCACGAGGAACTGAAATGGTTAGGAATTTTGGATCTAATCCAAAGTCTGTGGAAGTCAGTGAAAAAACAAACAAGCATTGATTTCACCAGATTTTGGACTAGGCTTCTGGTGACACACCTCAGTAGTAAAACCTCATTTGTAGATAATTTGCTGGAAGATGAAGGAATTGAATTTTCCATTAGAGCCTAAGTTCATTAAGTATGTTTAGCAGAATGAACGTGTATGGAAAGCTACAGGTAAACTGACCTGGCCAGTATAGGATTATGTCACAAAGCAACTGAATGGCAGCTCCGGAATCCTCTGATGGACGTGTAGTTAATATTTGTATAAAATATATTGGTCCATCTCATAAAGGAGAGTGTTAGTTTTAGTTTCATTTGCCTAAGTAGCACTCCACTTTGCAGGAACTAATCATAGTTCACTGAACAGGCATACTTTTATGTGGCAGCTAATTCATATCTGTTGCTGAGTTTCACAGAATGACAGAAATAATTCAGCAAACCATAAATCCCACATTGTCCGGACTTTGGATTCTTTTATCTATTCTCTGAAGGTCCAAAAACGAATGAAGTCTGAGGAAATTTCTCTTCAGTCTAGGTTATAAATATAGCCTTTTTAAATTTGTGGCAGGAAATTTAACAGATAGAAGCTGTGAGAGAAGAAAATAATATTCAGATGTGGGGGAGCTGAGGAGAAAGCAAATGAATCATATAACCAAAAAATAAAGTGAAATGCAACTTAATCTAAATACAGGTGAGGAGTAAGAAAGTTAATTATTCTCCTATTACAAGCAGGATTTTATAAGGAAGTCTGTATGCATCTATCTTTCTGTTCCCACTGCTAGTTATCATCTCCCTTCTTCCCAATAACCATGTGAAATCACCTCTGTGGAAGAATCCAGCTCCACAAGTTGGAAGGAGGATAGCTGGCGCCAAATTCTATTACACCTATTGGACATTTAAGTGGACTTAGGTGCCTATGTGCAATCCTATTCCACCCTGCTCAAGTCCCTGAAAAACTGTTAATATAAAAGGTGGGTGGGCCCCCCTCATTCCTGATTTTTCTGTGATTCAATCTTAAGGGGCAGATGACAGCATTTTGCCAAAATAGAGGTGTTCATTCCCTCTTTGTTCCACCCTGTTAAAGTCCCTGAATTATATCTACGTGCCTAAATCCATTTAGATTCCTAGTAGAATCTGGTTCCTGGTTTCTACCAGGTTCTTCTTCTCCAACTATACATGGGAAAAGTTGGTTTAAGTTTCTGCAGGTGCCATATGTTCTAAAGTATGTTTCTTTCTCTCCACAATTTGGAAGCCCCCTAAGGCAAGAGCCCAACAGTACAGCTCCTGTAAGAGTAATGCTCTTTGGGACCTACTGGAAGCAAAGCAGGCTGAGTAGACTGAAAAAAAACCACAAGAAAATAAAGGATTTCCCTAGAAGCAGAGCTGTCAGTTGGGGGAGGGGTGGGGAGGGGAGGGGAAGGGTGTCCATGAGTATAGAGTTAGAAGGTTACCATCTTCCTTATTGGGCAAATAGCCCACAGTGAAAGAAATAAAAGGAAATTTCAGTTTGAGAAAGCTTGTGTTTCCATGGCTCTGCATGAGATACTCCTACAGAAAAGGTAGCAATAGTTGATGATAATTTTTGAGAACCTGATTCTTCTCCATGTAATGCAATAGAAAATATGTTGTTTAAAGGTCATAAATTGCTGTAAGTTTAACTTAGATAACAGACATGATAGATTGCATGATCATTATCATTAGTGTAATAAGAAACGGCGTCAAATCTCAGTCCACTTGGACAGTTATTGTCAGACAGAAGGGAAGCTGCTTCATTTTATAGTCAAGCAGACTGATCTTCATAAAAACATCAATGAGTGATACACCTTAGCATAAAAGGAGCCAGGGAAAACACATAGCTGAGAAGATACGAAGTGTGCAAAGGAACCATTTAACCATGGTAGTGAGAAACGAACTGCATGCCAAGAAAGTTGATGGATTTTGTGGATTAAAAATAAATATGATATGAAGCAGGAAGATATAAAGCACTCAGAGTAATGGGATTCTGATAGAGTTAAATGAGAGATTCACTTTACCCAGTATTTACCATTTTCTTAGGATCTGGTTATGTTCACTGTGACAGATCCTATACCACCTATTAGGATTCTAAGTGCAATCCTGTTCCATGCTGTTTGAGTTCCTAAAAATCCATTAATGCATGTATTTTTATGGTATGGTGCCATCTAAGTCACAAAAAAGTAAGAAGGAGGACCCACAACATTTTTCAGGGACATGATGGTGTGGAATAGGATCACTCTTAGAATATGGCCCTATGCTTTGTTCTCTTTTTTGAGTCCTTTGAGATTTATCATGATCGTAAGTTATAAAACAGTCTCAATATTCCTTTTCTGTTCTGGACCCGTGCTCTCTTGGCAGTTCTGCCTTTATTATGTTAGGCAGGAAGAAAATAATTGTTATTATTATTAACAAACATTCTACAAAAAAGCATAAACAGACTCCTATAATGAGGAAATACCTGCAAGAATCCTTTTCATAGAGACGCTTTCACCTTATTTCCCTATGGTAAAGGCACTTGGGCCTTCCTCAAAACCTAATGTATCCCTAGGGATGCATTAGAGAACAGGGCCATTCATGCAGACTGCAAATGCCCAGGCAGACTGGCAATAGGCAACCTAGTAGGGGTCCTCTACAGTCATACTGTCTTGAGGGGCCTTTGGAAGGGTCTTCTCTACAAATTTCCCAAAATGAATGGAGAATAATATGTATTTCCACAAAATCTACCAGACACTTCTCCCCTACTCATTCAGAGGCCTCCAAAGGATGCAAGAGTGGAAGACAGTGCCACAGCCATGGCAGAGCCTGGACTTCCTTTGCAAAGAAATCCTCTTACCTGTCTCCAGCAAGCATGAATCTTGGAGGGATAAATATGGCCCTGTAGCAGGCTCCAGCAATCTGCCCAGTATCCAAAGTCCCCTAGGCTAAGTATAGACAGTCAAAAAGTCCAAAACTGAATTGATTCAGTCTTTGCAAGTTAGTCTAAGCTGCAGAGATTGAACCGATAATCAAATGAACAGACATTCACTTTTGATTCAGGAAATGCAGCCACATGCCTGCAGTGACTCAAGCCAGAAGCTGGGGGACACTAGAGCATGCTTCCTTGGCACAGTAGCTACCATGGGCTGTGTGTTCACTTCCTCTTCCTGCACTCCCCAAGGTCTCTGGGATTTGCAGTCCACAATCACAGCAGCAGGACTTTACAGAGTTACTTATCACTTCCTCTTTCTGCTTCCAGGTGCCTCTGGGATTTGTAGTCCACAGTTGCAGCCAGCACTAAGTAAGCAGGACAGGGCAGCTATGTACTTGGGGGAAGAGAAGTTTAACCCTCCCAGACCCTAGAAACCAGCAGGGATTTGCTGGGGGGGTGGGAGGAGCAGTAAGCCAGCCAGTGAGCCAGTCCTCACTGCTCCAGCTAGGGAGCAGAGGGGTGAAGCTAGCCCTGCTCTCGAATCAGACAGCACAGCCCAGTCCAGGCCTGCAAAATGCTGGAATGCTGGAGGACTCTTATTTAACTTGAACCAGGAAGGGATCTGGGACAGAAAGTTCATAAGTCGGCTTAACCAAAAAGAGTTAAGTCTGATACTACATTCAACCAGATTTATCTTAAACCAGTTTCAGTCAGGGCCTATCACAGGGGAGGGGGGCCCAGGAGGGCCATTTGGCCCAGGCCTCTCATTCACGGAGGACCTCAAATTTAGACTTTGGACATTGTCTCCAAATGAGGTTATACATACAGACACAGAGATGCAATGAAAGAAGAATACATTCATCATACAACTTTAAACTTGTGTCCCATTAGTAGGCCACACCGCCTGTAGTGCACTATGAATTAATATTTTGTTAATATACCGGGAGCCTCAAAAAATGGAAGTGGCCTGGGCCTCTCTTGACCTCTGAGAGGGCCTGGTTTTAGCCATTTTGAAACTGGCTTATGTGCATTGAACTTCTATTCTGTCACAGGTTTAAACCAGTTTCTGATCACTTAAACCAGTTTATGTGTAACTTCTGTCTCTAGCCCTAGTGGCTGGAAAAGCCTGCTCACAACCCCTAGTCTCTACTCTGCCTCCAGTCTCTCACTTGCCACAACTTGATCTTTTAAGAGTTTTCTAATTAGGGAAGCTATTGGCAGAAAAGGAAGAGCCTCTTTCTAGGTAGATGCGCTTAGTACACAGTCCTTCAGGCTTCTTCACACTGAACTCAAGGGTGTGGGTTGCCTCCTTCTAGACAATCTCCCAATTTAAGATTTAAAGGCAATAATCGTAACCTCTTGCCACTCCCATAGTCACACCCATGCCTCACAGATATTTTCAGTCATTGTCCTTAAAAGGCTCTTTGCCTCAATACCCAGCATGGCCTATTCTAGCCTCCAAGTACTTGTTGGAGTCTCAGCCTTCACAGGCTTCCTCTCCCTTTTTCTAACTAGGCTCTCTCCACTTAGGCCCACTGCACCCAAATCCAGCTGATGAGCTCCAGTCCTCTGGGACCTTGGGCCCCTGACCTTAGTTTCACCCTCATGGGTTAGGGACCCTGGCCCTCTCAGTCTCTGACTGTCTCTGACCTACACCTTGTTCTAGCAGGATACTGAGCCTTGATGCTCCTTACAAGTGCCTCTGCACACTCTCAGCATTTAAGCCAGGAGGTTTCTGGTGCCTGCAATGCTCCCAAGTCCCTGCACATCTGTGGAGCACCTTTGCTCTCCACCATCTTGGATTCTCACATGCTCCCTTCCCCTCTCTATTCAGGTTCTGGCCGGACTTAAGGGTCTGAGAGCCTTTTCAGTCAGCCAGTTGCTCACCTCCTCACCCTCCCTAGAAGTGTCTAGTCTGTTAATTTAGTGGGCAGCCTCTGAATTTGCTGCTTTGCTCTCTTAAGGGGTCGGACACCAGGTCCCTGACATAGGTCTTTCCTTTTGAAATCAATGGTCCTGCTTTTTCCCTTTCTCTTTCCCCCTTGGCTGGATAACAGGGTTAGGGCTCCCTGTTACAGGCTCTTATACTACTTGTGCCTTCCCTGGAAGAGCTTGGCATCAGAATCTTTGTCAGAAAAATGTTGCAACCAATTACTGTGTTTAAGACAAAGTGCCATTGATTTTGTTTTGCCAATGTGTAACAGTAATCTGTTATTTTCCTACCCAAATATAAATGCAGTTAAACTCTTATTAAACATTTTCTCTTAAAGGTGGCATGAACTTGTCATAAGCAATAGGATCTGTGCAATCAGCAAATAACCTGGTATTAGAAAGAGAACAAACATGTAAAAGATCAATGAGAACTAATAAGGAAAACATGTTTTGATTACAGAAGCATGAATCTGGAAACTTCTTCTATGGTCAGGTTGTTAAAAATTCAAAGGCACAATCTGGCAAGGGTTCTGTGGGCCAGATTCAAGATCTACAAAATATAGGAGCCAAATATTTAAATATTTTAATGCCTTCAGCCTTCTAAATTCACACTAACTTTCATAGGTGCTGAAATGTCTTGTACTTAAAGCTAGTTCCAGTATGGTCCTCAGCACTTCTGAAAACCAGCTGTAAGTGTGAATTTAGAAGGTTGAAGGCACTCAAATATTTGAATGAATACAGCCCTAACATTAAAGCAACCAAGTTTGCAGATTTGGCCTTGAGTTGCATTTCTCCCTTTCTGAAGACAAAACCCATCCCCTAGTAGACATGGCCCCTGTGCACAATTGATATGTTTATCTTATAATCAAAGTTCCCTCTAAACTGAACACGTGCGCAGCCACGCACGATAAAAAATCTTGCTGCACAGTAACTTTTTAATGCTGCGCACTGGGGCCAGCGTGGGACATTTACTGCTCAGCTGTGCAGGGGCCGCTCCACTCCTCACCATGCTGGCATTCCCACGAGGGCGGAGAGCGCAGCCCTGGCTGGAGCAGTCCGTGAGGCGCTGGGCCGCTGATCAGTGGACAGTCATCGCCCCCACTCCTTCCTCCTCCATGCCCACAGTGCGGGGCAGGCAGCGTTTCCTCCCTGAGGCAGGGCAGGGGTGGGGGCCAACCTGGGCACCGCATGGGCTCCACTGGCTCCAGGGAACTGGTCTGCTCCTCAGCCCCTTCAGGCAAGCTTCACCCTGAGCCCCACTAGCTTCACCCTAATCTTAGCTTTCATCCCTGTGACGCAAGACCCACAGCTCCTGCGCCAAAGCCCAGCAGCCGCACAGGTCTTCCACACTCTGCCTGCTCCCTGCCTCCGTGCCTCGCTGCAGGCTTTGAAAGCGACGCCATGTGCCTCACTGCATGATCTGCCCAGCAGCAGGACACACATGGTGCCACGCCGCTTTCAAAGGCTGCAGCAAGACTCGGAGGCAGGAAGCAGGCAGAGTGCAGCCTGCACGTGGGTCCAGGAGACATGACAGGGAGGTACACACACTTCAGAGGTACTGGAGACAGCTCTTTGGCAACTGAAGACAGAGAACTCAAATGATTGCCCAATTTTAAGTATTAATTAAGCCTTAATCCTGACCACAAAGACATGATTAAAAGGTAGCATGTAGTACAGCTAGTTTCTTCTATTATTTACAACAATGCATATTAAAAGCAGAATTAGGCCTTTAAAGAAAAACATCTAACGAGATAATAAATAGACTGAGACTCATATTAAAGACTGCATCTGGTACACAGTCTAATATTAAATACTAAAGGGGAAGGCGGGACCAATTCAGGAACGGACTGAAGCAGGGTGCTTATGGATCACTACACCTTAAAGGCAACATTGCTTATAATGGTCAGCAATATTTATGTAACATTTAGTCTGTACAAATTATTACAGATCTAAGAATACAGAAGAGAAAGCATGATGTGTCAACCAAGAAAGCCCATTTTAAAAAGTCGGTTGAGGCATTTCTGTTTCATACTTTCTGATTCATTCTTATTTTCTTTTCTTTCAAAAAGATATTTTGTTTTGTTTTTAAGTCAGTGTTCTGAAAATAAATAGGAGAACAAAGACGCCTTCTTGTGTAAGTACTGAGGAAAGAATGCTAGAGCCAAGATCTGTTTTTACTGAAGTCAAAGGAAGAATTGAGATTGATTTCAGTAGGAGCAGGATTTGAACCTAATGAATTAGATTAGCATAATGTCACTTGATCCATTTAGTTTCTTTTGTTCAATAGAGGAAAGGTGCTTCAGTGCAGAATGCCTTACCTAAGACATCAGTTATAATACTAATTTGCCTTAGATAGAACCTGAGGATTTCTTAGTGTTTTGCAGAAATTGTACTTTGGTATAATGCACCTGTCACTATAGGATTAACAAATCAAATAATGCAAACAGGAATGAATTCATCCTCAGAACACCTCTGCAATTTATCCAGGCTGACACCTTTTTAGGACAGGTTCATTTTTCACTGGGTTCATGGTATCAAGTCCACTGTGGTATTACTAACAAATAGTAATACAGGCAGTCCTCGACTTACAATGTTTCGAGTTACAACGTTTATAAATTGACACTGTTTCAACTTTATGATGTCAGTTTCAACTTTACAATGTTGGTCCGATGTGATACCACGTCAGCGAACAAGTTTGCTGCATCACTCATCTCCCTGGAGAATATCTATGAAAACTTTCTTGGACACTTTCTTTAACAAAGCAGACAAGACTCCACAAAAACCTGCAGCCAAGACTCCTGAGAAGACTCCAGCCAAGAACCCTTCAAAAAGTCCAGCAAAGTCACCTCAAAGAAGTCCTTCCAAATCAATATGATTGCTATTTACAATATAAATACATGAATGTAGCTATATTACTCGTCTATAATTGATCAAGTACAAAATTCTGGGGTATTTTTCGTGAAAATAGGGTATTCAAGCCTTGGTTCAGGAACCAATCCCCTATTTATAACATTGTTTCTTATGAGAAAATTGGTTCCAAGTTACAACGTTTCGACTTAAGACATGGTTTTTGGGAACCAATTGTGTCGTAAGTCCAAGGACTGCCTGTATTTAAGTATTATTATTCATACTTTATAACTGAGGAGTGAAAGCACAATCATAAGTGCCTTGTTCAAGTTAACCGAATAGGTAATGATCAGAGCAAGTGCTGATCCGCTATTTTGACCAATATGCACATTGCTTCCTTCACTGAAAAAGACAGTCTTGGCCCTCAGGCTTCAAGCTAAACCCCTGAACCCACAGAAAACCCACTGCCTTCAAATGCAATATTGTACAATGTCATTTTTCAAACAGTAATAGCCCTGGGTGTTAACAACGTTTAATTAGTCTTTAACCCCACTAAGTTCAAATATTTCCATATGAGTGATTATTTAGAGGTTATTTTTCCTAAGTCCACTGGAAATCATCAGGGAACTGTAATACGCAAATATAGAGTGCTATATTTCTTCTAAGGCACTGGTTTGCAACCTTTTTAGACCCAAAGCATCCCTCCACAACATTTTAGACTTTGGTGACACCCTGGTTGAGAACCAGTTCTGCTGCCTTAGCTTACCTCATGGGTTTTTAACTGTGGTGCTCCTTCTGCCAATGCTGCAGTAGTGGAAGCACACTGCAGCACCCCTGAAAAAGTCTTGCAGCACCCCAAAGCAATACAGCAACCCAGTTGAGAACCACTGTTCCAAAAAAAGCATTAGACATCAAATATCATAATCAGAAATAAAACATATGTCATTAAGACTCCATTTCTGCCTCTTCATGGTATAAAAAAAAAGAGTAGAAAAACCACAAAACCCCCCACAAAATCAGAATCATCAGAAACTAATAAAACAGTCATTATTGTATCTCTAATTCGAATTCTTGTTCTCAACTGGTCATGCCCTAGATTACGCTAAGGTAAATTATTGTCACTCTGGATACTGTTTTCTCAGCTGATTGCTAAAGCATTACAGAAAATAAATCCTATAACAAACTACATGGGAACAGGAGAAGGCCCCGATCCTGAAATCAATTACTTGCAAGAAGGTATCTGCACTTTGACATGAGCTCATAACACATTTATTGCCATTGGCAGGGTGGTGAAGGATTTAGAAAAGGCGATTCATCAAAATGTTTTCAGTGCTTATGAAATTAACTCATGTATGATATTGCTTGCAACATTTTATGAAACAAACAAGTGTAACTTGTTTGTTACATCTGTTTAATAAAATTTATTTTTTTATTACTCAATTTAGTATAATATTAGACTTCCAGTCTGTTGTGTTTACTACATTAATATCAGAAAAAAAAGTGCTGAAATGAATGTCATATGTACATAGAATAAAATGTATGGTATTGATCTTACTTTCACTGTGTGTATTTAGCCTTGATGTTTGGCCTTGATCTAACAAGGCAAATGAAGGATTAGGTATTAAACTACCTGAAAAAAGATTAGTCAAGAGTTACTTAGAATAGCCAATATAGTACATGACATAACTTTTAAACAGATGTTTATTTTATATTTAATCTCGAAAGAGCAATTAGCTAGTTCCATCCACAGTTATTATGTTTCTTAATAATAGCTTCTATCGAAGGATTTTAAACTTCACAAAACATTACTTAAACATCTTGGAACAGACTTGCGAGCAGGCAGATAATATTGTTTCTACTGCACGTGGAAAAAACCCTAGTACATACAGACTCTACTGCAAATTTTGCAATTTCAATCAGAATCAAGTGGCATCAGTGTAAATGTGGGTTTTTGACACTGCTATCTATACCAAGTGTTTGCACCAATAAAGTTATACCACAGGCTGTAATTTCTAGTGTTGACAAAACTGTTCAATAATAATAGCATTTTTACTTGATTCTAGCCAGCCTTCTGAAGGCTCATGAGTATGAGTTTTCTAGGATTGCTTTTACCATAAACCGGTACAATCTAAAATCTTTTTTTTAATGCTCCCTCCCTTTTCAACTCTACACTTAAAAATTTGTTTGAATTGCTCTGATATATGTCAGTTATAGCGCCATTATCTGGCACAGCAAGCACAGTCAATCAAATCCAACAGACATATTCTTGTAAAAATGCATGCAAACACATCTATTTTATTTTATTAAATAATTATAAACGAGGACAGTGTTTGGAAAAGGTGTCAGAATAAATGCACACTGCAAACTACTACAAGACAATATATACTTGTTGCACAGCCACAGCAATCTTTCTTACAATGCTCATCCCTAGGTTGATGGATCTTCTAGAAAAGGACTGAGAGAAATTAGTTTTTTTTATATCTAAGCAACCAGTGTCAATTGTGATAGCAATTTTTGTGACGTAAATTAATAATATGTTTTGGATGCAGTCTTTAGTTGGAATCTTGAGACCACTCACATTACCAGCATATTAGACTGAACATTGACATTTGCTTTATAAATGTAGTTTTGCTAACTGTTCTCTGTTCTCTGCATCTCAAAGGTTAATGTTAACTTTATCAGTATTTCCAAAGATAGGCCTTGTACAAATGTTATGACAGATTATGACCTTGGAAACTATAAACACCTAAACTACAAGATTTAACAAAACTGTAATTTTCTACCGTTCTACAATGTTTGGTTACAATGATTTACATAGGAAACTATGCTTTCTGCTAGGTAATTTTGCCAGGGTAATTCTAAACTAAATGTTTTGCAGTGTTTCTCAGCATTTTCTCTGTGTGTGTATACAGTGTCATTTTCTTCAGCCCAAAGTATAGCTCTACAAGCACAGTCAATCCACTATTAAATTGCATTCTTTTCTATCTCATGCATCATCAGACAACTTTAAGAAAAAGATTGTCAGAGAGAACTTTTAAGAGAAAGATGGGGACAAATCAAATGTCTACATCAAAATCTCACAAACTGGGAAAGCTGGAATTTAGGTCCAAACTCTGAAACATCAGCTCTTCTCTACTTATTAAAGTTTAGATACCATGCAGACTTAATCACACTGGTGATCACTTAAAAGTAATCCAGTTATGTTAAATAGATGTACTGCAATGTATCCACAGAGGAGAAAGTTAACAAAAATACTTTGAGCACAGAGAATCCAGGAAACCTGCACAGCCTGGCACAGTTGGTACAAGGCAATCCTGTCACACACTAATTTGATATGGTTAAATTGTTTAGCAGTTACTAAGGAGAAAAAACTCAATAATTTTGCAAACTTAAATCTATCAGCAATCACTGAGCTATTGCTGGTTATACTCCTACAGTGCAACAAATGCATCTATGCTGCTTCTGTTTATTAATATTGCCATAACATTCTCTCTACTGACTTTTTTAAAAGAGTCAAAGTTTAACATTACTCTTTTCTCATTAGGCTCATGCAAAAGTTTGGCACAACTACAACAGACACTTTCGGCCATATCAGCAGGGTGTTGTGTCCATAGTTTTAGGATCTCACTGGATTGAACCCAACAGATCACAAGATGTACTGGACATTAATAACTGTCAGCAGTCAATGGAGAGAGTACTTGGATGGTTTGCAAAGCCAATACATGGGGATGGTGATTACCCAGAAGAGATGAAAAATAAACTGCACTCATTTTTGCCCAGCTTTACTGAGGCAGAGAAAAACTATGTAAAAGGAACAGCTGACTTCTTTGCCTTTTCCTTTGGTCCTAACAATTTTAAACCCCCAACCACACTAGCTAAAATGGGACAAAATTTGTCACTTAATTTAAGGGGAGTTCTGAACTGGATTAAACTGGAATACACCAATCCTAGGATCCTGATTGCAGAGAATGGTTGGTTCACTGACAGCCACGTGAAAACAGAAGACACCACAGCTATCTACATGATGAAAAACTTCATTAATAAAGTTTTACAAGGTTTGTATATCAGTTTAGTTTTCTTTCAATGTTCAGTGTTTCTTTAAAGGAGACTATCAACTAAGTTCATTATTAAGCCTTTGTACTTCAGTGAAGCCCAGGTACCAACCAGTATTCCACTGTGTGAGGTGCTCCCGGCCTCATGTTGATAAAACCCAACTTCTAGATTTGTTTCTCTTTTATTTGTCAAGAAAAACAAAAGATTTAACAAACTTTTTTTTCGTATTTAAATGTTGTGCTTTTAAATCCAAATATATGATCTTTGTGTTATGCATGAGAAGCAAACAATGAAAATAAGGAATAAATAAAAGTGAATCTGACATCTTACTTTCACTATCTAACCTGAAGGAAATGCAAAACCTAAATCAGCAGCAGAAACTGGAATGATTTTTCAGTTCTAACAAAAATACATCAATTCAGTACAGGGTTTATCTTGACCTTTTCCTTTAATATGGTACTTTTTAAGGTAAAAGAGTTGCATGTTGTATTAAATGTAAATCATTTGAATACACTATTAATATTTCTACAACTTTAGCATTTGGTTCTTTTTTCAACTACAGAGCTTTGTATTTTTAAGCACTCTTAGAGGGACCCCTACTGGTTGTGGAAATCTATAGTAACACAAGTTTCCTTACACTTCTTTTTCACATACCATATTTTCTTCTTGCTGGCTCTTCTTGTAGAATATGACGTGTCCAGTTAACCAAATGTCTACATCATTTGGTATGGAATGACTCAGATATTGTTACCAAAAATATTTACATCTTTCATGAGGAAGAATACTAGTGATCTCTTCTGCTGAGCACTAACATGGTTCTTTGAAGTTCAAGAAATAGTGTTACAAAAGAAAAAACTTAAGAATATTTCATAAGAAACCGCCATACCTGTGTAATTTTCAGCAATATTAAACTTAGAGAGAGTCCCAGATCCTAAAGTTCAGGTCCCAACTTTCCCACAGTTTAAAGAGTTTAAAAGATGTTTTGGCTCTTATCACTGAACTTTACTTTATCCCTGGGTCATCTCATCTATACATACAAATTCAACAACCATGGTTATGCTGATAACTCATAAATCTACCACTCTGTTCCACATCTGTCTCCTGTTTTTCAGATTAAAATCTTCTCCTACTTTGCTGACATCTCATAGATATCTTGGTATTAGGTCAAGCGCAACTTGGCTAAAATTTATCTCCCAATGTTCCTTCATTCCTAATCACTCTCATCTTTTTTTCTCAGTCACTGGGGACAGCCCCACACATCGGTCTTTCACTTCAACCCATAACTTAGTTGCCATCATCACCTCTTTCTAGGTTGCCACATCCTGGTTATGTCTAAATATTACTGTTTCTTTCTGAATAACATACCTAAGATCTGCCCTGTCCCATCCATCCAAACAAGTGAAACTTTTTGTTATCTCACATTTTGCTTACTGCAATATCTTTTTCTCTGACAGCCTTGCTCTGCTCATATCCATAGAGAATCCTACTGCAAAGAATATTTATCTTGGATTATGTCACCTTCTTGGCCTATCTTCATTGGTTCTTCACAGGTTCTTTATGGTCCATCCTCAGCTTTCCAACAAACTCTCATTCGTTATGAAGAGGTGTAACTGGTAGGGGCAAGAGGGGAGTGGGGGCTATATGGGCAACTGCCCAACACTGACTTGGGGGGGCCAGGAGGTGAAAAAAAGTGACTGCTGCTGGCATCTGCATGTTCATGTTTACAATGGCAGTGACAACTGGAACTCGTCACTTCTGCTTTGTCCCATGCTCCCAGCTGTGTCCCTGCACTACTTTCAGTTGCTCATTTGGAAGCTCCTTTGGGCTAACATATCTTTTTAGTTTATTTATACAATACTGTATACAATATTAATATGGAATTCTGGTCCATGATCAGGATAGCTGAGGACTACAGTAATACAGTTAATGCCATTCAAAAAAACCAGATTATACCAAGGTATTACAAGGCAGCAAACATCAGTAGAAAGCTGAAAATGTTTAGCTTAGTGTTGTTCAAAGAAAATAAAGCAAAATATACTATTGGAGGGGATGGAATACCTGCTTTTAAACTGAAATGCCTAACTTTCCCCTGACTTCAACTGACCCAATTGGGTCAGTGCCAAAACTCCCATCAACTTCAGTAGGCTCAGAATTTCACCTCAGATTTTGTAGCCAGCTCACATCATATTAATGCAGGATGTTCTTTTGCAGTGTTTCTAAAAAGTGACTCTGGTTGGCTTAGAGCAGTGGTCTCCAAAGTGGGGTACGCGCACCCCAGGGAGTGCACAAGACGATCCATTGGGGTGCGGGAAGAAAATATTAGCACTTCTATTTCTATTTATATAAATATACATATATTGGGGGTGCATGCTCAAAAATTTTTTACTGATAGGGTGTGCGAATATAAATATACATATAATGGGGTGCGTGCTCAAAAATGTTTTATTCATAGGGGTGCACGATCAAAAAAGTTTGGAGACCACTGGCTTGGAGGACTAATAATGGACTATGGAGCTTTTCTTCCATGTGTCATTCAGAATCTATCCCAAGTTTATAATGAAAGTTGTTACCTTCCATATGCAGCTTTGTTATATCTTTATACATTATATATAAAAGTACTATAGTTTTGCTGGCAGAAGTATGAGTTCATCCACACTCGCAGCTTCCTTATGGTGGTGACCCCCCTTCTTTCTGCCTGCAGAACAACATGATCTCTTCAACCAAAAGGCTACAGGCACTACCCAACAGCCAAAAAAAACCCCAGGCACTCTTCTGCCTTCTCCAGTCCCCCTAACAGATCCAGCAGGCTTCTCATGCCCTACGGACACAGCTACTGACACAGACCCACACCGATCCCTTTGAAGCCCTGTGCGTGAATCCATGATCTAACAGCTTCTCCGTAGCAGCTGCTGTCTCTGGACAGAGCTGTGGGCAACAGAAACAGCCATTTGTAGACAAAGCTGCTGTTCCCTTCCCCAGTAAGCCAGTGTTTGTATTAGAGAAATCACCTTCACATTAGTCATTAAATTACAAATTTACTGTCTGCTTGAGCAGGGAAGCCTGCTCAGGCAGACAATAAGGACAATAAGGACTGGACTAGCTGAAAGGGTCTGGACTCTGCACTACTTACTCCATCCCTAGCAAAGTTCTCTCCCACTTAAGGTTGACACAAATTAAGACCATCTGAAGAAACCTGCTGCACACATTCTGTGAATGAGCAGAGGACTTTGGTCTTTAGGCCTTTCAATCTGGTTGCTTTCACAATCATTACATTTACATATGCATTTAATGTTGCAGGCTATAAAGTAAACAGGGATTTATTATATGTTTTAAGTAGCAATGATAAGGTATGATACAAAGAAATGACAGAATCATTCTACTAACGAACTGAGAAATGCAAACCACTGTTCCTACAAGTAACCCAGGGCCTCAGGATTCCCTGCACCACTACACAGAGAGCACTGGCAGAGGTGCACAGCCCTCCAGCATCCCTCACCCCACCCTATCACCCCACTGCAAACAGGCAGTACCAAAGATCACCTTCCCAGCACACAGGCTGCATGGGCAGCACACACCCCTGCCCCCATTGCATGGACAGCACCAGCAGCACATAGTCGCGTTGCTCCCAGGCCCACTCCTGCAGTGTGGCAGCCGGCTGGCGGCAGGAGAGGTAGCTGCATGGGTTTGGTGGCCTCCTGCTAACATCTCATGGACTGCCAGTTGGATGGCCCTGAATTAACTACAGCAGGCCAAATTTTTAGCCAGGCTCTCTAGTTTAGACAGTAAAAAATGTCACTTAAAAACTCCACGGTACAGTTTTAAATCATTTCAAGTAGCTGAAATAATTTTGTGTCTGCACAGTGCAGATAAACCACATCTTAAACTATTAAAACAAGCCAACATTATTATAGCGCTTCATTTTTAAAGATATTTTCTAAACTTGCTAGTGAAGAAGGACTAACCTATTAAATATCTCTATTTGGCCATGGTTTTTGGTATCCATTAGAATAGTGATGAGAAACAGGGAATTCAATAATATACAATTAAACTCTCTGACCTTCAGTTATTTTACAGGCTCATACTGTAATTCGTATGTCTAAGTTGTTAATGATTTTTTTTCCATGTAACCCCTTTTCACTTATTTCTCCTGTGCAGCTATTAAATATGACAGTATCAATGTGTTTGGTTACACCGCCTGGTCTCTCCTTGATGGGTTTGAATGGCAACATGCCTATAACACTAGACGTGGATTATTTTATGTAGATTTCGATAGTGAGCAGAAAGAAAGGATTCCTAAGTCATCTGCACTTTATTACAAACAAATAATTCAAGATAATGGATTTTTTCTGAAGGAGTCTCCCCAGGGGCTACAAAGTCAATTCTCCTGTGACTTCTCTTGGGGTATCACAGAGTCTGTTCTTAAGGTAAGCATAATATACTGCAAACCTCTGTTCATTTCCATGTATTTAACCATGAAAAAACATTTTGTACATGTCTCTATATAGTACTTTTCATTAACGATTTCAGAACACTCCACATATATAAATTTAACCTCAAAATAAACCTTTAAGTATAAAAGTAGCTGTTTGGTAGCCCCCTGGCAGATATTACACTTAACATATGATTAACCAGTTAATTGTGTGTTAAGCAGTAACCTGGCCACATGGTCATGCAGTTAATGGCACAATAAAATAGGGAATAAGTCACAAAATATGTGTAATAATTTTGTGGCTGGTTTCCATTGTGCCCTAAATTGAACACATGGTTGGTGTGCCTCCAGCTTTAGGAGCCCACAGGAACCTGTATACTCCCACAGCTGACAGCACCACTTAGGACGCAGGGGTGGGCAAAATGCAGCCCAGGGACCAGATGCAGCCTGCCAGGCCATTCTATCTGGCCCTCGGGGCCCCTAAAAAATTTAGAAAATTAATATTAATCTGCCCTGGGCTGCCTGTCATGTGGCCCTCAATGGCTTGTTGAAACTCAGTAAGCAGCCCTCTGCCCAAAATAATTGCCCTCCCCTGATTAGGTGATGAGCGCACTGAGCCTCAGGAGTACACTGGACCTTGAAGGGCAGACTGGCACTCCCGAGACACGCTACTTAGTTGTGCAAGGAATGCCTAGGATCATGATCCCAGCCCCCCCTGCACTGGCAATAGAGTACAATTGGGACCTGATCCCTAATCCCACAATTGTACCTCCTGCCGTGCATGTGCAGCATGGCACAAAGTGCAGTTGTTGGGATTGGGGATCAGATCCCATCATGCCTTTAACTGAACATTTGTCAGCAGCCATGTAAATAAATAAACAGGCAAAGGTAGCTTTATTGACTTGCTCGAAGGTTCAGCGCTAGAAATACAACTCAAGAGTTTAATGATTCCAAGCCCTCATTGCAGGGGTATAAAAAATAAATATACCATAATTGTAAAATACTGTCAAAACACAAATGAAAAAAGCATTGCTCTCTCTATATATATGCACACAGAAGAATATTACACAAATTTTGTGGCTTATTCCCTATTTTATTGTGCCATTAACTTCATGACCGTATGGCTATATATATTGCCTTTTTTGCCTGAGCCATATTCAGAAACAGATCATATTGTATACCATCATGATAAAATACTTGGTTTTATGGCATATATTTTCACATTAAACTTTATAGCTGTATTGGGACAGGTGCTGTAGCACAGCTTTGTAATTATACAATGAAAAGTAGCACAATGGAAAACCTCAGGCAGGAAAAACGCTTACCAGCAAAATAAATTTAATTTAATCCAGCCACAATCAGACACAGGAAATAAATGCTTCTACATATCATATTGCTAACCATTGAGAGAGGATACCACAGTGTGGGGAACGATTTTCTTCTCAGCATGTTTTAAGGTTGAATTTAAAACTTTTTATCACCACATGGTACAAGTCCTATGCAACAAACTGAAGTAAAACATTAGAACAGTAACAACACAGTAACAAAAGTGCAGTGCTGAATCTTGTTAGGTATCAGAGATCAGTATTGAAACCAATTATATTAACTGCTTGCCCTGACAAGTGATAGAGTATAGCAATCAGTGCAGCTAAGTATAAGACAGGTCCTGCTGGTTAGGGCTAGCTAGTAAAGCAACTAACAGTCCTGTTTTGCTCTTACATATCACTGTTGCCCTGCATAACTCTGGACAAGATAATCACTTACTTTATGCCCCATTTATATAAAGGGTGCAACTTTTATTCGGAAATGTTGCAAGGTTTGATTAACAAAACCTCTGCCCATATGCTGTTATGAAACGCCTACAAACTATTAGGCTACAGAAACAGAACAGCAAGGAGCTTCCTTTCCTCACTGCTTTATTTCACAAGTAAAACTTAAGCTAATTCTTTCTTCCATATAGAGGTAACAAAGACACCTGTTTAATGAATGTACATTTGAATACATTTATTCCTATTCATTTTTACAGGCTGAGTTGGTAGCTTCCTCTCCACAGTTCTGTGATCCCAACCTGTATATCTGGAACGTCACTGGAGATGGGCTTCTGCACCAAGTTAAAGGAGTGAAGCTGAAAACGCGACCAGCTCAGTGTACAGATTTTGTTAGCATTAAGAAACAACTTGACCTCTTAGAAAAAGTGAAAGTCACTCATTATAGATTTGCACTTGATTGGTCATTAATTCTACCCAATGGAGATTTGTCAGCTATCAATAGGCACGTGCTAAGATATTATAGATGTGTGATTAGTGAAGTACTGAAACTCAATATTCAGTCTATGGTAACTTTATATTATCCAACTCACGCCTACTTGGGCCTGCCTGCTCCTTTATTGCAGGGAGGAGGATGGCTAAATCAGTCTACTGCCCAGGGCTTTCAAGATTATGCAGCTTTATGTTTTCAGGAACTTGGTGATTTGGTAAAATTCTGGATTACAATAAATGAGCCAAACCGACTAAGCAACATCTATAATAAAAGCAGCAATGATACCTACCAGGCAGCACACAACTTACTGCTAGCACATGGCATGGCCTGGCAAATCTATGACAAGCAATATAGGTCCATTCAGCGCGGCCAGGTGTCCCTCTCTTTGCATTCAGATTGGGTTGAGCCTGCCAATCCCTATTTTGATACTCACTTGAAAGCAGCTGAAAGGTTTCTTCAGTTTGAGATAGGTTGGTTTGCAGATCCAGTTTTCAAGAGTGGGGATTATCCAGCAGCCATGAGGGAATACATTCTCTCCAAAAACAAAAAAGGCCTCTCAGAGTCTTTCTTGCCATATTTCACAAATGAAGAAAAGAAACTCCTTAGAGGCTCAGCTGATTTTTATGCTCTGAATCATTTCACCACAAGATTCGTGATCCATGAACTTCAGAATGGAAGCCAGTATGAGTTTGATCGGGATGTTCAGTTCCTACAGGATATCACCTGTCTAAGTTCACCATCTCGCTTGGCAGTGGTGCCTTGGGGAATTCGCAAAGTTCTACAGTGGATTAAAAAGAACTATGGGGACATAGATGTTTACATCACAGCAAATGGGATTGACGACCAGTCTTTGGACAATGATGAACTTCGAAATTATTACTTAAGAAAATATACACAAGAGGTTTTGAAAGGTGAGTAGATGAATTGAGATAATCTGGAATAAGCCACTTTTCATGGTGGCATGGAGTATATTCTAAATGGACATTGTCTTAGTGTCAACCTGCCCTCTCAGTCACACAGATCACCTCCTCAACCACAATAGCATAATGTCCCTCTTCTAGTTTCAGCAATTGCTTGCGTTGAAGAGAAATATTAGTAAAATAATTTATATGCCTTGACAAAAGTGTTTCAAATTTTAAAAAAAGTGTTAATCTTATGTATTTTTGCTGTTTATTGCCAGTATGAGGTGTGAGATGTCAGCTTGTGTGAAGGTCAGGACATTTATTCAGTTGGCTAAATATGGATTTAGATTGCTTTTAGGCATCTCTATTTAAAAGCACTGGCAATTATCTCTGTGTTGGTTTGAAAGTTTAAAAATAATGAATATTTGTTCACATTCATCTCATAGTAATTTGAAAGCATTGATAAAACAGACAAAATTATCCTGTGATAGTTGCTTCATGGAAAGATTTGCTTTTGCAAGCAAGGCAACTTGCATATATTTTCATAGATTACATAGATTGCTGATATTTCTGTTAATGGGTTAGAAAAAGAACCAAATGCATTCCAGCTGTAATCAGATGAATACATGCAATATCTATCTAGTTCATGAACTCTACTAGATTGCATTTAAAAGAAATAACTTCTAAAAATTAAAGCAGTAGCACATTGCTATAGTTATTACTTTATTTCCTTTATACTCTAAGAGCCCCTACAAAGAAACATACTAGTAAATGTTTTCTACATACCACGACTCATGAATTCTCTATTCTCCCACTGCAGTCGTAAGTACTTGAATATAAGCAGACAGTGAATATAAGAAGACCACCTCCCCCAATAATAGGATTCTATATATGAAAAATGTATATGTTTATTATAGTTTTCTAGGTATGGAATTTAAATCTTAGAGGTTTGCCTTGAATTGTTCCCCACCCACAGCAGGGAAAACAAATCTTTGGGAGTCAGATAGTTCCCTTGCCTTCTGCTGCCCAACTTATTCCCCCTGCAGCGCCTTCCCCCTCCTTACCATCAGACCCTGCTTTCCTGAGCAATGGAAATGAGGGGCAAACTTGAAAACACTGACCTTGAAATAAACATATGCAAATTATTAGATACCTACAGATTTAGTTAATCTAGAATTAATGCATTTTACTTTTTTTAAACTGCTGTAGGTTTTAGCACAGGTACTCTATAAAACATCGTTAAGCAGCACTTTTTTATTTACTTATATATAGTACAAACTATGCATAATAGTCCAAAGCAAAAAGGCTCATGATTTACCATATAGTTCATTAGGCTGGGCCCCAGCAGAGTCAACAGTGTTTCAAGCCATAGTAACCCCACAACTCAGCACTGTTTAGGGTATACTAGCTCTACACCAGATATCCCCCAGATACAAAGGATCCATATGCTAATTAACCCTCACTCATGACTCAAACTTGGTGCTTGTTACAAGCCTGATCATCCAAACATGTACATACAACATTTACACGAGATGCAGGGCAATCTTGTCCGTCTCCACCTCATGGAGGGCGGGGCCACACCAATCGCATGCGACCAGCTGAGAGAGGGAGTGACAGAGTGATTCTGGGTGAACTGTTTGGGACCCATTTGGTGATGTTTGCCAGACATTTAAGGCTGGTGAAGAAACAGGAATCAGTGGGAATCAATGGGAAAGAAAGGCACAGCTTAGCTATGGGAGTGAAGAAATCCAAATATGTTCAGTGTAGTGGTTCACCAAGACTTGAAAAAGAATCAGTGCTGAGGGAGGCTGCACACAATTGGGATTACTATATATCTTATTCAGATGGGCAGCACTAATTTATCCTTGTGATAGATGAGTATTTCCAACCTTTCCTGCCCCACAGCACACTTACCCCACCTTCTCCACCCCACGGCACACCAGCCAAACATTTGTGGGGGGGTGAGGGATGGCGAGCAGCTGAACACTGAAGGAGGTGGGGGGTGGCAAGTGGCCAAATGCTGAGGGGCAGAGGGGTCGCAAGCAACTCAACACCGGGGGGAGGGGGAGGAGATGGCAAGCAGTCGAACACTGAGCGGGGACAGATGGCGAGCAGTCAAATGCCAAGTGGGGGTGGAGGCAGGGTATTGGCAGCGATGGCGTGGGGCGGCAGTGGCATCACTGCCTGTGGCCACGGCTCCCCAAGGTTCCGCAGCACAACTGGACGTGGCTGACGAACACCAGTTGGGAAATGCGGCAATAGATTCCCATCAGATTTCTTCAATATGGGCTTGTGTTTTAGTCATGCTTGGTGTTGGCTGTATTTAATCAGCTTCACAGTTATTTTCCGTTACTGACTCCGTGCTGCTTTTGGCAGCAGTTTAACAACAGACAGTGTATTCAATGAGGTTTCTTTCTATGTGAATATAAGATGAGGGGCTTTTCTTTCTATGCTGATTGGGAGAAAAATAACCTCATTTTGTAGTTAAGTAAACATGGTATCTCTCTTCACAGAGAGCCTGAGAGTACAATTGTTTGCAGTTCACTTTCTTAAAACTTGCATAATTAAATATTAGTTTGGATTCTTTTCTCTCTTTATACATGAGCTGAAAAGATCTGTATTCTTGAAGAACATAATCATTATATTACTCATTTTCAAAGACCCCTTTCTATGTTTTGGATCCTACAGTGCTAGCCTTTGCGTACACTTATGACCCTTCCCCAAGAGCTTACAATTAATTATTTCAGGGAAAATGTACCACTTTGAACATAATTTATTTTGGCAGTTAGGTAAAAGAACTATCAGTACATTTGAGGCACACAATACTCTATTGCAAGGATTTTGCTGCTGACTCCCTGCCATGCTATATTTTGGGCTCATAGATTTCATAGATATTAGGGCTGGAAGGGACCTCAGATCATTGAGTCCAGCCCCCTGTTCAAAGGGCAGGAAGTCAGCTGGGGTCATAGGATCCCAGCAAGATAAGCATCCAATTTGCTCTTGAAAATTTGCTCCCTTTCCAAAGCCAAGTCTTGAAATACTCTGGATGCATCTACACGTATTTTACTGCAGAATAAACTAATTAGCTCTACAGTAAAATCTCAGTCTATATGTGTGCAAGCATTACAGCACAGTAGACTAATTAACTCCATTGTAGGATAGTATAGTACTGTCAAGGATGGTACTCTCTTATGGTGGCATACTTTACTATACTGAAATGCATACGTTGATGGTAACCATGGGCATATATTATGCCTGGATAGCCCTGCCTGCCAGGGGCCTGCTCTGCCTCAGCTCAAATAGCTTGTAGATGCTGGGTGCACTCGTAGATGCTGAGCCTGGGAGCAGTTGGTTCTGACATGCACTGCCCTGGAGTTAATTGTGTTGCGTTAATCTCATGCATTTTTGCACTCTTTGTGAGCCTTTTTCTTTTTTTTTTTTTTTTTAAGTATTAGGGTAACTGAAATTACAGATAGGTGCTTAGAGAGATTTTCAAAGCTCATCTGCAATCTTAAGTGCCTAAAACATAAAAAAAAAAATCTGGCTTTAGTAGACTAACCATAAGATTTTAATGTAGGAACTCCTTAATTCTAATTGCATTTCTAACAAAGACTCACTAAACCTGTTGATGATTATGAAGTAGTAATGAGTTAGGCATTATTAGGGATGGTGTATACAGCACATTGGTAAATATAATTATTTAAATTATTTGTTTTATAAGACATCAAGTGACTTAAGGAAGGGTACTTCATGACTGAAATCTCATCCAACAGCTCTCCCGACTATACAGGTGGTCCTATAAAAGATAATACAAAAAAACTTTGCTTCTCATACACTTCCCAGACCATCACGGCTAAACCACCATTCCAACCCTGCTTTATCATGCAGTTCTAATTTTTAACTATACTAATATTTGCTGATAATCAAAAAATGATTTAAAAATGTTTTTTCAGTCCATACATAAGGTTATAGTGTTAACATTCTCTTCTTCTTTGCAGCATATCATATAGATAAAGTCAAGATTAGAGGCTATTATGCTTTTAAACTGACAGAAGAAAAACTGAAACCCAGATTTGGATTCTTCACTTCTGATTCCAAGGCCAAGCCTTCTGTACAATTTTACAACCACCTGATTAGCAGCAATGGCTTTCCTGCAGAGTATTCAACCTGTGATCAAACAAATGAAAAAACACAGTGTACCTTTTGTTTATTTCTTTCACAGAAGAAGCCACTGATATTCTTTGGCTGCTGCCTTTTTTCCACACTTATTTTGCTTTTAACTATTACCATTTTTCACAAAAGAAAAAGGAAAAAACGTTATAGGCCAAAAAAATTCCAGTACGTCTGTGTTCCATTTAAAAAAAAGACACAAAACCACATTTAATTAAACTCATCACTGTTTTCTCTATAATAGAGACAGGACTCTTTTTGAGAAGCACTATGTGAGTCACTCCAGATATATGAACTAAGTAATATTCAGTGGAGGAATGGAAAATAGCACATACATTAAAAGAAAAAAAAAAAACCCTGTGCTGATGATTTTGAAATTATTTTATCTGGCTTTTGAAGCAAAGTAAATGGTCTCTCCCTGTGTGTTGGAATGATCTTTAAACCAATATGACTTGAAAAGTTATTAAGCTGTGAGAACTGATGTGCACTTTTATATAAATGTCTTTGGACTAGAACATTTTATGATGGATGCCAAGATATTTTTGTGCCATTGTTAAGTATGAATTGGCAGCTGTCTAGGTTTCCAAATGTAAGAAGTTAAAAAAAAAAATCAGATAAATTCAACACCAAAGATTAAATGTTCTGGGACAGATTTTGATCTCAGTTGCAAAGAGAAATACAAGTAACTCCCTCATTATTTCAGATACACTGCAGCTGCAACTGAGATCCATCTTGGACAGCTTATTCTAAAAATAAGGCAATAGGCTGCCTAGAAGCATCTGGGGAGAGGCATCATAATATGCAATCACTACAGGTCTTGCCCCACTTAGGTAGGAGCAAGGAAAAAAAACCCAATCATACACAGATTTTTATTATTGAAGAACATCAAGATAAGGTATGGGTGGTAAGCTATCATAGACAAATAAAATGCACACAGTTGCAAACTGTATTTATTTCCAGGAAAAAGTGCAAATTATGTGAAGCTCTAGTACTCCTAGTACATTGCTAACACAGGCCTCAGCGTTGCAAATATTGGGCAGGCCCTATTCTAAAGATATACGAGATCAATTTGTTTAGAAATTTCTATTCTCCAAAGAATTCTGTATATACGTATATTATTAAAGTGACATTTTCAGAGACTATGAAAGGCTTGTCCCTTATTTTCAATAGAACTAGCAAAGAAACATTTTGTTCCAGAAACTGAAGTGTATGGTTGGTTGTGGTATGGCTTTTATTCTCTATATAGATTATGTTCTACAGACATAATTTTCCGTAGTATTTAAACAGTGATTGAAATGGTCACCTTCCTTTTACATTTTTACTCTTTTATTTTTTTGAGATTACACATCCAAGTATTGTTTCAATACCTACAACCTCAAAGTTGGATAAGCTCAGGAACTCAGAAGAGTAGTTCTATCAAGTTGGCCTCATACTGGAGGGCTGCCTGCAGTGGTGCCCCCTAGGGATTGGAGCTTGAACCCATGCTCTTTAATATTCATTAATGACTAGGATGAAGGGGGGAAAGCTTAATGATTCAGTTTGTAGAGGATATCAAGCTGTGGGGAAACATGAGCACATTGGAGGACAGGGTCAGGATCCAGGATGACCTTGACAAGCTGGACTCATAGGTAGAACAGAATCAGATGAGGTTTAACAGGGATAAGTGCAAAGTCCTTCTGGGTAGGAAGAATCCTCACAAGTACATGATGGGTGCTGATCCACTGGTCGGCACACCCTCTGAATTGAGACCTGGGGGTCAGAGTCGAGCTGAAGAAAAACAACATAAGCCAACAGTGCAATGAGGCTGCCAGAAAGGCAAACTGAGCTCTGGTGTGCATCAGCTGATGTGTGGCTGATAGATCCAGGGAGGTGCTTCTCCCTCCACTGGTGAGGACTCAGCTGGAATACTGTGTCCAGTTCTGGGCATCATGCTTCAAGAAGGACATGGATAAGCTTAAGAGGTTACAAAGGGCCACCTGTATGATTAAGGGCATGGAGGATAGGCCCTATGAGAAGAGACTCCAGGAACTGGGCCTCTCTAGTCTGAGAAAGTGAAGGGTGAAAGGTTACTTGATAGCTACCTACAAGTACATCAGAAGTGAACACAGAGATCTAGGGGAGCAACTCTTCAGGCTATTTTTTCTGGCTGGTATAATGGCTATGGCACAAATTCAGGCCTTGGATTCTAAAACTGTTGCGATGGAAGTCACCAATAGCAGAACACTGCAGGTGGAGTGTGGTCTATTGATCAGGTCAGTCAAGTGAATAAAAGAGCAGCACTCACCCTGTTAAGCCTATCATCAGGACTCCACTTCCTTCCAAATATCCCCATCTTCCTTCCAGCGAGGGAGGGTAGAGGAAAACAAGACTCCTGATCTCCTCCTCTTTTAACCCCAGTGCTCAGTGCAGACAAGAGGTAATTTCCTCCCCAAACTGCTTCTCCAGGTGGTGAACAATTGAGACCTGTCCAGAGCTACTGCAGGGCAGTTGTATGCTCCCTCAAGACCTCTCACGAGGGGTCTGGAGACCGTTATTACCATGGACTGTGACCAAGATAAAATGGCTTCCAAGAGCTCAGAGCAGCTTTGCATTGTCTTTTACCCATCCCACTTTCCAGTTAGCTACAAGAGTACAAGGCCTTCCAGCCAATGGGAGCCAAAGTGTATCCACCAGACATATTTGATGGCTTGTGTTGCAACAAAGGCAGCAGCTCTGTCCCTGTCCAACTACCACCTTCACTATTTTGCCAGTTTGGCAAAACAATCCAATGTGAACTAGGCATTCCCATCTGGACTTGGCTACAAGACCAATTTATTTTGAAGCAAGCAGTGACAAGCTTCAATGTAACGGCTTTGATGCACACAGACAACTTTCACTTCACTATAAAATTTTTTTCTTTTATGTAAAAAGCACAAGGGTACAGCATTCCACCCTTCCTTCTCCACCCTCACCAATACAATGCATGCATGCATCCATACCATTATGTAATTCTTCCTTTTGTCTACATGCATTCATTGTTCAGCATCTAGAGATCAACTGCTAAAAATCCAGATTCTTCAACTACCTTTGTGGGATCTGCCTCTTCTCTCCATGTTCAAACTACAGCAGGATCATTGTAGGTGAGATTTTTCTGTGCATCAGTACTAACTCAAGCATAGGTTGTTTGTGACATCCCACTGCTCTAGATACCTGCAGGGTAGATAACAATAAGTAGCATGGTGTGCTACCAGCAGCTACTTGTTCTCAGTTGCATCTAAGCCTAGACAGCATCAAAGACAAGGTTAAGATCAAGGTGAGGCTTTAGGGGGGACAATTTTCTTGGAATAGCCTCGCTCTGAAGCTCTATTTCTGGCTCCTAGAAACATGAGCTATGGAAGAGTATTGTACTACAGACCTCAGCTGGTCACAATGTCATACTCATTTGGCCAAGGGATCCTTTAAATAAGAAGTATCCAACCTGAGTGCTTGGGGGCTGCAAATTCTCCAGCCACACCACGTGCCACATGCTGCTGTGCTACACTGCAAGAACCCCACTGCACTACACAGGAAGTATGAACCCACTTTACTCTAATGCCCCTGAACCACACCACAGTACACAGAGTACCTTTCCATGCCCCCCACCCTTGCCAAAGTATCTATGGGCTTCCTCAGCCCTGCTACCCCACCCTACCCTGCCCATAGGCTGAGGGTGAGAAGCATAAACTAAAAGGAAGGGAAGCCTAGGGATATGGGGGCAGCAGCAGCAACTCAAGAGTGGTGGGAAGTAGTACCTGGACTGGGACCCTTAGGTGAATTCATTAAGCACTGGAGATGCCCTGAGTGCTGCCAGTTAAAAGAGCCCTCATAGTTTTGAGGGGTAAGCTCTGAATACATGTAGCACATCAATGAGTACTTATTTTTCTGTTCAAAAAAACCACACAATCATTATTATTTGAGAACCTACACCTTCTAACCACTATTTCAAAACCAATACAGTATAGGCTCCGCCCATACGGGATGCTGTGATGGAGGTGTACACTGCTATGAATAGCTCCAAACTTTTAAGTGGGTTAGCATCAGGAACCACAGCAGAATAAATGCCTTCAGCAGGTGACAAGAGATTCCACTGTAATACCAAGCATGGCACTGGGCATCCCTATGAATGGCTCTTGAGCAGTTTTTCACTGTATTAAACAATCATAGGAAGTGGTATTTCACTCTAAAAACAGGAAGTCAAAATATGGATTATGTTTTATTTTATAAAACACAAATCATCTTGTGCAGCTTGTGTGTGTTGTTCCATTTGGAGCCACTGTCTTGCAGCAAGATGTACGGATTTTGCGGTGGCTTGTCAGGATCTACAAAGTGCAAATAAAAGAATTAACACTGTTTTAGTGGGGAGCATTAGGCAAGGCAGATGAATTAGCACTTCCAGTAGAAGTCAGGGGTAGGGGTAGAAGGAGGAAATGAACTTCTAGTCCCAAGATCAGCATCAAAAAGCAGGTCTAAATAACTATTTTTCACTATGACCAAAATGAATTCTGCCTGGTATTTAAAATTTAATTTTTAAAAATATTTTTCTCATGTTGGCGGATTCACTTAAACTTGACAATACCTAGATAAAGTCATATTATCCTTCACTTCTGAAGAATGTACTTGTAACACTGAATTTTAAAACACACTTTCAAAAACAGTAGATCACACTGATTTCAAAATCACCAAATTCAACCAAATAAGCCTGCAGCAAAATTGATGCCAATCAGATTGAAATATTTCCAAGGAACTTGTGGAACACTTAATTAAGGAGGTTCCTCCATAGTACTAAATGTTTTGGTTTAATTGTTAGACCCTGGCTCTCTTCAAGCTCCCACATGTAGTTATCTTGCGTCTGCTCTATATCTGAGGATTTTGTGGACTTGTACTAGTAGACACACTATACTAGCATAGTTTGTACTAATACCTCAGCACGTCTTACAGTAGTATAACTGGTTAGAGGGAGTACCTCTAATTATACAGACTTGGTTAAAACACAGAAAAGCTTCAGTACAGGTAAGCAGGTGATTGCAAAAAAAATAAATAAAATAAAAAATGTTATGCTGGATGCTCAAAAGCATTGCTCCATTTACCCTTCTCATGCCTTCCATCATACAGTTTACCAAAATCACAAGACAGGGTTTTTGCTTCTAGTCTACGAAAGGACACACATCCCTTACCAGAAAACCAACTGCATAAAATGGTACCAACCTACTACACGTTTATTCATCAGGCTGTTGTACTGTGCCCTTCTCGGAGACATAGATACCATCCAAGAATTTTCTGATGTCCTTGTTCTTGACTGTGGTGGCCTGCTGGATCAACGCAGCTAAGAGGAAAAAAAAGTATTGGCATTTGAGATGCAGCAAGGATACTGGACTAACATTAGTCTTTTTAATGTAGATGCCAAAATTTCAAGTGATACTTTGAAAGGACATTGGCAATCTAAAAGAACTCTGCTAGATTTGGTTTAATTAAAAAACACTGTTTTTCCATTCTAAATCTTACTTATTTTGACTACAAGCACTTGGTAGCTAGGATTGAATACTACTGCGTGCCACAACGGCCTGAAGGCATTACTGTGAAAAGCAAGCTAAGAAGGTTGAGGAGCTTCAGGTGCTATAGCTATCTGGCAGGACCCTCCTGCCAATACAAAATTTGCATTTTGTTTTTTTGCTGCTTTGGACAGGCGGAGGGGAGGAGGGAGTTCATGGAACTCTGTGTAGGGCAAGCAATGAGAAGCTGTCTCGCCCTAGACCAACGATTCCCATTCTGTGGTATGGATACCACCAGTAATATGCAGATAACTTCTCAGTGGCACACATTCACAGATTTATTATAAATTATTTTAGATGACAAAAAGTTGCTGATGATACTTAAAGGTTTTATTGTTTTAAACTGGTGGTGTGCAAGACGTCAGTTTGGGAACCACCCCCCTAGACAGCAATTTCTTTCTCTAATCGTGGTCTAAGATGCAATGGTAAACCTTGTCAGGAGGTAGACCACAAGTTAGCTCCACAACCACCTTAGCTGCCACTCCAATCTACTTCTCCTGTCAGATCTGCTGCTCTACTTTTTGCCTCCTGCCCAATCTGCCACTATGCTGCCTGTCCCCTACCCAATGTGTCACATGCCACATACAGATTGCTTATGCCATAGCACATGTGCTACAAGGTACCCCTGGTCTTAGAAGGCAAGACTTGGGCCATCAGTTTAGCTCTGTAACAGGTTCTGAGGCAAGTGTGGGAAAGAAAATATTTGCTGAATTGAAGCAGTGACCACTAAAGGAACACAACTAGTGTAGCTTACTTCTTCCCACACCTCCATAAAACTCCTCTTTGCCTACATTTCATCAAACTTTACAAACCTGAGTTGGAGACCAATTCAATATCATTCCCTTCAAGAATCAGTTCGTCCTTCTGGGCTTGAGATACTGCACAGCTAACACCTAATAGAAAGGAAAAGTACAAAAGTTGAGCATCTATAACCTGAAGAGATCCAAGGAATACCTTTATGTGCTAGCTTGTAGTCCTTAAAGGAAGACACCTCTATTTAAATCCAGAATCTTGTGCAACTTCATTCAAAGAACCAAATGTGGGCATTCTATTATCCAATTCACTTTCTGTTATTTACAGCATTCTCATATGCCACATGTCCCCCAAGTTAGACACATGCCTTGTTTTGGGAAGGTGGCATAGGTTTTTTTCCCCCCGCCCCCCAGAGTCTTCCCTGGCACAGTGTAGGCTCACCATGGCCAAACGCTCCCAGGCACAAGGCATTCCCCCTTCCAATTCCATAACTCAAGCTTTAACCTATCACAGTGGATGCCAAATTAGCAGCAGCTTTTAGCTACTGAGTTTGCAAGGAGAGTACGAGTAACCTCAGCAGCAGACTCTGCATCTCCTGCCTACACCTGGAAAGGGAAGGGAAGGAAAAAAGAAATGTAAACCCTGGCAGCCATTACAGCTTTCTTATACTTCCACTGCTGTACAGAAATCAGCTTCTTTGTCTCAAAAATCCCAAGTGTTGGATGGTTATTTTGGGGGACAGGTACATGTACTATAAAAGTCAATACAGTAAGATGAATGTAGCACCCTGAAGCCTATAATGATTTTCAGTGACAAACACCACACATAGATACAGCTGCTTTCTATTATAAGCCTGACTGGATTATACAGTGTTCACAAGTTTCAGAAGACAGTCCTATTGGTGTAGCTATGCCACAACCTGCTAGTTGAGATGCAGTACAGGCTAGAATTTTTCTAAGGAACAGTTATGCCAAACAACAGTAAACTAAAGCAACAAAATACGCTGTCTTCGTTGCTGCTTTACACCAGGGATTTTGTCAGCATGTCAGTTTCATAGTTGGTAGGGTTGGAAGAGACCTGAGCAGATCATCAAATCCAACCCCCTGCCATGGCAGAAAAAGAGTACTGGGGTCAAAGAACCATGGCAAGGTGTTCATCCAGTCTCCTTTTAAAGACCCCCAGGGTAGGCGCCAGCACCACTTCACTTGCAAGTTGGTTCCAGATCCTAGCCACCCTGACAGCAAAGTAGCACCTCCTGACATCTAGCCTGAATCTACCCTCTGCCAGCTTGTGACCATTATTTCTCATCACTCCTGGTAGTGCTTGAGGAAAAAGGGACTCTCCCAATGCCTGCCGGT